>NW_026623200.1:1351359-2027038 GCF_028827665.1 Penicillium hispanicum | reverse complement strand
TGATGATGGTGCCGAAGCCGGCGAACCGGGCCAGTTGAACGGACAGTTTCCCGATGTTGCTTCCGCCGCCGATGATCACGACCTTCTGGGACAAGTAGTCGAAGCCCGTCGCGTCAGGGGTCTCGGGCAGAGGCAGGCCAAATCCGGCCGCGGAGAAGAAGCTCATGACGGCTGTGACGAGGTTGATCGGGTATAGGGCGGCCTCGGTGTCTGGGATGCCGGCTGGGACGACGGCGGCGTACTCCCCGTTCAGGATGGTGTACTCCTGCAAGCCGCCCGCCTGATTCAAGCTGAAGACCATTTGGGAGAAGACGTGGTCGCCGATCTGGAAGGTACTGCTGGGTCCTTTCTTGACGATTTCGCCAACGATGTCGCCGGAGATCACGGCGGGCAGACGTGAGCCGATGCCGAGGTGGCCCTTGTCACGGAACTTTTGGTCGAGGGGTGCCACTGTCAAGTGTGAGGATTGGGGTGCATAAGTATGGTTTTTCTCAGAATACTTACGTCCGGCGGCGGTGATCTTTACCAGGAGTTCATGGTCCTTGAGCTCGTTGTTGGGGATGGGCAGAGTGATCTTGGCTAGGGGCTTTCCGATCTCGGTCAAGGCGAGAGCGGATTGAGTCGACATTGTGGTGGTGAGAATTCGTGGAGCGAAAGTATTTTCCTGGAAGAAAGGACACTTCGCTGGCTGTCTGGCTTTGTGCTGGTAAAAAGACTTTGATGTCAATATGGATCTCAGAGGCGCCGCTCTTCGTGTTTATATAGTATTTTAGGGCGCCATCCCAGTTAGCATGCGAGGGTAACAGGTTTACAAACTCCGAAAACGTTGTGCCGAGTACCTATTTCTCCCCAAATTATTCTATCATGAGTGAATTTTCATCCGCTCCTCTATCCATCCATAGTGCAACACCATCGGAACGTCTGACCAAAACTGTGCATCTCGGAGATATTAATTCGGAGATTTTGATCCCCGACGACAGCGCAAGGTTCTCACATCGAAGGCCTACGTGCTTTGTCGATCTTTTCTCCGACGCTGTTTCACTGGAGGAGCAATTTATAAGACTTGCTGTGCAAACGGAGCGCTGAACCTATTAACGTGCTACGAATATATGTACCTGCCCAAGTGGGTGTAAGGATTCGGCTCTCTTACTAGAAATCAGGAGGTCGATGGCTTTGCAGTGAACATTTGGAAACCCCTATACCTGGATATCTGGCTGGGACTTTCAGCTAGTTTCCAATCAGTTGTGTACAGATATATTGAACTTCGAAGCACGGTTGATTTTATTGTTGTTGGTCGACAGGTTAACTATAGATATATTTCTAGGAAATTCTGCAATCGCTAACCCCTGATACTCCTACTATGTTCGGCACCCTAATGGATGAATTATTCTTCAAGAATCACAAAAAGTATATCCAGCTGCATATTTACCTGCTACCTAGGTAGGTACACGGTGGGAGGTGGTTGTTGAGAAAGGGGGTTGAGCACTTCCACCACAAGCCTTGGGGCGAGTTCAACCCCTACTCAGTTCGTCCGGAGATCCGATTCGCCCCGGCCGCCTCCACGTCTGTCTTGACCTTCGACTTCGCACCTCCCTTTCTCTCTTCACCCGCCGATGAGATCTCCCTAGTGATATATATTCCTTTGTGCCAGGACAAATTTTCTCGGGTGATCTGCGATGAGGCACGCAAAGTCAAGAACATCCTCCTAGGAATCACCAGTCAATCGCTCTTGTGGACCGAGACAACATCTGGTTCTTCACTGCTACTCTAATTGAACAAAACACTCGATATATATCGATATCTAAGTATTTTATCATCAAATCTCCACTACACCAAAATGCAACATAGAAAACCAGCCGTCCCGAGTTCAATATGCTCGCTTTTATTCGTACATCTAGGCGGCTGATGGAGGGAAAAGTGTATATTCCCAATCGTATCTGGCTGGTTAATTAGATATACTTACGGATGCTCGCGATTGGGACTTGTCCTCAGAGACATATGTATAGGGGTTTGCAGTTCCATGCTAGGGCAACCTGAGAAGTGAATTTAGCCTTGTCGCGTAGCTCAATCGATCTAGGCCTCCCTCACTTTCACCTCCCTCATCCTTCTATCTTCCTATCTCTTCTCTCATCACCCTACCATCTCATCTGCTACACACTCTCATTTCCTTTTGAATCTTCATCATATACCATCGTCACATTTCGTCTCTTAGATCATAGATCTAGAGAACCCTTTCACTTCACCCCTCCAAGGCCAGGTCTGGACAAAGTGACCAACGCAGGTATGATGAGACCCCTGCCTTTCCTGAGCGTGCTGGCCAACAGAGCCAGCAAAATAGCCCGTCTCGCCCTCCCCCTCCGTCTCCGCCGCCACCTCGCTCTGGCAATATGCCTCTGAGCGCCTCTATGAGCGCGTCAGGGATCTGAGGGCCAACCTGGAGTCTACCCTGATGTATATCATAGGTGATATTAAGGGGGACCAATGCGAATACTGCATCAAGCAGCTTGGTCCATGGCCACACTGCATTGTGTTTCCCAATGACGAGGGGATTATCACCGCCTGCGCCAATTACACATGGAACGGGCAGCAAAAGCGCTGCACATTCTACATTGCACCGGCCACCTTGACACCCGGAAACCGCCGTGGCCAGCTCTCACAGGCTGCCCAGGCCGCCCAGGACAGCTGAAGAGATCTCAACACCTCCAAGGGGGGTTCACCTCAAAGTCGCCCGGGATGAGGGAGTGATTACCAGTTTGCGCGCCTTTCGTGAGGCCCTGAAGACATCAGCCCACCGAGGCTAGTCTGGTATGGCTGGGCATTGCTTACCAAACGCACAGTTTTGTATTAAATTGAGTATGACAAGAATCTCCTATTATATTCCTCTGCAAAATGTATATCATCTAAAAGTGTAGGTGATAGTCAGGGTCCGTGATGTCGAATCGATACCGGAGGATGACCGCCCCGGGGGCGTGTTCCATTCGAGTTTCATATATATACATCCAGGGCGATATGGGTTTGATATTCGAGGATGGGAGGGCTAGAGGTCCGATCGATTGCCTTGGCCTGGCCGTACACACTTCCAACCGCAGACTGGGACGGCCGGGCCCGTCTAGACTGGGAAGGACATCTAGATATACATAAACAGTAAACATGGAGACGGGAAAACGTGGCAGTGGATGCGCTGGAGGGATGCGATCATGGGCCCGAGGGATGCCGGTATTGAACTAACTCATTCACTGACAAGGACAGCCAACGAGATGCCGGAATGGGCCGTACAACCCGTACATTTCCCTCGCGAGGGATTGCGCTAGGATTGACGGCCCATCGAGGCCGTTGCGCTCCAACTCTGCGTGGGTGCGGCATGCCAACTCAAATCCATTATCCGCGATCGGGGAAGCGAATGCCAGTTTGGATACCCACGAGAGATTCGAATCACTACAGTCGACAGCTTCGTTGATAGGGACGATACGGTCCAGCCTTGTACCAACGCCGGCAGCCTCGAGTCAACGTCAGAAGGATCAGGGACGGGGGCGCGGGTCCCAGCGGCCTCTACGCCAAGATACATGGCGTGATGAAGCAGGCCACGCGGCGATCGAAGGCATGCGGCCATCATCATCGCTGTGCGACTCGATCAGCGAGTGCCCCGTGAAGGCCGAGGCTCGGAAGGAATGCCAGCGCCGTCGTGGTGGGCGAGTGCACGTTCGCTCGTAGGAGCGCAGATGCCGGGCGTCTGCAGATTACTCCCGGGGGAGAAGAAGGCACCGAACGGTAGAACTAGTTCTCCTGTACAGAGGACTCAGTTACAGAACCTATCGGACAACGGGAGCGTACCGAGGACGCGTTGTGACGGGGCATCCTGCGCCTAGATCGAAATCCTGCCCCCATCTTTCGCCCCATTCGGATTGGTCCTGGACTTATCAGCGGCGAGTGGTGATGTGCTTCCAGCCGGGCAACCGCACGTGGCGGAAGCGTGCCCCGGAGGCGTTCGATATCGCGCCGTGGACGACATTGGTATGCATTGAGAGACGGCGCATTGTCGATCTTGGCATGGGCGTCGAGGCGTCGAAGCAGCGAAGACGGCTGTCGGGTTTCGGGCTTGTGGTTGCGAACGAAATTGGTGATCGGCCCGCGATTCATTACGGAATCGTCAGGGCCAGAATGAAATCACCTACAGAGATGGATGTCATGTACATTTGTTGCTGAGTGAACTACAGTAGTCAACGAATGATTGCTGGAGCGCGCATTCTGTCTGGAGTGGAATGGCTATGATGTATTCTGGCCCCGGCCCCTTGGGGGCGACAATCGCTTTTACCGCGAGGAAGTGCTCTTCCAGCAGGGTGCAGTAATCGGGTTACTCGCTGTCCCGTCGCTCTAAGCGCAGCAGTGACAAAGGTCCTCATCTCTACGCCCGTCTGAGTCAAAATTGGGCGCGGGAAATGCCATTCTGGGTGAACTGCGTGAAGGATCGATGTTCGACCATGTACTTATACTCTATACTCCTGCAGTGTTTCACCAGGTTGCCTCCACTTACCGGTACCTTTCCCCGCGATACCATGCTACGCATACAGCGACGGTACCGTCGGACTGTTGGATTGGATCTAAGCGTACAGTGGTGAGTGGCGAAAGGATATAACCTCGTACTCGAAGAGGATAAAGCATCGCGGTCCCAGTGTCGCCTGGGGGCCGCGGGGGCGCGGGGGCCAATCGGGGATTGCTGCGTGTATTTTTCATTCGCGAACGGTGCTATCGGCCTTGCATCGAGTCCAAGATACTACAAGAATCATATCGAAGCCACCAGCATCGAAGGGAAATGAGTTCCTGCGGAAGTCGGGGCGACTGGCCGCATCAGCGCCAGCACCAGGGGTGATCGCCCGTCACGGGCGTCGCTCGGTGTGATCATTTGCAGGGATGACATGCACGGCATTTCGTGGCGGTTGGTAACGAATGAGCGAGGCTGGTATTTCCATGATGCTTCTAGCGTTCGTGTCGATCCTCGACGTCCAGGCACGCATGGGGGATGTCGATCCCACGAGGCAGAGCAATCACGATCACGATCACGATCACGATCACAGATCGGGAATGAAGCACCGAATGCCGTGGTGCGAGCAAGCGTGTGGTTGTGGATGGACAAGGAGGATTAATATGTGTTCCTCTTCCCCCTTTTTTTGATTTGCAAGGTTGGAGGATTCGTTGACTTACTCAATCGGGGATTTTGGGGGTCAGTAATTTTGGCCCCCGAAGGTGAAAGGCCCCGATCGCCCTGCGCCTTCGTACACACTTATGTACTCATTGGGCGTCTCGTTGTTTGCTCCGTAGCGCTCCGGTTTGCTGTAATGATCTGATTCGTCTAACTGGATAAAGTAAGGATCATGATACATCCCGAATAATATTATTATAGATGTTCATTTTATGAATAGCCCAGAATCTTTATTCAATACCGCGCGGTATTGACCGTGACGGGCCTCCCAGCGTGCAGCTGCTGACGGGGGCCTAAACGGGACGGTGATATCAATTTCCCTCTATACACCGGTATTACTCGCCCCCATCGCATCCTCAGGAAACTAATCTCGTCCCCGACTCGCTCGTCTCTTTTCTCTCTCCTTCATCCTTTGGCACACGGGTGTGTTCAAAGAAAAAAAGACCCTATCGTGCACACGTCGCCTTACCCTTCGCCCAAACAAAGAACGAGAGGACAAAAGAAGCCTCGCTGGCCATTGAGCTCCTCGCCTTTCCGCCAGGATCCTCTGGCTTGCACCGAGTGGTAGGTTCGATTGGTCTTGCCCACGAAGGGGTGGAGGACCGGGAGAGCACTCGACGGCCACCCAAGCGATGGACGTGGGACTAATGTAATGCAACCACAGACAAAGCCCTTTCTCGACAATGCCCACTAGCCCGGCCCAATCGTGAAAATGGTGTCGCCGCTGACATTGCCGCACATGCGGTCGCGCCGCAGCTCCAATGAAAAGAAGAATGGCCCGCGGCGACCGCCGCCGCTCAAGCTCGAGAGCAGCTTTTTCAAGGCTGACAACAAAGGCGTCGCCCGCGAGCCCGCCGTCCGAGCGGTGCGCGGCAGCGTCTCCGACCCGTTCGAGAAGGAGACCGACTTGCCTCTGAGGAGGATGGCGAACGCCCGGCCTGCAGCCCCCGAGAAGTCTATCCCGGATCCCATGGAGACGCCCACCGCGGCGAAGCCACGGGTGCCTGAAAAGGATGCCCCGGCGGATGAGAAGGAAGACACAACCCCGGTGAAAGCAGGGAGGCAAGCCCCCAAACGCCAGACGCCGGAGCCAATCGCGGAGACTCGCCCCGTGTCCCCGCAAGAATCGCTGCGAAACATCATCCATCTGGACTTCCACGACTCTGACGACGATCCCGACGTCTCTCCACTGTCCGAAGGTCGACCGCCAGTCCGCACTGGTAATGGTAGTGCTCTGACCCGCTTCTTCCCCGAGCTCTCGAGCAATATCTCACTAGTGTCTCCAGTGAATGCGCAACCAAAGATGGAGCCTCGAGGGGCTGTCAGACGTTTTGAAACCGAGCTCGAAGAACGAGTGCATACCCTGTACATGAGCTCGGCCGACGCCGTCGAAGACGAGGAAGAGGAAAGGGTGGGGCCATCGTTTGAGAACTCATTAGAACAGATCACGCACTCATCGTCGGGGTCAGACGAGACCTTCGACGCCGCCTCGTCCTGCTACAGCCGGCGCAGTTCCGTGACCAGCGTCGACACGCATTATATGAATGGGGACGCAAAGGCCCGATACAAGTCCGCCGATGCCTTTTCCATCATTTCACCTGCCGCCGCTGGCGTCTTCGACGATGCCGCCTCATACCGCTCGAAGAGATTCTCGAGGGCTCCCCTACGATTTTCATCGCGGGTCCCATCCCCGACTCGCCGGCCGAGCTCGGTCAACAGTGTGGACACGCATTATGTGATTGGCGAGGCGAAGGCCCAGTACAAGTCCGCCGATGCTTTTTCGATTATCTCACCGGCTGCCGCGGGAGTCTTCGACGATGCGGCGTCCGTGATGTCGAGGGCTCCCATGCGAGCTCCCTCGCGAAGTGCATCGCCGGCGTCGACCCGAGCAGAATCGCCCCCTCCCGTGCGAGCGGAGTCTCCAGCTCTGACGCGAGCTGAATTCCCGGATCCAATGCCCAGCCCGTCAGAGACATCGTCGGAGACTGAATCCCCGGGTACTATGCGAGCTGAATCGCCTGCTTCGACGCGAGTTGAATCTCCCACTCCAATGCGTGTCGAAAATGCGTCTCCCATGCCCGTTGAACTGCCAGCGTTGATGCGTGCTGAGTCTCCCGCTTCTGTGCGCGATGAATCTCCAGCTCCGCTGCGTACTGATTTCTCGTCTTCGATGCCTGTGGAGCTGCCAGCTATGGTGCCTACTAGGTCTCCTGCTTCTGAGCGTGCTGAATCCCCACCTCCGATGTACGCTGAATACTCGTCTTCTATGCCTGCGGAGCTTCCGGCTATGGCGCGTACTGAGTCTCCAGCTTCTGAGCGTGCTGAGTCGCCAGCTCCGATCCGTGCTGAAACCTCGTCTTCCATGTCCGCGGGAGTCTCAGCTATGATGCGTACCGAGTCTCCTGCTTCTGAACGTGCTGAGTCTCCAGCTCCAATCCGTGCTGAAACCTCGTCTTCCATATCCGCGGGAGTTTCAGCTATGATGCGTACCGAGTCCCCAGCTTCTGAGCGTGCTGAATCCCCCGCCTCTGAGCATGCTGGATCTTCCGCCCCTGAGCATGCTGAATCTCTAGCTCCAATGTACGCTGAATACTCGTCTACTATGCCTGCGGAGCTTCCGGCTATGGCGCGTACTGAGTCTCCAGCTTCTGAGCGTGCTGAGTCGCCAGCTCCGATCCGTGCTGAAACCTCGTCTTCCATGTCCGCGGGAGTCTCAGCTATGATGCGTACCGAGTCTCCAGCTTCTGAGCGTGCTGAGTCTCCAGCTCCAATCCGTGCTGAAACCTCGTCTTCCATATCCGCGGGAGTTTCAGCTATGATGCGTACCGAGTCTCCTGCTTCTGAACGTGCTGAATCCCCCACCTCTGAGCGTGTTGAATCCGCGGCCTCTGCGCATGCTGAATTCCCGTCTTCTATGCCTGCCGAACTCCCCGCTCTGATGCGTACTGAGTCTCCTACTTCTGCGCGTGGTGAATCTCGGGCTTCTGAGCGTGGTGAATTTCTAGCTCCCATGCATGCCGAATTCTCGTCTTCCATGCCTGCAGAACTCCCGGCTATGATGCGTACCGAGTCATCGGCTTCCATGCGTGCCGAATCTCCAGCCCCAGTCCGTGCTGAAACCTCGCTTTCTATGCCTGCTGAGTTCCCAGCTATGATGCGTACCGAGTCTCCCACCTCTATGCGTGTCAGATCTCCGGCTCCTATGCGAGGCCCATCTCCATCCCACTCGCGGGTTGCATCGCCAGGTCCGCCGCGAGTCCCAATCCAGGCCGGCATGCGAGTCGAGTCACCGGCTTTCTCACGACCCCCGACACGAGGTGAATCTCCAGCCCCGATGTTTTTGGCGTCGTCAGCGCCTCCACAGTTTCCAATGAGATCTCCTATGCAATGGGAATCACCCGGTTTCACACGACCTCCAACGCGAAGTGACTCCCCTGCCACGATGCGGGTCGCCTCTCCAGCCCCATCGCGAGCTCCATCACAGGCTACTTCGCGTTTTGAACCGCCATCTCCGCGACATGCCCCTGGGTATATCCCAGGGCGAGCACCGTCGATTGCATCAACCACCGTCTCAACAATTGCCCCATCCCAGTACGCTCCATCCCAATATGCCCCGTCTCCGTCGCCGCTGTTGCGGGTCCCCACGGAAGGCCAGAGGATGAACTTCACCGACCCGTGGCGGACCAACTCGGTCGTCTCGAAGGTGTCCCTCCACGACCTGAAAAACAAACCTTTGCCCCTCGAGCCCGTTGCCGAGCCGAGTCCATTAGACATCCGCCGCACCGAGACCCCCCACTCGGCTCTCTCCCAGCGCAGCTTGTACCAAAGCTCCCGTCACCCTTCGGCTCCTCAACCACGAACACAGTATTCCTCCGCTGCTCAACGGTCCCACTCCGCACAGGGACAGCCCTGCCATGGCTGTGGAGGTGGACCTCATCATGACCATCGTGTTCATAGTGAGCAGCGGTCTCGCCGGGGCCGTCGTCCGGAATGGACGGAGCACTCGAACGGAAGTGGCCGACTTCGCCATATTCCGACCTTGTCGCGTGCCGCAGAGGAGCTGGAAGAGGCTCTTGCGGGACTGGCCAACGACCCGAACCGACATCAGAAGACACTGTTAATTCTGGACGGGCCGCTACAGATCAGCCGGCACAACGGGGACCTGGTGGCCGCTCGCCCGGCGCCTCTGCCGCCATCTATTCAACCTTACTCGATCGCGAACCACAGCCAATCATCTTTGGGACCAGCCAAGACGGTGAAGAAAGACAAGGCCGGAAGCAAGTCTAATAAACCACCAAAGCAGGCGGACGAACCGAAAGAACGCAAACCGAGCAACCTGAAGAGCATCCGCGAGGCCCCAAACAAGGAAAAGAGCGAGAAGAGCGAAAAGTCCGAGAAGAAGGAGAAGCCAAGCCGGGTCAAGGAGGATTCCAAAGACAAAAGCGCGAGCGCTCCAAAAAAGGACAAGGACGAGGCCAAGATTCGCAAGTCCGCCGACGAGGAGAAAAGAGATGACAAGAAGGAGAAGCCGAGACTGAAGAAGTCCTTCACCTTGTCGATGCGGTCGTTCAACCGAAAACCAAGCTCACGGCCCGACGTGCCTGACATGCCCGGCCTGCCTGGTCAACGCATGAGTGTACTGAGTTCTCGCTCGGAGAACTCGCTGGACCCGGCGCTGCCAGTGCCAAACTCGAAGGAGGCGAAGGACGCCAAGGCCAAGGCGAAGCCGCGACTGTCGCGCCATCTCTCGCTCTCCGACCCCAAGCTGGGCATGTCTCCCGTGCTCACACCCAACAAAGTCGACGACCTGCGGATGCAACTGCCCCGGCTCCAAACCCAGGATCTCGGCCTGAAAGGTCTGATCGACAAGTTCGGCCCCGCGCAGGAGGCACGATCATCCAACAACACTGCGCACCCCGCCGACTCGACGTTGGGTGTTAGCGATGGGAACGAGGGTAGCCTGCCGCCACGCATCACGCCCCCTCCGGAGGATGAGAAGATTCTCGTCACGTCCGACAAGATGCGCCAAAACCATGCATTCGTCTCGACCGCACAGGCGAGCAGTGCGTTCGTCCCGCCCGAGCACATCTATGAGCTCGCCGCGACGCCGCCAACGCCATCCTCCCTCATTCCAGAGCGAGCGATGGAACGCGATATGCAGACATTCCCTGATTTCCCTGTTGAAATGCCCGACGGTATGATTGTGTCCATAATGGAGGAAATTAGCTCCCTTGACGACCTCTTCAACTTTGTCCTGGTCAACAAGCGCTTCTTCCGAGTCTTCAAGCAGCGGGAGCTGGCGCTGATCAAGAACGCTCTCTTCAGAATGTCTCCCCCGGCCTGGGAACTACGCGAATTGAGCCCGCCGTGGGCTCAGGAGTGGCAGCACATCCTCCAGCCCGATTCTCAAGTCCCCGAATATACTCCTTCTCTCTACCTCGACCGATATGCCCAAGATATCTTTACCTTGGCCCAGCTCAAGTCGATGATTCTGGTTCGGTGCTCACCTTTCCTCCGCCGCGACACAGTGCGCGGGTTGTCGGGAGTCGATGCGGCTCGGGCCGAGGAAGTGGACGACGCTTTCTGGCGGATCTGGACTTTCTGTCGCATTTTCGGCAACGGCAAAGGTCGCGAAAATGACATTGAGGGCCAAAAGGATTGGCTGAAGGGTGGCTTCAAGGCTCAGAACTCCCTGGGTGCGTCTATGACCGAGCCCTTCGGTATGAACAATGTCTTGTTCGAGCCGCCCGAGGGATTCGCTCGCGGCAACAAGGGCGGGCTATCACCCAAGCAGCTCTACGATATGACCGAGATCTGGACTTGCCTGAGTGTTCTGCTGCAACCTTTGCACGGTAAATGCATTGAGGCTCGCGAAATCGGCATCTTTGACGGGATGGACGTGCCGGAAGGCGACGCCGTTCGGGAGGAGACTGTTCTTGGTGAGACAGCATTTAGGCATTTGACAAAACCATCGCTAACCTGTATTTTAGAGGAGTGGACCGCATATGTCCTCACGCTTGGACTTTCAGCTGTCTTGACCCTCAGCTCACTCTGCCCCGCGGAGGCCACTACATCCACCTTCAGCAAAGCCAAGCTCGCCGGTCTTACCAAGTGGGAGCTGACTGAAACGGAGACCAGCCGGTCCTCGTTCCTGAAGGAAGCCGTCTCGCGCGTCTACGAGGACCAGGAACGCTCTCTTTCCCCCGATACCGATAGCCCCGATAGTCAACTGCAGCGCACCCAGTCGCGCGACTCGGATCGGGAACGTCGGCAATCGTTCGCCCTCGAGCTCCGAGCTCGTCGCCTGCGCGGCAGTGGCGACAATGGAGAACTTGGCGTGCCGGTTATCGAGGAACGACCCATGTCGGAATACAGCACAGTGACACACGACCTGGATGGAACTACTGCCCGCGACGCACCGCCCGTGCCGCCTGTGCCGCCTCTCGTTCTGGATCGATCGTCCACCTCGACCACAAGTACTGGTACCACCCCTCGAACTCCGAACCCGACTCATTCCCGCTCGCACACCCCCGACTCATCTATTCCTCTCGCTCGCAGCCACCCATCCCAAGCGTCACTCGCTCCGCCGCCTCTTCAGCCGCAGATCCAAGACCCAGTCGACCGTGCTATCTCGCGTATGGTAAACGAGCTCGGCTTCAAGGAGGACGATGTCAAGTGGGCGCTCAAGATCACTGACACCGGCGAGGGTATCGACGCCGAGGCTGCCGAGCAACTCCTCAAGCAACAAAGGAAGAAGAATGCGGCCAACCCGTTTGCACCCAAAGGCAAGAACAGCCTCCTCATGTCGGTGATGAAGCGCCAGGGATCCCAAGAATCCGGCTGGCGCTGGGCATAAGCGAGATCCATCGCTCTAATCAACTCTCTGCTCACTCTACCAACCGCCCCATCTCCTATCTCTCTACCTCTTTTTATCTCTCATCCCACTTCTTTCTTACCATATACCCTCCACTGTACAATCATTGAGTTTATTTGCGCCAAAACGGGCCCCCCGTCTCATTGATAGATATCATCATCATCATCATCATCATTTGTCTTTTGCTACTCCGGTCACACCCGACCATTGACTTTGTTTTTCAGCCTGTTTGGAGCATTCATTTGGGCCCGTGTCGTGTTGGAGCATTCATTTGGGCCCGTGTCGTGTTGTGTTATCTCTATCGCATCCCTGGAGGGTGAAAACAGTATCTCCGGAGCTGTGCTTTGTGCTGTTATGAGACTACGATCATTTGCAGGGAGCTGGATATAGCATATAGCCCCCTTTTTGGTATAAATGGAACCCACTTGAATCATCTGCCAATTCGTCTATCTTATATAAAACTCTCAGCTGGCAACGCAACTGTGCATGGGTCGGCAAAGAATGTACAGGCGTTCCATGGATTTCCGTCCTAAAACTCCAGATTGACGATACAAGTGCCCAGGTGGACTGGTGGCAGAGCTGATGAGAAGATGCAGAGGGCAAGAGAATAGAACAACAACAGGAGATGAAAAGATGAACTAGGTGATAGGCGGGCCCATTTCGAAATGAGCGAATAACTCCCGAGAAACACCATGGTAGAGGCGATATTCTGGAACTCTATCCTAGGGACGATATGTCCAAATTAATTCAAATCGAGTAGGGGCGGTATCTATCACGCATCTTGAACCATGCCAAAATTGGCATTTTAACTGACGGAGAAGGAGCACACGGAGTGGGTGGATAAATCGTAGTCGTCTATCGAGGAGAGAGGAGAGGAAGAGGATGAGAGAGAGAGAGAGAGCGCAAGCTATCTACATGGCAGGGGTGACGGTCTGCAAGCCTTGGGCAGCCGCCATTAAATACAAATCTCTATAGGCTAGTTACTTAATTCAACTTAAAGATCCACCTGAGCAAAAAGCCCGACTGTCATCAGCAGAGTCCCAGCACTGGCGGGAAGCTTCGTCAACTTTGGTGTCATTTGCAAATCCCATCGGGGGCCCAATTGCAGTGGTTTAGGTATGATGCTGTATTCGTTAATCAGAAAGCGCTTTGCTTCCTATTATAGGCTCAAGGACTCACTTTCAGCATGAAATGCAATTGTGTCTACATAGATAGGGAATTAGTTGCTTCTCGGGGGTGAAGTCACGAAGCGATCTATATCAGACTTACCAGCATTCTGAACCATCTTTGAGGGGTCGTCCTTGAAATCTATCGCAAGCTGCATCACTTCTTCTAGTCCATACGCTACCTTGCCCTGTTTGGTCGCAACGTCGTCTGTCATAATCCAATTTTCGATGGTAAGTTGATAGAGCGATCCAGCATATGAACACCAACTTACCCAACGGTAGCAACTTTTTTCCACTGTTCTGACCACTCAAATCGAGCGAATGGGGAATAGCCCCGGTGTGAGAAAGTTCATGTAAGACAATGCCCTCCACAGTCTTCTCAAATATATCCTTGAGTGAATCTCCACTCATGACCTCACGCGGGACACTTTTCCAGTCTGATATATGACCATAGTCACTTTCAGATCCTTTCTCCGGTTCCGAGCCGGGTAATTTCCACCGATTGAAACACACAGGACAGATCAGCATCCAATCGGCATTGTTCCCTGGTGGGTAGAGCATCATGGCACTCTGGTGCCCTTCTTCATTCTGGTTCTCTTTGTAGCATATCCCGGCCTGCTGGCCGTCTTCGACATTGACTTCCCTCTGGTCGGGGTCTCGAGTGTTTTTGTATACAGCTATGAACAAATTTAGGTTCCCGGTTCACTCAGATCAGCTATTAAATTCGGAGGCTTACCCCTGTTTCCTTCGGTCCTGACATATTCGAAAGCCTTGTCCGAACAAAATATCGTTGGAGAGTATGACCCTGAGAAGGCATGACTTGAAAGGATTCTATCGATTTCTAGTAGACGATAGTATCAGCAGCAGTTGCGCGAATCCTTGAAAAACCTCAGCGATAAGTTAGTGAAACCAACCAACGACATCCTTGACCGCACTGGCGGCTCTATCGACACCCGCGATGTCGCATTGATCAGAGTAGTCGAAGTCGCCATAGAACATCTTGTAGGTTTCAAGTTCGATTTCAATCTCGGTAGTCAACTCAGCTTAGGCTTAGATGTTAGTTATGGCGAGAAGCAATGCGGGGAAGAAAGTTTCAAGTCGAGGAGCTTCATACACGATTCACCGTTCAACTTTTCAGTCAAGTAATTTCCGACCGTGGTTAAAGCGTGTCGTTGGCTACTGAGCTGTCGATGAATTAGCTTCAAGTGTTTCCTCCGCGACATTGCGACATTTCTGGGACGCAAGGTACATACCATGTCGCGAATATTAAGGAAGGCCTTTCTCAAGACGGCTTCTTGTGTCGAGTCGCAATCCTCAAAGATGAACTTTCCCAAAGGGTCGTCTCTCGGCACTAGGTGTGGAAGTCCATGAGAGATGTTGGCCGGAGCAGCACTAGCAAAGCCTAGTATGACGATAGTGCATAACTGTATTGACAGTAGAATCATTGTGCTGCCAAGTATCCGCGTAGGCTCGATGAGGAGGTTCCTGCCCGGGTGGTATTGCTTCGGACCTAGTCAGATATATATCAAAAAGTATTTTCGTGAGGCCTTGGGGGAGAGAATCGAATAATCTCGGCCGATATAATGATGAATCTATGTGGAACAGAGTGAGACAAGATTGAAGCGCCTTAGGGTCTTCATCTATATGGACTTGTACATACAGTACGAAATTTCCGCAGCCTCGTGCAATTAGAGCCTCCCCCCCCTGCGTTACTGATTTAGGCACAAGGCTTCAAGGAATTTTCCTCGCATTTCAGACGCCAAGCAACCCCGCCCCCCTCTGGCAGAACAAACTGGGTATACGGAGTAAGAAAGATATTTAATTTTTGAGCCAGTAGGACATGAATATTCAGGAACATGACCCTTAGCGCGAGGATTATTTAGGTTCCTCCCAATGTGGGAGGCTAGAAAGCAGATGAAAATAAAGACAGACGGGAAAGCCGAGTGAGAATGTGGTCATGAATCAGGGGTTGGTTCTACTACCCTTGCACCCAAATTTTTAAAGAAAATCCTGCCTCTTTGGGATGCCCTAGGAATATATGATATTACACAGCCAAAACAGACAGAAATAGATTATAATCAAGATATACATAACCCGCCTACCCCCTATATCTGTTGATAACCTCCTATGGCCGAGCTGGCATCCATCTTTTTACCAGCTAACGCAACAAATCTCTACCTGGGTACTAATCAATTCCTATACCACTTTAACAACTTATGTAGCTATGCCTTACGTGTAATACGCTCTAGATCGTGTACCTACATGTCTTCCTTCATCATATTCTATACGGTTTCAATCGTATTCAATTATAGCCTAAGTGCTAAAAGGTTTAGTAGTATATACGATACTATGTGCTAAGTTCGCGAAAATTACCCCTTCAAAAAGTTCGTTGCAGGGGTGATTGAGAGTTTGTACCAGCTTGAAACATTTTACGAATGTTTCAGAACATTCCTGATGGATCCGTTTCAAGGGGTCATTTGACCGAGCTTTGTGTAAGGCTCGCCACTCCTTCGACTCGACGATCACTTTCGGTTCAGCAGGAGGTTCAGCTGAATGTATGTCATATTAAAGCAGCTTATCATAACCACACCTCTGGGAAATTAATAAGAAAACCCCTGCCCGGTTCGTGGATAGCTACGATTGACACGTATTGTTGGTTCGAATAATGCGCGGTTTATTTTGATGCGATTTTTCTGTCGAACGTACTCGATCTTACGGCATTTGGGGCCACTCTCTCTGCTCCTCTTGCGAGACCTGGTCCCGTGCGGCGTATATATGTCTACTGTAGTACCTTCTGAACCGCGGTCACCAGTACACTCTCCGCGTTCCCGTCTCAAGTCGTCCTGCGATTGAATATGTTCAGATATGGCAGACCACGCCAGATGGATGAATTTTGGGTGGAAAATTGGGGCAGAATCTCAGGGCTTACTTTATGCATTAGTAGTAGGAAAATTCAAAATAATTTATCTAGGCAGTTAAATAGTCGTCGATTGAATCGCTAGGATCAGAATGACATGGGGGCTGTTTGTAAGGTCAAAACTTCGGCTAGCCTAACTCGCACTACGGTTCTCTCCATAAACATGATAGGACCGTCAGTGCACAAAATATTGCTCTTACCCAGTCTATGCTTGGGTTTCTCCAATAACATCACGGGTGTTGTCTGACCTGGAAGATGTATTCAGAATTTTCAATCGTTACTCGAGAGTCTGATAAGGGTAGCGCCGAAGTTACCCAAAACTCGGAATGTGTGTTGGATACTCTCCGTACGACTCCCATGAAATTCCACTCCGATCTACTGTAGTTCAGAAAGTTTCTTCAATCAACATATTAAAACTACCAGATTATTTGCGGAGATCGATGATTATCTCTTGAGGCAGCAGTACAACCCGGGGATTTGAGTGATGGTAAAGGCCCGATAAGAGAGTAGTAGCCTTCATGTAAAGTTACCCACGTATTCTTAACAAGCTGCTCATTTGACTATCACTACGTCAGCTCAGCCATCCGCCTGGTAGCCCGTTGAACGTCACTTGAAGCACATTAACTGCTTGAGAAACACTCATCTGCTTCTTAATACTTGCACATTAACATGAGCTTCCTATCTGGCAAGAACTATTGGGTCGAGAGTATACTGGAAAATACGCGAGCGATCAATAAGCTCCAGCGCTTTCGTTGGAGATTTACATTCAAGTTTGGTGCCTGCTACGACAGCGATGGAAATACATTTCTTTTTTTCGGTCGCCATTTGTCTCATGAAATAGAGCTCCAACAAATAGTTCAGCGCGAGATGGCCTTATGGGACAAGCTCCAGCAGATGCCTGCTGACGCTCATCACTCTCACTGTTGGCCTCCAGGGCTATTTCAACCATGGATTCATCAGGATATCCCCGAGGTAATAGATGTTAAGCCACTTCCACGCCCTGTCTAGTACATACGACCACAGGGTGTGGAGAACAGGGCTTCCCGTCCGCTCAGCCGTACTTAAGCCACACGCCGGCGAGTTAGTAGTATGGTGGGTGACCACATGCGAATCCTCGCTGTTGTATCTTTTCTTTTTTCCTCCTTTTTTGTTTGTCGAGGACTGCCCTTGTCGCCCTACCCTTTAGGGCCTTCAGGTCGATCTTCAGGCCTTCACCTGAACGCCCTGAACACCCCTGAATATTGAACTTAAGTATACCTAGGTAGTGCGGTGCTTGCCCTTTCGGTCTCCGCCAATCAGATCATTTAAAACTAGCTGGTCTATTTACATAGTTTCCTAGCGCCAACACAGTTTCCCAGCGTCACAAGCATATTCCTTACCGGATTCGAATAAGAGGCTTTACCAGCTCTCTAAGCTCCGACTGGGAAATCACAAAAGCGATATCGCGTATATCTTGAATTTCATACACTTCGTCGCCCATCCGATCCCAAAGATAGAACTTATAGCAAGACAGGAAAATTGTTGTCCACGCTTCGTTATCCTCCATCACCGGCTGTCCTGGTTGGAGACCATAGCATCGAGCAATTGTTTGGCCTTCTGAGTCGGCGCCATCCCACTCTTCATAATAGACAGAGCTTGATGGACTCGAAGTCCAGCCGGGGGGAACGGTGAACTGGCAATTCTCAGGGACACAACCCGAAACAAGAGCGACTTGGCCTATACTCACTGATGGCAGAACGAAGCTTTTTGCAGGGGCCTTGACAGGCGAGACCATCGCAGAGTGTATATTGGAGGTTCTGGAGTGAGGCATTATTGCAGCGGTATGCAGATTTTAGGAAACCCGCACGGCAGGAACGTCAGTGGGTGAAGGGATAGCATAAACCAGTTGCAAAGGCTTGCATCAATGCCGGTGGATTTTTGTCGGCGTCTTGAACCGTCGCATATATCCATAAAATCGTGATCGTTTTCTATAAGGACTAGATTAGGTCTTTTATTACCTTGTTATGGGTCTTCTATATATGATTCGAGTAGGGAGATATACTATATTAGATATATGCTATAGTATATTAGTGTAAGGACTAGCTTATAAACTTATTTACTAATAATATCTACAATCTAGAAAGGCCCTATATAGTAGTAATTTGGCTTTTGGTATAGTCTACCCAAGTAATATAAGGTAGCGCAGGAACTTTGCAATCTCACTCAACCCTCCCTCCCCGTGAGCCAAGGATCCTCCAAAAGCTCCTTAGCCGTCGCCCTCTTCTCCGGTTCCCAAGTAAGAGTCTTCCGAAGGAAGCGAAGAAAGCTCGAGTTATCATCTAGTTTGGTTTCAAGGGATTCGATTGTCCGGTCATGCGGAATAGGTGCCAGACCCAGCCACTCATCTATAGTAGGTTAGTAACGCATCACTACAAGTGATCTTCGTAGAAGAAAGGCATACTCCGATCATCCCAAAAGTCCGCCCGTCTCTCCGGGTTCCTGGCCAGGAACTCAGGGGGCGGTGGGCCCAGTGCAGCAATCAGCTGGGCCAGATGAGCGGCATCGTACAGATCGCCGTCTTCGTCACGCGCGGTGAAGAGTCTTTTCGATCCAAGCATGTCCCATGCCTATGAGCTCTTTAGCGGGGAACTATGGGAATCGAATCTAGTACGACAGCGACTCACTGTAAGACCAACACTCCATATATCAACCGGGTAACTCCATCCCACATAAAGCAGTGTTTCAGGCGCCCGGTACTCCAATGGCATTATATCGCCTGCGTGAGGGCCCGGTCCGATTCTCGCTTCTCCAAAGTCAGAGAGAATCATGGGTCCTTCCTTCGGTAGTGTTAACCGTGACAGATAGATAGTTCGATCGGGATAGATCTTTCGCGTAACAGGGGACGCCATCTCCTTGTCTTCCAGTCGACGCAGGAGATTGTTGTCGTAAAGGCCAAGCAGCATGTTGCCGGAGTGTACGTCTGCTAAGTATCAGCGGAGGAACTTGTAACCCAGGCCCACGATCTCCGGAAAGGACTATACCAGTATGAACAATCTCTCCGTGGGAATGCAAAAAGTCCAGTGCCTTGAGAAGCTCAATAATGGCGCCCTTGACAAATTCCTCCTCGAACCCTTCTCGACGAAAAACAAATCTCATATCACGCAAACTCATTTGGGCGGGCTCGAAGACGAGAACAGCATGCTTGCCATGCGGACCAGTCACCTCGAAAGAGCCCAGCAGCTTTCGAATGTTGTTGATTCCTCGCCCTTGGTATGATATTTCGGCCATACGGCTATTGATACGGTCATAAACAGGCAGTTCCCGATGACGGAGCGAGGTATGGACGTATACTTTAAGTGCGACATATTGGCGATCGCTGTGGAAATCAGTTATCGTTCAATCCGAACCTCTCGGAGGGCCTACCTCAGGTCTCGGGCCAGCCAAGTGGTCGACGAGGAACCGAATCCTAGCTTTGCCATAACTTGATAGCGATCTTGAAAAAGCTCGCCCAGTTGAACGGGATAAAATCGGTTGGCTTGATAATCAGGCAACTCCTCCTCTTCAACCAGCGTATCCGCATCGACAGTGGTGTAGCCACTCGTTGGCAGGGCCCGTGGCTTCTCCAGCGCGGCTCTTTGCGGCATGGTGGAGAATGATTTGAGCGAAGATGTAATGGTATCTCATAGCGAAGGCATTATGCCTCTAGGGGAACGAAACGAGGAGGCCCCGATCGCTATTGTCTTGTGTGTCCGATTGAAGCGTAGACTAGCCGAGAAGCTCCAGACTCCTGTCCTGAGGAACATTATCGAATAGCATCTGATCTGGGCAGCATGCTATCTCTATGCGCCGGCTAGGAAGTGGATGTTGTCGGACGCGTCGTGAATTGAGTTGTCTCATTTGCCAGCAAAGCCTTTAGCGCGCGTTGAGAGCTGTGCGGGAGACCCACACGGCTCAGTATCATCATTAGCTGATCGCCTGTTATAGTTATCCATGGATGTTATATCACCACCAAGCGGCCACCATTTAGATTGTCTGCCGAGCACCGCTTTGTAAAAGAGGGGCACTGTTATCACAATTTGCAGCGATCATGGCATTTGGTTTCTTTTTGTTCAGATCGACTGATCGGACAGACTTCACAATGCTGAAGCCCAGGTCAACATGAGATATGCTCTTATGCTGCACTTTTGTCAAGTCGACGCTTATCCTGTTGGACCCCCACTATTGCCCCTACGACAACTCATCCATCTCACCCAGTCCAACTCCGTTACCTTAACCACTTGACATGCGCCAGTTGTCTTCTCCAGTCTCGGTTCTGCCACCGACATTTGAGCAGCATCACAATGGCTTCGGGATCCAGTGTGCACGTCCAAGGATTTCATGGCGATTTGAGTGTTCTTGCGACCGCGTTCACCATTGGAGGCAGTCTTCCTACGAAATTCAGATTTCTGACGAGCACGGGGAGTTTCCCCAAGTCTTCAAATTCGAAGGCGCTGACAACGTCCTGGTACCCTGGCCCAGCCCCGAGGCATTAGACTCACGATCGCGTCATCTCGTGCGCGTGAGGTGTTACGGAAACTACCATCTCTCCAGTGAACAGGTGCATACCTCCGTGACCGAATGGTCCGCATGGTCTCCCTTGGAGATCGCTCTGCTGGGAACAAGTGACTGGACGGGACGCATGATCACCGTGTCGGAGCGCTGGCCCCTAAATCCAGATCGTTCTGCCCGTCCACTGTGCTTTTCCAAAAGCTTCGACTCTCCCTTGAACCGAGAGGCGATTCACAAAGCGCGACTATATATCACAAGCCACGGTGTATACACTGCACGGATCAACGGGAAAAAAGTCGGTGACCACTGCCTGAGCCCTGGTCTTCAGAGCTATCGCAAGAGGCTGCACTACCAGATTCACGATGTCCGTGAACTTCTTGTCACGTCTGGTCCGAACAAGATCGAGATAGAAGTGGCTGCGGGGTGGTTCGCTTCGGCTTGGAGTTGGGCCAATAACCGGTTCATCTACGGGGAGAAGCTGGGTGTTCTGGCGCAGCTTGAGATCTGGGGATCAGACTTGCCGGTTCCGTTCGTCGCGAGCACTGACCAAAGCTGGAGTGTCTCGACAAGTGCCGTGCTGAGCAGTGAAATATACGACGGTGAAATCTACGACCAGCGGGTCAAAACAGACCCAAGCCTGAGCAACGCCACCGCATGTTTCTCAGCCCAAGAATCGCCCATTCCGGTGACCCAGCTCATCTCTCCAGATGCCCCTCCGGTCAGGGTAGTGAATCGAATCGAGCCCGCAAATATCATAAAGTCCCCGTCCACAAATGCCGTCATTGTTGATTTCGGGCAGAACCTCGCTGGCCGAATCTGTGTTAAAAGAATCCAGAAGCCGGCCGGCTCCGCAATCACATTTCGACATGCAGAGGTCATCCAAGACGACGAAATTGTGCAACGGCCCCTGCGAACAGCAAAGGCTAGAGACATCCTAATCTGTGACGGGCACGAGACCATAGACTGGCACCCAAGCTATACTTATCATGGGTTCAGGTACGTCGAAATCACGGGCTGGAGTCTCGAAGACCATCCCTGCCCCCTCACCAGGTCGAGCATAGTCGCCGAGGTCTTGCACACTGACATGCCACGCACGGGCTGGTTTTCATGCTCCAATGGGGAAGTGAACCGGCTACATGAGAATTCTCTCTGGAGCATGAAGTCGAATTTTCTAAGTGTGCCCACGGAATGTCCTTCAAGAGATGAGCGCATGGGTTGGACCGGCGACCTCAATATGTTCGCGCCGACTGCGAATTTCTTGTACGACACGTCAGGCATGTTGAGAAACTGGTTAGATGACGAGGCAATACGACAGCATGCTCCAGTATCTGGAACACGGAGTGACACGAGGAAAGGACGGCCTTTGGGATCCGCAACAGTGGCAGTTTGGCGACTGGTTGGACCCACGGGCGCCTCAAGATGATTCTGGCCGAGGCACCACCGATGGCACATTCGTCGCTGACTGTTTTCTTGTTGCTTCGACCAGGATTGCTGCAAACGTGGCTGGGTTACTGTCTAAGCCGGCCGATTCATCTCGACTGCAAGGCTCTGCCCTGCATCTTGTTCAATCGTGGCGAAATAAATACCTCACCCCTGCTGGGCTTGTATCCCTTGATACCGCGACAGCACTCTCCCTTGCCCTGTCGTTCGATCTCCTCCCAGGCACTGGCCACAGCTGCTTGAAGAGACAGTCTGCGGCTCGTCTCTCCCGGATCGTCCGCCTCAACGACTTCAAGATCACAACTGGCTTTGTGGGCACTGCCTTCTTGTCCCATGCGCTCTCCCGGTCCGGTAGCGTTGATCTGGCCTACGCTATGCTGTTCCAGAAAGGCTGTCCGTCATATCTTTACCCCGTCACAATGGGTGCCACCACATCTTGGGAGCGCTGGGACAGCATGCTCCCCAACGGAAGCGTCAATTCTGGTTCGATGACTAGCTTTAACCATCACGCTCTCGGAAGCATATCACACTGGCTGCACACTGATGTAGCCGGTCTTGAGCCGATCGAGCCCGGCTGGAAGACGTTCAGAGTGAAACCGCGGCCCAACAAGGAGCTTACGTGGGTAGAAACGATATTTGAATCAAAGTATGGGCGGATCGAGCTCAGGTGGACACTGGAAGGAGAAAGGTTCTGCTTAAGTCTGCGAGTGCCTCCAAACTCTAGCGCCGTCATCATTATGCCCAGTGACGATGAAGGGTATGCGCGCGATCGAGGTAACGGTGAGGAGCGAAAGGTCGGATCGGGGCAATACATCTTGGAGTGTCATTGTGTGCAGAAACACTGGCCGCCAACAGCAATTCTGCCACCATGGGGAAGAGCAAAGTTCTAAGGCTCTACTAGCAAGAGGATGGAGCAAATCAAAAGAAACGTGCGACTGGTTCGGTGAAATCCAACTGTAAATCGACGATCTGCATCTGCCTCACCCTCTTGCCGGCGTCGGAACTCCGATGGACTCTAGGCCCCCGGAGCTCCTGAACTTCCCTTGTGTGTTGTGTCCATCTTGGTCTCTTCCCGGACTTGCACGGCGATTATCTCCCGCTTCTCCTTGTCGAACAGACTATCCACCTCCTCAAGACTCAATCCTCGAGTTTCCACCCAAACAAGAAGAACGAAGGCCACCATCAGGATATCAAAACAGCCATTTACCATATAGAACTTCCATCCAATTGCCTGAAGGCCAAATGGAACGGCCATGGTTACTAAAAGGCCACAGCACTTCGTGGTGAAGGTGTAGATGCCCATGCCAACACTCCGGATCTCGAACGATAGGACCTCTGGGGGGTACAGGACCGTGAGAGGAGTGATGCCCCAATTGTACGCGGCGTTGTACAAGAAAATAATGGAAATGGTGGCATATACACCAGAGTGATCGGAGGATTCCCCGTACAGGTGCGTGAGCCCTCCAAAGATGAACATGAAGGCCACCTGCATCATCAAACTGACAACGCACAGCCATTTACGGCCCAGCAAATCGGTATACCAGGCCGACACGACGGCAACAATCAGGCTCCAGGCCGTCAGGATGACGTTGATTTGAAGCTGCGTGTTTGCACTCTCGATGCCGGCACTCTCGAGCATGTCACCAAAGTAAAATGTGATGATGTTGGTACCTGGCAGCATAACGATTGCGGAGAAGGTAGCGGTAAGAAGCAGGCGCTTACGGTTGGACTTCTTGGAAAGAGCTTGCATCAGGGACAGGCTGTGTTCCTTCTCAAAAGCAATGGTGTCTGTGATCTCACGGTACTGGATGTCTACGTCTACCGGCTCATCGCGATTGACAATGCCGAGGATCTCCAAGGCTTCCTCGTGCCGGTCGTGACTGATGAGCCAGCGGGGCGACTCCGGAACACATTGCAAGACCAAGAAGCAGACCACGCTGGGTGCTGCCTGAAGAAGACTCGGAATGCGCCACGCATACGTGGAGGCGAGATTCTGGGTCTATATTGCGACGACAGTCGGGTCAGGGAGACACATTTCCGCTGACTGGGGAGTGGTGTCGATTTCACTTACCCCAAAACAGATTCCCGCCGCAATCAGAGTGCCAACTCCCCAACAAGCATAATACATTCCCAGAGCAAAGCCCCGGTATTTGACCGGAGTCGTCTCGGCCACCAGCGTCGGGGCGGCGGTCTGCGCAAGACCCATGCCTGCCCCGACTATGCACCGCCCAGCGATGAACATGGCGATATTCTGCGCAGCGCCCTGAATGACGCCGCCAATGAGGGTCAGCAGCGCCGACCAAAAGACACACTCTCTCCGGCCTCGCCAATCTGCAAGGAAACCGGCAAGGGGAGCCATGGCGGCACCGCCCACGTATGAGATTGCCGTGTTGAGAGACTTGGTCGTGGTCGTGAGAGTAAAGTAGTTGCTGTAGGATGGCATCACGTTCAGACTGCCCATAAGGGAGCTATCATAGCCAACGAGCTAAATGATGTTCAGTTGGTGCTGCTACGCATGACTGAAAGGAGATCGAAACGTACTACTGAATCCACCGCTGATATCGAGATCAGACATACTACAAGCCATTTCTTGCTTCGTGGGATGAAACGCGGGATTTTTCGAGGAGCCATGTTTGTCTCACTTGGGTATCTTTGACGGCGATCAACCGTTGAGGTTGAACGAGCAAGCCGAGCGAGTGCATATTTACTTTTGGGGACCTTTTAAAGCTTCCAGGTAGAACAGAAACTGACTCTTATCGTTCTATCATGATTGCTCTCAGAAGAAGCTACGTTATCCCCCACCCTTTTACTGAAGCGATTAGGATTTATGTCAACCATCAGACTATCATGCCATCATGCTGACAGTGGGGGTTCTCCTAGTCCTCCCCACTCTCGACTATCTTCGCTTTTGGCGGGAAGTGTCGATTTCCCCGCATTGATAGGCTTCTGGGGTTTCTTCCAAGACCGAACACCGCAAACAACGGAGCCTTGCTATTGGATATCATGAGAATAATTCTGGCTGGAAAGGCACAGAGCTGGCTCATACAGGTGGGGTTATTATACCTACATCTGATACACCATGTACGCACAGTTGTCCAACATCGAGTCGGTGAGGGTGGAACTACCCCAGATCTGCTGCTGTACTTGAACCTGACTTCCCGACACGCACTCCGTGCTGCCTGATTCATTTTTCTCAACGCTCCAACCCAGACCAAGCAATGCCGTCTCTACCGGAGGACTATCTACACCGAGTCTACGCGGGCGTTCTGGGTAAGCTGGTCGGCGTCTTTCTTGGCCGCCCCTTCGAAAACTGGACCTACCAGGAGATCCAGGACAAGCTCGGCGATATCCACTACTACGTGCACGACCAGCTGGGCCTGCCGCTGGTGGTCATCGACGACGACATCTCGGGCACCTTCGCCTTTGTCCGCGCGCTGGAAGAGCACGGCGTCCGCGCAGAACTCTCATCCAGCGAAATCGGGAAGACGTGGCTGAACCACGTTATCGAGCGTCGCGCCATCTTCTGGTGGGGTGGAAATGGTATCTCGACAGAACACACCGTGTACCTCAACCTCAAGCACGGCATTCCCGCACCTCAAAGTGGCGCCATCGAAACGAACGGTCGCACCCTAGCAGAGCAGATCGGAGCCCAGATCTTTATTGATGGCTGGGCCATGGTTGCGCCGGGGAATCCGGCTTTGGCTTCTCAACTCGCGGAAGCTGCCGCGCGAGTGAGCCATGATGGCGAGGCCGTATATGCCGCCAAATTGTGGGCAGCGATGGAAGCGGAGGCACTTTTGTCTAGCGACGCTGACCACCTCATCAAGACGGGTCTACAGTTCATTCCCGCCGAGTCGTTGATCGCGCGAATGATCGCGGACGTCCGACGCTGGGTGCAAGAAGACAGCGGCTGGAGACAAACGCGACGTCGAATCGAAGACGTTTATGGATATGAGAAGTATGCGGGTATATGTCACGTCGTCCCCAACCATGCCATCATGATCATGGCTCTGCTGTACGGTGGACACGACTTTCACCATGCCATGCACATCATCAACACCTGCGGTTGGGATACGGATTGCAATTCTGGCAACGTAGCGTGTCTGGTCGCTCTGATGCACGGGCTATCTGCCTTCCAAGGAGGTCCAGACTGGCTGGGTCCTCTCGCCGACCGTGCCATCATCTCCAGTGCTGACGGTGGTTATTCCATCAACAATGCCGCTCGCATAGCATATGATATCGCAAATCTTGGCCACCGCCTGTGTGGACAGCCGGCCATCCGGCCGCCAAAGAACGGCGCTCAGTTTCATTTCTCTCTTCCAGGGAGTGTTCAGGGCTTCCAGGCAACGAATAACCATCGTTCTCCAGCCTCGGTCCATGTCATCCAGGGCCAAGATCGTGGAATTGGTAGCCTTGGTATCCACATTAAGGGCCTGACAGACATGAGCGATCCCGCCGAGGTCATGACGACGACATTCACGCCTTTGGAGGTTCTCCAGGTCAACCGAATCTACGATCTCATGGCCTCGCCTTTGATTTACCCTGGTCAACAACTTCGGGCGGAGCTATATGCGTCCGAGAGTAATACTGCGAGCTCAGGCGTGTGTCTCAGAGTCAAGGCGTACGACGAGGATGATACTTTAACGATTGTGGATAGCAGCCCGATCTGCCTAGAACCCGGACAGCAGAAAACCCTCGAGTGGGAGATACCCGGCAGTCTTCAAAACTGGCCGATCCAGCAGATTGGCATCGCAATCAGCGCCGCACAAGGCCCAGGCCCTTCTGCTCTTGATGGTGCCGTGTTCCTCCAAAGTCTGAGATGGGACGGTGTGCCTCGGATGACCTTGAAACGACCGGCAAAGACATCTCAGAAGTCCCAGAGTTTCTGGAGCCGTGCCTGGGTCAGTTCCGTCGATAATGTGCACACACACATGGGACCGGCGTTTCTCCTTGCGCAGGATCGAGGCGAGGGCCTTTTAAGCCAAGGAGCCAGGGACTGGGTTGATTACGATGCGGTGGTATCGAACTTCACCATCAACGTCGGCGGGCCGATGGGCGTCGCTGCCCGAGTCCAGGGTCTCAATCGCTATTACGCGCTCATGCTCACTGGTGGCAAGCGAATTGCCTTGGTCAAGGCCCGAGACGAGAAGAGGATCGAGCTAGCTAGCGCGCCTTTCCAGTGGGAGTATGATGCAAAGTATCAGCTCCGGCTGACCGTACACGGTGACAAAATCAAAGGGCAAGTCGGAGGGATGGACTTGGTGGCGCTGGACAAAGATTATGGAGGAGGTGCAGTTGGTTTGGTTGTCACGGATGGCTCACTGTCTGCTGAAAGCATCACCATTACTCCAGCAGAAGGGTAGGTAAAATGTAAATGTTTCCACGATGGATCAAATTCACCTGCACTATATTGCTGCATCTTGTGCTAATTCTATACCCACGGTGGGGGCACCCGACTAAGACGGTCGAATAGGATAGTCGAATGGGCATAGTTAACGCTGTATGCGGGGGCCTATGTACTGTAGGTATGTAGAGAATTTCAAGCCGTAGTCCCGCCAATCAGTGGCGCGTAAGGTGTTCTGGGCCTACATTCTCGGTCGTAAGGTTGGTTATACATGGCCTTGGAACAGTGATATGCGATTCTCAAAAGCTGTTGTGTAGTCATCAATCATCCCTAGAACTTGTAGGTACTCTAATGGTAATCTATGGGTTTGAAAACGCGCTAAATTCACATTATTCTGCCCGTCAATACCAGTTGCCCCGCACTAGACATGAGTCACAGATAGAGCAGTTCCGAAGGCGGTGACCTGTTTAGGAGGCGGCCGTGGAGGCGGTCGGCAGAAATATATTTTTTTTCGCTGCAATACCTTCAATTCGGATTCTGCGAACCCCGCCAATCCTCTCGATACGCTGAAGCCACGATCACAATGGCTCCCAACCTCGAGGCTGAAGCGCCTCACAACAACTTCGATGTACGTACAATCAGTATCCTGCGGAGGGCTGGAATGACGAGCCTGGAAACTCAATTGTCCTCGCTCTGCGACTTGCGATCGATCCACTCGAGATGGGACGGCAGGCGCAGTCGATTTATGAACACAAAAGGAATGTATTGGCTGACAATTGGCTTCTCTAGACTATTCTCGTTCTCGATTTTGGCGTACGTGAATTCCAAGCGTCCCCCTTTCCCTCTTTCGGCGCGCTTCAGACAGCGGAGCTTCGTTACTGCTTCCTGGCTCCCGATACCTCTTTAAATAGCAAGTGCTGACTCCCGTTGAAGTCTCAAACCAGCCATCTGATCCTGCGTCGGCTTCGGGCTCTCGGCGTCTTCGCTGAGCTGCTTCCGTGCACCACCAAGATTGCTGATCTGACATGGAAGCCCAAAGGAATTGTGTTCTCTGGAGGTATGAAATGGCTTAATGCAGTCTGTTGATGCATGGTTTGTGCCGAGATCTGACTGAGCTACTAGGCCCTTCTTCTGTCTACGACGAGGGCTCGCCCCGTAAGGTTTTCGTCTCCCGAACGTCTTGTTGTCGATACTCATATATTTAGACGTTGACCCCGCTGTTTTTGAGCTTAACGTACCTATTCTGTGAGTGTGCTTTCTGCCTATGTATTCATTTTTTGAGAGTACACTAACACGGGCTATATAGGGGTATTTGGTACGACTTGCTTCCATATCAACACCGTTATGATACTGATACTGTTCACACAGCTACGGTTGCCAAGAGATCGCATGGCGGATCGACTCAACGAATGTTGCCCGTGGAGAGGCCCGAGGTTTGCAACCTTTGAAACACTATCTGAGGTTCTTTCTGACCCTTTGCTCATAGAGTATGGCCACGCCGACGTCAAAATCGCCAAGGTTAATGGTCATGTCGACCGGCTCTTCGCTGGTCTAGGAGATGCCATTTCTGTGTTCATGTCCCACTTCGACAAGCTAGTTAGCCTGCCTACGGTGAGTGAAATGAGTCCGTTTTTCCTGGGCACTGTTATTGACTCTCATAGGATTTTGTGATCATTGCTGCCACCAAGAACTCAGAGTACGCCGGTATCGCCCATAAGGAGAAGCCCATCTTTGGTTCGTCTACCCCCAGGCTGCCTTTGTGAAATTACTTTTGTGGCCCAGCAGGCAAAATGCTAACACAAGGTGAATAGGCGTCCAGTTCCACCCTGAGCTCGAACACGTTTGTCACCCCAAGCATTACACGGGAGTTTCCTCTGACGTTCCGATCTAGACACCCCGCGGAAGCGAGATCCTCCGCAACTTCAGTGTTGATATCTGCGGAGCTCAACCCAACTGGAAAATGGGCGACTTCGTCCAGCTCGAGATCACTCGTATCCGGGATCTTGTCGGTGACCGAGCACTCGTCCTTGGGGCTGTCAGCGGTGGTGTGGACAGCACTGTAGGAGCGGCCCTAATGCGTGAAGCCATCGGAGACCGCTTCAAAGCCATCCTCATCGACACTGGATGTATGCGTCTCAATGAGTGCGAGCAGGTCAAGGAAACACTCGGAAAGCACCTTGGCATTAATCTCACAGTTGTCGAGGCCGGCGAGCTCTTCTTGGGTCGTCTCGCGGGTGTTTCTGATCCTGAAAAAAAGCGGAAGATCATTGGGTCGACTTGTGCGTACTTCAATCTGTCTGGGATGGGTTAGCGACAAGGTACTGACGACATCCAAGTCATCGATCTCTTCGAGAAAGAGGCTATTAGAGTACGCTCGACCTTCCCCTGGTAATCTATCTGGCTGGCTAACAGGACTCGCAAGATCGAGAAAGAAGCAGAGAACACCCCCAACACCGGGAAGGTGGAATGGTTCTTGCAGGGAACACTGTACCCTGACGTGTAAGTCGGTTTAAGCCAAACGCCGAGTCCAAACTAATGCATTTTAGTATCGAGTCATTGAGCTTCCGAGGGCCTTCGGCTACTATCAAGAGTAAGCGAGTCAACAAGTCTCGGGAGCAGCAGACTGCTTCACGAAGTTGTGCAAAAGAAGCAGAGAAAAGCTGACATGAGAGATAGCTCACCACAACGTAGGCGGTCTGCCTGAGGTAAGCAATATCACCCTCCCCAACGCACAAGTATCTTAACTAATCGGTATGTAGCGGATGATGAACGGCGTAAGTCGAATAGTCTGGAATTGTTTTATTTACTTACTGACGAACATGGCTCGTTTAGCAAGGCTTGCGTGTAAGTATACCTAGCATCTCTTCATCAGCGTACAGAAGGCTAACGGAATTCTTCTATTATAGCTTATTGAGCCGCTTAGACTTCTGTTCAAAGATGAAGTGAGGGTAGGTTACACCTGATCGTATGAGTCTATCTTCGATGATACTAAATAGTACAGGCAATTGGTCGACAACTCGGCATCCACGAGTCGCTAGTAAACCGTCACCCCTTCCCGGGCCCTGGCATTGCCATTCGTATCCTCGGCGACGTTACCAAGGAGCGAGTGGAGATTGCCCGCAAGGCAGACCACATCTTTATCACCATGATTAAGGAGGCCGGCCTTTACGACCAGGTGAGTCGGGTCACACAGACGGAGACGGGCGCCAGCTAATTCCTCTCACAGATATCTCAGGCCTTCGCTGGTCTTGATACTAACCGCAGTGTTGGTGTTTTTGGTGATCAGCGTGTTTGGGGCTACATCATCATCCTCCGTGCTGTTCGTACCAAAGATTTCATGAGCGCAGAGGTGTTTAACTTCGATAACTCCTTCCTCATGGTGAGTCAAGTCTTGGTTTTGGTTGTACTTCGGGTTCTCCCCCCTTCCCACAAGGGCCTAGTATCATTCTTTCCTACACTTACTCACATGTCTACCCTAGGACGTTTCGCGCACTATTTGCAATCAGGTAGATGGCGTGTCCCGTGTTGTCTATGATTTGTAAGTAAAAGTTTTCGCCTCTATTGGTCTCGAGCTTTAAGCTAACATCGTCCTTCCAGGACCTCGAAACCGCCTGGCACTATTGAGCTAGAGTAGGCGGCAATGTAGAGGCAATGCAGATTGAAGATAGATCATTATACGTTTCTCTGTCTCAATTTTTCCATATATCGAGTACTCGAAGTTGTCGAATAATTCACGTATATCCTCGGCTGAAGATGAGTGCAGATGCAGATCACTCTTGGCCATGGTTATGGATGGTGTCCTTTAAGCAATTCTAAGGAGCATGCTCTCTCAATGTACAGCCACTTTACACCTGTTTGTAGTATATAACTCTCCAGGGCAGAGCGGCAAAGAAAATAAGTAGATTGTCTTTAAGACATGCCTGAGCACGCGCCTTACCACTGAGCCAAAAGACCACTCTATTCATCCTAGAGAGGATTGATAGTCCAGCCCGATACAAGTAGCGCGTATAGTCCGTAACGTTGGTATCATAATGAACGATTGCTTCAGTTCCACATATGCACTCCTCTCCTCCGTCAAAGACAGGTATATCATACGACATTTGGTGCAATGCCTACTATTCACGCCTATGAGATCTGGATCGCCCTTTTATCCTTTCGCCAGGCGTTCTCATTGAGGCAGATCTCTCATGCCTGCAAAACAGCTCGTCTACTGGGGACGGACGAAAGAGCGTGGAAAACGAAGGGTTTGATTCAAAAATTAGTACCTAGGTAGTAGGATATATAATACGTCTAGCACCTTGCGGTTTACACCCGGACAGGAAATTTGGTTCCATGCAAGTCGACAGTGCTTTGGCAAAATCGAGCATATCCTCGTACCAGCACCTAAAGCCAGATCAGTCAACGGAATTGGGTTAGAATGGGCTGCGTATCTTCCACTCACCGGGTCTTCCATTCCGCTGCCTTTCAAATCGAGCCTGGGGCGAATAATCTGGTCAAAGTCACATATAGTGAAAGGGGAGTTCCACTGAGTATCACTAGTATAAGTCGATGGATTGAACCACATAACGGCTGAGGTGGCTTGCGTGAATGTCGAATTATAGCCATAGTGGTTGTACAGGTTGAGTGCAGATTTGAGGGCTCCCTCCATAGGCACGCCAGTGATGTCCTCGAAGTCGTCGACGCCAGGAGCGGTGCCATAGGAAGCAACGTCAGTGTAAGCCTCCTCGGTATCCATGTAAATAAAGAAAGCCCTTCCATCCACGCAGAATTGATGGAACTCGGAACCAGTAAGATTCAGATCACAGGCCTGCTTAGAAATGGTCCGATCCTGATCTGCCAAGGTTCCTGTCGCTGTTGCAACGACGACATCGTACATACTCCACACATAGGCCGCTATCGCACCAAGGAACATAGCCTCCGCACGATCTTTCGCTTTGGTGTAAAATTCGTCAGGAAATGGGGCTGCAAACTTCCCATTATCGAAGAGATCGATGGCATTCATTTGTTGCGAGTTGTAAGGATATTCCTTCGTATTTTGCGGAATGTGCTGCAGAGGAATAGCCGCTAAATCATCGATCTGACTCATAACATGGTCCGCTGCCTTGGCCAGCTTCGATTGGAGTTGATCCTTGAGATGGTCGACGTCCTCAATGTTCTGTATGGCGACACTTTGGCTATGTTAGTTGGGGGGCCAACCAAAAACTGTCGTCACTGGATCATGCAGGCTTACTCTAACTCCTCGTCAATTTCAAGAGAATCGCCCGAGGTGAAGATTTCGGCGAGACCGGAGCCTTCAGGCGCCCAGTTATCTAAAATCGTTCCCAGAACAGCAAAGACCATATCGAACACTTCATCTTGGTTGATTTGACCCCGGATGTCCTTCAAATTGGCCTAAATTCCATTGTGAGACAATGGGCTTATGGGGATGAATGCAGCCAGAGTACTGACATCTTGGTTTGCATTAGGATCCAACGTGTCAACCAGCTTCGGAATCTGAGCACTGGCGCCGGTAAGTGCAGGTGAAAGAGCTTTTGTGTCAATTTTACCGACATAATCGGCAAAGTTTTCGAAACAGGCCCGCAACCAGATGTACTGCCAGGTCATCGGGAGCGCCACTCCTGGCTCTGAGCAGTCATCAAAGGTAATGCCCTCCGGGGGTTTACAATTGCCTCTATCATGAACCGGGAGTCATTAGGATCTCGCTTGCACAGTTGGAGTTTAGCCGACTTACACCCCACACTCTTCGTCCATAGAAATCTTATCGGGCGTGTTCTTAAATATCTGCTCGGCGAGCCATAAAGGTACCGATGTGTTGTAATCATTCTCCATCAGTCTGTTTACCACGGTCAGTAGAAGTGCTTCGAGATTTGCGACATACATACAGTGTTGCAAAGGTGCGTTGCATGCTCGTTGTGTTCCACAATTCGCGCAGATTGTCGGTACCTTGTCCGTCCGAACTTGAATTCAAAATTTGAGGACATACTTCATCAGCTGCTATTCTCTCAGGATACTTAGAAGTAGTAGAAGAAGCGGATGTCGTTGTGGTGGAGGCATGGGTTGTCGTTGTAATGTGGTGGTGACTGATTTTGCATGCCGATGCCGGTGCTTTGTGTAGGTTCGCGAGAACTTCAACTGGCAACTTGCTTAGTGGGGTGGACGTAGAGAAGCTCGGGCTGGTGGTATGCTTTCGAGGGACAGCATCCACTGAAAGGACCAACGAGCCCCATAACAGAAGGCAGAAGTACCGCATGGTATCCCTAGAAATATATCACGATCAAAAGGCTCAAAGGGCGTGAAGGGGAACGGGATATGACTTTGCCGAGCGAGAAAATACGCTCGTCCTGCGCGAAAGACCCCAAAGATTTATACTCCCATTTCTGCCCATTGTCACTTGATATCGCCGTTCGAATCCCGTTTAGGCATCCAGGAACAATCCAGCGCTTCGATGATCGTCAGGGGCGGAAGGAGCTATTTATGGTAAGTTGTCCTAACTCCGAGTGTTGAATTGCATATCATTATCCTAATAAATTCCTAGGCCTATGTTAACTAACGCTATTAGGTATATGTCCTCATTCGACGCTATCTATCATTGGGCGCCGTATATTACTGGGCGCCATATTTTTTCTGGGCGCTGTATATTGTTGGGCGCCGTATGTTATTGGACGCCTGTTAATTTTATAATATCCTCCTAATTATTGCCTAAGGATACTCGGTCAACTTCATCCCTCCGTATATATACCTAGATATCTCAGTAGTCTTTCCACTCACTTTTAGGTGCTCTGATTTGTCTAGCACAGATTCTGACCATCAAAAGCCACTCCTTTCTTTGCCCCCATATACGCCAATCACGATGGTTGCCTTTAGTCCATATATGTTGGCTATCACTGCCACCGTTGTCAGTCTCTCGTCGAGTGCTTTGGCCTGTGTCAAATTTGCTGGCGAGGTAGGCGACGTTTACGGTGGTACCTACTATATCACAGCAACCGAACTAGCAGATAATACTCAGACATGCTACAGTACTTTTGGGTCGGGCGACCGAGACATAGGTATGTTTCGACATAATGCGATCTCTTGTTCTGTTCCATGTTGCAATTCAAATCTCTAACTCGGTATAAAGACTGCATCGAGGGCTACGGGCTGAATGTCGATTACACGGATAATAAAAAGGATGGGTACTTGCCAGCGACTTATAACAACCCAACAAAGTCGTATGTACCCCGATGGGATTTTCGATTATAATGGGACGAGCTCGATGGTAACACGATATAGGTTTGCCCTCAAGATCCCGTACGATTGTAACTCTTGGAATGTATGCACATTCTTGTACGAGGCCTTCTGTGACTGAGGTGTTCCAGTGGAATGGCAACACATGATGATCTCCTAGGCCGCAGGCGTGGCCGTGGTATGGATGAGAAGAACATGCTCGTTCAGTGAGAGGCTCCAGGGTTAACCCTGTCAATTTGGACCTAGGGAAGTAATATTGTAACTATATGTTTTTAACCACCATTTAGATTGTTACTTTGCTTGACCTCTCTCTTTTTCCGAGCTATTGAATAGTACACCAGTTGAACACCTCTGTCTCAGAACATCCATTTTTACGCCTTGTATCAGCCCTGGTATATCCCCACAAACATTACGAATTAAAGGGGCAGAGGAATTTAAAGCTATTCGACTATCTATATTTCGGAGCTTATTGAGTTGTCTGCTATTGGTACTAGACCTACAGGAGTTATTCATCGGTATGAGAACGCAACACCACATTTTAACATACTATTTCCTAGACCCGGGTGAGATACAGAGCAAATATAAGATTGATTTTCGAGTCTTCCGGAGTTTCAGTTTCGCCTCCATCTCGGATAATAATACACAAGATCCAGAGGGCGTGTTTCTTTTTTCTTCAAACAGGGCGAGGTCCCCCTGCATACGAACTACAATGGATGCGCAGTTGATACCGCAGGGAATACCGGTATAACAGAGAACCAATTGCTATATCTACTGATCCGATCTGCCTGTAGCTGCTGTGTTATCTGTAATGAAAATACTTCATCCTATAATGATAGCGTAAACGCCGCTGGCGCTTGTATCCATACTTCTAAATGTACTATTGACTAGGTCCAAATGTGGAAATTCGCGAATGGGAGTGCCTCGTCGATATGCAGTGCGTCAGCCTGGACTTAATCCCCTGGGCCCGCCCATCGCCACTGTCGCTGGAGACTGGGCGTTAGAGTCTCGGTTCAACAAACTTCTTATTGTATGTTGCACATGTTGACTGCGCAAGTATTGGACTTTGTGCGAAATTGATAGTTGGGATAGACCTGTGAAGTCTCTTTCTGTGGTATCTCGGCAGGCGACACCTTAGGAAAGTTGTGTCACCAAAGCCAGCACTTGCACTGACTACTTTTAGAACAATCCTACTGGTTTTTATGGGGGTTTCTGTGGTACGATCTCGCTGAAGTGTTGAACAGACTGTGCTTGAATTGCCTGTTATGGAATATATAAAGTACAAACCAACCTTCCAAGGCTGGAAGTCCACTTGATGAATCGTCCACAGAAGTCTCGAAAGGATATAAAATACAAATGAGAAGAAAAGATGAAAATACATTCTTCAACCCCTTGAAAAATCACTGCTTGTTGCCACGAGATCTCTTTGGAACCTTCGGGGCATTCAAATAATGCCTGTTGCCCTTTGCATCGATCTGCCATCGGCCATGGTTGTTTGGATTGGCCACGAAATCTTGAGGCACAGTCGGATCGACGAATTCAAATGTGCGCTTTTTGATGTTCGGCACTTGTTCCCGGGCTGGTTGAATGCTTGGAGCAAGCGGACCTGGCATGGGAGGACCCATCGAAGGCCATGCGGGTGGCGCTTGCATTATTAAGGCTGGGCAGTGATAATTTGCCCATGGGGATGGGTACAAATGCTGATCCGGTTCCCAATATGGGTTATATGCATTATATGCCGGAGTGGCAGTATACACCGGAGCGGCAGTATATACCGGCGAAGGATCATATGCCGGAGAAGGATTATATACCAGAGTATGATCATGTTCGGAAGGATCATATGCTGGTGTACAGTCATGTTTAGAATAACGATCGTCTAGTGGTGGACGATCACATTCTGAAGAAGGATCATATACCGGAATAGGATGGTATTCCGGGGTCTTGGGGCTGGAGCTTGGGAAGGGACCAAGCCCGGAGTCTGCGCTCAGTTGGCGGTTGGAAAGAACCGGAGGGGACTCTGTTAAGTCCAGCTCCACCACCGCACCAAGCGAGGTTGTAGCACTGGATGGGCTTCCCAGTAAAACAACTTGGGTGACAACAGGGTCGGTGGCTGGAGAAGATTCTAAGTCAGCAAGTGTGATAAAAGGTAGGACGAGTAGCACTTGGGACTTACCCTTCTTCGCCAGGGCAGAAAACTCGCCCAGACCTTCCCAGTCGTCGTTCGTAAAAGCCATTAACATGGCTGCCATCTTCTCATCCTCTGGATCCACCAGAGTAGGAGCGTACTGATGCATCGCAGCATCAAGCTCATTAATAGAAGCGAGGGTGGTAGTGGTATCCATTTCACCTCGCAGCAAGTGAATGAGAGGAATAAGTGAGCAAGGTAATATAAAAGTGAAAGAAGGAAGCAAACCCAAGCGAGGGGAGCAAAGGAGAGTGTGTGAAGTGAAGAAGGAAAGAAAGAGGGAGGGAGGGAGGGAAAGAGGGGAGGGAATATAAGGGCCGGCCGACGAGGACATGCTTTTGGTGATGCAAGAAAGTCGTCTATCCGATTGCAAAAAGGGACAATAATACCACGGTTGAAGAGGGACAGACACATCTAGGTTTCTATTAGACCTCAGTAGTAGTAGCTCCTACAAGCTCCCAACAGATTGTATGGCGCTTCTGGGACTCGGCCGGTTCACGATCCTTGGCACCAGAAGATGTGGAAGACCATACTTGCGGAGCGGTTACAATAGTAAAGCCGTCCCTGCCATCGACGGCTTGCTTGTTCATTGCTGAGGCGGAAAGAATAAACCAGGCCGCCGGCGATTTAGACTTGGCGGTCTCCGACCTGTACGGCCGCCGCCCGTTTAGGGCATGATTAGCTTCAACCACAAGCTCCTGGAACTCGCCCTTGACTCACAGCAAGTTCAAAAATAATTGCATAGTCCACTCTGGCGGGACGAGACCATGCCATTTCAGACTGATCAGAGCAGACGAACTCGTTTCATCGCCAGGTACGCTGTAACGGCTCAGGTATGGATCAACGTCATCCCCAACAAAAACCCGGGGGGATCTGAGTTGAACCATGGATATCCACTCAGCCAAGGTACCGCAGTTCTCCTGGAGCTCTGTCTCGGGGGTTTCGTTTGACCCCAGCCCTACCAAGGGTGGCACCACGACAGGGCCGAAGCTGTTTCGGAGCGGTGCACATTCAACCACCTGGGGGTGGAGTTTCTGGATAGGCTTCGTGCCTACCTTTAGAATTAGCGTAAGATTTTTTTTCTCCCGGAGCAAAGGGGAGCCAACCGTCGCTTTGGCTGGATGTAGACCCCAGGTCGCAGAACAGCCATGCCAGGGAGTGCTCGAGGACATTTTTAAACGCCCACACGATTCGTTCGAATCCTTTTTTACCGTGTAGCATGGAGGGCAGTCGGAGGTTGAGCTCCACCACTGTTTGCTTCGTCAGCTCCTAAGTGTTGAAGAGGGATGATGTCAGGTGGTTGTACGTACGAAACCTTTCTTTCCCATGCTTCCTGCCACCACTGCGGATGGGTTTACCGGAGAGCCCTGTCCGCTCGAAGACCTCTTTACCCATTTCAATCTTGAGGATACCTATTCCATCATAGAAGTTAAGTCAAGCGGTTCGGGATGAATTATTCCTTGTGATACTTTTGAAAGATACTGACCATCATGCAAGGTGTACACAATATCTGACCCCGAACTACCCTCAGAAACCATGATGACATTACCTAGGATGAATTCAGCATGTTACCCTCTTCAAAGCGAATGAGGTGTCCAGGGCCAAACCACATTACAATTATTGAGGCCTGCTAGTGCGTGTTGGGGAGGGGGAAGTACCGGCTTTTATGTATGTATTGAAGAAGTCATGCTCAAGGAGATCAGAAGGAGACATGAACACTCGAACGCACTGGGGTTTCTCCAGTTTGGCTTCCAGCGCGGCTTGGAAGCTTGTATACACATCTTCTGGCAATATTGCCTCGACCTGTCATTAACCATCAGCCTTGGTGAAGCCTCTGGTGTTTCCAACTCGGTGTCCAAATGAGCCTTACCGTATGCACGAATGGATGGTTGATAATGGCAGAGAAGGGAGTTTTTTTGCTTGGAATCTGCTTGGGGTCGACGAAATTGCTGAGTTCGGTGATCGTGGTGAAGCATTTCTCGCGTCTTGACGCGTCATCAATGAAGTCCAGCATTTTGTGACACTTTTGAATCCCAGAAGACGAGATGTGGGGGGTGGTTTGTGGGGAAGCGTGCGTTGTTCGCGATGACGGCCCTGCCGAAGATTTCTCCAATGCTGCCCGAAAATTCGAGGTTGGAATAAGCTCAGGCTTATCGATAGAGCTGCAATGAGCTCAGTGTCACATCCACGACTCGGGTTTTGAGTTCAGCTCGTGGTAACAAAGGAAGATGATTGTGCTGCAGTCTCAGAAGAGATTGGATGATTGTCGAAGAGGGGAAATTCTGTGCGGTGGCGCGGAGTCATGAGTCTCTTAGTCGTGATCTCCCGTCATGGTCGCGGGTGGACCCGTATACTTCAACGCTTGCAAACGAGAGAATGCCCCCCCCCCCCCCCAATGGACTCACTGCAACACTCATTTTAAACGAGGATGACACATTGCCAAACCGATGCTTATCCTAGCCATCCAGTATGCTTGGATTGTTGTGGTTGTAAGTACCTCGTGGATATTGTTTCTATCACCGGACTAGAGCATTGATGCCGCTATGAGCACTTAGCAATGGCTCCCTAGGCAGTCAAGGTGTCTGATTGCTATAATCAGAAGGGCTCTATAATCAATAGGTGGCTAGCTAGATAATATGGAACTTGCAGAACAGAAGATTGAATAAAAAAATGGATCAAGGCGCGGTGGTCGTCCACCATAGGCTTCAAAGCTTGCAAATATTGGAAGTTTTCAGTCCTTGGGATTCAATCATTCATTATCCTGGCCACTTTTCATCCATCAACAACTGGGTTTTTCCGCTCTTTGTCTGCATCTCTACGCCTTTCACGCTAAAGCAGCACCCGAGTGGCGCCTGAGGCAGCCATGTCCTCTCCGCCCCGAAATCATCGCGATCGCGGCCGCAACGCCGCGCTCGCCCAGCTCTTTGCACGTCATGCGCTGAAGCTTCCACCTCGACCCACGTCGCCCAAATCCAACCGTTCTGTTGTCTCTAATGCAGGTGGGCCTTCACTGGGGCACCAATTGCTAGAGCCGCAGCAACGACCGCAGGAGGAGCTGCCAGTGATGGCGCCTGGCCCGCGCCGAGATCTCCTCGCCAAGGAGCACTTCGCATTCGTCTTTGGCGGCGTCAAGACGCAGAATTACTATGATCCTGCTGCCAAGGGACCGGGCTCCCATACGTGAGTCTTTGGGTGGTTGACCCTCCGCCTGGAACCATTGCATACTAACAACCTCTTCGCTGGAACCACAGCCTCCGGACGTTGGCCTGGAATCCCACCGGCCAGCTGATCGCGACAGGATCCGCAGATCGCACACTCCGCATTTGGAACCCCGAACGTCCGGCTGTTCGACACTCTACCGAGCTGCGCGGGCATTCCGCGGGCATCGAAAAGGTCCTCTTCAATCCAGTCCGAGATGCGGAGCTGGCGAGTTGCTCGACAGATGGCACCGTGCGCTTCTGGGATGTACGCTCCAAGACGTGTGTCAGCCGTCTGGATGTGGGTGGGGAAGCATTCACACTCTCTTGGTCATCCGACGGCAGCACACTGATTGCAGGAAGAAAGGTAAGCACTCGGTGTCTCTAATGGAACGGACCATCGGCGCAAACTCCAGACTAACCTGGATCTCTCTCGCTCTGTCTAGGACGATACTTTGATCCCGATCTCGGTCCAGTCACCGTCGACCCCCAGTATCTTGCCCAATACAGCTTCGACTGGCTTCTCCTCCAACGCCCATGCGACGACGTACACTGCGCTCACTCCGCGCCCGCAAACCGTCCAGACTAATGCCACCACCTTCTCCCACCATATCCCCTCCCCATCCTCTCCAGACCTGCACCTCTTCGCGACGACCGGCGAAGGCAGTGTCAAGATTCTGTCATACCCCTCCTTCGACATTCTTCACACCCTGAACGCACACACATCCGCCTGCATGGCTATATCCCTAGCCCCGACGGGCCGCTATCTTGCCATTGGCGGTAGCGACGCACTGATTTCTCTGTGGGACACAACGGACTGGATCTGCCGCCGCACATTGTCCAGTGAAAATGGTGGTGGCATTCGCGGCGTGAGCTGGAGCTTTGACGGCCGCTTTATCTGCGGCGCCTGCGATGAGCCCGGGTGTGGAGGAAATGGCCTAGAGATCTTCCACGCGGAAACCGGAGAGAGTGTTTACACCGTACCCACGGCTGGTGCGAATGTCGGTATTCCTGCTGTTGCCTGGCATCCATCTCGGTATTGGCTGGCCTATTCAACCACTAGTGACGGGCCTGGAAGCGGCGGTGCTGGCGGACTGAAGATTGTTGGCGCTGGTGGTGGCAATCTTTGATCGTGAGCTAATGCCAGGACTCCCTCGACTTGATGAAGCTAGTCTACTCTTATGATCCTCGGCAGCAAAATTGAAGAAATTACTATGGTTGAGTATTTGGATGTATTATTGTAGTCACTATCATATGAACATAGCCTCTTATCCTGAAAAGAGATGGCAGAACGCTGAGCTTGAGGAGAGAGTAGTTACTCAAAGCGAATGTATCGTGTCATCGTCGTTAAATCATTGCAACAAGTCAAATGCCAAGTATTGCCAACCGCCCTGGTATATTCACATGCGATGATTAGTAGCTTGTGGTGCTACCCAAATTTTGGTTCAACCGACACGGCACGAGTGGAGTTGAGCCAGCCAGCCCAAGGGGAAAGGACAGAGACAGCAGGCATTAGAAGTTCTCGTGAAGTTCTGGTGGATGGTACGCATTGATTCCTTCGCCACAACACGCGACTGCAGCGAATTGCGGTCAAGGGTGTTCAGTGTACCGGGGCACGTCCTTACCGAGGGCGGTCCCAGGAAAAGCCAGTCCATTTGCAGTGCTTGGTATGCAGTCAAGCTCGGTGCAAGGAGCTTGAGTGGAACTTCGCCCGAGGAATTAATGCAGCTCAACTCATTCATGATGGTCGCCAACCCTCCCAGCTGGCCTCATTTCCGTTGTTGTTTAGAATTTGCGCCCACTGAGCTTCGCTCAGATTGTCCACAGTTGCATTGCTAAAGTCCACGTTGCTCATCTCAGCACTCGGAGTAGATAAATCCCATCCAGCAGGCATAGAGAACGCATTGGGAGGGCCCGTCGCCGCAAGAGGACTGTCGCTATTGCCCGGATAAATGTGTCCAGGCATAGCCATCATGTCAGGAACCCGAGGGGACTCCGTATTTGCGGGAGAAATATGGACAGATTGGGCTTGTTCAAAAGCGGCTGCCGCAACTGGACCTGAACCAGGATGGATGGAGCTCGATTTCTGTTGTTTTCTCCCAGGTGACGGATTGTCGAGCCCCGACATCGAGTATGAGGTGTTTGAGGAGGAATTCAATGTCGATGGTGTAGGATGATCAGAAGGTAGATTCCCGCCGAGACCAAAGTCAGGCGAATAATCCATGTCTATTTCCACAATGCCTGATTGACCATTTGTATCCGAATGCGAACCCGGTGGTTGCATTGTATGAGGGAAGTAGGCATTGGCGCCTCCATTTTGACCCGAACGATCCGAATCGATGGTCGACGAATCTCGGTTCCGGCTGGGAAGAGATGTGGTCATACCGGGCTGGGAACGGCCGGACCATATTTTGGCGCCGTCTTGCGAGGCTCCATTATTGGATTCGCTCTGTTGTGCTTGTGCTTGCGTTTCACTGACAGAGTATAAAGGCATGCATTCGAGGTCATCGTTGCGGTAAGCATTCTGTCAGCGTAGGTTAGTCTCATAGCCATGGGAAATGGCGGAAGAATAAGACCTGGACTGACCATGGCTTGGATGACATGAGCTGAGCCTGATTTCGAGTTGTGCACACCTCGAATCCCGGTTCCCTCGAGATCAACATCCAGCTGGATTAGGAATGACTCTGTCAAAGGATTCTTAGCTTTCATGGCATTGAGAGCGCCAACAACGAATTGAAGCGAAGAATAGACCGTTGAATCATCAGGTCGGGATTTCAGATACTGCACAAACACTCGGGCTGAAATGTAGAGGCAGAATGACATGAAGGGATTCAGCTGCGACCAATTAGTTTCAGTCAATCTTGGAGCACTTGTCTAGATCACACATACAATTGATAGATCCATGTGGCTGACCATCTTCATGATACTCGATATTTGATTAGCTGCCACAAGACATCTGCGCTTACTCTCAATGATGATCTGACTGGGCATCCTGTTCTTCTCAGCTTTGAAAATCGCCGCTTGGTGAAGACAGATTGTGGAAGTGTGGATGCTCATATTAGCGAAGATGACGTTGACATCATCCATTCCACTCGGAAGTCGAAGGTGGTCGGGCAAAGAAAGGGCAATATGAAGAAGAATATTGTCGTGGCTTCGGTGTCTCTTCCAAAATTCCCCGTTGAGATCATGATCATTATCCTGTGGCTGTGGTCGATGGATGTGGATCAGGTTTCGGCCAAAAAGATTCGCGAGGACAACCACACAGGCGAACGGAGCTAGCGTGGACACGCCCTCGCCTGCAATAATATCGGAGAGACGGAGTGTGCGCTGCGGCTTGCTCTTCATAAACGATTCTTCGGAAGCAGGCAGGTTTGTCATCACCTAGTGCGTGTTAGATATCACCTTGCTCAACAAAAAGCCAATCATGCCAGTCAAGCGACTCACATCATTTTCATCAATAGCCACAGGCCATCCCGTTCCAATGCTCGCATATCGGTCGGTGCAAAAGGCCATCCAGAACACTCTTCTGCGTTCCTCACGTTCCGTCCAATCCTTCGGTGGAAGCATAGACTGCTTGACATCAAGGCCAGCGCCATCCAACCGGTTGAGACCCATCATTAGCGCTAGCCTAGTGGCTTTTCCGACACTTAGCCATGCACGGGGAAAATAAATCATTCGAAATTCGTAGGCACCAACGAGGATCCAGGTCTGGCAGTGCGACAAAGTGATGATGCTCTCTCCGAAGCCTTTCATCTCATCTGCTTCAGCATACTTGCGGGCACGTTGATAGAAATGATGGTGGAGAAAAAAATATTTGTCACTGACAGATGCCGCATGGCACCACATAATGTATCGCAAGCAGAGAGCCGGTCGAAAACTGGGGCCAGCGATCAAACTAGAAAGATATCGAGAACGGTGGATAATAGGCATCATCGGGTAGACCTTCTCGAAGAAGACGGTTTCCCTAGAATCAACAACTCTCTTAGCATTCACGTCGGCGAAAGGGTCGTGTTCATTACCCACAGTTCATCAATCACATCTTGCGCCGGTAGAGGCTCTTCCAGCCCGAGACCAATCAAATTCCATTGGGGATCAGTGGGGATGTTGTCAGCCGAGGGATAAAACGACCGACTCGGTTGAGATGGACCAACTCCGGCAGTCGCCGGGGGAATGGAGCTGCCTATATCAGCTGCGAGGGCTGGGATCTCAGGCAAGTTAAGTAGGTTCTCATCGGTGATAGGTGCCGCGAATTCACTGTCATGCGGCGGCGGGGGCGGTGGCGGCGACGGTCGTTGAGGGGTATCAGAATCTTGGCCTTTGAGGAGGGTCTCAACTTGAGCTGGCAGAGCGAAGATCATCAGTAAATATTTCCCAGAACCTGGCTGCTCGCTACAGCGACAGCTCTCCGTAAGCCTCATACCTAAACGGGCCTCCAGCTGCTTCACATATCCCCGCTTTGGACCACTCTTCTTGCGTACTTCATCATAGGCGCACTCGTGACCCAGGCGCGAGCAGGTTCCGCAGCTTGGCCGTTTCCCATCACATCGTAGTTTCCTTCGTCGGCAGACGACACATGCGATGCGCTTTGGGCGCGGAACATAGCTGCTATCGCCACCGGCGGCGCTTTCAGGGAAGCCGCCGGGGTCTGCCATCGAGAAGTCTGTTCGAGAAGTATCAGGCGCTGGAGGGTATGGTGACAGTCCCTGCGAGAAAGCAGAAGGCGGGAGGTTCTCCATGGGTGGGTGGGTCGACCGTGGGACCACGAGTCAGGGAAGGCGTAGAAGTCAAGCCGATAATGAAGCTGACACCGCTTCCGCTTATCAACGCAAGCAGGCCCTAAAGAGCGAGAAAGGGGCAGGCAGGCATGGATCATGCACAAGTCCAGCACGAGAGGATCATTGCTCGATGGCTGAGTAGAATAGTGTTACGTAGAATAGTGTTACGGACCTAAAGCGTCAGCAGCACGCTAAGGCAGGAAGACAGAAGTGAGAGCCGATCGACTTGGAAGTCACGTGGATGGATAATCAGGAAACTATATAGCGTTCCGCTATCATCCAGCGATATAGTAACCATAAGTCCGGGGGCATGGAATCTGGGTTAATCCGTTCCGTTCTTAAAGAAATCCATTTTTCTTGTAACCACATATATTACCTTTCTGTAATACTACAGGTTAACGAGTAGAGCTTATAGAAACCTGATATGGATAGAAGAAAAATTGACTGTTTATAATTCTAGTTCATAAAATTATGTAGTATAGTCGAGTCCGTTAACAAATCGGAAGCAAAAAGGAATTCAGAGGTCCTACCCGGGATCGAACCGGGGACTTGAGAAGACAGACATTTGAGTATCACTAGTAGGACAATTAGTTGATGTTGGAATAGATGAGTGTGTACAGGGCGACGAACAAATCTCACGTGCTAGACCACTACACTATAGGACCAGTTTGTGCTGGAATCATGAAATAAGACTTATGAGCCAGGGATTCTGAAAATGACAAAATAACCTCCTAGACCCCTACAAGGATGATTTCTATCGTGTTATCTAATATACCATGTGGTCGGCGGGGATAGAAGGAACAAAGGGAAGTTCTTTATGACTGATAGCGGCATTGTATCAGGAGACTGGGCAGCTGGGTGTCTCCAGTCCCGACGGCGACAGTGATGTCTACAGTTTCAGACCTCCTAACTATTGAGGTTTCGACGATCTTCTAATGGAGTCTGTGGAGAGAGACTCCATGGAGTATAATGTCCCCCATTTCCTGTCCAGGGTTGTAGTCATCAGTGTCGAGAGGCGTACGCACTGCTACGCTGCCTAGCGAGCTTGGCGGATCGACGCCCATCTGCGGGATCAGCCGTATTTACATGGAGTTCGTCCCGCCATCAGATACAAGTCTGCCATTTACGCCTCCCAGTGAGAACTTGAATTTAAATCTATTCGCTTCCAATTTGTTCAAGTGGCGGCCGGCCGGCCATCATACTTTACAGGGTCCGATTGGCTAAGCACCAACCAGTTAGAAGAAACGACGTTACCAACAGCGCGCATCATAATGAACAATACTGAGGGTACAGAAAGTAGTGCAAGATATCGTACAGTTATCCCGCAGGCGGACGAGATGAGGTATAGAAAAGACAAGGGCGGATGGTGTGGAAGCACTTGGTCCGGACGAGCAATGCCAGTGGCTGCCAGGAGGGGGAAAGGCGAAACAAAATCGTCGGTTCTAGTTGTAACCGCGCCGACGCTGACCTTGGTTGCGAGGTCTTGGGTGGACGACAGCTTTGTTGATCTTCCACTTGGGGCGAGTCTTGTAGCCGGACTTGGTCTGGACAGAAATCATGGTCAGCCCATTGGTGGTGGAATGACAGAATCATAGGAATACATACCGGAATACCCCATGGACTCTTCGGGTCCACGTTACCCTTGGACTTACCCCGACCACCACCATGAGGGTGATCCATGGCGTTCATGGCCAAACCACGGACAGTGGGGCGAATGTTGAGCCAGCGCGATCGGCCAGCCTTCCCGAGCTGAGTGTAGTGGTAGTTGGGATTGCTAGCAATGCCAATGGTGGCACAGCAATCCCTGTGGATGAGCCGGACCTCACCACTCGAGAGACGGACGGTGATATGTTGAGCTAGACGCTCCTGCTTCTGGCGCTCACGGAGTGTCAAGGGCTTCTTCTCGACCTCGGGCTGATCAGTCTCCACCTCCTTCTGGCGAGAATCACTGCCCTTAGCAATCACCGTTGCATAGGTTCCAGCACTCCGGCACAGCTGGCCACCCTTCCCAGGTCGCAACCCCACGTTGAAGATGAGGGTACCCACGGGGATCATGTGCAGAGGAAGACAGTTTCCTCTCCAGGCGGTTCTTGCGGCCAGCACACCGGGATCGACTGTACCACCCATGCTCTTCCATAAATCTTCGGGGATACCCGACATATAGCTCTGCACCACTTCGCCGGCACGCATGCCATCCGCAGCGATAATATAGCTCAACTGTTTGTTTTCCTGGCGGCGAACTAGCGCAATGTGTGCGCTCCGACCTGGATCATACTCGATGCGTTCCACAAAATGAGGACCGGGGGCCATTCGCAGGAAATCGACGGTTCGGATTCGACGCTTGTGACCACCACCGTGATGACGAACAGTGACTCGACCGGAGTTATTCCGGCCACCTTTTGCGTGTCCCCGTTTGGGAAAAGTCAATCTATGAACAGGGCGACCTTTCCACAGGTGGTCGTTGACTGGTCGGCGCAAGTGTCTCACACCGGGGGTGCGCGGAGTGTATGTGCGAAGTAGGACGCCGGAGTCATCGCGAGTGGGTGGAGGAGCGAAGGAAGCAGTCGGGTCGAATGTCGAATTGGATGGTTTCTCGGATGGCGTCTCTATTTCATTGACGACAGAGGCAAAACGGCGAGCCGGGGCGGGAGGTAAACACCTGAAGGGCAGCCGAATGCCCCGGAGGGCAATTCGGGGTTGAAGCATCATTGGGAATAGAAGACAGGCGGACACCAATGGTGACCCGAGAAACAATCCGGGCAGCCAAATCAAAGGCAAATTGGCAAAGAAGAAAAGTGGAAGCACACCGGATTATCGAAACCCAGTTCGCTCTCAGGGCTCTCGTCTCATCTCCATGTCGAAAAGTTCTGGGACGCCTATTTTCACGTGACTTCTAACACCAGCCTCATCCACACCGCCACAGGCGCACACCCCTGTGGCGCACCCTTGATGCAAGCGCTCCGTTGCCCGGCAACAACTGTTGTTTTCCCACCGCGCCTCACGTTTCGCCCGCGCCGCGTATCCACCGTTACCAATACAGCCCCTGCCACCTCCGGCCTGTCCCCTTCATTTCTGGATCGGCTTTGCTCCCATCGTGGCCAGAAGAATTCCATTTGCCTATTTTGTGCTTGATTCTGCAGACCATCATATTCAGCATACCCCTATTGTCGTGTATTCACACTTGCGGGACAGGGTTTGATCGGGTCGCGCCTCGCTGTGCTGTGTGGGGCGTCAAGTCAGGTTTGACCGGTTATTCCACGCTAGCACAGTAGGGCCAAACATCCACCGGCCCTCTCGAGTTCTTCCTTTTCCCTCATCATCATTCCATTTCAAGATACCCTTCCTCCCCTTCCCAACGCCATTATTCCTGGTGCGAATCCTCTGCTCTGGATTCCGCGTGTGCTTTGAATAACTCTGTACACTTCAATCCTCGGTTCTCGCGCGTTGTACCTCTGGAAGAACCAGCGGCACGAGTCTTTATCACGCGCATACTACCTTGAATGCGTCATAGCTCGCGACTCGTCTCGTCCCAAATCGCCTGAGCTACTACCTCTACCTTCCAGCGAGTGTAGTTGGTTTGTCCTGACTGCATTTTCACACCTGGTACGTGCACATCGACCTGGAAGCTGTGGTATTTGGTCTCCACTAAGGTAATGTTGAACGGAATGCTGACCTGAGCCTGCCAGGACGAGGAGAATTATATTCTTCTCCCTTCCTTTTCCTCCGACACGTTCCTTTCCCCTTCTCTCTTCTGAGTCTAGCAGGATGCCCCAGGTAAGCGACTTCGCCCATTGCCACCTCACGCTGTGCGGGGGATATCAAAGTCCCCCCTCGATGACCTAGACGCGTCCAAAGCGCTTGTTTACGGAGATACTAATCCTGATATAGGTCCGTAGTCTCCGTACCCGAGGCGCAATGAATGAGAACGACGAAAACGGACCCTCGACGCGTGTGACGCGGGCCAAGGCCGCCGCTGCCCTCACCACCGATGGTGCTATCGATGGAGCCAAGAAGCCCCTTCAGTCCAAGCGTGCCGTGTCAACTACCAATGGCCCCCCACGCCGCCGCGCTGCCCTGGGGGATGTCAGCAATGTCAACAAGGCCGATGCGGCTGAGATCAAAGACGGAAAGAAGGCTCTGGCGGGCAAGGCCGGTCTGACCTCGAAAGCCACCGTCCAGACTGGAGGTGTTCAGAAGCTCAGCCGAACCAACTCCTCGCGAACCGCCCTCCGACACCGTGACGCCAACGCGAAGAAGGCTGCACCTCAGCCTAAGGCACAGGGCAGTGGGTCCGGGGCCATTGGTGCCACCCAGATGAAGCGTGCATCGAAGTTGGTCAAGGAGGAAGAGTCCCAATCGACGGATGAGCCTCCACGCAAGAAGGTGGACAACCAAAATAAATCTGTGTCTGTGGAAAAGACTGCACCAGTGGAGAAGGATGCGTCCGCGGATCCCACCGCCAATGAGCCTCTCGACCTGGACGTCGAGGATCTGGACGATCCCTTGATGGCTGCTGAATACGTTGTGGAGATTTTCGACTATCTGCAGGAACTTGAAATGTTGACACTACCCAACCCTCAGTACATCGAGCACCAACCCGATCTGGAGTGGAAGATGCGCGGTATCCTGGTCGACTGGCTGATCGAGGTCCACACTCGTTTCCGCTTGCTCCCAGAGACCCTCTTCCTTGCCGTCAACATCATTGATCGCTTCCTCTCGGCGGAAGTTGTTGCTCTCGATCGTCTCCAGCTGGTCGGGGTCACTGCCATGTTCATTGCCTCCAAGTACGAGGAGGTCCTGTCCCCCCACGTTGCCAACTTCAGTCACGTCGCCGATGAAACTTTCTCTGACAAGGAGATTCTGGATGCCGAACGTCACGTTCTCGCTACTCTGGAGTACAACATGAGCTTCCCTAACCCGATGAACTTCCTGCGTCGCATCTCCAAGGCCGACAACTATGACATCCACACTCGAACTCTGGGCAAGTACCTTATGGAAATCAGCCTTCTGGATCATCGCTTCATGGGCTTCCCTCAGAGCCAGATTGCTGCCGCCGCCATGTACCTGGCCCGTCTTATTCTGGGACATGGTCCCTGGGACGCCACTCTTGCCCACTATGCCGGATACACTGAGCAGGATATTGACCCGGTCTTCCGCCTGATGATCGACTACCTGCACCGTCCTGTCTCTCACGAAGCCTTCTTCAAGAAGTATGCCAGCAAAAAGTTCTTGAAGGGTGAGTTTACCTCCGTCTCGATCAGCTTCTGTTCACACTGCTAACCAATCCATCCAGCTTCCATCTTGACCCGTCAGTGGGCTAAGAAGTACCACAGCATGTACATCGATAGCTCCCTCTCGGAGCCGTACAGTTACATCAAGGACCGCGAACAGTAATTATGCCATTTACGATGTTATGCTAGCCCTGCGTCAACATTGTCGTCCTCCTTCATCACGATCCCAAGGCCTTCGCGACGGTTCGACCAGGCCGCTCGAACTCCTCCATATGTTGGCATTTCATTGTGCTGGTATCGAATACCTCTTTGCATATTCTTACGATGACTTGATTGAATTTGTGCGCTTCCGCATTTGTCTTCTGTGACGGGGGGTGTTCGGCGCTCAGCCTTGTGGTTCTCTTCGGCTCATTTGCTTTTCCTCTCTTCTTTCTGCATGGGGTGACTTGTCTCTTGCCTCCCCTGATACCTTTTCATTCTCATTCGCGTTCGAGTGACCGGCGTCGGACTTTACTTTTTCTATCTTTTCTTTTCGTTGCTTCAGATCGGAATGTCACCTTATTGCAGCCATGGATTTATCTTCGTTTGGGTTACTGGCCTCCCTGCGGGAGCCCTTTGGGTGTACGCTTTGCTTACCGGCAAGGCTTATGGCCTTTGACAATTTGGCTCCGGCTATGGAAACAAAACAGGGGTTGGCGATAGTGGTGCATTGGGGCATGCGTTTTTCTTGTGGGCTGGGAATGGTTCGCGCTGATGGTGATCGAGTCTTCGTGCGATCATGCATCTGGGTTTGGGCAGTGGTAATGCGGGTGACGCTGGTTCAGCCTATGAGTTTTATCTTTTGCTTAGAATAGTTGGACTCTGCGCTGGGTGCTTGGCGTGGTTACCGGATGCAATTCTGACCTTTTCCATCATTTCTCGTTCGCCGGGCCTTTAATTCGGTGGGTGTACATAGGCGTTCTCTTGAAGACTAGATGCGCAGAATGAGCCTTCACGGGCAACCCATCTGCCTTGCTCCCTTTAGCCGAGGTCGATCCCCGCCACAATCCCCGAATCCAATGTGCGCCGCGCGCAATGCACCCACGATCTTCAAGTCATGCCTCGAGAACGCTTTGGGGCACTTCTCGCATGACCTAATCTCCAGTACATATTGGAAGAGCCGGCCCACTATACATCTGTATGAATTCTTCGCGGAGAGCGCATCATCACCAGGTCTCCCGCTATCTGAAGCATACACCCTACTCCACGGCCTCAACCCTCAACGCAATCCTCCAGAATCAGTCTGATCATGTCCTCTTCGCCGTGCCCTTTCTGCAATATCGCAGCTAACAACCCGCCCGCCCCCTTGAAAGCGCCACAGTCCAAATGGGATCCTTCGGAGTCAAGCTCTAACGCAACGGCTCATTTGATCCTCTCCACGAAGCATCTCCTTGCATTTCTAGACATCATGCCTCTCACCCGTGGCCATGTCCTTGTAGCACCGCGAAAGCACTATGAGATGCTAGGGGATGTGGGGGTTGCCGTGGGACAGGAAGTACGAAATCCCCTTTCCAGTACTCTGCAAGTCGATATGGAGTCTTTGACTCGCATTACATATTTCCACTCCTATGGCTGACAATGACCGCAGATGGGGAAGTGGCTTCCTATCCTTTCGAGGGTAGTGACCAAGACGGTGTTTGGCGACGACCCAGACAGGCATTGGAATGTTGTACAAAACAATGGTATGTATCAGGATCTCATTCACGTACGATTACCGGCATTTTTCTATGTGGTTCTTTTGAATTTCCAGTCGACATGGACTGCTCCACGGCCCTAATTTATTCGTGTCTATGAAACAACGGAGAACTTGTCTAACTGAAGAAAAAACGCAGGCGAGCGAGGTGCGCAGCAAGTCCCCCATGTCCACTTCCACATCATCCCCCGGCCAAACACCGACAGCGCTCACAAGCCGACCTTTGTCATGTTCGGCCGCGGGCAACGGGAAGAGCTCGACGATGAGGAAGGCGGAAGCTTGGCTAAGGATATGCGGGCTGAGCTGGCTCGGGAGATCGACCGTGTACAGATGCATGAAGGTGTGGATCTTGGCTTAGACGCAAAGCAGCGAGGCAAGTTATGAGAGGCGGGTTCGCCAGCTGTAAGCTGCATGTCCCTTGCTGGGGGTGTGGGGGGTTCCGGCTGAGTCAACGCTGCATGTTGATATGAATACATAGTGGCAGGTACCACGCATATGCAGGATCAGCCTTGTGATAATGTTAATTTAAACCTTTGATTCATTGGGTAGCCTTCTCGCTCTGTTCCCGCTTTGGAGCGTTCCGCACGATATACTAAGTCCGGGATATTAACTCTCCAATTTACAAATAAATCCTAGACATATTCATACGTACCTTTCGTCGGAATTCATTGAGTTCGTCCGCATTGGTCCCTTCGGCATCGGCCTTACTTCTTGCTTGCGAGACATCGGAGATTTCTCCTTCGGGGAGGCGGCGATAGGTTATCAATCGGCGAGACCCTGGCAATCAAGTTAGCCTTCAATAGCGTGTACCTTGGCGGTATGTGCATGACGCACAGTTATGGAAAGGCTGAACAGGAAAATTGATGACCTCCAATTTTGGGTGCATAGGCACGGGGAAATCAACGGCTTCATCAGAGGCCGTGGGCATCCACATCGCTAGGCGGCCATTGGGGACAAGAGAGCGGGCTGCGAAATCAAGAACATCCCGTTGCATAGCCTCGAATCCGTAAGGACGCTTCGGCGCGATGTAACCAGGTCGACTATGGAACCGAGTCAGAGTTACTGCTACAGGACCATAATAGCACCCCAAATAAGGGCAGCGAAGATTAATGAGAAGACTTACTAGTGAGCTGCAACTCCGTCAATGAAGACCGGCTCTTTTGTTGTCCCATCTCGAGTTCCCAGAACACGGAGACCTTCCCGCACCCCATATGGAGGGTCGCATACAATTCCATCCAGGAATTGACTGTTGCGTAGAGGTGTATTGGTGAGATCCGACGTGAAGGCATCTACGAACTTGCTCGTTGTCCCGTACTGCTTGAAATTCCTCATCACGGCTATCTCCCCTTTTTCATACTCACCATCCTTGCCACGGAAACTCCGAGGGTCAATATCAGCGCCGAGCGTGAGAGCACCGAAATGTGACGCAGCCAGCAAAAAGCTTCCCGTGCCAACGAAGGGATCGAAAAAGAGCTTCCCCGGTGCCGCGTGTGCCATATTAGCCGTGACTAGACTTAGCTCTGCCTCCATGGATGTGGTGCTGATATAGTTTCGCTTCTTGAGATCATACTTGTGGATGACTTCGCGGTTGCTGCTGGCAATCCAGCGACCCATATAGATCTTGCGTGGCTCTGGGAGTTGCTCTGTGCCCAATTTGGAGGACTCGGCATCCGAGACATACTCTTCCATGACTGCGAACTGTTCATCTGGGTTCTTCAATTTGACCGGCCCGCTGAGCTTCATGTAGTGGAACGACTGGATGATATCTCGTTTGAAAGCTGAGCTGCGCTTTCCAGCGAAGGATTCGATCACGAACGCAAATGAAGCATTATGGTAGCTGGCCCAGCGGTCCTGTGTACGCCGATGAATATCTGTATGGAGCTCTTCATAACTGGTTCCCTGTCCCCAGAGTTCGAAAATATCCTTGGCCAGAATAGTACGCGAGATCAACGCGCGTGCCGCTGTTTCATCTGGAAGCTTCACAATGCAGTATGGTGACTAAGGGGTTTGTTAATCCGGGGGTCGCAAAGTGCGTGAGGCGTGAGGCCACAAATGGAGGTTTTGCTGTATAGACGGAGGGCAGAAGAAGACTGTTGAGGTGGTTCACATACATAGTAGTCGTAGGAAACGATCTCGAGGTCGGTCCCGACAAGTGTAGCCACGGCCTCAAGTTCCGGCTGGCGGAACGACTCATGCAACTGTGGGAGTCGGATCAGATATTCCATGGCACCGAATGTAAATGTCTTTCCTTCTGTGCTGAAACGATGGTATTGAATGCGCGGTGAATCTCGTCAGTTCATGCACAGTCCAATGGCGGTGGTGGGGTGCGACTGCGGGATTGATTTTTTCAACTCGGGTCCAACTTGCAACCACTGCGGTTGCCCACGTACAAGGCACTCCTTCACAAACCCTCAGTATGGCATTCCTTGGAAACATAAGCCACAAAAATTTGGTTAATTATATTAATACCCAGTTTCTAGAGATGACATAGCACCTTTCGAGGTCAACTTCTGTTAACCCTATGCTTCGAGATATATCTATCGTCTCCACCACCATACATAAGTGTAATTCGAATGAGATGTCGTCAGAGAGCTCCGAAGTACTTAACAATCACCATATACGCAGTGCATTGTGATATTGACCTAAGAATGCAGGCCGTAGCCGTGGAATCAAACCAAGCCAAAGAGTGCCTTGGGAAAATATGCCGAGAAATCAACCCGATCCCGCCAACAATAGAAACACAGACGCCAACCCTCACGTAGAAGCCATCGCCGAAACTCCGCCGCTATGCGCCAACCACCTTGAAAACATGTCGTGACTCGTGTCCCTCTACGGGAGTTATATCTACTTTCTCATCTGCAGGTATCATATGGTGTTGCAGATCCCAGCCAGCCCTGCGGCAGAGCTCCGAAACCACCACGTCGCAATCGCCCAGGAGATCTATATCGAAATCGGTGTGCGACACAGGCTGCAGGCTTTGATCAGTATTGCTAAAAATATGTAGCAAAGGGAGATGACATACTGTGCGAGAGATGTAGATTTGTGGGACATTGCGTGGTAGGATCCCCGGCACTTCTGCAACGGGGGCTACCTTGAGCGAGGTTCCAATAACAATGACCAAGTCCGCCAATTCCCGGTCATGGTGAATCAGACGCTGGCCGAATTCATCGGGGAGGTCTTCTCCGAAGAAAGTGATATCGGGCTGTGGATTCGTTAATATCAAAGAGCGAAACAAACGACCAAAGATACTGGGCACCGACCTTCATCACACCAGGAGTCGGTATCTCATAATCCTCCTCGTCAGAACTGTCCTCGAAATTCTTGCGGTCCTTCTGATGGCCATTCGAGCTTCGCTTGCGCTTCAAGCCTTGCGGCTTGAGCGTCTCATCGGCAATTCTTTGGCGGCAAGCAGTGCACTCGGGAATTCTTCCCTCCTTAATTTCGCCGAAGACTGTATCACCGAGGACTTTGAATCTGCATTTAACACAGGTGGCGGTCGCAAAGGACCCGTGGCACTGTACAATATTTTCCGGCAAAACCCCTGCGTTTGCTTCAATGTTGTCAATGTTCTGGGTGTAGTTGGTCAACAGTTTCCCCTTATCCTGAAGAAGTTTGATAAACCCATGAGTCGGAGAATACTTCTTCTCCGTAGGAAGGATATCCTTGGCAATGGAAAAGAAAATGCTGGGATCCTCTTGGAAGACGTGGATGTCAAAAACCTCCTGTGGGTCGCTCAAACCCAGATGCTCCAACTTTGAATAAAGACCGGTATCCTTTGAGCGGAAGTCGGGGATACCAAGACTGGTTGAGATCTAGCCATGCGAAGTTATTAGCGCCTGCGATTACCACGTATATCAGAATGCAACATACACCGGCGCCGGTCAACACAATGACGTTCCTAGCCTCCTGCAACAGCCGAACAGCGTCATCGATCGAGTTGTACTGAGGGAGTTTTGGTCGGCGAGAGAATTCCCGCGAAATCGCGACCGCAAGAAGTGGATGGAAGGCCTCATCTGGCGCGCCTTCGAGGAATGCCGGGGGGAGGATACCAAACGCCGTGCATAGCTTCTTCGCCGTTACAGTCTCGCGCACGATGGTCTCTTCCACAAACGCAGCTTTACCTAACGCATGAAGACGCTTTCGAAATGCGACTGCTTCGTCTAGAGTGCAGGCACCAGGCACTATATCGGCAGCCAGCAAATGTTAGCCGCAAATGAATTGTGGATTCCGATAGCGGGGATGTCCGGGGCATAGGGAGGATAGGACACGGATGAGACATACCGAGTCCGTCGCGCAGCTGCTCGTCGCGGAGGAGCTGGATCGTGTTCTCGCCATGGGATAGAGTCTCCCAGCCCTCTGAGTCGTCGCTGTCCGTCTCATACTCGGACGATGCCTCCTCCAGGGCGACCGTCTCCGCGCTGACCTGCTCCGCGACGTCTACGGCCTCCACTTCGACCACAGGAGCCTTCGTCGGGTTGTCCCTGCTCGGCGCTGGTACCAAGTCCATCGCAGGGGTTTTGACAGCCTCGGAGACCTCGTTCGCGCATTGGATGCCGACAAAAATTCGGCATCTGCAAGCCCGGGGCTAACTTTTATCCGGACCGAGGGGGTTCGGGTGGCGAGAAAGAACGGAAAGATTATGTTGAATCTCAGTCAGATCTACTTGGTATCAACAAGTCAAAGTAAAGGCAACCAGAGGGAAAAATCAGTCATGTACAGGCGCATGAGTTCGTCACTTTTGGGTCTATGAATCCGCCATTTCGTGGTCTTCGTCGTCAGAGTCCGCCTCGATCTCCTCGTCCTCCCATTCCTCGCCATCGCCTTCCGCCTCACTATCCTCCATGTCCTCCCCGATTTCTTGGTTCATTCCCTGCACCAGCTCCAGGGCATGGTCATGCAGTCGTTCATCTTCGTATTGTAGTGATTCATAGAGCTTCAAGCTTTGCTTGAGCCATTCCCGACTGGCAACCAACGAGGCATGACGCGGGGATTCGGCAGGATCATCTTCCTGCGCATCTTTCGGTGCTTGTTGCTTCTCCGCCAGCAGATAGAGACACCAGCCGCCGAGGTACCATGCCTCCACACTCTGGTCATCCTCGAGAATCAGCCGCTCAAGAACCTCCAGAGCCTCAAACTCGAGAGTCACCTCCATCAGGAGACGCGCAAGACTGATGCGCACCGCAAAGTCGGGCACCTTGGGATCTTCCGGGGCCAAGTCTTTCCACAAGTCCATGCTTCGCTTGAGCGCAGCCTGGGCATCTTCGGTTCGCAATTGTGATATCCGAATAGAGGCAAGAGTCTGCAAGACCTCGGGTGCGTCAGGCGTGACAAGGAGAGCTTCTGTAATGAGTGACTCGCAGTGGGCCTCTGCGTCTTCTTCCCATCTGAAATAAGACAGTTCTTGTCAGTAACGAGCTTTTAAACTGCATGCGTAGCGAGACTCACGAAAGGTCGGTCATGTAGATCTCAGCAACGGCACAGAGAGCGTTTGCCAACTTGGTTTTCTTCTCCTCGACACTGGAAAGCTCCCCAGGTGTCATTTTCCCTTCTAGAGATTGGAGAGTCTGTCTCAAGGACGAGACACCCTTCTCGAACCACTGGACACTATCCACCCCACCTTTTTCACTCAATTGAGCCAGCCAAAGGAACTTCTCAGCACCACCGCCCTCTGATTCCGGTATTGAGCCATTGGGATCTAGCTCAACAGAACGAGTGAAAATCTCACGAGCAGTCTCGATCTCGCCCAGCTCAACGTTGATTTCGCCAAGCAGGTCTAGAGCTGGCAGTTGCGCGGGACTGTTTTCAGCTGTCAAGGCCAGCGCCTGCTGTGCTATTTCCAGGGCTTCATCAGCACGGCCAGTTTGGAGGAGAATCGTAGCATCGTCAATTAATGTAGAGGGGTTTTGGGCCATTTTTTGTTTCGAGACCGAGCCACCAGGGCCGAGAACGGACTTTTCGCGGGGCTTGGAGGACTTCGAAGACTTTTTCTTTTGCGGTTTGGGCTTTCCCATGGCAAGGCAATATAAAAACAAGACGAAAAGGTCCTTACGGACAAGGTAGTTGTCGAGTACTTGGAATGCGGAGTCTTCGAACAAAAAGTTGAAGCTCCGGCCCAAAATTTGGAGCGGTTTGCCCAGTTTGCATGCGGGACCGCAATGTCGGCACCGACAACGCCTTCGCAGAGACAATACAGTCATCTGGCTGAGAACAATCTCCCCCAAGCATTTTTGCTCCGGCCAAGTTGGGACGTCGGACTCGCATCTCAATTCCCAAACGTTCTATCCACCCTCGTTCGACAAGTTCACCCGATCAATACCCCGCCAAGTCACGCGGGAGCCAGAAACAATGGGCCGCGAAGACCAAGTAGAGGAGCGTGAAGTCCTCGATTCAATCTTCCCCGATGAGATTACAGGTCAGTGCTAGACGGTGGTTGGATATCCTCATGCCTTCAGAAAATGTTTGACACCAAGCCTGACTCCGCCTCCTAGACATTTCCGAAACCGCATATAGAGTATCGATAACCCTCGACAACCCCGAAAATGATGCCGAAGAATCCGAGAAGCCTGTGATACAGCTGGAAGTCTCATACCCCGAAGATTATCCCGATGTCGCCCCAGAACTCAACATTACCTCCCCACCAGATGCGCCCAAGAACCCCAGGTTAGACGTTCAAGAGGACCGCGACCGGCTCCTCGAAGCCTTACAGCCCACTATTGAGGAGAACATGGGAATGGCCATGGTATTCACACTTGTGAGCGCATTGAAGGAAAGCGCGGAACTCCTCATGGCGGAGCGCGCGAACGCCGTCCAAGCAGAAAAAGAGATGGCCGCAGCTCAGGCCGAAGAAGAGGAGAACCGCAAATTCCAGGGCACACCAGTCAACCGGGAGACCTTTTTGGGGTGGAATGCACGGTTTCAAAAAGAAATCCAGGACGAGGAGCAGCGGCAACGGGAGGAGAAGGAAGCAGAAGATAAGAAGAAAAAGTCCGGGAAGGAAGAGAAGAAGCTTACTGGACGACAGCTGTGGGAGAGAGGGTTGGCTGGTAAGGGCGATTATGATGAAGAAGGCGAGGATGCTCTGCCGGCAGTGGAAAAGCTCAAGCTGGCTGCTTGAATTATCAAAAGTTACACATAAGAGTTGATATCAGCCATCGGTCTCCTTTGAAGATATTGCCCCTGGTCTAAATTCATGGTCATTATACACCGACATTACTCACTAGGCTACGTTGCGTAGTATATATTGTTATTCTCCCCGGAACCATTACCCTAATTACTTGTCAAGTGGCTGAGGTAGGAAGTCGACCGAGATATAACGATTAAGTGGTCATATTGTACTAAAATGGGGTATCATTTGGTAATAGGCAGTCGAACAAGTTAATATGACAGTGAGACAGGTGGGGATAAGTCCGGACCTTGAGCTCGAACAGGTGCCGAAATGGTGCATGGTGGATGGATAATGCCAGTATGCAAAGAGATCAACTCTGTTCTTCTTTCTCCATTTCTTTGGCAGCCAATTCTCGCTCCCGAAGTACAACCTGCCACATCTTCTCGGCAAGTTCCCGATTTCTCGTGTCTGACTCGACGATTCTGTTTTGGATGTGTTTCAGAGACAACTTGACCCCCTCGGCCCATGTGCACTGTTCTTCCGTGTTGGTCAAAAAATCCCAAGCATCCTCATCCATGGCAAAACGAAGTTCTGATTGCAAACGGTCTCGGTCAACAATGCGTTTCCAACGTGTTTCAAGTTTTTTCCGTATAACACCGCTGAGATTCCGCGGTTGTGGCTTCTTAATGCGCAAGAAGGGAACTCCTCGTGCACTGACGAGGACCGGGATTTTCCGTTTCCCGTGCACCAATGGCCTTGGTCTGAGAAGAATTGAAGGGGTATCGGGATGCCGTCGATGCGTCGCTTCTTGGAAGCTAATAGACTGTGCCTTTCGGGATTGCTTAGAGGTTAGCGGCTTCGGAGGGTTCGCCTTCCGTGCCTCCCGCTGTGAGGCACTATTTCTCTCTTTTATGGCCTTGGCTTGTGCGAGGATCGTGGTGAGTCGGGTAATATCTCTTTGACTCCCTCTAGATGCGGAGTGAAGCAGATCTAGGGACTATTCTCGAACAAATCCTCATATTAGCATAAGTCGGGGTCAGACGAGTTCTGGATCCAAGGACGCACTTCATAACCAGCTTTCAGAGCATTGTTCACCTGAGTCGGGCTCTGCATCTCCTTGTATCTTCGAAATCTTTGCTTGACGAGAAAGCTGGTCTCGCCGAGCCACGGCGCGCTACCGGTCGATCGGGAACATTGTCGGAGAAGGGCTCGATAGAGTGCCAAGCCTAGGTCAAACAGACTATTAGCTGATTACTGGAGGTTGAAAACCCAAAGTCTTCTTACAGGCAAAGCGATGGGCCCCAGAATACTTTGGTACCACCACTCTGTGCATTCCGTGAAGTCGAGGATGCGCGCTCCGAGAAATTAAGTAGGACGGCATGTGATGATATCAATTCCACGTGACCACCCCGACCATTCTGAAGCCCATCGGGCTTCTCAAAATAGCCTGCAATAAGGACCAACTCAAAGGAGAATCTGAATGCAGCGTTATATGGAAGCTTCTCCAGTATACGTGTGCCAATATGCATGGGTTGCAGGGAAGGTCACACCATGATGCAATAAATAGCAGACCCCGATCCTTTTTTCTTAAATCCTTCCTCGAGAATTGATATTAAACCCCATAAAAGTCCAAAATGTAAGAGCATGTGACGGGACATATTATTAATTCGAAAGAGGACCAGCTACAACGACAATGGGTAGAACCAGAGCAGGAATTGGCCACCGAAGAAATAAGATTGGGCTTCCAAAGAAACCGCGCCGATGCTGTTATGCAAAGACTGTACATGCTCTAGGATAATAATCACGAAAAAAGAACAAGAAAAAGAAGCAAGAAAATTGAAGGAAAACCGCGGTACTCCGGATTCTGAATGGGCCCTATAGACGAAATGTAGGCTTTAAAAAGTCGAACCCTCCGGCGGCTGCGGCAGTTTCTTATGCTGAGGAAGAGCCATATATCTAAATAATGAGAGTCAGTAAAGAACTGCATCTGGCAGCCTGGGGAATTATCTTACCTGCGAAGCTCTATGAGAACGGTCTCCATGGTATTGTCTCGCTTCCACTGCGCAAGGGTGGGAAGCTTGCTGGGGTCCACCTAGCCATAGAAGGATCATTAGCAACCCCTCTCTTATGCTGCAGTGCCCGCTTGACTTGATATTTACCTTTCCGGAACGTGGATCAACACAGGGCAGATTGACCTGTGAGACAAATTGAATGGTTGGAGGGTTATCGGGGTAGTCGGGTCCGCAGTGGATGTTAACGCTGTATATCCGATTCTCATGGACGCTCTGGAATCCTCATTTAGTGTCATGTACATGCGACAGTATCGGAAAACGAGGCAGGGGACCACGAACGTGAGGAGGTCCGAGAATTGTTCCGTTCCAGTTGCTCATCATCATGTCCTCTCCATCAGCGAGACCATATGAGCAGGCCTCTGTAATTTGACAAGGATTGGTTAGCATACAGCCCACTGTTATCGGGAACAGAGGGATCACACCTGCGCCCAGGCCCTTTTCTCCCTTTTCCAGCTCTTCTAGGAGCCGAAAATTTCTCGGAACCTTTGCAGTCATTATGAATAGAAAGGGAAGAACTCTGTTCAAATGGTACCGCCGACGTGAGGTGGTGGGGTGTTCGTCAAGAACAATAATTAGAGAGGGGCACTTTCCTTTGCCGCCCGCCAGCGCTGGACCAAGCACAGTCACGTGCGATACTGATCTTATCGGGATTCTTGGCGCCTGGAGATGCCACGGGGATTGTTGACTGCGACACGGATTCGCTGACCCAACAAACCATTGACGCGACTCGCAGAATTGTGAGAGCTGAATGCCACACGGCTCCCATTGGTGCCTTTACTAGCTACTCGCGAAGTTGCTCACCGGCCTGTGTCCAAGAGCTCCCTGTACGGGTGACACGGGACCTTCGGCCTTGGGACAGCAGCACCGGCCATGCGTTAATGCGACCATTTTGTGTTGGAAATGTCCTCCCAATTCTTGCAAATAGAGCTCTCAAACCTCATCCAAGAGTCGCGTCGAAAGAACTCTGACTTGCGAAATGTGAGCTCATCCCTGGCCAATCGCTAGCTCCAACCCGGCGACACTAACCAAAGGAATGTAGGCCGCTGAACAGTCGCTCAATGAGCTAAAAGCTCTACCCTCGACATCTGAAGCACAAATCGCAGCAGGTATGATTGTGTGCTGACTTGAGCCTGCACCTAGCTAAGTAGTTATCTAGATCTTGTTCGCAAACCGACTTTTGTTGAGCCATTCATCATTGCCTGTCATACTCGACATGCGAAACTTGCGGGGATTGGGGTGATCTGTCTACAAAGACTGATTGCATCTCGCTCATTGCCTTCTCATCGTTTAGAGGACGTATTGACAGGCCTAAGAGAGACAACGAACTTGAGTTCGTCACCGAGAATCCAGCCAAGTATTGTGCATGAGCTGCTAACACGACCTAGGTCTGGATATCCAATTAAAAATTTTGCAATCGCTACCTTCGCTACTGCAGTATTACTCCAACGAACTCAGTGGAGAGCTCCTCGCAAACACTTTAGAGATATGCGCAACTCTCCAAGCCAGTAAAACGATCGCGGTCAGCAGCACTGCGGCTGCCACCCTTCAGCAGCTTGTGGTTTTGACATTCGAGAGAGTGTCAAATGAAGATAGTTAGTCTCAGAAGCCTCCTCTCTATCTTCCTATCAGACCGGGCTGACCTTCGTACTAGGACTTCCTAGTGACGCTAAATCTAGCACTACCATCAAGGTTGATGGCAAAGCTGTAGAATTGGGTCAATTTGCCCACGATGCTCTACAGGTACGTCCGTATTCCAAGGCTCCCCGGTACCGTTTCTTCTGCTGATATTCCTCCAGGTTTTGGATGACCTTTGTCGTCTTATAGACGGGGAACCATTGCAATTCTTACGCCAAAGGACTCTGACCTCGACCTTCGTGCTTGAGCTTATTGAGAGTATTATTCTCAATAGCGGTCGTCTCTTTGTTGGCCATACCGAACTTTCCTACGTGTTACGGGCTCGCCTAGTTCCTTTGGCTGTACGGTGTCTATCAGAGCGAAACTCATTTGCTCAGACCGTTCGGGTTTCCAGAATCCTGCTTGTGCTTCTGAAACGTCACATGTCTCTGTTGCCTGCAGAATGTGAAATGATATTCGGCCTACTGACTCATTTACTTGAGCCAGATGGAACAGCACCCTGGAAGCGAGTGCTGTGCATGGAGATTTTCCGAGGCCTTTATACTGAGCCAGGTGTTGTACGACTGATATATTCGCTGTACGATGGCGAAGACGGTAGAAAGAATGTTCTTCGCGATCATATGGCGTCTCTTGTCAAGCTGGCTTCTGAAAAGCCCTCATTGATTGGTGTCAGCAACCAATCAACAATCCCATTGCGTGCTGAACACTCAAGATCTGCAACAGAGGATCAGATTACCCTTGAGACTGGCGGTGTGGCGGGCGTCATTGGATCAACAGTCCCTCCGACCGAGACCAAAGTCCCGGGAATCAGCAACCAGTGGAGTGTGGTTCGAACGCCTTATATTGAGCTCCTTGACAAGACAGACCCACCGCTCCCCCCGGAGACTTATGTATATAGCTTGGTGCTCAACTGCATCAGCAGCTTTGCAGAAGGACTGGCAAAGTTTATTCTTCCGCTCACAGTTCCAGACTTGAAACAAAAACGGAAGACTCGATTGATGACCGCAGAGCAGGGGCCCAACTCGGCAAGGTCTTCCCAAGATCTTCAGTCACCGGATGGATTAAGAGCTCAGACTGCTTCGCCATCCAAGAAGTCCCCCGTACCAACAAATCCTCTGGATCTGCATTCACACATCCAGTACTCTGCAATCAAATCCTGCGCCGGGATTATTGAAAACTGCTGGCCCGCTGTTCTTGCAGCTTGCTCTACCTTTCTACATGCATCTCTTGACGATGACTTCTACCACAATCTCGTTCGGGCATTTCAAAAGTTGGCTCATGTGGCAGGTCTCCTTCGGCTATCTGTGCCTCGCGATGCCTTTCTGACAACTCTCGGGAAAGCTGCTATGCCCGCGAGCACAAGTGGTTCCAAAGCGCAGAGCCCTGCTACTCCAACTGCGAGTGGTCCACAGTACAATGATAGTCCTCAGAAGAAACAGAAAGGTGCAGATCTGTCTCGTACCAACTCGCTTCCGGTCGAGTCTTCTGGCTCCTTGGCCGCAGAAGGACCCCCGGTATCTTTGAGCACTAGAAACCTCCTTTGCCTGCGGGCTTTGGTCAACCTCGGAATTGCGCTAGGCCCAACATTGGACCAGCCGGCCTGGTCCATTCTGCTCGAGACACTGCAGTATACTGGCCTAGTCATCGGGATATCGTCGAGTGCAATGGTGAAATCTGCTAGTGCAACAGGCGAAAATACGGGCGTCACAGGCAACGATGTTCCCACAGCAAATCTCGGAACGGAGGTCATTGCAGTACAAGCAGCATCAACGAAGATGTTCGAAAGCACCAGCGATTACCCAAGTGCCTCGTTCCAGGAGATGTTACTTGCACTGCTGAATCTTTCTGCTTTCACGGACCAAGACCACCAGCAAGAACAAGCCCCGGAGGTGTCTGACATTCCTCGCTCCCCACAATCCTCCAGGCGGCCTGGGCGGTTACACCAAAATGCTCGGCGGGTGTCGCATACTGTCGGTAAATCCAGAATGCAAGATGAGGAGCTCAAGTTCGTGCTGGAGAAAGGCAATGAACTTGCCAGAGCGAATCTTGAAAGACTATCATCGCTGAACGAAGCGGATAATAGAGCATGGCAGCTTTTGACGCACAGCCTGATATTGACCTCCGCAAACACTGCGATCAGCCCAAACCTTCGCCTACAGGCAAGTAGTATCCTGAATTCATTGATCTTCTCGACAATGAAACCTAAGGAGGGCGATGATGAAGAGACACACAATAAGGTCCAGACAAGAAACCTGCAGACACTCAAAGACCAGGTGGCCTCCCTGTACTCGTCTGATGGCGCATCTGTCAAGTCTCTTCCCATCACATTGATAGAAATTCACGAGCAGAGCCTGGAGATCCTTCAAAACATCCTCGAGCAATACGCTGAGACCTTCGTGGGTGGATGGAGTCTGACCTTTGATTTGATATCTGGTGTCTTTGAAGGGGTTGCCAGGGCAGAAAATGGTGACCAGCTCACTACCAAGACTGAGCGCAGGACATCCGCTCTTCCAGCCGGACCTCGCTTGGTCCGCGCGGCATACAAATCATTGCATCTTGTTGCTTCTGATTTTCTCTCTCTGCTCCCTGCATCCTGTCTGTTAAGCTTGGTGAACTCCTTTTCGAGCTTTGCTTCCCAAACGCAGGACTTCAACATTTCGCTTTCAACTACCTCGTTCTTCTGGAACGTTTCCGACTTTCTTCAAGGACAAATCGAGAAATTCTCGATTGAGAGTCACGTCGATGTCACTGTCAGTGAAGAAGAGCTGAGCAGACTCGCCTGTGATGCAAATTCCTCGATTTCAAGGAATTCTCTCTGGCTTTTACTGTTGCTTCGCATTGTTGATATCACAAGAGACTCAAGAACCGAAATCCGAAACGGTGCAATCCATACACTTCTAAGGATTTTTGATGCCTACGGTCAACAACTTTCGCCGAAGGCGTGGCGGTTATGTCTCAACAGAGTCCTTTTCTTGATGGCGGAAGATACCGAAGCCACGCTAATCCAGGTGAAGACGAATCAGGGAAACACGAAAGACACACTCAAGTCCTGGGTCGAGTCCACGGTTGTGATGGTCAGGGGAATCTCAAATCTAATCACGAGCTTTTTTGATACCATTGTGAGCGATGAAAAATTTGACAAATCATGGACACGATTCCTGAAATACTTGCAAGCTTTGGTTGATTTGCATTTACTGGAGTTTAGTGAAGCGACTTTTGCCAGTCTGTCAGCTATCCTTCTCCGAGTGCAGTCTTCTAGCGGTCTTAGCAAGGATGCTCTTCAATGCGCCTGGAGTCTGTGGGCGAATGGCCATCCCGCTGATGACGAAACGAGACTCAGCCTGGATATACCCAATCAGGATGCTGCCTTGGCCTACTTGCAAACCTTTCAGCAGGTCTATCGCCTTTATAAAGACCAGTTGACCATGGCGTATATTGAACAGGTTCTCCACCATTTGCGTCTGCTTGTGTGGAACTCAATATCTCCACCCTACTATTCAGACGTTGACCGCCAGTCTGCCGTTCAATCTTCGGTCATTGACTGCATCAAAACACTCTGCTTGGAGAAAGAGGAATCCCAAGGAGCGATACTCTTGTGTCTCGCTGATTTGTCTGCTTCGGCAATTTCGCAATGGAGCCTTGACAATGACTCAAGGAAGCCGACATTTCTCGCCTTCTCAAAGAACGTTGTCGACCTTGCTAGTTGGTATGTGGCCGAATTCGGGATCAAGCAAGACATCTTCACGAATGGTGCACTCACAACAATGCTTGATCGGCTTGGTGTGCCTATTGTGCAGAAATACACTTGGCAAGGCAAGGAGCGGGAGCCCTTCCTATGGCAGAAGGCGACAACTGCCTCTCTAAATATCCTCCAGGTCGCAGTGCCCTATGTGGAAAGGCACTATACCGAAAGCAATGAGGCCGAGATAGCGCGCTTCTGGCAGTGTGTCGTTAATAGCACTCATGGCATTGTTTCCGCGCGCGGCTTCCAGGCTCAGCAGTTGCCAAACACACGCATTGTGACGGACGAGGCCTTCGATATTGCAGCATTCACCCGCCTAAAAATGCTCATTCTTCCGTACTTGGGAGCTTCTGCAATCGCCGACTCTGTTCGCCGCGAGTTTGCTTCCGCACTTTTCCACTCCTCATTCATTTATGCCCCTCGACGTCTCGATGTCCCTTCTGCCCCGATCGAGAAAAATCCTCTCAAGGACTTTTATAGAATCCGCCCCGGGCGCACCTTCGACCCACCACCGACTTTGCGTCCCAAGATGGCCTATGCTGTCGTGGACACACTCTCTGAGCTTGCAGCATGTCCTGACCCCGAAGCCTCGACTGCAAATGCGCAGGTCCGACTGGCTCAGTCTATATCCCCCTATCTCTTACTCCGCTGTGCGGCTGCGCTCAAGGCCTACATTGCTGATCAGCCACTCCGTGGTTTGATGCCGCAGCCCACACCAGCGCGCAAGGCACTGCTGCATCTTCTTGTTCATATGGTCCAGCTCAAGAGTGAGCCATCCGCTATTCCTGATCCACCTGTCATCAAGACTGTCTCAGCAACAGCCGACATCGGGGACAGTTCTCCACGGCACTATCGCAAGCACCTGGAATGGCTGTACCCGCTGATTGTGAAGGCAATACAGGTTGCTGGCAAGGAACGTGATGATGGACAGGTCCTCCAAGCTCTCAGCAATGTGTTGCAGGAAACTGGTCGTTTCTGAGGTATTAAGATAGAGTGTTGGAGAGGTGCAGCGGGCATGCAGGTTCAGAGATATGAACAAGACATGTGCGGGTGTACCGTGGAGCCGAATGTACTTTTTTTTTATCTCTATGTATCTAGTCCCCTTTTCTATCGACAGGCATCATGGAATACGGGTCTTCTTTCCAAGAGTTGCTAAACTAAGCTTCCGCCATTGTGCAGCGTCACATTGAGGATGCATGGATGATAGATGGTTAACAAGAACGGTAGACTACAGAGTGATATCGTGACATGACCGTAATCAGAGGAATGAATGATTGGACCCCGAATGGAATGTAGAGGAGTTGGGCAGAAAGTGGGTATAGAAGCGATACGAACAACCTGACACAAGGTATTATGCCGCCGGGGCCGACACGGGTGGGTTACTCGGGAGTTGGGGTTGAGGCTGCTGTTGTGGGATAGTCGTCACGTCTCGTCCGGGGCCAGCAGTCGCAGATCCTGGCGGCAGAGCCTGCTGCTGTTGCTGAAGGAGGACCTGTTGCTGGATTTGCTGCTGCTGTGCGATCTGCGGCGTGGCGGCAATCTCGGGCGCTTGTCGGTAGAGGGCGATCTCGGATTGTTTGAAATACCGGCGGGCGTCTACATGAAAGACATTGTTAGTGACCAAATCCTACACGACAAGGATATAACATAGTCAAGTCCGAGTCCAAACTGGTGGAAGCGCCATGCGAGATGGATGCCAAGTCCGGTTTAGCGTGGGGGTTGAGTCGGGATCCAGAGACTTCGTGGGATTTCCGGCCGGCCCGACCGTTTTGATCCCAATAGCCGACGGTTATTGGTAAGATATGATGAAACCCATCCACAACACCGTGGGGGTATGAAAGGCCATCATTTGTTGTCATCCGCACCAGCAGGACCAGGTAACGGGCATATGAGGTTATTGGAAGCAATTAACGCACCTTCATCAATCAGCACCAGGCTGAGATAGTATCTTGTCGAGTACTTCTTGTTGACGTCGCGGAAGGTGGGTGTCAAATCGAAACCGCCAAGGAAGAGACGGATGGGAATCGTTTCACCTGCCACTCGTCAGTAAGGCGGGCGTTTTGAACATGTCATTTGATCTCGGTGCGATCAAATTTCAAGGTCTGGATCAACAAAATTCAAGGGCCATTCTGTCGACAGAGAATACTAACCTCTCGAAGGCGAACCGTCCATGATCTGAGCCTCTGTTAGACATGTCCCCGCGCTGATATAAACTCCCCGCAGACAAGGCGGGCAGGTCACATACCTCGAACCGCACGAGCGTTTCACTCTCATTATATTGATTTGGAGGGGAGCCAGTGGTCTCCCGCCGAATAATGGAAAGCTCCATATGCTTGATCTTCAGTCGCACGAGCAAGAAATAGATGCGGCCGACAATCACGTCCTTGAGGTGATACTTGGATTTGGAGTATTCGAACTCGATATGAAGACAATCCTCAATGCCGACATCCATCTTGATTGGGCTGTTGGTCTCGGGCGGCATCCGGTACGAGTACACCCAGAGGTCCTTCTCGCGGATCACATCGGCCATGCGCCGAGAGACAGTGACGCGCACAAAGTAGCGCAACTTCACATTGATCCCATTGTACGACTCGTATTGTTTTTCCACGTTCTTGAAGTTGAAAGGGAAGGTCTGGGGATGCAGCAGCTCGCCGGGCGCGGCGAGTTCCTGGACCAACGAGAGGAATTCGTAGTGGTTGCCTCGATCGTAGAACATCTCTACACGGCCGGTATGGTTAGCTCGGGATCTGGATGCCGGTGTTGAGGATGCGCATGCGCACCAATTGTGCCTATGAACTGCACCTTGATCCCGGTGTGCTCCAATCGCTTGCCATCCTTTGGTCTGATTGTCACGGCGCCCTTGACGGACTCCCCATCCATGTAAAGAGGAACCCGCTCGCGGCGGCCCTTATCGAGCTTGACATCGACGGTCTGGCGGTTGTCGAGGTCATCAAGGACAACGTCGATATCGACGGGGGTGGAAAAGAAGAGGGAAGCCATGGTGTGCAGCGCAGAAGTGCCTAGGTCGAGCTCACGCGGTGATCCAGAACGTGGCCTCGCTGCTTATGTAAGACCCCGCAGGCAGCGGCTTTCACACCTCGCAGATGACAGACAACCTCTGATTCTTTTGTTGCTCATGCTTTACAATGATATGATGTTTTCAAGGGAGTTCTCATCCACAGGCCTGAAGTAGTGGTCTTCCCTCTCCTTTTTCTCCTACCGTGATCCACCGTACTCGCCACTCAAGCGCCAGATGGGACCAACGTGACAGGCTTTCGAAAGCTCTTGTGGCCATAATAAAACAACGGCTGAATTCACAACTGGATGTTCTCTTTTTTTCATGCGTTTTGCAAGAGACTCGGCCCCCATCCAAGTTGGGTGCCTCGCTGCAAGCATTCGTACTTGCTGCCGTGCGTGCATGCCGACAAGGCCAGAACCTCGCTCGGGCAATCTTTTGCTGGTCCCGCAATGTGACATATTAGCAACGGAAGCGTGTGATGCCTCGCGGCCCGCATTGTCGAGATACGTGAGACTCGCATCGATTGCAAGCAAGTGGTAGTTCTGCTTATGGTATGTTCGGCAGAACATCCATACTCAGGCAGGGCCATCGACACCTTGCTTGGCACTTCGTCATGTTGTCAGTCCTTCCTGCTGGTCTTTCCTAGATCCTGACGGACCTCTCCGCGGGCACTACAACTATCAATAACATCCATATGCCTCATTTGCGCCTTGATTGTCGGACCCAAAGCGGCGGTGTCTTAGCGTGGGGGTTCCAGGTTGTTTACCGCCATTAGTCAAGTTACGGGCCGTGTACAGTGACATCATGCTTGCCAGCGCAGCTTTCGGGAAAGTGCAGGCGTTATCATGGGAGTGGACTGAGGGCCATCTCTGAGGAAACCGGCCAGCATTCATCCACCGAAGACGCAAAAGCACGGCATGTATTTCCCCAACTCCGAGTGCCCCGGGCCTCCCCTATCGATCGATCTCCCGACTCCACCGAGGCTCATCCCACTCTTCCTCCACTCGGGTAATGGACACGGACAGCGCAAGCCAATCACCACCGCCACGGCCGGACTGGCCTGCATTCCCCCACTCGGCCTCTGGTTTCTTCATTTTCCCCGTCGACCCACCGTCATACTTAAAGAGTAGATGTTTTTCCGGGCCTTGTTGCGCGACTTCTTTTCCTTGCCCTTCGCCTTTGCCTGGTTTCCCAACATCACATCACCCCAGGTCCTTTCTAAAAACACCCAGCATTTCTTCTGGTGAACACCAAACAACCTGTATAGGGCTCCCAAGAACATCCCACATCCGTTCCGTGTACCGCCGCCGCGTCATTTCGTCATCCATTGAGACCCGGCCAATTTTCTTTTGCTGGGTATCCATCCATCGCCAGTGGTTCGCTGATAAAAGAACCACATCCGCAATTCTTCTGCTCAAGCATAATGCTCTCCGCTGGGGAACGGCCCCAGCCACCACCGGTTACGCCTGCCATAATAGATCCCTCCCAGGTGCACGTCATGCCCGGCCTGGAGCGTAACGTCACGTCGTCCACGACCCCCTCACATAATTCCCCCAAGCCGATGCCCGTCCAACATATTTGGGTTGTCACCGGCCCCGCCGGGTGCGGAAAGAGCACAGTGGGCTGGGCCTTGCAGAAAGAATTGGAGTTACCCTTCTTAGAAGGCGACGATGTATGTTGAAGCTGTCGCATTCCCTCTATGCCACAACCGGAGGCTATACAAGAGAAACCAGTCTAATCCGAAACATCCCACAACAGTATCATCCTCAATCCAACAAAGCGAAAATGGGCAACGGCATCCCGCTCACTGACGAAGACCGTTGGGATTGGCTCATTTCCTTACGCAAGGCGGCCATCGAAGCCCTGTCCCCGTCCGAGGCAAACAACAACCATGCTCCTGCCGGCGTTATTGTCGCCTGCTCCGCACTGAAGCAAAAGTACCGTGATGTCATGCGCGTGGCTGCCTATGGCTCCCCCTCCGTCCAGATCCACTTCATCTACCTCCAGCTCAGTGAGGCCGTGCTCATGCAGCGTGTCAGTCAGCGCCAGGAACATTATATGAAGAGTGGCATGGTTCGTTCCCAATTGCAGGCACTTGAGGAGCCACAAGGCGAGTGGGATACCATTACGATCAATGTGGAAGGTTCTCAGGAGGAGGTGCAGCAGAATGTGGTGGATGCCGTGACGGCCAAGCTTTCTGAATACCCATGAGGGCCTTTTGCGCTAGATCGTCCCTCTGTATGACTGCATTGGAGAGGGTCTTCCCCTTCATCTGGTGTCCTGGGAGTTTATGAATACTCTCTGGAATGGCCCGCTCCCTGAGCCCTTGGTCATGTCGTTATTCTGGCGTTTTATTCGATATGGTTTGCACTTTGTTACTAGCGTGGTTTTCCGGGTCTGCCGAGGCCCCTCTCTTGATAACCCATACCACAGACGAAAGACATAGCAGCTATGGCTATGTACTCAATAGAATTCGTCATTTCACACCCGTGTACAAGCTGTTCTAGGATCGTTGATCGATATATCTCTGCCTGGGATTATATCCATGATCAGTCCCGGCATTAGACCACTGGCATTGAATATACTTGATTAAATATGCATGTGATGGTCTATGCTGCTCCGAATACATCTAGTCACCTCATGTTCAGGAGCATTAGCTCCGGCGACTCAATCAGATCTCGCACCCGATTCCCCATGCGCGCCATAGTCGCTCCATCGATAACCCGATGGTCTGCACTCCAGCTGAAGTTCACCATCTCCCCACGGGCGACCTGACCGGCCTCGTTAAAGATCGGCACGGACCTTGTCCGCCCAACGCCCAGGATAGCCACCTCCGTCGGGACAATGACCGGCGCGACATAGGTCCCGCCAATATTACCAATATTCGAGACGGTGATAGTGCCGCCGTTTAGCTCCGCCGACGTCAGTTTGCCAGCTTTGCCAAGGGCGCCGAGCCGCGCAATCTCGGACGCGATGTCGAAGATCGTCCGGCTCGCCACGTCCTTGATATTCGGCACGACGAGCCCGGCGGGCGTGTCCATGGCGATGCCGATGTTGTGCTTTGCGCGCATGATCAGCTGCGGCTTGTCCGGGGTGCTCGTGTCTACTCGTGCGTTGAGAATGGGGAAGTCGTTCAGCGCGAGGGAGACGGCTTTCACGATGAAAGGGAGGAAGGTGATTTTCTTGGGATCCCGCGCGTCGCCGGCGAGCTTCTTGCGAATGGATGCGATGTCGCCGGCGTTGAGTTCGTCGGCATAGAGGAGGTGTGGCGTGTTGAGGGATTTGGTCATCGTTTTGAACATGGCGGATTGGATTGGGGTCAATTTTTCCACGGATTCGATCTGTCGTGTATCTGGCGTAGGCAATGACGCGGCTGGAGCATCCCGCTGCTCTACAAAATTCAGCACGTCTTCCTTCATGACTCTTCCGTCTTTTCCTGTCCCGTTGATGTCGAGGATGTCGACTTTATGAGTCTTCAGTAGTCCCCGCACAGCCGGAGTGGCTAGGGATGCGTGTTTCGATTTAGGCGTCTCGACCAGCGCCTCTGGTTCTAGTTGTGTTTGCGGAGACAATTCAGCTGCTTGGGTTGCTGCCACAACTTGAGACTCCGGGGTCGACGGGGCCGTCTCTGGCTCTGCGCTCGCCTCATGCGGCGGATTTTCGTCTGGGTATTTCCCATCCTCCACCTCGATGTCACACAGTGCCTAAGGAATACAGGCGTCAGAGATGATATGATTGAGGTGGACGAGGTGTTTCTGCAACATACCATTCCAGTTGGGACTGTGTCGTCAGCTTCAAAGTGGAGCTTCTTGATGACGCCCCCATACCTTGAAGTAATCTGCACTTATAAGCATTCCAGCTCCGAAAGGAACAGGCCGAGAAGAACTGACATCGTCAACAGCCTTATCCGACTGATACTGACACAAAGGCTTCCATTCCTCAATATGCGCGCCTTCTTCCACATACCACTGGATCACCTGGACCTCGGTGATACCTAGGGATCATCAGCAACCGACTCTCCCGATAAATCCGCTCTCCATGCTCTCCATGTCGTGGCTTACCTTCACCGACGTCCTTCAGAATCTGCGACTTGATCGCCCATAACGACCTCCCTGCGTGGAGCCCGCGGCTGGAGACGGGCGGTATGGGGTACCGAGTGCGGAGAAGACTATGGGGTCGACAGGGCCGCAAGACGCGGGGAATGGTGCCCCCGCTACGCAAGAGGCTCATAGTTGAGGTCCTGCAAGGAAGAACGAAAGAAAAGAAGTCTCGAGAGTCTGTATCCGATGAAATCCAAGTCGATGGGAACGGCGCATGAGCGTTTATCAATGCAGCAGATTGCGCCGACGGTAACCGACGGTAGCCACGTGATCCCCGCATGTCGATGCGATCATCGCGGCGAGATAAATGTGCAAATTGTGGGAAATGGAAATTCAGAGGTTATCAGAAGTATAGCCCTAGTTGTGTCTTTGGCAGCGGTCTTTCCAGTCCTCAAAGGGTTGGTAGGTGCTAGGGATATATCTATATTATTCTACCTACGGGGACCATACGAATCTATACTTTTCCCTGTGCATCATTTACTGAACCCTTGAACGATATATATTAGTCGAGAAAGTATGTATGAAATAAGGTCTAGTAATGACTCCAGTTTATCCTCTAGCAGAATAACAATCGTCTCATTTAATACGCCCTGCCGTAGGAGATCCAACCAAGAGAACAAAAAAAAAGTAAAAAGTAAAAAGGAGAACTTGTTTGAAAAGGACTAGAAAATCAGCACATTTCTTGCACTGGCTGAGCTAATGGAGCCTGCGTTGAATTACGCTCTGCATGGACCAAATCAGATGCACTAGGCTTCGCCAGTCGACAAGCCTTCTTGATGAGCTTGCCCTGGTGGTAACCAACCAAGACAATCATCGAGAGAAACATATAACAAGCAAGTCGATCGTCGCTTTTTACTCCTGTGCTTGGCTACCGGATTGGGAATATCTGATATCTGAACGGAATACGGGCCTTTTCTATACCGCCAAAATGGTTCCAAGGTTCTTTTCAAACCGCCATATTCATGATCGTGAGGCTTGCAGACAAAGTAAGCTTAAGCGTTACATATTTTTGTTCAGTGGCAATCTTCTGGTCCTGCCGTGCCAGGCGTTAAGATATTGAGACGAGAACATGAATGCGGTGAACGTCCTACCATTTCTGCGATGTTAACTATTTGTATCTTCGGTCCATTTTCGGCAGTGACATTGTACTTCGATGGCTCAAACGTGATCCAGACAGCTTCTCTTTTTCATAATCTTAGCTTCTTTACTTGTCCGTTTTTCCTTTCTTTTCTCTTGGCCAGTGGAGCCCCTCACTCTAACCCAGCAAGAGCAATACCATAACAATATACTGTCCTCGTCTGCATCACTACATAAGACTCCATCATAACCCTTCATTTCATGATGTGTCTCAACAAAAAAACAATATTTTCTTCATATGATATGCAAAGTCACCCAATAATGCAGAATGGCCTACCTAAGCGACTAGGATTCTTTCAACAGCTCTATCGATAACCAGCTCCTGAAATCTGTGCCAGTGGGATTTATCTTCCATGCATTTGGGTCGCCAGTCTCTTATAGTGCCGTCAAGTCAAACTAAGCTAACGCCTCGTGGCAGTCCCTGTTCATTGAGGCCATTGACTATCAAGTGGGCACATGGACTTATCATCTGCGCAAGTTAGAATGTAGGGGGATACATAAACGAAGCCAATTCTTATACCGGAAATTTCACGCAGGATTTCTATGGCCCGAACTACGAGCGTCCCAAACAGGTAAAGCTTAAATATGATCCCAGCTGGAGACTTTATGTTCTCTCGGGCGTGGGAAATGACGAGTGGCATTATGACTTGGATACCGGAAGGCTCTACAATGAGAACCGATGCAATTCCGGGTGAGAGTTTCAAGGTCGTCTAAAAGAGTGCTGATCTCAGGGATGAGGCTTGGAGAAAGGGATTGAGTTTCTAGGGACGATCATACGGAGTGAGCTGCAGGTAGTGAGCTGGCAGCTTTGTCAATGTAAATTGAAATCAATCCAGTAGTGTTTACACAAATAAAAGCTACAAACACTGAAGCTAGAGCCGGCATGTACGACCAACTCTCATGGGCAGACGTGGGTCGATCTACATAGGTTGGCTGCGAGCTTGTTCATGTCTACAAAAGGCTATACTACATTAATTATAGTTGGCCAACTGCAAGTCATTACAAGGGAGAATTGTCTGCTTAGAAGAGCTAACACATGTAGCAAATTGCAAAGGATGACCAAGTACACAAACACCAAATAACACAGCAAGCAAAATCAGTGGGCAAGGCAGACTCGATGGCCCAGCCGAACAGATCTGATGCACCATCTCCATCGCATACCATCAATCATAAGCCATGGCCAGCTGCTTCTGTCCGATCACCTTGCCGAGTGTATATGCACTAAAATTTATCATCCGATCACTAACCATAAGGGACACCCGGATAAAGATTTCCAGGTAATAGACCGTTTGTCCAGCGATGGTTTGGTGAGGGAACTGGGTAAGGTCAAGGCCAGCGAAGTGACATTGAATATAATCGATGCAACGGACAGCTGGATCTGAATTTTTTTTTTTTTAGCATTGGTTTGGCACCGGCATTAAAGTATAAGCATAGAGCCGAGGTCAGAAAACCTAGACATACCGGAGTCATTCAATTGTTCTGGCGCAGCTGGGAGGTCGCATTCGTAGATCCCCACAGGCTTGACAAGCAAATCATGTTGCCAATGGTGCAATTGAATTCTCTGAGACGTCTGGAAGCCATTCGGGTACCTCTGGTTCTTTTATTTGAAGTGATTCGTCAGTTTGATACTGTGTAGTGGACATGCATATATATTTTTGAAACGACACACCTTGTGTAGAACCCAACAGAGGGACCTGTTCCCCCGTGATAGGCGAGACATATCTCCAAGCCCCTGAAAGTTGTTTTGGTGGACAAGCAGGAACTGCTGCCCTGATGGAAGACCGTAATGTCGCCAGCACTTGTAAGTTGGGGGAGAGTATCCCCGAAGACCTTGAAGTGCTGCGCCATAAGCGATAGCTTCTCTCCTAAGATATCCATGATTAGATCCCTCTCTAGGCTTTCGAACTCATAAGGACTGATACTAACGGATTGCCAGGAACAAGCATAGAGACGTTGCCAACCTGCTTCAGAGCACGTCTCAGTGTGTTCTGGAGGTAAGGCGAGGCACTAAACCCACCAACCAACACAACCTTCTATAGAACATAACATTCAGAGTTAGGTTTGCACATAACCTGCTCAATACGAACAAGAGAACACTGACATTGATGACATGTCGCCGAAATTTGTTGTTTGCAGCTGTGATCTGAGATAGAATCAGGGCAAAGATTTTGCCGAGAATCGGGTCGTATAAATCCCGGAGATCTTGGGAGCGAAGAATGATCGACCGTCGTCTCCGATTGAAGAATGTGGGATCGATTCTCGGAACGTTCAAATCAAGAAAGAGATCCCAGGATCTTTCTCCTTCGCCGTCAAACTCTTTTTTGACTGTTTCAAAGAAGTTCATGAATGAGCTTCCAGGCCCGATATCGCTAGGCGACAGAGTTTCAAATGCCCCCTCTAGCTTGTTAGAGAGTAGTTGGTAGAATCGGCTGTCAACCGCAGTTCCACCACATTTGGCTCCTATAATCTGTTAGTGTCCAATTATTGCCAGCTGTATTTTGATTTTGTGTATCATACCTGTAGCTGTGGTAATCTGATCGAAACAGATCCTCGGGTCAATGTCGGTGACATAGTATGTTGCGATGTCCTAGTTTATTGTGAGATTCGAAACGAAAATAGCCAATTGAGAAGTCTTACCACCGTGCCACCTCCACAGTCACAGATCAGAACTCCATCATGGGGCTAACCATTCAGTCAACAAACAAATTTCATCAAATACAAACCCTGATTAGCATCGGACTTACTTGAGATCAAAAATTCTGTCATTAAAGACAGCAAGAGCCGCAGCTTCAGGTTCTGTGGTGATCCACACCTGATGCAGAGAGCTCGATCCGAATCCTGCCTTTTTGATCGCTTGACGCATTAGACACTGTGTCCCTTCAGACCAGCCAGCTGGTATTGTGAACCAGAAATCAACTGGCACATCGCACAAGTCCACTAGGTGGCTGTGAGAAAGCTCGATTTTTGCAGGGATATGCGCGTAGACCTGGGATAGAAAGTCTGCTACCGCGTCCACAGCTTCTTTCCCGTCGGGCAGCTTCAGGATTCCTGAACCAGTGATCTTCTCCAGGATTTCATCATTGAAATCCTGATGCTCGAGATCCTGGTTCAAGAGCAGCTTCGTCCAGGCATATGATTTCATGCCTGGCTGAACCTCCAAACCCCAGAGAGGTGGTCCAGTACCTTGGATGTATGAAACGAGGGACGGGGTCTTGAAAGCACCCTTGCCTGGAGGCCAATAATCAATGAAATTGATGCTGCTCACTTGACCATGGCTCATGGAAACATATGTCACCCCTATTTGCGAAGTGTCAAGTTGGAAAATCAAATTGGTGGAGCTACACTTACCTGTGTAGGTGGTGCCATAGTCCACGCCCACAATGAGCTTGTGGCCACCCTCCGATACCATCTTGCTTGAAGATCAAGGGGTACCCTTCCTGTGTGCTCAGAAGGTATTCCTAGAGGAATAAGTTACACTGATGAGGTGACCTACGCTTTTATAAATTTTTGGCGGTTTGCCTCAACACGCGATAGTGGTCCTGGAGTGCAATATGTTTCTGTCTTGGCCTTTTTTTTTTTTTTTTTTTTTTTTTTTTTTTTTTTTTTTTTTCAACTGAGCATGCTATCGTATGTCTAAATTCATGTTCCCGAATGTCTGTACCACGAGAAAGATAACTGAAACTATCTGACCTATGGGAATCGTGCTGCTCGACGAAATAGACAAAGAAACGGACATGTCACCCACCGGCCCTTCAGCACGATCAGCGAATCGACTGGGAGATGCCTTCCCGGTTTCGTCCAAATCGAAATCAAAGAAAAACTGGTCTCATTGAGTGGTCCTGGAACATTTGGCCCGAATCGGGCGCTGAAAGAAACATGGCTGGATCGATGCGTCCCCCTACCAAGTAGACAAACAAAGCAGAAACCGCATAAGGCAGAACTTGAATCTCTTGAGACCCCCCTTTTCCCCTTCCTTCTTTTCTTTTCACTCTCTCTATCCCTTCCAGCATGGTCACCACCCGAGCGAGACAGAGTTCTCAGGTGAGAAGGTTTCCTTTAAGTACCCCTGTACGTTCGATCTGACATCCTTTTCAAGCAGTCTTCTACAGAGCAGCCACACAAGCGAGCCAAGATGTCGAACCATACACAGAACACTAAGAGCGTGTCAGCCAAAGACCAAAAGGTATTTAGCCGCGTTGCGTACAGTGTATACTTGAAAGATCTCTTCGACAAACGGGCCTTCATCAAGGCAGGGGCGATTGCCTGGGGGCCGCCATTTGACTATTTCGACATGAAGAAAGATGTGATTGCACTCCAACTGCGAGTCAAATGCTGGGTCTCGGAGTTTGCTGCGTCGGAGCCTCAGGACGTGGAAAGGCTCTCCGAGACGCAGAAGCGCACCATCATCAGCAGCCTCAAGGGATACTGCGTGCAAGAGAATTGGGAGACCCTCCTTGGACGTCTTTCGCATATCCATCGGGATATGATTCTCGAGGTTTTCATGGAAACCCTGCTGTTCAAAGAACTCTTTGCCAGGTTTTTCGAGGCCCCATTCTGGTACTTTGATGGAAAAATGGACTCGACAGACGCTGAAGGAGACGAGAAGTTCGGTGCACGGCTACAGCATCTGTATGAGAGATTCCTCGAAAGTATGTCTGCAGCCTGCCGTCCCTAGATATGCATACTGACCATGGCCTTGCGCTGCTAGCCAACCCACTCAACGCGGCACTTTGGAGATCGGAAACACTCCGTCTGGCAAATTCAGTGAAGGAGGCGCAGGCGCCGAGCACCAAACTTGGATCTTACCATCGAGAGCGCCGCCAAGCACTCATCGGTCAATTGGTGGACGATATCCTTTCCATTGAGCCAATCCAATGGCTGCTCAGGAAGCCCGCAAGCCAGGAAGTGGAGAGCAAGCGCCGTGACGAACTATACAAACTCTGTCAGGTGGTAGCAGAGACAGCCTCGGCTCAAGCGAATATGCGAGGCCACTTCGAGTTCCATCGGCTGGATCGCCTGCCCGAGACCTTTCAGCAATACTCGAAAACGATGGAGGCCCATACCTTGCATTTCCTACGAAGAGATAGCACCAGACTGGACGGTCGTCGTGTTTTGATGTTGGTGCATCCCGCCATTGCTCGCGGATGGATCGATGAGTGTGCCATTTCTGGTTACGAAATAAGCACCGAAGCATGTGTGGTAGTTGAGGACGCGGAAGACCCGGCGGACGACGACAAGTCGACTGAACAAGACCAGGACGAATGATCTGGAGTCTGGATGGGCTTCACTTGTCTGTTTCCCGGTGGTTGTGTTGTTTTGGCTGGTTCATCATCGAGGAGGGTTTTAAGCCCAATTCTTCGATGCGTGGGGATCTTGCTTTCTTTAACGTATCATGGCCTAGTCAATGCGTGTAGATGGCGCATCGCCGTGAGACCTCTCTCTCTCTCTCTCCTTTTCTTCCTTTTCTCTCCTTTTCTCTCTTTTTCTCTCCTTTTCTCTTTTTCTCCTATCAACTGATTTCTGCTGGTTGTTTGGTCTTTCCTCCGAGATCCCTTCGATCTGGTCTACATGAGGCGTGTGTAGATTCTTTTCTTCTCCGTCATCACTAGTCGAATTATAAACGACTCGCTTCCCGTGCCTTGTATTGCCTTAAAACTGTTAGTTACTATAAACTGGGACACAACAAAGGCAAGCACGAAACAATAGAGTGGCACCAACAGCAAGACCGCCCTTCTTCGACTGACAGTAGCCTACAGGCGGGATAACCGAGATCTGTGTAGGTTCATTGATAACGGTTTCGAGCGCTATCATCAGTCCCCACAAGCACAACAGCAGTATCTGGGCTAGGTGTAATTCTGATGGGAGAGAAAAAGGAGCATCCCGTATGCTGGACTGCTTCTGCCACTACTCTCCGCCCTCTGAATAGCTACATCCATGGGTCTCCCTCGCATCTCTCCAACTAATTTCGCATCGCGAAATTCCCATTCTCGTCTTCCAACTGAATTGGAAGCATCAAGGACTTGATAGTGGACATTTGAGTCTCAAGCCAGCGCGCCCGCAAATTCTCCATATGTCTCCTGAAGTTGTGACGCCCGGGTCGGAAGTGGACTCCCAGTCCGACTCGTCAACCGTTGTTTATGACCACGAACCCTTCGAGGCCTTCCAGGCGCGAGTTTTGAAGCTATGCCAAACTGTGCTAGTTCCTGCCAGTGGCAAAATCTCCATTGAGCGAATGCGCGGGGGAGGTTTTAATAGGATTATTGGCGTCGTCGTGACCAGCAGCGAACACCGTGCCGTCAACCAGTACATTCTTCGCGTTCCACGGTTTGAAGGTGCGCAGATAGATCGCGATCTTGCGCCTCTGCAATTACTCCGGCAGCGACCGCAAATCCAAAGCCCGGACGTGGTTGCATTTGATACGACGACACGCAATGTCCTGGAAAGTCCTTATATGATCCAGACACGCCTTCCTGGCACATCTCTTTTCCCCGCGTATCCGGATTTGCCTCACCACATGAAATGTGCTATTGCAAAAGAGCTAGGCGGAGTCTACGCCGAGCTACATTCAATCCGAAGTGCGACTGCTGGCAGACTCACTTTATCGCCTTCTCAGGGATCGTTGATGATTCAACCGTTCGATAGCACGGGGATGGACGCGATGGTGCCGTACGAGGACGGACCTGCGACACAGGCGACTTTCGATCTGCTTAACGCAATCCTTGTTCACAAAAGAGAGCTAGCTGTCGCAGAAGGCCCAAATCAGTCCTTTAGGGTTTCTTTCTTCGAGCATTTCATTACCGCGGCGTCGGAGATGAGCGCCCTGGGGGTACTGGACGGGGATGACTTCTGCCTTTGTCACCTCGATTTAGAACCTCGCAACATCCTGGCCAGGGCCTCTTCGTCAACTCAGCCGCAAGCCATTACCGGAATCCTTGACTGGGATAGCGCACTCTTCGCCCCGCCTCTCATGTCTTGCTCGCCTCCGATGTGGCTGTGGGCGTGGAATGACGAGGATGAAGAAGACGAGCGCCTTGCAGACAATGCACCCCCGACACCCGAGTTCCGCGAATTGAAGGAACTATTCGAACATGCAGCGGGCCCGACGTATCGTCGCTTTGCATACGGTACCCAGTATCGACTAGCGCGGAAGCTTATCCGGTTCGCTATCGACGGATTGCAATCAAACGAAGACCTGATGGGCGCTGAACTACTTTTGAGCGAGTGGAAGGAAGTACACAGATCGTTGCAACTGGCCAAGGGAGCCATGGTAGGACCTAAAATTCCCTCCTCGGCAACCGCGCAATAAGGCGCTGTATAGGAGGGGGAGGATCGAAAGTGTTTCTGTGTGAGTGGAGTCAGATGCGGACAAGGATTAAATCTGCGTGTTCTTTGCTCATTGGTTTGAGGGCTGGTGATGGGTGTAGGTCCCCCCGCGCGTCAGATGTGAGGAGATACCGCAAAGGCCATATATATATATGGCGGGCAGCCTTCTTTCTCTCATGTTCGGGTAATCAGATTCACACCTCCTTTATCACATATCTCCCCAGTTCCAGATCGATAACGAAATTAGTCCCGAAGATTCGTCATGCCGAAGAAGGGAGGCACAACCACACATCATTGCCCGATGAAGAAAAAAGGCAATTGTCGGTATAACAAAAGCAAAGGCTACTGTACTGCGCACCAGACGGTGTGTACGACTCATGCCGTTATCCACCTAGAGGGAGAACTATGTTATTCCTGTAAAAGGTACGAAGGATGCCTTGATCTCCCTGCGATATATGCTGATAAGTGACTATAGGGAATCCGAAACGCAGGAGCAGACATAACCTTCCGTCGTCAAGCGTTATTTCACGAGATGTCTGATTTCATGTGGGAAACGCAGATGATCAGAAAACATGTATCTGAGCAATCGTCCAACTTGGGCCACATAGCAAAATACTGAGGGTGGTAGTCATATCCAATTCAGAATGAATTGGGAAGCCGTTTCTAGTGTACAACCCCCCAGGCCATGAAGATCGAATACTCTTCTTTGGTCTGTGCGAGACCACCTGATAGCGAACTCCACGCTCGATCGCCAGATTAGTACACGGAAGTTGATCAAGCAGCCCCATCATCGCCCATGCAGTCTGTGATGCAGTTGATGCAAGCTGTTGAATGCAAGGTGATCGATAAGTCAGAAGGGACGCGACCCAGCTACTGTTGGAATTTTGCATCAACTTCAGCCATTACTGAGGAGTCCATTTCATCATCGTCCCAGACGCCTCCTGTCGGCGAAAGAGGTGTCACGCAGACTGCCCATGTCACTGAATTGAATCTTGTTGAGAAGCAGCTGGCGATTTCAAGTCCATGCGCTTGCCTTGTCGAGCGTCTGCTGATCGGATAACATGACATGGCAGAGTCCAAGTGGTATCCCGCACGGGCGAGACACAGACTTGGACTCGCTTACCTTTCTCGTCGACCTCGGCGAGGTTCAAGGGCTCGGATTGCAAGACAGACTGGCTCATCCAGTAGCTTGTAGTGCTGCGGAAGGAAACCCTCTGGCGCAAGAAGATACCTGCATATGTTGATCGCATAGTTTGTGGGCAACGAGATGAGCTCGAGGGGCAGTTGAGGCACTGCATCGCACAGGAACAACCCAAGCAATGCGAGATGATGCATGTGAAGATACGCACTTTGGCGACGCCATCGGCCTTGAGAGCGAACTGTTTGACCCGTTGCACGAGCGGAGCGTCTGAGCTCATCCCGAGCTTCAGGCCGACGTAGCCCCCGGTCGTGGTCAATACGTCGCTGGGGTATTGAGGAGCCAGACCCTAGGAACCATAATCCTCCTGTTCGGATAGACTCTGGCGATGATATGACTCCGAGTCGGCCTCGATATCCAGTCCCGGCGCCTGTCGAAAGATGTACTCGGATGTGATGGTGACATTGGACCCGATCTTTCCACACCAATGACCGAGAGTGGACCGCCCAAGGGGAATCTTTTGCATGGCGAGGAATCCTCCATCTCTTGCGGTGCCGAGGCCGTGGGCCATGCTCTAGCCACGCTGGAGATATGTTGCGTAATCTTGTGGTAGCCCAAAGAGGCCTTGGGCTCTGAAATATCCTCTCATGCACACGGGTGCATGCACTTGGGAGTCCATATCCATGCAAGATACACACTCGCTAGAACCTGATCGGCCGATCGTGGTGAAGCTGGGCGTCCCTCAAAGTTGCGTCTACAATAGGTTTCAACTCCCAACCGCACAGGCATATGCAACGACCAAGATTTCCTCAAGTCCCGAGGAGACGAGACCGCCAGGTCATTGTAGTGTAGGCTAGCAACAGCTATTTTACCTCATCGTCGTCATCATTCCCAACACAGGTGAGTCGGCTGTGTGACCAGGTTCCCATACTAGCAGAAACGATCATGGAGCAGTCTGTAGATCCTTCTTGGGTCTTCATTCCATCATAGCTGGACCTTTTATGGACTTCTTCATTGGATCCATTTTAGAGATAGGGGAAAACTGCGTAGCACCGTCTGGATGAGTCCCTGGTTCCTCTAAATGGTCTTTGGATATAGTCGAGCACCTCGACTCGTTTAGCCTGGTAGCGTGGGCTATACAACACGGCAACCTCTCTTGACATATCATATTCAAATGTCTCCATTTTATGGTGTATTGAAATGTATGCTTTATTCATATCATGCCATCTATCGTGACTGCATTGTACATGCCATCTATTGACCCAGAATGTCAGCCAGAGACTTGCTGTTCGGCTCCGCCTCACCCTGGTCGTCGGTGGGGATCTTCTGCGACGCAAAGGCCAGGAACACAGCCTCCCAGTGACCGTCGTCAAACTTGAACAGCAAAGCTCCGTCCTCGTAGATTCCATTGTCATAGCTGGGTAGACTACCCTGATTCATGTGGATATCGTGAATCCCCGACCCATACGACGATCCGAAGATATAAGCCGTGGCCTTGTTGTCGATCGCATCGGTGAGGATGGGCTCCAACTTGTCGAGGATGTCATTGTTGGGGCCCGGGACATCGCTGGGAAGGACTTGGCCGGACTCGATATCGAGGAGCCCCTTAGTGCGGAGGTAATCGAGTCCCTGCAGGGTGGATTCCTCACGCCGGCTGTGGCGGTGATGACGGCGATGGGAGTGGCTGCGGCCGTGGCTGTCATGGCTGGAGTCGTTGGAGTCGCCCGCGCTGCTCGACTGGGCCAGGTGGAAGCCCTCGTTGAGATCGGACAGTGTCTGCGTGATGGTGCTGGTGAAGTTGCGGGTCACCCAGAACACGAGGCGGGTGTCCTTGTCGGTCGACTTGACATTGATAGCTGCCTCGAGTTTCTTGCTGGACGCAGAGTCATCGGTGAAGTGAAGGTAGATGTGAGGAGACTTGGGGTCTTGCTTCACCGTTTGGGCCTCGTAGCTGGTGGGTGTGCAAGCCCAGACGCCGTAGTGCGAGATGCCACCCATGTCGACAGAGAGATAAGAATCGCTGGCAGGACGAGATAAGCACAGTGGTTCGAATAGACCAGTCGCAATTGTCACCACTGAGGGAGTGCAGCAGCGTGGGTTAAGTAGGCTGGCAGTGCCATTGTCGTCATGCGAGAGGGTCCTCTTCTTCAGCAAGCCTGTTGGCGCCAACCCAGCTTGAGCAAAGCAGGATGCCCACGGCGTCCACGTGTGGATATGGCACGAAGGCGAAGCCTTGGAATCCAAACCATGCTGTGGTGCTGCAGCTAACGTCTAGCGTCGCGATCTTCATCCACTTATCGGTACGCCGAAACCATCGCACTGTTGCTCTGGCCGAGGCGAGTTGATAGTGGCGTTTTTTTTTTCTCTTCGAATGAGAACGCGTGTGCGTGCGGCTGATCCGATATCATATCGCCCAGCTCTCTTCTGGATATTGTTGTAGAACGAAGCCGACTCGAACTAGGATCATGCAGGTGTCGTAGTGGAGAGTCGACCACAGCCCCACCGAGGGGCTGTCCGAGTCGGAGTGGCATGTTGACATCAATCCATTTGCGACAGCATTCAGAGCCCTCTAGAAGTGTGCCATGGCCGAGGTATCCATTGTGAAGCCAAGGTCGCCCTGTCGATTCCAGAGAGAGTTACTGATGGCGTGAGAGTCGAGTGCCAGGTGAGATTAATCACCTAAGAAACAGAAGAAAGGGCGAATCTATACAGGAAAACTGAAACCAGCAGAAAGGAAGGAACGGAGTGCATGGAGAGAGGATGGAAGATAAGATCCTCTGAACTGAGACTTATGTACACGGCGCCGGGGGCTGCCCGAATTCTCAGGCATCCCGCCATCACCATTACTCTTTGGTCAGACTTGACGGATCAGGGCGTTGTTCATGACTGAATGGCCTGGTAAGAAATGTGATGATCAGATTGGATCAATGAATAGTAGAGGAGTGCCACCCTCTTTTATTGCGGAGCGACACGGGAGCATAACTACGTAACGTCGGAAAGGGCTTTAACACCAGTCACGAAGGCGCGGAAATCTCTCCCCTTTATCCGATCATAACAATGGCTAAGAGAATGGTCTGCCCCTTCTAAATTTCTAACGTGTTCGACTTGCCCATCGGGGCTATAGTGGGACACGCCCTTACCCCATATGGAACTAGCGCCAGCATATAGTAGCGGCGAGTGTGTACATACCGCCATCATCTGCCCCCCATATGGCAGCTATCTCAGATAGTTGGCTCGAAACCAATTGATTCAGAGTCAGAATTGATGGAATGATTCGCATAGGATCTGCGGTGCATCCTCTACGGCGAGGGATCCAGGGGCGCGTCATTGGCCCCCTAGTGTAGACGCTGAGCCATGCCTAATTGAGTAATGGAGGTGTTCTTTTCGCCAGATGGGGCGTCTATTTACATTACCAACTCTCAATATTAGGGACACGGAGCACCAAGAGATGGGTCGACAATGTCAAAGTTCCTGAGCAGCCCCCATGGGTCCCAACACAGGGAGGCCAGGCAGAGTGCATATACCGGAAGACCGGCCACTGACTCGCCCTACCGGCGTGATTCTTCACGGACCAAACCTGTTATCCTAATACTTCAACTCAGTCCTTGGCCCTCTTGATCTCCGTTTTGGTTTTCTGTTCTCTCGACCATGAAACTAGCTCGATATATGCATATTTTGCAATATGTCTTTCTTGCGACGCTATTGCCCGTTGCCTCCAGCCGCACGCTGGTCCAACGATCCGAGTCCCTCGATCAATGGGAGGAAGCATTCCAAGACATGTTGGCAGATTTCGGCGACGGACAAGTACAATTGACGGATGCGGAATGGAGCCACCTGATGGAACTCGAAAAGGCCGAGATTGACAACGAACCTGACTCGATGGAACTGGATACGCCTGATCCTGTGATGCTCGAAATACCTACCACGACGCAAGTGGAAACGTCCACCGCTACAGAGTCACTTCCAACGCTCGCACCGGCCGGCCAACGGCCTTTAGTCTACGGTTCACGCACATTCGAAGAAGAGAATCCTATCCGGCTGAATTTCCTGATGCCAAGTGAAGATTGTGACGCAATTTTCGTGGTGTCGACCTATGGCACATGGTTCCTTGTATATGGGACGGAATATGGCCAGGATGTTACAAATATAGCAGAAGAAGAGATCCAACGCTTCAACGAGCAACAGCAAACGGACACATTAGGTTCAAAACCTGGCAGAATGAGGTTCTTCAGCACACAAGCTTATAAAAGCTACATCCAGCCAGCTATTCGGGATACATCGACTGGATATAGGGCCTTTATCAACCAGATGAGAGATATCAACAAGGAGAAGGCGGGAACAGCACAGATTGTTGGCGTCGTGTCCGTCGCCAAAACATACCCATCTACTCGGATTAGCCAATCGCGGGCCGCAGAGAACCACAAACTTATCAATGCGATCAAGTACTCCGCGAAAGTAGCGGCTCGAAATCAGTACAATCCACATGTTCCTGTCCTGGTTCCCGCTCAGGACGAACAAATACGATACTACAACCGTGATCACGGAAGTGAAATCTCGATCATGTTGGCGCGGGATGAGACTCGATTTTACGGCGAGTTGTCCTTCGGCTGGGAGCTTCGCAAGATCAGCGTCGGCGGAGATGATGATTGCTGATAAGGGCTTGGCAAACACGACGGTCCATAGAGGTTCATCCACAGCTTGAAAAGACTGTCGACTACGAATATTTATACCTCCAGAATCATATCTACAAACCGGGAAGTATTTTACGCCCGTCATGGCAATACAGCTGTACCGACCCCCGTATCGCAGTCCGGCCCTGAAGGAGAAGAATCGCCATCCCGCTATTCCTGTTCGGGGTAAAGTTTACGCCCGGGATGTTATCGAGCGGTAATGCATCTTGAATGTTACGAAGAACGTTGAAAAAGCCCAGACTGCAGTTCAACACGATCGTCTTGCTTTCTTCCTCGGTATTTGGCGATTCCAGCTCAGCCCACCGGGGCAATGGACCAGTGGGATACTAAGCAGAGCTGAATCGGCTTGGACTTATAAATACCCTCCCCAAATCCGCCACACTCTCCTCTCTATCCTTGACACCCTCCTTTTCTGCTAATCCCAAGACATCGCGCAAGACCCAAATACCGCATCCGATATGGCGAGACTCAGTGCAAAGTGGCAGAAGCTTCTGGATGCCGAACCACTCCAGCGTTCGTCCCAGGTGGTCTCGGTCGTCGGCCAACATGCCTATGTCTTCGGCGGAGAACTGCGGCCTCGCGAGCCCCGGGACAATCATGTCCACGTCATCGCTTTAGGCGAAGGTCAGTCGCTGCCAGATGAAAGAAGACCGGTTCTCTGACTACTCACCCAGCCCCTTCCCTATCCTCCACGCTGGCGACGTCACAATCTCCTTCCGCACGGGTCGGAACGGCTTCTGCCACCCTGAATGGCAAGATCTATCTCTTCTCCGGGCGCGGCGGTGTCGCGATGGCGCCTATCGAGGAGCGAGGGTCGGTATGGGAATTCGATCCTGCCCTAGGAGCGTGGTCGCTCCTTGATTCGCACTCGGAGGCCTTTCCTGCCGCGCGGAGCTATCACTGCATGACCAGCGATGGGAGTGATACGCTGTATCTACACGCGGGCTGTCCGGAAAAGGGCCGGCTAGCGGATCTGTGGGCCTTCAGTCTCTCGCGCAAACAGTGGACGGAGCTCGCGCCCGCGGTAGATCCCCCACGCGGGGGCACGTCGATTACTTTCGTGAAGGGAAAGCTGTACAGGATGAATGGGTTTGACGGGAAGACTGAGCAAGGTGGAAGCGTGGACATTTACTGTCCTGTGACCAACTCGTGGATATCACACGCCTTCCCGCCCGATGGTAAAGCCGGACCAACCCCGCGGAGTGTGAGTGTTTTAGTGCCCGTTGTTCAAGATGGCCGTGACATCCTCCTTACCATGTTCGGCGAGCGGGATCCGAGCTCGTTGGGTCATCAGGGGGCTGGGAAGATGTTGGATGACGTCTGGGCATTTGACATTGAAAACAAGACATGGGCAGAGGTGGACGCCCAAGGGGATGAATCTCCTGTGGCACGGGGCTGGTTCGATGCTGATGTGGCTGGTACGAACACAGTTGTCGTGCATGGCGGACTAGGCGAGTCGAATAACCGTCTGGGAGATATCTGGAAGCTCGAGCTTGTGTGATTGAATTCAACCCTTAGTCCAGCAGACTAGAGATTAATCATATGGCGGTTGATTTGGCAAAAGAATCTCAACTGTCTAGTAAGACATAAATCATGGAAGGGGGAACTTTTCGATGAAATGTTGACCCGCCTTATCAAAACCACAGACCACCAGGTTCACCGGATGGTCAATATCCAGCAGCTTGAACTTTGGGATTTCTTCTGGAACTGCGGGCAGGGCAACAGTCACTGTCCGGCCTTGTTTCCAGTACACCGCAACTTGGGCTATTATGCGCTTCACGAGATGCGTCGGATAATGGGAGTGCTCGTAGCCCTTGCCATTCATCTCGAGCTGTGGCCATACGACATCCAAGATATGATGGAAAATCTCATCTGATTTCCCAAGCAGCACGAGTTGAAGTAGCACCTCTGCCAAGCTAAGCGTGTACACATCGGCAGTGCTCGAAATAGTGAAATCCAACATGTCGGCTATTTGGCATATAGTATGGGCGATGTTCTCAAAGGCAGTGACTTGACGGCCGTTGGCCATCGGGAAAGTCTGGCATGATGTGCCTACTCCACTTGACTGTTCGAAGGCGGCTTCACAGAGTAGGCAATAGAGTGCGTTCATGGTATCTCGATGAGTCGAATAGTCTGGACGAGCGAAGAAGCACGGGGCATCACATTTGAGTCCATGTTGAATCGAAAGGCCGTGTAGGTCTGTTGGGAGTTGGTCTACACTGAATCGAGCTTTCCACACCTTCAGACGTTCTTTTTGAACATCCAACAATCCCAGAAGATGCGAGGTGTGCACAAAGCCTTCCTGGGCCTCGGTGTACTCTTCAGGTGCGCATTTCCTTCCTAGCATTTTGTTCAAGACCTCATGCGCAAGGGTACCAACCTCACTTGACGACTCAGATATCTGGCGGCTCTGTGCCACGCAATGAAACACCACCAATTTGGTCCGGATCTCGAGAGTCTTGATGAGGATGTCGTATATAAGCTCGTTTTCACCCATTCCTAGTACGCAGTTGAGATAGAGGTGCTCGGTGACATCGGGAAGGAGATTAGGCCCAAAAGAACTAGCTCCTTGCCCTTCCAGGAGCAGTGCAGGCGGCTTTGCCGGTCGATGCGATGTGCAGAGACGGAACCACATTTGCAATGAATCGGGTCCGCTGGGGGAATCTGTAATTTGGGTCCGATTCTGCACCACAAACTGCACCGACTCTGTAACCGCCAATCGAAAATTGAGATGATTGGTCGATGCGTGATGATAAAAGGCAATCAGGACGTATGCAGCAAGAATTGCAGGAGCCTGATATTTGAGTTCGTCAGAGTGCGCATTGCGACAATACCAGATCGCGAGATCGTGATACAATTGGGCTTGACAGTGGTGCGCGCTATTGATCAGAGGGCTGAAGACTGATTTCCGATTGTCGGTTGCTGAAATATGGCTCTGAACTCGCGCGTCAAGCATCGAGAGGTTCGACGCGGATATGCAAAGGAGGGCAAAGCGTAGATAGGGTAGATGCAAATGGGCCTCTGTAAATTGAAAGGAAGTTGCGGGAAGAAGATGCCGCACATGGTCATGGAAATGAGTAAAGTAAGTGGCATCCAGATCGTTTCGGGTACTCAGGGTGGGTGAAAGTTGCGGGGTGGAAAAGTCCCAAAACCGATTAGGGATCTGGAGCTTCAAGGCTCCACTGTTGGCACACAAATCAATATCCAGGACGCTGGGCTTGGAACTGGTCACCGGTGGAGATGACACCAGTCCAGTCGTGGTAGGATCTTGCTGCACCAGCGCACCAGTAAGATTTCGAAAACGAAAATCGGTACCATAAACACATTCGAGTGACAGCCTTGTGCAGGCGTGACACCGAGGCTTAGTCTCATCGCACTAGGGAGGGTTAGAAGATTCCGGAGCGTGGAACTGGGGAGGACGATACTAACCCTCTTCCCTCGTCTGCGGCACGACCTGCAACCTGTATGACGACGACGGATCTTGGGTGGATTGATGGTCTGAGACTGCGCCGTCTGCACCGGCATATCTTGTCTAACAGGGAGTTGTGGTGATATCAGCGCCTGCGAGTCGCAACCCACAAGGTTGAAGTTGAAAAGCACCAGGCGATCGCCGTTGGGAGGTACGATACGCCAATACGCGTATCGTATCACCGCCGGCGTTTCCAGAATACAAACACGCAGTCTACGGCCAATCCATCCATGTTTAATATCCAGGAATTGATGAAGCAGGAAGTACCTCATAACAGCCTCGATGGATTCTCGGAATCCACACTCTATATTCCTGTCTCACAGTCGGGACTGACTCGCGGCGAGCTCTTTGCGAAGTCTTTGCCACGAATCGATGCCTCGCTGGGCAGCAGCTTCTGGTCGAGTGTCCTTGCTACGCATGCGACGATCGAATATCTCCATCGAAACCCAACCCGTAAAGCCCTTGTCCGCGAGCCATGCCCTTGCAACTTGCAAGACTGGCAAGTAAGCACCCATATTGGTTTTGAAGGGGAATGGTCGCGCATGCTTGGACCATGTGAACTGCGGTGCTTCGCCTTCCAAATACCACGGGTGAGCCGTGGAAAACGGAGGATGGAACTTTTCCGCATCGGATAGCTGAACGTAGAATATTTTATCCAGAGGGCAGCTTCTCACAAAGCGCTCCAACGTCTGCTGAAGCCGTTGATCGGCATCGGGAAGCTTCCCCGACACAGCGAACGGATCGGCCCATAACTTGGTGATGATATGAAAGGTGTCCAGGCATAACCCGAAATTTGGCCGGTCGACTGCTTCTGCCAGCTTCAAGGAAGATTCCCATGTGGAGTGATAAGTTGACCAGGACATCGGCTCGTAGGCAATGGATACAAGTGGCTGTCGGGCGCTTCCGAGATCAGCCAATTGCTGTAGCTCCGACACGACGACGGCGTCGCTGCCAATCGCATTGGTCTTGAACTGGGAAGGAACCTGAAGATAGGGGGTGCGCAACACGCGGGCAATTTCAATCCAATGTGCGGCTTTTTGTAGTCTATCACTCAAGGAAGACCTGTCTCCCTCGTAGTTCTCGAAAGGTGCCAGAGACAGGATGGCTAGGCTGGTATCGGCGCATATCGCTCTGGTTTTCTCAGCGCCGTCCAGCGTGGCCAAATTCTGGGATTGCGAGTATGCCTCCAAGTCAGAGAAGACTATTTCAACGCCATCGTAGCCGGCCTTGGCTGCTGCACGGAGCTTGTCTTCCAAAGTGTAGGATGGGTGTTGACCGAGGGACACGGTACTAATGGCCAATCTGTTGGAGATCATCATGCTTGGCGGAACACAAACAGTTAACCTGCGGGTTAAACAGAGAAGACAACATTGTCTGTCATCCAAATCCTTGCGTTGTGTCCGACTTATACGCAGTCTGGATGTGGGTGCGGATTCTGGTTTCCGATCTCCCCTCCTGTCGGGAGAATACACCGAGGTTGCTCTCTATGGAAGGCATCGTCGCTCTAGTGAACCAAGTGATGTGACAAGGATATTCTGTTCACTAGCGATTGAGCATATAGAGTCTGGGTTGAAGCTGGAGTCTGGCCTGAGAAGAATAGAACCAATAATCGATCTGTCTACTTTTCTGACATCCCTTCATTTCATAATTCTTCTTGTTCTATAGGCTGCTGCTCCCTGAGTTCTGGGCTAGGAATTGAGGCGATAAAATCCAGAAATCTCCAAGCACCTGGGGTGAATTCCCTATACCGACATCCTCTTACTGGGCAATGCCCGCTTAGAAATGTCGGCCGTTCCCCGGAATGATCAAGTAGAAATCCACGGCTTTGCTCGATTGGACGAGAGATAGTTTCGGATTTGGTTCCACAAGGATTCTTCATAGTTCCACCAGTTCCTCTTGTAAATCGACTTCTTGGTGTCCGTTCAATGGCGGGATGCCATGACAATCCTTCTCCACTCGGGTTGCATCTTGCAATTGCGATTGCACACTCTCCCACGGGGCTCCGAATCACATTTGCGGGTGCCTGGGAGGGAAGTGAGATGGGAAATCGCAGCGTCAGCGATGGCTGTGAGCTTCGAATCAGCTTCGATTGCCAAGAGAGTGAGCTCCACGATGGATCGCCCGCGGATCGCGCATGGAGGGGTAAACTCCAGATCTTCATCTCCCTCGCTTTCTTCTCTTTCTTCTTGACATCCATCCCATCCAAGTCCAATTGCCTCTTCATCGAGCTTTCCAGAGCTGGAACGAGCTTCGTTCCACCCCGTCATCCACCATGGTTGCTAAAAAACTCACTCTCCGCAACAACACCAACACCCCCGTCATCCTGAAGCGCATTGAGCGCTTCCGCGCTCCAGAGAAGAAGCGAGGTGACGAGATCACCTCGCTGGCCATGAACTTCACCCGAGTCTTGACCAATACCACGCGCACCAATGCTCCCGTTGTTGCTATCAACCAGGACACCCAGCCCTTCGACGAGCAGCAGGGGATTGACCTCCGCCTGGAGCCCTTCAGCACCCAGCACACAGAGCTCGATGCGTATAGGGATTCCGACAAGGAGCGCTTGCGCCTGACCTTCGAGGTTGAGGGCGAGCAGCACCAGATCCAGACCCCCGTGCCCTCCTCCGAGTCGGCCACCATGAAGGCCCTGGCCGAGAATCCCAGGTTCCGGCTGACCGGTGTCTATGTGATCCCCGAATCCCACCTGGCCATCTTCTCCTCCGCCAATCTGCACGCCTGGATGCAGGAGCTGCGCGACGACACCTTGCTCTCCGCGCTCTCCATCCCAGGCACTCACAACTCACCCACCTGCCACGTCGCACCCCCGTCTGTCCGCTGCCAGGCCGTCAGTCCGCGCGAGCAACTCCAGAACGGCGTGCGTTTCTTCGACATCCGTGTGCAGCCGCAGTACCCCGACGACCCGGCCAAGGACGAGCTGATTCTCGTGCACAGTGTCTTCCCCATCTCCCTGACCGGCAACAAGTACTTCCGCGACCTGATGCGCGACGTCAACGACTTCCTCGAAAAGAACCCTTCCGAGACGCTGATCGTCTCCGTGAAGCGCGAGGGCCCCGGCAACGCCAACGACGAGCAACTGGCCCGCATCCTGCAACAGCACTATGCCCGCCCCGACAGCCGCTGGTGGGTGCGGCCCAAGATCCCCACTCTCGGCGAAGCCCGCGGCAAGGTCGTCCTCGTCCGCCGCTTCAACCTGCCCGAGGACCTGGCCAAGGAACATGGCGGAAATGGCTGGGGCATCGATGCGGCTGCGTGGGCTGACAACACACCCCACGCAGTCTGCCCCAGCGGCCAGCTCTGTATCCAGGATTTCTACGAGGTCCAAGAGTCTCTGAACATTGAGAAGAAGATCGACTTCGTCAAGGAGCAAATTGACCGCGCCAGTAAGAGCCACTATCCGTTCGGCGAGTTGCCGAATGCTCAGGAAGCTCGTAAATACCCCTTCTTCATTAACTTCCTGAGTGCGAGCAACTTCTGGAAGACGGATACCTGGCCCGAGAAGATTGCCGCCAAGGTGAACCCTGCGATCGTTGATTACATCTGCCGTCGTCATAAGGATGATGACGGTGATTGCTCGACGGGTATTCTGGTGACGGACTGGGTTGGTCTGGATGGAGACTGGGACCTCGCGCGCTGCATTGTGGGCATGAATGGTAAACTGCGCATGAGGCAAAACTAGACATGCACCTTTTTGTACATTGAGCACAAGCTATGATCGATTACATTCTTATTTTGATTTTTGGCTGGTACGATATCATGGAGATGATCCATACATCAGAGCGAACTTGAGAGGTTTCACAAGTCTTGGTTTTGCGCAGTATACACCCGTCCTGAATGAAAACAAGCTCAAAATACTCTAGGATAGAAAAAAAGACCAACGGGATGCCAATATTATACAAGAATGAGAATGACCGTGGTCAAACTAAGACGAGTCGCTCTTCTCGCCCTCGCCCTCGCCCTTTTGCTCGTCCTCCAAGACGCTTCGGCGGCTCTCCATGGTAAAGTACAGGCTCTTGCCAGCGCCCTCCAGAGTGCTGGCGACGCTGGATCCCATGCTCTGCAGGGCCATGACGAGCTGAGAGCGCAGGCCATCCATGCCGCCCTCAATGCTACCGACCCACTTGGTCTCGCTGGCGTCGAAGACCTTGCCGTCCACACGCGCGGCCAGCAGGTTGATCTTCTGCAGACCACTCTGGACAATGGGGTCATGGTAGTCAGGGTTACCCCTGCGGGTGGGAGCGGGGAAGCCGGCTTCCTTAGGGGTGAGGATCGACAATGCGGCCTTCATGTGTTCGGGGGAAACGGCAGGAATAGCGAGGACGGCAACAGGACCGACAAGAATATCAGAGAGCTCGTGGCGGCCCTTCAAGTGCTTGACTGCTGCATAGGCAGTGCGCGACAGATCATGGGTGAGTGATGGGTCATCCTTAGAGCCCGAAACCGCAGGCAGTTCGGCAGAGGTCTGTGTGATGGGGTCGACGGCGCTCGGGGGCTTGCCAGAAGCCAGCGAGGCCTCGTTGGGTCGAAAATACTCGACAATGCGGATCGCAACCTCGAAGATGCTGGTTTGGATCGTCTGCAGCTTGATGTAAGGTGCCAAAGGCTGGGCCGTCCGCCCTTCGGCGGCAATCTTCTCATCCACCTTTTGCAGAGCCTTCGTCAATTCTCGTCGAATGGAGGCCCATTCCATGGACTTTAGGTTGTTGTGTTGGAACAGAACCAGAAGAGGGGATGTGCGGAGGATGGACGTGTATTGGCGCAGAAGCTGTGACCGACGATATTCAGGACTGCGGTGCGAGGGAGGCTGGGTGGGAGGAGTTCGCGAGATCGGTGCAGGAAAGCGTGTCATCTGCTCAATTGGCGCGGCAGGCGTCACGGCCGGGGCCGCGGCGCTGGTTGCGCTTCTGGCAATGCGCAGTTCATAAGGGCATCGGAGGGCTTGTCGGCGAAGCGACGAGAGCTGTAACCGCGGAGGCATTGTGTCTATTGTGTTACAGGTGTGGCTGAACACAATTGCTGGATGGTTGGAGTGGACCAAAAGTACCTCGGAGGTTGGAAGGGCAGTTCGCCGAGTGATATTTTATGACGCCCAAAGGGGAAAGGCGCCAGAATGAGCGGTGAGATATTCTGCCGATGATGCGTGATGGATGCGAGGGGCTTTCCTTTGAGTCATGGCTGGCTGATCGGGCGTTTATATGACCCATTGAAGTCTCCCTGGCCCGTGGAAAGTCTTTTAACCCTTCAATCCTGCTACAATGACCTCTGAAAAGTACCAGAAGCCGGAGGTGGTCTCCATCTCCCCTCTCCTCAAACGCCTGGCGTACCCCTCTACCACAGAAATCCGCGTCAGTGCAGAAGACATTGCTTCGGCTTTTGCTCTCATCTTCGATGACCGATTGTCAGACATTCAAACTGCAGCGCTCTTGACCCTTCTCCACTCCACGGGAAAAGACAAACAAGCAGATGTTATTGCAAAATGCTCTCACCGGATGCGCGAAGCTGCTTGCCAGATCGACAAGGACTCGCTACAGAAGGTCGTCAAGACCCGCGGGCGCCGCGAAGGAAATTACAATGGTGGACTGGTGAGGAGATTCCTGAAAATGAGACTATCTGTCTTTATTGACGAAACATGGATTTCAGTGTGACATTGTCGGTACCGGAGGTGATTCGCATTCGACTTTCAACGTTTCCACAACATCCTCGATCATTGCGTCGCCGCTCCTCATGACCGCTAAGCATGGAAACCGGGCTCAGACTTCTTTCTCTGGGTCTGCCGATGTTCTCAACGCTATCCAACCGATACCCCCGAACATCAGCGCTGTCAACGCGAGCAACGTGGCCAAGGTGTACGAGGAGACAAACTATGCGTTCCTGTTCGCACCCAACTTCCACCCAGGTATGGTGTACGCCAACCCGGTCCGTCGCGGTCTCGGCATCCGAACAATCTTCAACCTCATGGGTCCTTTGGCCAACCCGGTCGAATGGGCGATTGAGGCTCGACTAGTCGGTGTTGCTTACCAGAGCCTCGGCCCTATCTTTGCGGATGCTCTCCGGCAGGCCGGATCCAAAAAGGCACTCGTTGTTTGCGGTGAGGAGGACATGGACGAAATCAGCTGCGCGGGTCCGACAAACTGCTGGAGGCTCTCCGAGTACCCCAATCCTGATTACAAGCAACCGTCCGGAGGCGATCAGGACTCCTCCAGTGACGAGGAGAACCCTCGTACGCTGGTCAAGCTCGACACTTTCCAGCTATGTCCGGCGGACTTTGGTCTGCCCTCTCATCCCCTCACCGAGGTCTACGGACGCAAAATGCCCAAGGATAATGCTATGAAGTTGATGAGCATCCTTCGGAACGAGCTCCCCCGTGACGACCCTATCTTGGAGTTCGTTCTCATGAACGTGGCCGCTCTGCTAGTTACATCCGGAATCTGCGAGGCCGATACAAGCAACATGGGTCCAGGCGATGACGGCCAGGTCGTCACGGAACGTGGTCCTGGCGGCGGGCGCTGGAAGGAAGGATTGCGCCGGGCACGCTGGGCGATCGAAAGTGGGTCTGCTCTCAAATGCATGGAGCAATTCATTGAAGTCAGCAACAAGCTGCAATGAGCATGCTGGGCCTTATCTATGGTAGAAACCATGTCTTTCCTTTTCGAGAGGCGTAAGGTGTGTTTTCGCCTTGTCGCCTCTGCTTTCACTTTCCGGGCCAGTTTATGGACATGTGGATGTTTCGGGCACTCGACAACGCCGCCGCACGCGTTGAACCTAACATTAGAAAAGCAATTTGGGATGGTTTTCGGGTACTTTAGCGAGATAATGATGAAAAGTCCAGCTGGAATTTCTTTGAAGCAGAACAAAGTGCTCGTCCGTATTTGTTGCAGGTTGAACCGGCCAAGCCGAGGCAATCCCAGATGAGAGATCGCAGTCTCATGGTATATGTACACGAAACTGGGGCGGAACTCCAAAGCGCCATCTGATGCAAGATTCGTCGAAAGATCAAGATAAAAGAAACAACCGGTCAAAGGTATCGCGAGCCCATTCCCATCAACTCCGCAACGTCAAAGCCTTCACGCCTCGACGTCTTTTCCCCTTCGTTGTGTGGACGCTATTTCACCGGGCTTCGAACTGGACCATACTATCCAAGGGGGAAACTCGAGTCAGCCAATGCGACTAAAAAGACCAGAGCACTGGCGCGGTTGGCAAAGTTACTCACCGTTTGGTTCGTTCCTTGTAGAGCACGCGGTGTCCGCAGTCCTTGCAGCGAATCTGGTCCCCGCGCTTCAAGGGGACGCGGGCGGAGCACTCGCCGCAGAGGTAGACGACCGAGGGGGTGTCGACGGCCATGGTGCTGCTGAATCCACCATCGTTGCTGAAGGCGTTCTGCGTGCCCATCGAGGGGACCTGGTAGGCTTCGCGAGACATGATTGGACAGGCGGCTGTGAGTAATACTGGTATGCGACAACGATTTCGTGCGTGCGGAAAGCGACGGCGACTTGCAAGGTTGAAGGAAAGGATCGAGGTGGTTATGGTGAGCGTCGGCGAGATTCTTTTTTTCATTCGCGGCGGGACCGGGGATGCTTATGTCATCACACGTGACGCTGTCAGAACCGGAGCTTTTGGAGATCTATGTATAGGTTTCTAGCTATATAGTAGGTATCTATTCATGGAGGTTCTGAAGTGCCACGTTCCTCCGTTTTTGAGGCAGTTGGCTGTTTTGAGATCATGGAGTGAGGTTGTTCATTCTCCACCTCTAACCGATCCTCGCAGTCGTTGAGCGAACATCTATGGATATATACCCGGCACGGCTTATTTATATCGGTCACCATCAGAGAATTGTCAAAACAGGCAAAATCGATCAAGCACGGCAATGCTAAAAAGTTCCATTGTATTGATCTACAGATATTTTATAAAAATTATCATAATATAGATCGCCCTTGGAAGACATCCTTTGCTGGCCTCACTGCTTGTAATATTCGTCCACCCAGGCTTTTATTTGTGCCACTTCTGCATCAATGACCTTTTGAACGCCCTCATTGACAGCACCATTCTTGAGAAGTAGATCAGAGCAATGGATTCCATCCGGAATAATATGGACAGGTGCAGAAGCTCGTGACTCGAGCGGCCCTCCAGGGCGGACGGTTGACGAGACACCTGTTTCTCTCCAGGGATCATGTTGACTATCCATTTGCATTAGCACGATAGGAAATATCAAAATCCTAAGAGTGGACTTTTTAGAAGCCATACCCGTTTGTCCAAGTCAGTCGAGTGGTGTTGGTCAAGTCCCAGCCCTTAGTCCACGCGTTAACTTTATCGGCCGTTTTGCCCTTTGCACTTCCATAAGTATGTCCGTTAACTTCGGGGAAGTAAAGAGGACATTGTCGTTGCCAGTATGCAGCTGAGACGGTACGAGAGACAATGTTCGGGACGTCGGAAGGTGCACCACTGGTACAGTCAGAATGCTGTTCTTTATACGCTGCTATGGGACTTACTCCTGCCAGTAGAAGAGTGGCTCATTGCAGAGGAACCACTGCCATTGCCTGTCGACAGCGTTGCGGACTGACCGATCGGTGTAAATGGGGCTCGAGGTATTGTAAGTGTTGTAGCATGCAGTGGTGTTTTTATCAGTCCAATAGCCGTAGGCCGCACAAGCTAGTTTTGGTTTTCTCAATTAGCGCGCCGAGCTCTTCGACGAAGCATATTATAACTTACATCCAGGGAAGTAGACGGTTTTGAACCATTTGGCGTAGCCTTGCAGTGCCTTTTGGAGGCCAACGCCTTCTGCTCCTGGGACAGTGCCTTTCCCATTTTCCACATTCTAAGAAACAATATCAGTATGGGGGGATTTGTTCATGGCAGAAAATATCAATCAAAGTACCTCGATGTAGTCGCAGAACTCGAAGAATTCAGAGTATCCGGTATAAAAGGTGTTGGACTGCCAGAGCCAAGGACCATTCTCGAGGGCACTGAGAAGAAATGGGCATCAACATATGCACATGCTAAGGACTATGAGAGGGTATAAATACCTTGCAAAGTCATCAAAATGCTCAATGTCACCCAGACCAAACAGATCCTTGAGTTTCTGAATCTGTTTCTCTGTTCCGTTGTTGTTGAGACTGTCGATGTAGTTCACCACTCGCGAGAGATCGGTGCTACAATTCTTGGGCATGCCCTCCTGGACCGGTGAAAAATATTGCCACTGGACTTGGTGTCAGCAGGAAGCATACCAAATCTTTTACCTAGTCGTGGATAGTTAGACTCACGTAGTCGTAAAGAGCCTCAACCGGTGCGCTGGAGGCGTGATACGCCCAGAATGTACCGGGAGAGGTCGACTCGGTCCATGCGGTAAGGGCACCACTATAGGAGCCTCCACTCAGAACCCATGGCTTCAATATGGTCAGTGAGTAACAAAAAAGCTTGCATGTGGGAACCATACGGCATTCTGAGCATTGCTGCTGCTGTTCGTGTCGAACGGGAGCTTCACATTCTTTGCAAAATAAGTGAGATCCGCAATCGAGTTCGCCAACGTCAAGTATTGCAAGTTCTCTGTTGTCAGGTCGTCATAAGGAGACGATTCTCCCCAGTACCGATCTATATCAAGGCAGGCAAATTAGTTCTATCCTGGCCTCCGAGATCAGGCGAAACTTACGCTCAATCAGGAGGACAGCACCCTTGATCTCCTGTGCATAGAGACCAGTAATGGTCTCGTTGCTCAGGTAGCCAGTGTATCCACCGGCTGCCTCTTCGCCAGGAGTGAACAAAACCACCTGTTCCCGACCTTCTTGTTAGACTAGTTATTCGGGGCTGGGATGCCGAAGACAAGCCTAGATACCGGAGAACCCTCTCCATCCCACCACTCCGAATTCCACCAGTAGCGCTGGGAGAATGTTCCGAGGCTTGGGTTGCTGTGATCAAGTAGTTGCTCGAATGTCGACTCGCCATAGGTCGCCGTGGACGCAGCTTCTGAACGTGGCGCAATCGGTTTCGGTGCAATCGCGGCCTGGACGGTGGAACCACTCAGTGCGAATAAGAGTATACTACAAAGAACAACCATCGTGACAGTTTGAGCGTGAAGGGATGAAAACAGCAAGACCCAGAAAGGAGGCCATGGGGGGCACCAGTCGGCCTTCTTTTATAAGAAGGCACGATAGCTACTCAGATAGCGTCGTGCCGCTACTGCACGCGAATCATGTAGCTCACTCTCCGTTGCACTTGAAGAACAAGCTAGGCTCCTCGCAGTGGAGAACCCTAGCGCCGGAGCTTCCACGGGGTGCAGAGATGGGATAGTCGCCATTTCGGACGGTGGAGAGGGGAGCTTCTCAGCCTGAAGTTCCTCGGTGGCCGCGGATGGGTTGTATATCACACTATCCTGGGCTGCGCCACACTCGCGCATGCCCAAAAGTCACAATCCGACAGTGTTTTCCTTGTTGGTGATCTCCTCTCTGGTGCTGCTGTTCTTGCTGTCTGGTTGAGTTAGTTGGATTGTAGGGTTATGTGCCGCTCTACCGCAGCGGGGTATTCAATGCAGATCGTCCGTACAAGTACCGTCGGAAGTCCGATCTTGCGTGCCATCGAGGAAATGACTAGCATGCTTGATGTCGACTGGTTGCTGATAAGTAGCCAGGTACTAGTCAATCATCCCTCGAAAAATCAATCCATACCGCAATTCGAGTGGTCGCAATCGAGAAACGCAATGGTCCCTGAAGAAGACGATTGTATAGACTCCACCAGAGTCTCCACTCCACACTAGTACATAGTGAGTCGCATCGTCGCAAGGTCCGCCGGATACCCGATCAATGAACGGAGGGTTTCGTGCTGGGGTGGTGTAACTATCTCTATTTTTGAACTCAGCAGCCTTCTGTTAGCATGGGTTTTTACCGAGGTGTTTGGAACTCCAGAGCTTGGACAAATCAGAAAGTCGTATATTCGTTCAGTATAGATTGAAGTCATTTCTCCAGTGACCCGGAAGCGAGCTTCCGGATAACGATCATGATCACGATCGTGATGCATATATGTTCTTCATGAAAATAGTAAAAGAGAAGTATGGTATCCCCCCACATGATATGCAACCGGAACATGATGGATGCCAACGCCATGCAATAAATGGACCAGATGAAAAAAAAAGAAATTTACCATCCACCACCGATCTTTCCGGCAAGCTCGACCACTCGAGTCGTGTCATTATTTGAAGGTGGATCCTTCCCAACATCGCTTTCCACTTTGCGATAAGTTGTATAGACCAGCTTGGAAAGAGGGCTTCCAATGAACTGCGACCAGCGGTTGAGACCCTCGTGGATTCGAGCCTCTTTTTCAGCGATAGAGGGTGGCTGGGACTGGTTGTCCAGGTCGGGCTCCGAATCCGACTCCATCGAAAAGTATGCTTCGTCCACGCGAGCGAGCCAAGTTCGCTGTTCGTGAGGCGACGGCTTGGTTGCCTCGGTATCCGTAATCTCCATCGTTTGGGAAGAGGATGTAGCCTCCCGGGCGTCCTCCACACGGATTTGACCACCGCCATTAGTACAGCCACCCGGGCAAGCCATCACTTCCACATAAGCGTAGTCTGATCCTGAACCAGCGGAGGCAGTATTGCGGGATGCAGCCTGACGTCGGCCAGCCAAAGGCTTTGCACCGGGCATTCGGGAAGCACGAGCAGGCTTCAATTTTCGAACCAGGTTCTGAATATTTCGGAACCCATAGTAACGAGCTGCCTTCAAGATGGGCTGGCCTTGGAACGTGACCACATACTCGACAACATCTGCATTCCGTCCACGATTTGTGACAAGCTCACTGCCAGGATTGCGAGCCTGGAAGGTGGTCAAGACGTGGTGTAGGTACCCGCCGGAAGTGCCAGTTGCCAGTGACTGCTCGGCGGAGGAATGTTTGAGCGACACAAACGAATCAAGGGTCTTTTCTGGAAATGATGGCACGAGGGATGAAGGAAGTGACTGGAGAGGCAGTGTGGGTAGCGATAGACCTCGAGAAGAGGCTAGGGAGAGGAGCTCGCGCGTTGTGATCACACAATCCACGTCACGAACAGGCTGATGATCCTCAGGGTTCTCACCAAAGCTCTCTCGCCAGGACATATCTGTCAGCTCCTCTCGACTGGCCTCCAGCTTCTTGTCGAAACATGGCATGACTGCCAGGTGCCATATACGAGACGGTGGGATTCCAAGAGATTTGCTCAAAACTGTCTTGAGAAACGTTCCCGATAGAGCTTGCGGGGATTTGAGTCTAGACAGATGAGGAAGAACAAACGGATGTGTCTTCTCAGCATAACAGATCCAGCCAGGGCATGCAGACGACAGGATTGGTCGCTTGGGAGGTGCATTTTCCGAGTCTCCGCCTGAAGAAGTATTCTGAGCATTGAGTGACTCCGAGACCTCATCCGCGGTGAGAACCAGGACAGCCTCTCGCATGACGTTTGTGTCCACAACCCATGTAAAGCCACTCCCATTCCTTCCGCCACTTCGCAATCCCCGCGGCCCACTGAGGAACTGGTCGATCATATGCCCCGCTTCCTTCTCCGAAATGCCATAAGTAGCTGCCAAGCTAGCCCTTACCTGCGGGCTGACACTTGCGACAAATATCATGCCCTCCCCGAGAGTGTTGGGGTTTGCCAGGGCTGTTCCATTCTGTCCTTGTGCCAGAGGAATCTCCGGGTAATTGTCGAGTGTATTGAGAACTTCCGTGTGAGACTGGAGCGAGACCAAGACTGCCTCAGCTGAAGTGACACAGCCAGAGCAGGCAAGGCAGTCGGTCAAGGAGATCTGTGCTGGTGGGAGATTTTCGGGTTCGACTTTGTCTTCTGTTGTTACTTCGTAGGGGTTCTGTGATTAGAAATCAGTAAAAGGTTGTGTATATGAGACAGGGCTCCCAAAGCTCGCGATACTTACCTCAGAATCCTTCGTGTCCTTCTGTGGAAGTGTTTCAACGGGTTTAATGCAGGCGACACCGGGCGAAATGAAGTCATTCAGATCGTCTGCCGACAGGATCGCGCTCATTGTGGCGGGATGCCGCTTTGGACGATGGGGACCCCGCACAGCAAAGAATAAGCCCGGCTAATCACTGACACTCAAGTCTCGAACAAAGGATAAGTGTGAAAGGACTCGAGATTGCAATGCGGTAAGAGTTTAAAAGAGAACCAGAGAAGCTGCCAAAGGAAAATAGGTCGAGAAGGATGACCAACGAGCGCCGCGGGCTTTGTCATCGGTGGCGATATCGGCGCCGATAAGCTCTGACCGCCGCCGCAGGATGACACGCGCTATCATTGGCTGCTTCCGAACTATTCCCTCAACTGTTGCCTTCCACCCTTCCTCTTTCATCGCCGCAGCTTTCTCTTTGACGTGAACAACTCAGTCTGTTGCAGCCTATCAAGACCCCTGAATCCTAAACCAGTATCCACTCAGCTTAGAGGTATAAAGGAGACCCAAGTCAAAATGTCAAGTCCAAACTCCCCGGATCCGTCTCATGCTCTGCCTTACCGCTTGAAGCCAAAGTCAGACGTTGTTTCTGAGAAAGTCGAGAAAGACGACCCTCGACTATCAAGTTCTGACTCTGGTGCTCTCACGCCGAGTATACCCGTTGCTTCCGACTCATTTGAGTCGCCTTCAGCAGACTCTGAAGCCTCCCCACTCGCTCTAAAGACCCATCTCCTGCTAGAGACACAAGCTACCCGAAAAATGGCTGCACAAGCGATCCCAAAGGGCAAAGCTCCCCAGTCCTCAAAATCGAGCACCAGCTACGACAGAAGGGCAATGTTGCGCCGTGTCGCTACCGAGACTGAACAAAAGATATCGTCGATCTTTAGCGCCAACAAATACAAGGATCTTCTTGTCGCGCACCTGCTGGAGTCTGAAACCACACCACAACTTGACTCTACCCATAAATTCTATCCAGCTCTCAAAACACAGGTCAAAGTTGTGCGAGAAGACACATACGACGCCGCAATCACTCTTCAAAGTGCGCACGACATTTTGGAAAGTAACGACACGGGATCAGTCTGCGTTTTAAACCTAGCAAATGCATTTCGTATGGGGGGTGGCTGGAAAAATGGAGCTATGGCCCAAGAAGAAGAGCTTTGTTATCGCAGCACGCTGAGTATAGCGCTTCCTACCAGATACTATCCAATGGGACCGCACGCATGTATCTACTCGCCCAGCGTGATAATTTTCCGAGAAAACCACAAGAAGGGATACTCATACATGTGGATGGACAAGCCTGAGCTTCTTCCCGTGGTGAGTGTCATCAGCATGGCAGCAACACAAAACCCAGCGCTAGACGCCGATGACCCATCTCGGTACCAACATGCGGGGGAACGAACATTGATGGAAGAAAAGATGCGCCTCATTCTGCGAGTGGCAGGGTATTATGATCGTCGACGGCTTGTTCTCGGGGCACTTGGGTGCGGAGTATTCAACCACCCTGCCCAGGAAGTGGCGAATTGTTGGAAGAAGGTGCTCCTGGAGAAGGAGTTTAAGGGGTGGTTTGAAATGGTCCTATTTGCTGTGCTAGATAAGCCCGATGGTGCCAATTTTACCACCTTCAAAGCAACTCTGCACCACCTGGATCTGAATATGGACTGAGATATGTGATTTCTCTCGTTGTTTCCCTTGGGCGGTTTCTGTCTCCTTTAGTTTATGTGGATTTTGTCTTGCCTTCTCACAATGTAGTCAGAGCATATCTTGAAGCTTTCACAGAGTGCCCTGCGCTTCCAACTCATTCACCTTCATCCGTATGTGTTGTTGCATATCTATTAGTACAGTGAAGATCAACTATTTGGCTGAACGCGTTGAGCGTCTTCGACCAATATTTGCTTTCTTCTCCTCGCTATCCTCCTCCTTCACAACCGAGCTACTCTTCCTTGAGGACCCCCGACTCTTGGTCTCGGGTTTTGATTCGGTCTCCTCTTCCTCTTCCTCTTTAACTGCACGTTTTCTCTTCGACGCAGATGTACCATTCCCGTTCTCGTCAATGTCTTTAGCCACTGCGCCTGTCTTCTTTTGGACCGATGGAACCACTGCACTTGTCCTGCCGCCAACAGTCAGAAAGGTAATCCGGTCTCCATTTGGAAGAACTGCGGGTTGATTTTTCTTTCCCTTTCCCCATCGATGTTTGAAGAGCCAGTGTTCAGGGAACTTCTCGGAGTCTGCTAGGACATCAATTGCAGTGGAACACACATAGTGCATCGAAGTAGTGAGCTCCTTCATCTGATCCTCGCTCAATGTATTGCTGTACTGTTCCGGGTGGATTTTGGCATGATACAAGATTTCATCACTGGGTAAAGTTAGCGCATGGGAAGGTGACGTTTGTGAAAGCGCAACGTACCCCATCCAGTTCCCGATTCCGCTGATATTTGCTTGGTCAAGCAGGAGAGCCTTGATTGGAACCTTCTTGCTCCTCAGCTTTTCCGCCAGCCAGGATTCTGTCACAATATCCTTATCCGCAACGGGATCCGGCCCGTTCTCCTTCAACGGAGTGTGGTTGCGAATCTCGTCAGCCGGACAGTCCACCAGTCGAATACGACTGAGCCTGCGAGGATCCACAAATGCTGCCTCTGTCGTGGGTTCATCGCTCGTTTCCAGCGAAAACTTGCAGTATTTCGGGGGCCACTCCTTATCTGCAGGTTTGTCGGAGCGGTAATAGTATGTGTCGGCGTCCTTGATCTTGAGCCATCCTGCCATCCCAAAATGCATCACCGCGTGCGGTGGAGAAGACATGGTTATCCAGAAGTATTTGCCTTGCTGTCCGGCGCCAACAATCTTCTTCCCCTGCATCGCCTTTTGAAATTCGGCTGCGCTGGTCCCCACTTTGCCGTACACGATATCATCGTGCTGCGCGTGCACCTTGGAGAGGGTCTTTCCCACCAAATGCTGGCGAATAAAATGTACAATGCGCGCAACCTCGGCAAGCTCAGGCATGATGGAGAAAATGTATGAACAAACCAGACTAAAAGGAAAGTGGAAAGACAGAACCAGCATGCGGAGAAGGCCGAGTCATTCCCTTCGCATTTTGGCCGCAACACGAACGCGCCGCGCGATCACGTGCCGTAGTAATGGACATTAATCAGCACTAGTCCCGATGGGGATGAGGAATTGCCGCAGCTTATGACGGCAACACCAACTGCACCTGCAACTCGTCACAACTGCAACTGCAGCAGGCTACCTGCATTCTGCAAGCTGAGATCATTGTCAGCTGTGCTCTCCTATATTGAATATATAACCAATATTGGTGACGGCATTTCCAGCTGCGACTAATTGCATTTGAGTTCTATCATACACCACCTGAATTGGAATTCCGAATCTCCAATCAAACTGGAGTGGTTTTGGGCTACGGACAAGAATCGTGGTTCTGAGGAGGCAGACAAAAAAATCATGTCACAGGCATCATCTATAGAGGCCCCGGCGCTGACTCCTCGGTTTTGTTTCGACGAAAGATTGCTCCGAGGTTCGTATAACTTAACTGACCCTTTTGGATACCCTTGGCACTAACTTGAATCTTCTCCCTAGATTTCTTGCGTCTATCTCGATCGACTATCGATGATTCAATTGCACAGAACCTCAATGCGTTAATCACTCCCGCCCGGATGGGATTTGACCCATCTTCCACTGCTGTGCGGCAAACCGATTCCCAAGGTCGGAAAGCAATCGATCCTCAGGCTTGCCAGGGCTTCAAGGATAACGTGCTATTCCCTTCATGGCAAACCCGCTCAGATGTCCTAAATTACTGCGCCGGTGTGGCCACCAGTCCCGATCCCGAGGATCCGGACTTGATTCTACGACAGACCGAATCCGCCCGGGATCGCGAACGGGTCGTCGATGAACGATTGGACCCTTACTCCGCTCGCTTCTTCCCCCAAGAAGCAAGGACTGAGTCACTAGCCAACTTAGTTCGCAATCAACGCACTGTTGAAGAGATTATTCGGGCTCGGACATGGGGCTTGGTGACTGAGAGATGTGGCGGCACTTCCCAGTCCTGGGAGGATGCTTTAAACACATGGCGACACCAAAACCAGCACTGAGACTCCTTGTACCTATGGACTTTTCCTTTTGACCATCTTCATTCTTCTTTTTTAGGTCTATCGTCCACTCTAGAAGATGTGGTCTTTGAAATGTACAATACTGCATATATATAGCGTTGTTACAGCGAACATAACCATTGAAATATGACCCAAAATTGCATATCGACGATTTTGAGAAAGTCTTGAAAGTGGGTTTGCTTCACGGCGTGGCTGCGCGGGCGCATTGAACCCGTAGACCGACGCAATCGTCAGCCTTTCTTATCGGGCGGTTCGCTCGTGCCAAGTTCGGACTCGGAGACGCCGCTCCCCGCACACATCGATTCCTCCCTCGCACAAGTCAATTCACCCAGCCATCGCCCACCATGCCGCAACCATTGAACTCCAAGGACCAGTCCTTGTTCCGTCAAGTGGTTCGCAACTTTGAGCTCAAGCAATACAAGAAAGGTCAGGCCTCACCCTCACCCCACTTCAATCGCCCGGCATAAGCTCACGTTTTCATCGTGCCAGGCATCAAAACGGCAGACCAGGTTCTTCGCAAGAACCCTAACCATGGCGATACACAGGCGATGAAGGCTCTGATCATGAGCCACCTGGGGCAGTTGGAGGAGGCGTTTGTGCTGGCCAAGGAGGCCCTGCGGAATGACATGAAGTCGCACATTTGCTGGCACGTCTACGGACTTCTATACCGGCAAGAAAAGAACTACGAAGAGGCCATTAAGGCTTATCGTTTTGCCTTGCGACTTGAGCCCGAGTCTCAGCCTATCCAGCGGGATCTGGCGCTCCTCCAGATGCAAATGCGGGATTTCCAGGGATACATTCAGAGTCGCAGCTCGATGCTGCAAGCACGCCCGGGATTCCGACAGAACTGGACAGCGCTCGCAATTGCTCACCACTTGTCCGGTGACTTGGCGGAGGCAGAGAAGGTGTTGACCACCTACGAGGAGACTCTCAAGGAAACACCACCGGTGGCGGACATGGAACATTCTGAGGCTACCTTGTATAAGAACACCATCATCGCGGAGAGTGGGAACCTGGAGAGAGCGTTGGAACACCTGGAGAAATTTGGATACCGGTGTACGGATGTGCTCGCCGTCATGGAGATGAAGGCGGACTACCTTCTGCGACTTGATCGCAAGACTGAAGCAGCAGAGGCATATACCGCTCTTTTGGACCGCAACGCAGAGAACTCGATCTACTATGACGGGTTGATCAAGGCTAAGGGGATCCCGGAGAATGACCACAAGACTTTGAAAGCTCTGTATGATGAGTGGGTGGAGAAGTACCCGCGCGGCGATGCGGCCCGACGCATTCCTCTCGACTTCCTAGAGGGCGAGGACTTCAAACAGGCAGCTGATGTCTACTTGCAGCGGATGCTCAAGAAGGGTGTTCCCTCATTGTTCGCCAACATTAAGCTCCTATACAGCAATCCCGCCAAGCGTGATGCGGTACAGGGTCTGGTGGAGGGATACGTCTCTGGGAAATCGAACACAGAGGCGAACGGGTCTGCAGACCCCAAGGATAACAATGAGTTCCTATCGTCATCCTACTATTTCCTGGCTCAGCATTACAACTACCACCTCAGTCGCAACCTTACCAAGGCCATGGAAAATGTCGACAGGGCTATCGAGCTTTCACCAAAGGCCGTTGAGTATCAGATGACCAAGGCCCGGATTTGGAAGCACTACGGCAACTCCGTCAAGGCCGCAGAGGAGATGGAGAAAGCACGACTCCTGGATGAGAAGGACCGGTACATCAACTCGAAGGCCGCCAAGTACCAGCTCCGCAACAACGAAAACGACCTTGGCCTTGACCTCATGAGCAAGTTCACGCGAAACGAGACTGTTGGTGGGGCGATGGGTGATCTTCACGAAATGCAGTGCGTGTGGTATCTTACTGAGGACGGCGAGGCGTATCTGCGGCAGAAGAAGTTGGGCCTAGCTCTCAAGCGCTTCCACGGAGTCTACAACATCTTCGATACCTGGCAGGAGGATCAATTCGATTTCCACAGCTTCTCCCTGCGGAAAGGCATGATTCGAGCATACGTCGATATGGTGCGCTGGGAAGATCGCCTGCGCGAGCACCCCTTTTATATTCGCATGGCCCTCTCCGCGATCAAGACATATTTGCTGCTCAGTGATCAGCCTGACCTTGCCCACGGACCTATGCCCGACGCGGTCAACGGCGCTGAACTCCCTGACGAAGCTGAGAGAAAGAAAGCTCTCAAGAAGGCCAAGAAGGAGCAACAACGCCTGGAGAAGATTGAGGCTGATAAGCGGGCAGCACGGAAGGCCGCTACTGCCAACGCTAAAGATCTGGACGGCGAGGTCAAGAAGGAGGATCCGGATCCTTTTGGTAACACTCTGGTGCAGACGAAGGACCCACTCAGAGATGTGATGAAGTTCTTGACGCCGCTGCTCGAACTCAGCTCGCAGAACATTGAGGCACAGTGCCTTGGATTTGAGGTCTACCTTAGGAGGAGTAAGTTGAGCGCAGTGGACACTGTTTCCTGGAATTATTACTGACGTAGGACCTCGCAGACAAGCACCTTCTCGCCCTCAAGTGTCTCACAGCAGCCCATGCTATCGATCCCTCCAACCCCACCCTCCACCTCCAGCTCCTTCGATTCCGCAAGACTCTTGATAGCCTTCCCGAGCCTCTTGCTCCCCAGGTCGCCGAGGTTGTCAATGCCGAATTTGAGAAGTTGCTCCCCAAGTCCCAAAAGCTCGAGGAGTGGAATGAGTCTTACCTGTCCGCCAACAAGACTAGCGTTGCCCATGTCCAGGCTGCCCTGTCTGGTCGCCAGCTCCTGAATGCGGATTCCAAGCCGCAGTGCGAGAAGGAGTTGTTAGCCACCCTCGACACTCCCGAAGTCACCATCGACGAAGCTGCCATTGGCCTTGATCTGCTGAGCAAGTGGGGCAGCGACAAGGCTGGTTACATCCAAAAGGCGAACAAGAAGTGGCCCGAGTCGTCAGTCTTTGAACTGAACTGAATTTCCTAACCTGGTCGAGCTATTGTTGTGTTTGGCTGCTCATTTGGATCGGTCGTGCAAGACTCGCGGGGTCTGTTAGTACCGACGATGGTTCCAAGCTTCCACTTCCACCTGACGGACCCAACATCAAGTATCAATCAACTGGCCTTGCATGGAAAGACTTCGGGTTTCCTCTGTTGGATGCCTGGCAAGAGAGGAAAGCCCAGGCGGATTTATACCTTTTGACATCCGTCAACCTCTGAAAACAAAATATACTCATTGAATGTAAAAGTAGTTCTATATGCTAAGAAAAGCCTGTTGGCAAGATCTATCTGGGACCGTTTCTACAGGCCCTCCACGTTTAGTGCCAACGAACGAGATTAGAAGATGTTTAGATTTGGGCAGTTTGTCATGTACATTTCCAAAAGGACAAAACAGCGCCTATTGTACAAACCGAGGAGGGAGTGGATATGCAAGAATGGGTAAACAGGATGTCAGCCCTCATGTCCGGAAGAGGGAGAAGAAAAAAAAAACACCACCACCTTCTATTATGTATAACACAGGACTCGCTTGAGAACAGGGTACTTACACACCCTCCTCCCCGTCAATGTTACCCAGAATGGGCTTTCTCCTGATCGTCTCCTCATCCTCGCCGTAGCCGTACTCAATCCACATACGCTTCCAGAAGGGAACGTGCGGCGGACGTTCTTCCCCGAGGACATACTCTGTCTTTTCAGCAATGCGATGAGAACGGGCTTCATTCTCTGGTGAGAGAACCGCACGCTGCATACGTGAGGCAATACGTTGGTCGAGCACAATGTCGTCCAGCCACTCACGCTCTTTTTCGCCTTCCTCGCGCTTGTGAACGGACTTGTGCCACTCCTTTTGTTCATCCTCTAGAACGGTTTGCTGCTCATAATTGCCACTGGCAAGGTCTGAGAGCGAGCCATCTGGGGACGGAGTAGGGTCAATCGTAGCTCCGCTCAGTTCGGAGTCAGCGCTGAAGGATTCATCACGATACGATCTTGCGCTGGATGCGAGAACAAGACTCGCAACCTCACGCCCAATTTTGTCGGCGACACTTCGCTGGTTCAGGAAACGATAGATGCGAATGGGGGTGTTCAGGAAGCCAAGAATGTGCGGGAATTCAATAGGGACGGAGCTTTCGAATGTTTGAGGTATAGAAGGAGGGAGGTGAGCGGAAGAGTATTCGGCAGGGGCGATGTAGGCAGCTTCCGGACCAGTAGGTTTCTTTGGCTTCTCCGTTTCTTTCTCAGTCTCGCTGTCAGCCTTCTTCTCCGAGCTGTCCTGCTGCTCGGAGGGCTGATCACCATCGGCCATGTCCTTTGTAGACTCTTCTGCTCCCTCAGGGGCAAGGGCTTCCACCGGCGCAGGCGGGGGATCCAAGGGCCCAAGCCAGCCCTCATGCAGACCCCGGACATATTCCTTCCATGTGTGTCGGCCAATCACCAAGTCACCCTTCGGGCCTGGCTCATCCTGAATACCGATGTGCTCACGGGTTTCCAGCACAACTCTTTCGACACTGGGCTCTTCCACAACCGTGCTCGGTTCACCGGCCTTTCTTCTCATCTTGCGAATCTTTTCAGCCGTGCCGGCTCGCACCTCACCTTCCCGTCGGCCTTCCACCACAGCATAATCCAACGCCGCAGCGGTCAGGATGGGCTTGACATATTCCTTGAAGTGGTCCCGAGCCACACGCAGGCCATCACCTGGAGGAGCAGCAAGATAGACAGTCATTTTCCGGCGCATGTGCTCCACTGCTAGCGGCTCCTTTGCAATATGGGCCACCAGTTCACACCATTTTTGCTGCGCGCGTCGTTTCTCGCGCCGGTCATAGATCAAGGCACCAGTAAAGGATCCGGTGATGGTAAAGAATATCATCCAATTTCGCGAGGGGAGTTTGAAGCGAAAATTCGGCAAGCCTGTGGTCACGTTCCCCCATTAGCACCCAGTCCTTCCCCCGGGTTCTCTATTGCAAAGATGAAGCCATACCAAGCATCCTGAGGGCAGGATTGGGCGGTTTGGAAGCCACCTGAGGCTGGCTAGGGCCTGTAGCAGCACCAGTCTTCGATGAGTCGGCCATTGTCTTGTAAACAGGCAGGCAACTTAGCGACTGAGGCGAGCTTGCGCTGCGGAATAAATTCCAAGATGCCCGAGCCCGGCAGAGCCCGGATCTATATTGATCCGGTCACGTGCAACGTGTCTATCAGACCATGACTTTTGCAGTACTTTTGGTCTTCGCAGATTGATATTGGGCGTGAGACTGGGGTTGTTCAGTTTTTTTTCTTTCTGAGGCGTAACTCCACATGCCTCCTAAACCTGTACATTTGTTAGGATGAATTCTCCGGATTGCTATTGAATGTCTGCTGGCCATAATCATGATGTGTTCCCCATGATATTCACCTCGTGCGAGTGTAAAGCAGAGACTTTGCCTGCCGCGGAATTTTCTTGTTGATAATCTGACTGGAATGTGCAACACTTCCACACTCCCACAAAGGGCCCCTACAGTGCCCCTCTCCCTTGATGTTCACGATAACACAGGGGCGATACGTGTTTCCAATTGTCCGGTGCTACTAAATCGACAAGGACGATCCGAGATCGAAACGATCTCCACAAGCATGCAACTGGCCGGATCGTAGAACACTTGATACAGCAACACTGCCTCTTTTAGAACCAATAGCATGGCTGGGCGAAAGGCAGTTTTGGCCCTGGTAGACATGCGAAACCGATGCCAGTCTAGGGGGGCATTTGGGGTGGATTGCCTCCTGAGCCACCGCTCCTTTCAACCTCCCCCGCCTTCTCCTTTCCCATCCACCTTTCTCTCCTCCATCCCCCCATCCTCTCGTTCACTACCTCTCTTGAACGCCAGGGAGCCGGGGCTGCCTTCACCATGGATCCCAACAACAACAATAACCGGATGAATATGAACTACGGGTACAATGACCGCAACTACGCGGCCAACAGCCGCGCCTATCCCACCACCCCCTCCGCATTTCCTCAGCCTATCTATCAGACCCAGGGGGCTCAGGACTACGTCGATCCCTCGAACCCGGCATACGCCCCTGGCTACTTTGTGGCCAGTCATTACGCGCCCCAGGCGCAGTACCAGCAGCAACAGCAACAGCAGTACGCGCAACAGCAGGCCCTGCAGTCGCCTCAGCCAGCCTACCAGACCCGCATGGGCTACGCCGCCGATGGAACCAATGGCCTGATCCAGCAGTTTTCCAACCAGGACCTCAACGCCAACCGTGGGGGTTTCTTCGGTCGGGCCGCTTCGCCCGCCCAACGGCCTCGCACAGCGGGCGGCTCCCCTGCCCCAGGCCAGGCGCAGGCGGCACACTTGGTGCCTCCTGTGCCTCGCAGTCCTCGCCCACCGGCGGAGAACGAGGAGCTCCAGCGATTCCCGGACCGATACTCTGAGAATGTGCACAAGCGGGGTAAGGCCGCGAAGGAGCTCGTCACGGTTTTCTTCCATGAGAACATTGAGCGGGCCCGGGATCGTAATATGCGGTGAGTAATTGCCTCTGTTGACGGACAGGAGCATTCGAGTCTTGTAAGCTGACGTATATGCTTTCCCTAGCTCGGTCGACATCGACAAGACACTCCGCGACCCGAATGTTGCTGCCGAGAAGAAGCGCCAGGATGCCAACTCAATCTCGCAAAAAGAATCAGACTTTCTCCGATTTCTGCGAACCAAGGAGACTCCACAGAACTTCCAAACCATCAAGATCATTGGTAAAGGTGCCTTTGGTGAGGTCAAGCTCGTGCAGCGCAAGACCGACGGCAAGATCTACGCCCTCAAGTCGTTAATCAAGACGGAGATGTTCAAGAAGGATCAGTTAGCTCACGTTCGTGCCGAGCGTGACATTCTGGCCGATTCGAAGGACAACCCTTGGCTGGTGAAGTTGCACGCGTCATTCCAGGACACTGCGTACCTGTACTTGCTGATGGAGTTCTTGCCCGGTGGCGATCTGATGACTATGCTCATCAAGTATGAAATTTTCTCGGAAGACATCACCCGCTTCTACATGGCTGAGGTTGTGATGGCTATTGAGGCCGTTCACAAGCTTGGCTTCCTTCACCGGTGAGTGCCCTGGAATGCCATTCGATGGGTGTTCTATCGACATCCGCTCCATCCTGGTGGTGCTCGGAAGGCGCTAACAAATTCAAATAGCGACATCAAACCGGATAACATCCTCCTTGACCGCGGCGGACACGTCAAACTCACTGATTTCGGTCTTTCTACCGGTGGCAAGAAGACCCATGACAACGCCTACTACCAGAATCTCCTGAAAAACTCAACATCAAAGGATCGGAACCGCAACTCCGGTTACTTCAACGACGCGATCAACTTGACCGTCTCAAACCGTGGGCAGATCAATACTTGGAGAAAGTCCCGCCGTGCCATGGCGTACTCGACTGTGGGAACACCCGACTACATTGCGCCTGAGATTTTCAACGGTCAGGGGTACACTTATCTGTGTGATTGGTGGTCTGTTGGTGCCATCATGTTCGAATGTCTGGTTGGCTGGCCTCCGTTCTGCGCCGAGGACACTACCGACACGTATCGGAAGATCGTGAACTGGCGTGAATGCCTCTACTTCCCCGATGAGCTGATTCTCTCTCGTGAGTCTGAATCGCTGATTCGAAGGTAAGACAGGCTAGTTGTAGCGCGATATCATGTACAATGCTAACTCTCCCAGCTTCTTGTGTGATCCTGAGCACCGTATTGGTAGCGAGGGTGGTCAACACGGTGGCGCGACTCAGATCAAGAACCACCCCTTCTTCCGCGGTGTGGTGTGGGAGCAGTTGCGAAAGATTCGTGCGCCGTTCGAGCCCCGCCTCAGCTCCAACATCGACGTGTCGTACTTCCCGATTGACGAGATCCCCCAGGAGGACACCAGTGCCATTCACCGTGCACAGGCCCGTGCCATGCCGGACTCCCAGGAGGCCGAGATGAGCTTGCCCTTCATCGGGTACACATACAAGGCATTCAACGCCTTCCAAGGCAGTTAAATGTGCGGCCGTATGTCTTCGAGGTATTTGCACCGGTCAGACGTTGCATTGAGAAGGGGCATAAAGCACGCAGGGCTTGCAGCATTATCCTTTCCAGCATGTTCTTGGCCCGGTAGAGGCTCGGAATGTTTTCATCCCTCGCCACGAATTGTCATTCAGCATATCAGCGCGATGTTTCCCGAATCATGACCCCGAGCGCCGTCTTTTGGTTTCAGTTGTCGATATCTAACGCCCTACGTGATGGTGATACACCTCTTGATGCCACCCTGCAGGAGAATGGGGTTGGCTATGTTCCAGATTTTTTTTTCTTTTGCATCTCAGGTTGTGATCTGCGTTTCCTAGTTTGAAAATCCAAAAGATTCCCTGTTGTCATATATAGTTAGTATAGATCTTGATGATCCTGCTTCTTCGATTCCGATGGCCAGGTATGCATGGGCGTAGCCAGGAAGACCCTGTAGAGCTTGGGCTGCTACACGTTGTATCCCTTTCATCTGCCCTGGCACATGGATGTGCATCTCAGATATTTTATTGATTATGAGCAAGGGCAAGATGTAATTGCAGTGGACGGTCAGTATCAATAGAAGATATCAAAAACCACATCGCTCGAGATTGATAAATGATAAACATTTTGGACATGAAGCAAGCCCCCCAAACGCCAAAGCTCCACTAGCCACCCTAGATAAAGCCCTCATCTTTTGTTCCAAGGCACGAATGGGATCGAGGATGCAAAGGAAAGGAAAATAATAAGAATAACCATGTCACATCCGCATAGGTGCCAAACCCGGCACACCACTGAAGCGCTCCTCGCGCTCCGTCTTGAACATAATCTGCACCCAGAACTCCTTGCTATCCTCGTCAAACCAAGTCCAATACCGCCCCTCCCGTCGATCGACCTCTTTCGCCTGAAGCTTGAACCCACAGGTCTGATACGGCTCGGCCGCCACAACCAGATACTGGAAGGTCTTATCCGGATCTTCTACCTTCTGCTCAAACGCGGACATGAATCGCACTCGCGGCACGATCCCGGGTGTAATCTCCTGGTACTGCAACTGGAACAGCAGGCCCGTCTGGCGTGTCAGCGGGTCCCGGATCTTGGTGATCTTGTAGCCCGGTCGCCCAATCTTGATCGTCTGCTTCTTGACCTGGACGCCCATCGCCCCTGGTAGTGATGATGGGTCCTGGCCCTTGCCCTCGCGCTGCTCGCGCGCCGCTCGTCGGGCGAGGTTGGTCTGGTGCTTGCGCCCCTGGGTGTGGGCGAGATAGGAGCCATCGTTTTGGTGTACGGTCAGACAGAGGCGGCATTCGAAACTGCCAACGTGATTCTTGAAGAAGTAGGGGTCTTTCTCGAGGTCGATTGATTCCAGCGCGAGCTTGCGCAGACGCTCGCGACGGTCGGCGTTGGTTGCTGAGCGGTCGGCGACACCACCACCGCCAAACTTGGAGCCTGCTCGGTTCTTGGATAGTTTAGTACTTGAGGGGTTCAAACGGATTCGAAGAGTTCATCGACGGTGAGAAAGTGTGCATACCTGGTAATCCATCTTGTTGCTGTCGCTGGGGAAGTTGGAGATGGCAAATCTGCGCGCTTGCCCAAAGATAGTCGGGGTTATGTAAGCGGCTGCAGGTCCGGGGGACCAGAGCTACTTGACCCCAAGTAGACCTTTGGTTTATATTGATCTACAGAACAAAGGCCACTCCAGGTCTGACTTTTGGCGGTCTACTTCACTTATCAATGGGTGCTGCCACTATCGGCCAGCGCCGGTCTTTTGACGGCCAGCTATGCACCATCCGGTATGTGGGCACCGTCGAAGGCACCACCGGTGACTGGCTGGGCGTCGAATGGGACGACTCGACCAGAGGAAAGCATGCAGGCGAGCACAAGGGAGTGAGATACTTCACATGTATGTATATTTCTACTCGTTTTCTCTCTAATCCAACGTGATACTCACACTGATGCCAGGCAAGAGCATCCACCCCACGGCGGGGTCTTTTGTACGCCCATCTAGGCCATCAGAACCGCCCCGGAGCTTTTTGGAAGCCCTGCATGAGAAATATGCCTCTGAATCTGAACAGAGGCTTGTGCAAAATACCTCACCGGATGGGGTTCCAGCCCAGAAGGCCATCGAAATCAGCGGAAAGGTGGTTGAAGAGGTCGGCTTCGACAAAATCCGCAAGCAGCTAGCAGAGCTGCAAGAGCTGCGGATTGTTCTTCTGGACGGACTGCGCATTTCTGGCGTGCTTTCTTCTTATGATCAGACGGAAGACCGGGTTGACGAGGCTGCGCCGCAGATCACGGCTACTTGCCCGAAGATCATAGAGTTGGATCTAAGTCGCAGTCTGTTGAATCGATGGCGTGATGTATGGAAGATTTGCAATCAGCTCAAGCACCTCAGGCGATTGAAGTTAAAGTAAGTTGTTTAATTTTCTCGCACGGCCTAGAATTAATGGTGGCTGACTTGGCAGGACAGTGGAAACCGCTTCTTACCCTTGGAACCAGGCTTGAAGTTCGAGAATATCACTGAACTTCAATTGGAGGAGACCCTTCTGACATGGGACGAAGTATGTGGCTGACGAAATCATGAAGACATCTGTATTAATTCCCGTAACAGATCGCAGAAGTGGCATCTCGATTTCCCGCACTAACTACGCTCACAGCGTCTGCAAATCAGCTTGCGGCCATCTCACGGCCACTTCCTCGCTCCATTAGAAAGCTGATGCTAGAGATTAATGATATCACCTCGATAACGGCTCTACACCATCTAGCAGCCCTACCACATTTGGAACATCTCTCTCTGCGTGGGAACAACATTGGCACTATCACCAATGACTCCAGCAACACCATCCCAGACTTCCGCTTCTCATCAACCCTCCACTCTCTTGACCTCTCGCGCAACAACATTTCATCATGGAAATTCCTCAATGACCTTCCAATCCTGTTCCCCGGTCTAACAACTCTTCGCATTTCCGGAAATCCGCTCTATGACCAACCGCCACTCCCACCCTCCATTGCCGCCGCTACTGGCACAATGAGTGCCTCCAAACCCATGACCGTTGACGAAGCCTTCATGCTCACACTCTCCCGCTTCCCATCAACCCTCCGCACTCTGAATTACAGTACCATCTCGCCGCAGGACCGTTCCAATGCAGAAATGTACTACCTATCCCTAATAGGCAAGGAGCTATCCGCCACGTCTGAAGAAAAAGAGCCGCATATCCTGGCTACGCACCCACGCTACAGTGAGCTATGTGACCTCTACGGCGAACCAAGGGTCACAAGAGCCGAGGTTGGTGATGGGTCCGGCAAGAGAGTGATTCATCCACGATCTGTAGCGGCCCGGCTCGTCAGGATGGCCTTCCATTATGCTAAAACACCATCTCCATCCTCGGTACCAACTACGGACCATCTCCGTGGAGGGCAAGTTGGAGAGGGAGATGGGTCAAATGCTCAAGTCCGTGCGAAAGAGATACCTACTTCCTTCAACTCGTACCAGGTCAAAGCCCTCGTCTCCCGCCTGTTTGACCTTCCGCCGTTCGGGTTCAAGTTAATCTGGGAGACGAATGAATTTGATCCTGTGGAAAAAGAGACCGTTGGCGATGATGCAGAAGACTGGGCCGAGGACAGCGAGGACGAGATTCAGGAGGTGAATCCTACGTCGTCTGTGGCAGATACGAGCCGGTTCGTGCGGAGAGAAATTGAACTTGTGGACTCAACCCGGGATATTGGATTCCTATTCCAGGGGGAGACGGGCGAGGTGAGAATTCGAGTTGAAGTATAAACCGAGATCTCGCGTGATGCAAATCTGCGCGACGTCCGCCCGATTTCGTCTGGTTTAACTACCCCAAGGCCCTGATACTGAGTTATGTTGATGAGTACATACGAGACACGGAAGAAGAATGATGTATCTAGAATGGTCTTTTGAAGTATCAACTGATCGAGGTGAAGCACCCAACGACGTTAATTGTCGGGCGTCACTGGGTATGGAACTCCCGCACGAATGAAAAGTGACATATGCACATAAGACAAGAGAACTCGTTGGGGGAAAGAAAAGGCCAGAAACGCCGCCTTGCTTTGATCGCTGCTCGTTCCCCCATACCCCCAAAAAAAACAAAGATAGAAAGAAGTCAGCGGTCGAAACAGACCGTAAAAACGCCGGAACCATGATGCTTTTGTTGTCTGAAGCGTCAACATGCGAGAGACCTGTGGAATCGCAGACCTCACGCTGTACATAAGGCCGTCTGGACATGAACGGTCGCAGCCGATAGAAAAAGACAATCCGATTACTCGCGTGCGACCCACCAAGAGCGAACAGCCATGCAGCAAATTCGCTTGTAGATCTGTGTCGTGCCTTTTCCATCGGCTTCTTCTTCGATAAACTTCTGCGCGACAAATAGTTTGGTGCCCGCTTCTTTTTCGTTGGCGTAGCCTATCTTGGGCGCGTTATTGGGGAAGTCAGCCCATCGCTGACCTAGGTGTCGTGCAATGGCGATAGAGTAAATAATATCGCGATTTTCGTATGTGTCCAGTAGTTGGCGGCAGCGCCCAAGCGTGTCGTCAATCTGCTTGGCAGAGCTGGCTTCGTTATCGTGGAGTGTGAGAAACTCGCCGAGCTCGCTCCAGAAGTCCAGCTGTCTTTGCATGAACTGATCCGGGGGGTTGGGCGGGTTGGCCGCATCCATTCCTAATGGTCGTGATAATGCGTTCTGATCCAAGTAGTTCCAGCTTAAAAGGGCTTCAATGGCATTGAGACGAGTTGAAGCAGCCAGCAAATTCCAATCCTGGCCGTACTGGCCGTTCTCTGCACTCGGAACTTGGCGGCACAGCACCATACTCCTCCAGATGACAGAAGCCTCAAAACTTTCCAGGCGCGCAAGTGTGTTGCCATCACCCAGATTCCATTCGTTAAATGCATTGATCAATGCCGAGTAGTCTGCCATGAGCTGTGCATCCGCCATGAGGACGGGAAGTGCCTTCTCCGAATACCATCTAACCTCCAGGAGCTTGTCAATCGCCGGGGCATATGTGGCCAGAAACACAGCTTGGATTTCTTCGAGGCGGCCGGGCGGGAGAGTCCCAATGGGATTGGGAGGCGGCGGAGCAATGCCTCTCAAAGCGATCAAGTCATTGACATAAAGATTTTTCGCTGTTGCGACTCAATTGTCAGCTACCATGAATAAATGGACTTGGAATGCGAGAATGGCAAGACGAAAAGGGAGCTGGAATGATCGCAAAGGGAAATTCGCACCTTTGTATGCAGGTTCAGAGCTCTGCGGCCTTGGATCATTAGAGGCTTGCATGGTGGTAGGATTTGGTGCGTGTTGAGGTCCCAGAGAAGATTCAAGAGAAGCTCCGTGATCGAGTTGTTCGGTCGAGGTGCTGGGTGATTCGGAGTGGAGAGACGGTGCAAAGGGTTGAGAAGACGCGGGCATATACCCTGGAGGCGCAGAGGGATACGAAGGTGCCGATGAAATAGGAGGGCCTTGGGGATTAACAACCAGCGACGGGGGAGGGTTGGGAGCGGGCTGGATGGCCGAAGGGGTGGATGCTTGAGGCCGAAACACCGGGTCGTATCCTAGACACTCGCGCTTGCTTTTGACGCAATTCCTGCAGACCGGATGCCCTTCGTCGCACTGTGCAAAGTTAGTGCATTTCCCAGCAGAGAATTCGTGTAGGGCAAAAATAGGTAAGTCGTGGGTTCAGCGGGAGACAAAATAGACGATGGCGGGGTCTGCGGGCACAAGCGAGGGCGCCCCGCGAGCGCGTCAAAACTCGGCGCAACCACGTACCTTGATTCTGCGCTTACGGCAGGTCAAACACCCGGTTTTTGTGCGGCGCTTGACTTCTTTCTTGTGTCTTGCGCTCGCAAGCATCTTATTGGGATCTCCGGAGAGCGAGTATCGCATCTGCGCATTCGAGTTCATACCCGGCTGTGAAACGTTGGAAGGGTATCCGGTCATGTACTGCCCCATGGACGCCATTGGAGGCATGGGGGAGCCAATTGGTGCTTGTGGCATCTGTCCAGGCTGTCCCTGGCCATTGTTGCCAGAGTTTGTATTCACTGTCGAGAATCCACCCGGATTGTGGTACATGTCTGGGCTCTGCTGTTGGTAGTTATGCTGAGGCTGGGCCTGGAATTGGTGTTGAGAAGACGCTTGAGACGACTGGTGTCCATCATGCTGCTGAGGTGCAGGGCTTTGCCAATACTGGTCGTGGCCATTGGGTTCGTAATGTGTCGAGCCGTTTTGTTGCTCCATGTGGCTTCCAGGGTCTGCCAGATTCCCGGGGTCGGTGGGAGAGTCGTGAGCACCGAAATGATCATCATCACCGAAGGAGTGATGAGCATCCATGGTAGGGATATCGGTTCCTATCGCCGGCAGTGACGAGTCCAGAGAGGGCAATGTCGTATCGATTGCCGGAAGCGATAGATCTGGGGCGGCAGTAGAGCCTACCGAGGGAAGGGTCGAGTCGAAGGATGGCATACCAGCGTCCATGAAGGAGTTAGAGGTATCCATGGCCGTAATAGAGGGGTCCAGCGCCGGGAGGGAAGATTCGATGGATGCGCTGACATTTGACACCGGTTCAGACTGGTTAATCTCTTCGTCCTGAAAGCTAGTGCTCGTCTGCTGCGTTGTATCTGCGGCCTGTGTGGTTTCCGGCTGAGGTCCACTTCTCGCAACTATACCCTGGCTAGGCTCTGCCACTGAAGGGATTCCACCGGAAGGTGGCTGTCCAGTCTGCGCGGCAGGTGTGGTCGCCTTCGGTGTTGGTGCTGGCGCTGGCGCATTCGATTCGGTCGGCGGATTGGCCGCCTCGGCAGGCTTTGGGTCTGTCGGCTCCGTCATACCGTAGAAGTATCACCGTTCAGGCGACAACTATTCTCTCAACAACGGTACAGGATTATGGGGCGGATGCCTTCAGTATTGATCGAATCCCGCGCTCTGGGCGGGAGCAGGCCGTAGGTCAAAGTCAAAGGCCGGACGGCTTGTCGCTGAGCAGAGGCGCCACACCAAATCGAACGGGCTGGGACGTGGTATAAATCATTTATTCCCTGTGGTCTAAGAATATCGCAATGTGTTAGCCAGATTTTCGGGTATATAAGCAACAACGAGGTCGCTGTCAATCCCAGTGTAAACGTATTCCGCAAGGCGTAACCCAGCCCCGTCTGAGCAAAGCCATAGAGCTCTGAGCGAGAATACTTGGGCCCTTGACCCTTCTGGACGCTGCGCTCATTCAGGACTTCGAGGAGCATGCAAATCCGGTTGGTGAGAGCAAGACCCTGTCCTGCGACGCAACTTGAAGGGAGTGAGAGCCAATTGCAGATAATGGCTGCACGAAATCCCAGTGAATGGCCAGCTTGTGCCTTCGCATAATCGCGTGAGCCGATCATAGCTTCTTCGTCGCATTCTTGGTGGCAGGGCCCCGAACGACCATCCCCCGCTCACAGCTTCCCTTCCAGCCAGATCTCGATATCACCCAAGCCAGGAGTCAAGGGACACAGGCTCCTCGGGGTTGCACACAGGTCGTAAAGGTACTGGGAAAGGGCGTTCGAGGCTCCAGCGCGAGTGGGAGAGCAATGCGATTCGAATGGACAAGGCGGATTCGCTGGGCTAGACAACGCGCGATTGCGCCGAACAGAGCGTACTCACCGGGTAAAAGTACTTCAAGATAGTCGAACGAAGCAACAGCAAGATTCGTTGGGGAAATATGCGGGTCTGGGGTTCGGATGGCAGCGAGGAGGAGATGCGCGAAGTTGGAGCAAACTAAAGGAGCTTTCTTTTCCGGCGATCCCAAGTCTCCGCTTCGAAAAAAAATTGGGGTGGCAAGTCTATACCACAGCAAGTGGTTTTTTCCTACGCAGAACAGCAATTCATTACCGTAATCTGTTATTTAGTTCTTCGATACGAAAGATTACTTTGGAAGGCCTTATTTGCATTTCATGTATTTTCTTTTTCATTCGTGGCGGAGTGGTAGATTGGTCACGCCTTAGTGTGTGGTTCAGGCCGATCGATCTATGGGGAGCGGACATACAGGAACACTTGTCCATGATCCTTGAGAGGCACTTTAACTGGGTAATGCACCTAGATTCTTAGTGCTGGTATCCCGGTGGTGCTTTGATAGGAAATTGATCATTCCCAGCACCAAGGTTGTTTACTTAGGAATGCAACTTTTGGGAGCGGAGGCGAAATCCTGGCAAACACCACCCGCCAGAATACCTGGCCTGGAATAGAATCTCTCGAGTGCTCTTTCTGCGTTGATTCCAGGAAGATGTCTGTTCGTAGCCCCGTGGCGGCAGACATAGCACAACCTGAACGCCGAGCCCTTAGCGATGCTCCCAGGTTCGCTGTCGAGCCTGTAGGATCCCAGGATGGCCAAGATTCCTTCCCAAGTCTGAGGTATATTTCGTATGAACAGGACATGTCTGCCCTTCTTAGACGAGGTCCTTCTTGACACTTATTTCCGCATGGTCTTGGGCTTGCGCTTCTTGAAAACGACACCGGGCGCCTCCTCATTTCGTGAATTTTCCTCAGCTGGCGGGGCCAAAATCTTTTCGGTCTCTTCTGTCTTGACTTGCGGTTGCTCCTCTTCTTTGGGAGCTTTGGAGGCAGTGTCTGAAGCTGCATCTTCTTTCTTTAGCGAAGAAGGGGGTTCCAGTTTCTGCTCCTCGTTTTCCCCCGCAACAGGCTCAGTTTTAGTCTTCTTCAAGTCCCTGGTCGAGGCAAGAAGAGCATTCAGGTCCCCATCGTCGTCCTGCGCGCCAGGGTACACCTTCATCCTTGATCCCCATCCTTTGCTCACATATTGCTCAGGAGCGTGTTCGTCGTCATCTTCGGCTCCCTCGTGTTTGCGCTTGCGAATTCCAACGGACTTGGCTGCGCCCTCGATATCGGGCGTTTCAATCTTGGTCTCGGAGAGAGTTTGCCACTCTCCAGCCAGGGCCATATCAGCACGATACTCCTGGGGGATTGCAACACCCATCTCGGCCAGCTGCGCCATTTGCTTCTTTCGCTCCTCTACACTAACAGGTCGCTCGGCCGGTTTTGGAGCTGGGACTGCGGTGCGCTTCGGAGGTGTGGCGGCATTGCCGTCTGCCTTGGAAGCGGACGGTCCACCACCGACAGCCTGCCGTAGCCTTTCAACCTCGCTTTTCGCTCGTTGCGTCTCCCTCTGCTGGCGGTCATTGTCTTTGTGAATCTCGCGTAGAAATCGCTTCAGGCTGCCTTGGTGTTTCGAACTCGCTTCATGTTGGGTCTTCTCGAAGGGTGTGTCGCGAATGAAGATCCCGCATTGCTTGCACCAGAAGCGTGGCTTGATGGGAAAGAGATGTTAGATACCAAGGTCAAAGATAGTGAAAAGGGTTACTCACTGCTGATTTCCAGTATTCAGCCATGGCGGAGATGCTGTTCAAGGGAAGGTTGCGACAGAGCGTGCGGCTGCGATAAGATTCCAGCTCCGCGATGAGTCTAGTCCCGATGTAGAAACCGCATGGCTACTTGTACTCCTCGTCGCTGTTCCGTACTGTATGGCATCCATTAATTCATCTTGTGTCCAGAAATTCAATAATAGAGCAGTCAAATTAGTTGAAGTAATTTATTCAGGTTCTTTTCTGCGTTAAAGGTTACATACGCTGCAATCATCGTACACTTTGAGAGTGAAGCTTACGCAGGGAGATCGCAACCGTACAAGCTTTCGGTGGTAAGACTTAGTAGATACCAAAGTACCTAGGTAGTATTCGATAAAGAACCTCTCATAGTGACTGGATCGGTGCACCACATCTATCAATTCAAAACAGTACAGAGCCTACTGACCTCTAGGGACCTCGGGAGGACGCAAAAATATATACCTCAACTGTACAATTCTCCGAGTCTACAGGTATATCTGCGAACAATCTATGTAAAGCAAGTTATAAGATATCAGCGTAAATATCCACCGTTACAGGTTAGCCTGCTCTGCAACTGGGCTCTTGAGCTTGCCAGTTTCAAGACCAAGACGGACATTCTCAATTGCCCACTCTTCCATGGCGGTTTGCGTCTGCAGCTTGATTAGTTTGGATTTCAGCATAATCTGGCGTCTCCGTAGCTCACCTCCTTAGTCCAAGTACCCATGTGAGGTACCAGCATCACATTCGGGTTGCTCACGAGTCCAGGGTGAATCTTGGGTTCTTCCTCAAATACATCAAGGCCGGCAGAGAACACTTTGCCGCTGTCCAAGGCCTCGACGAGAGCTGCCTCATCAATGACAGCACCACGAGCAGTGTTGACAATGACAACGCCGTCCTTCATCTTGGTGAACGCGGTCTTGTTGATAATGTGGCGAGTATTTTTCTGGGATGTGTCAGACTTTGGGTACTCCAGATATGCCTGGGGTCGTAGTGAAAACTCACATTCAGGGGGAGATTCAGACTGAGCACGTCACTGGTCGATAACAGCTCATCAAAAGTCACATATTGAGCACCCCCGGATAGCTCATCGCTCAACTGGCGGCGGTTGTGATAAATCACCTTCATGCCAAATGCCTCTGCCTTTTTCTTCAGGTTGCGCCCAATCCCACCCATGCCCAGGATTCCCAAGACCTTGCCCTGGGGGTCATGGCCGAGAGGGGGCGATGGCTGACCACGCCATTTACCCTCACGCAGGGCTTGCATGCCCGTGTTGAAGTTGCGCAGCGCACCAAGGATAAGAAACATGTTCACATCGGCGGTGGCATCGTCCACTGCAGTGGGTACGTTGGAGACTCGGATTGGAGGGTTGCGTGCACTGCATGCATGAACATCAATCTGATCATAACCGGCGCCTATTCAGAGTCAGATATTGGGACTAATCGATTTCCTTGAGGTGTCATCTGTGGCATTGGGGCTTACCGCAGTGTGCAAGATATTTCAAAGAAGTAGGTAGCACATTGACAATCTCCTCATCCACCGGACCAGTGACGCTGACGGAGGGGAATGTGCGGTAGGCCCCAACCACACCGTCAAATTTTCCATCGCGGCACTCTTGAATGAAGTCCGCGCGGTTGGTTGCGGTGGTTGTGACCAGCTCTCCCAGTTCACCTAGGGCATCCCAGGCCTTAGTTGCACTATTATCCAATGGGTCAGAAGGTATGTTGTAGACAGAGACGCGGAACCGAGATAAGGTCAACCCACTGGACAATGTCCCCAAGCAAGAGAATCTTCGGCTGAGCAGTATTGGAACCCATACTGAGCAAGCGATACCGCGGAAGTCTATGTAGGAATATGTTAGCTGTCTCTTTCCCAAGATCGATACTCCCGGGTCCATTTTGATAGCAACATATGAGAATGGAAAGCGAATAGTAGCTCATATGGCGTGATGCGTTGACTGTAACGATTCACGTCAAAGCACTTTGCGACTCACCGATAAGAGGGACGAGGGGTAGGCCGGCGATATCCGACTGAACCAGGAAGCGTGACTACGCGTGGAGGGAGGCGGAGAGAGCAGAGCTTTAGATTCGAAAAATTGAGGCGAGCGAAAGAAATAATATGTAGCGGTGATGAAGAGATGGTGGCCATAAGAGTCATCGAAGATACGAAGCATCGGCCGAGAAGGAAAGAGCCCCACGTTTATCTCGGAGAGTTCCCCGCGTGGGATGCCGAAATCGGGCCAGTATGCGTGAAACCCGGGATGGGTCTTGTTATCTGATGAACATTGCTATTTTCTAGATACTTAAATTGCTGGGAAGATATGGGGACAGACGTGGGGTTTTGTATATACACATGGTCCTGGAACGATCCTGAAGCGAGAGTTTTCTATTTCTTGAGACCAGATGTCAGCCATGGGCTTCGTATGTCTCCGTTCAGCTGCCATCTATCGGCTGAACTTGTTTTCTATACAGTGTTCAGTAAGTTGTGGAATTGTTTCGTCCAAGAGCCGTACCTCGTGCTAGGACGCTGAGAATAATAGACATGGAAGAAAGAATCCATTGAGAGAGATTAGACTTGTATTCTCTACCCTTCAACGAGAATTCGAGTCCAGTCAAACTTCCTCCAGCGCTTTCTGAACCCATCTACTCTTCGGTCAGTCCCCCGATGCCAGCGACCCTGGCGTTTAATAACGTCGGGAGCGACGTCGAGCATTCCACCAATGACTTCTCGCGCAAACAGATCCCCGCGAGGCCAGCGGTTTTCGTCTTCGACAATGTGACCCAAGCCGCCATCAAGCTCAAACCAGACATGGAAGTATGGCATTTCCTTCACCAGGGTTCGACGGAATGCTGATTTTCCTAGCCCTTGCTTTGCCTTTGCCAGGGTGTCGATAAGCTTGCGGTGTTGCGACCATTCGGACTCGGCACTCAGAATTGCCTCTTTGAAGAAGGCCGGCGACGTCTCTCCTAGACTGTAGGGCAAGGGTACCACTTCCATGGAGGCATGTCGCTTCCGCTGGGACTGGGCCGCGTTTTCGTAGAAGATAACATCCCGGCCTTGGTCGTGATACATGCGTGTCAAACTCTTCATGAAGTTACGGATCTCCTCCCACTCGTCGTCATCACATTCCATGAGATTGGTCCGATGCTGCATGGGCACGATTGCGGATGCGCCTTCACTGATTTCGGGTTCAGTGGGAAGCGTGAGATAAACCCGGGTCGCAAGAGACACAACCGGCGCAATCGGTGGGGTATTGGTGTCTTCATGGTGGCAGAGTGGACAATTATCTAGGATCTTGTTCATCCGGCGGAAATCATTGATGGTCGCATTTTTGAGGTCAATCTCGGACCGGTGCACTCTCTTAGCGAGTTTGGAAGCATTGTCGTCCATATATTCCAAGTCATTCTAGTGGGAGGTTAGACAATCAAAACTCCATGAGTGGTTGGGGAAGAATGAGGGAAAGCTTACCTCGAATTTAGCATCGCGTCCAATGCGCTCTGCCAATCGTTGACCCTCGCCTCCCATTTGACCTCGAGTCTTGCGTTCCTCGCGAACCATGTCTTCGATGGTCATGTCTTCATTGTCTTGTACTTGGCCTCGTTCGCGGCCACGCTTCGTATCAATCGGCTTGACTTCGTTCCTTGAACCAGCCAACATCCGGTTCTGCTGGATGCCAAGCACGACGACATCAGACTCTTTCCGGTTCGACATGGCTGCAGCTGCCGCATTGTATTGCTCCTCGAGCTCAATTGCATCTGGGGAGCCTTTAAGCTTAGCTTTCATCATCTGAGCTTTGAGACGATTCAACGCGGTCAGATCAAGGTGTTTCGTAGTGTTTGAAGGAGGCTCTGCATCCATCTTTTGCCCCTGACCGGAAGTGGCGAGCTCTTGAGCCGGATCACGGATGTGCTGGTGGGAGTCTCTGTGGACATGATTCTGGAGTTTCCTTTCCTGGAACAATTGTCCGCTTGGTTTCTCTTTGCCCACATAGGATTCGCCGTACATGGTGCGGCGATCCAATTCAGTTTCCTCTTCTCGGGCATCATCGAACGACCGGAGGTCGCCAAAGCGTTGAACGGCAACCTCCTCGACGGTCTTCCCGCTTTCCTTGGCTTCTCTATATACACCCTTGAGCTTGGTCATTCTCCATTGGGAACCCGAATCCCCGAAGGTGTAGTCCACATCATGCTGCGCTGGCTCTTCATTGATATCCTCCATTACCTTTCCTTCCTTGAGGTCACGAAGATGGTCGTTGAGCTCTTTATCATGGATCTTGAGTTCAAAGTCGGCCTGGAGCATTTTGGGTCTCGAAGAATCCTCCGGACGCGCCTTGTCACGTCGCTGGACGTAGTCGATGTCGAGTGCGGAAGGTGCTTCCATCCAAGAGTCCCGTTTTAAAGCACTGGGCTCCTCCTGTACAACGACCTTTGGTGCAGAAGATTCAACCTCCTCTCGGCTGGAGTGTTTGTGTCGGCGCTTCTGCGCTTGGTCATGATCGTCTCCGTGGTCGGTCGAATGTCTCGAGCGCTTATGCCGATGGCCGACATCATCGTAGTGGCGGGACTCGCGATCGCTGCCCCGGTCGCGAGACCGTGAAGAATGGCGTCGATGATGGTGGCTAGAACGGTGCGAACGGTGGTGCCTCGAGCGCTCTCTGCTGCGGTCGCGATCGTGATCTCGGTGACGTCGCTCTCTATCACTCTTCTCCCGTCGCCGTTCTTGGCCCTCCGCCAGCGATTTTTCGAAATCTTCCAGAGTCATCGTGCGCGGGTTGGGAGTCCGACAGCTCTGAAGGGCAAAGAAGCCAAAAGCTCGGGTGGAATGACGTTAAGCGGTCCGGGCGGTCCAGTCGCAGATCTTCGCTTCCCCGCGACCTAAAGAATTTCAGCAGAAAAAAAAGAGCTTCCTACCACTTGCGCCTCACAACTTCTCCACAGTTACACCGGCTCCACGAACTCGCCATTACGCAAACCATCTTTGGGCTCTTTTTTATTGCAACAACAACCCTTCTTCGCCATGGCGTCTCCGTCCCCGGCGGTGTCCGTCGTCTGCGTGGGAATGGCAGGTAAGGCAAGGCGATCGGCGGCCTCTTGAGATACCTTTGGATGCCTTGACTGTAGCCAGACCATAACTAACGCTATCGTCTTTAGGATGTGGAAAGACAACTTTCATGCAGAGAATCAACTCCCATCTGCATTCCAAAAAGACCCCGCCTTATGTGCTGAATCTCGACCCCGCGGTACACTCGGTGCCTTTTGATAGCAACATTGATATCCGGGATTCCATCAACTACAAGGAGGTCATGAGACAGTACAACCTGGGGCCAAATGGTGGTATCTTGACATCTCTGAACCTGTTCGCCACTAAAGTCGATCAAATCATTGCTCTTCTCGAGAAGCGCACCGGCCCAAATCCGAGCAACCCCACCGCGAAGCCGATTGAACACATCTTGGTCGATACTCCCGGGCAGATCGAAGTGTTTGTGTGGAGCGCATCAGGAAGCATCCTCCTGGAAACTTTGGCGTCCTCTTTCCCGACTGTCATTGCATATATTATCGATACCCCGCGCGCGAGCTCGACCAGCACATTCATGAGTAATATGCTGTACGCGTGCAGTATCCTGTACAAGACCAAGCTTCCCATGATCCTGGTCTTTAACAAGACCGATGTCAAGGATGCCGAGTTTGCCAAGGAGTGGATGACCGATTTCGATAAATTTCAACAGGCCCTGCGGGAAGAAGAGGAGTCCGGAGCATTCGGCGCTGAGGGTGGTGTTGGTGGATTTGGTGGTGGAAGTGGATATATGGGGTCGCTCTTGAACAGCATGAGCCTGATGCTGGAGGAATTCTATCGCCACTTGAGTGTTGTGGGTGTGAGCTCCATGACCGGCGACGGCGTTGATGACTTCTTCGACGCAGTGGAGTTGAAGCGACAAGAATTTGAGCGCGATTATAAGCCCGAATTGGAACGCAGGAAGAAGGAACGGGAGGAAAGCAAGACTGACCAACGGGAGCTGGAGCTCGGCAAGTTGATGAAAGACATGAGTGTCTCCGGATCGGGTCGTCGGGAGCGCAAAGGCCCTGAACTTGGGCCGGAGACCGTCAGCGAGGCGGAGGATGAAGACGAAGATGGGATTATCAAGCGGGGATTGGCCGATGGCGAGGACGACAGTGAGGAAGACTACGAAGGGCCCAGCGCAGGCGATGACGAGGGTCTCTCTCAACGTTATAAGGAGGCTATTTCGGGCTCTCAAAACACTCCTTCCGACCAAGACAACAGCTTCACCCGATACCTGCGTGCCAGCGGCATCAACCAGTGATGCGTGTTGAGATTTCTCATGAGTTGTACTCGTGGTTCCGGAGTTGGTGGTATCCAGGGCGTCCTTTGTTCATATTTCAGTGCATCAAGACTCCCAGTAGTCGGCATTCAATCCCAAAACGTACCTTGTCCATGTCTAATTGGAATTCTTCTCTATACTTCCGCTTTGTTATCACTGCAAACGAAACAAAGACTGCATATGACGTCACTGGGTCTGAGGCAGGCTCAAGCTTTGGTCAAATCTCCCACCAGAGAATCACGACAACTTCTTGAGTACCCGACTTGATACAGAACCCCGAATACCAACTGAGACAATATGGATGTATGCTACCACTCTGGTTCCAGTACCTGTGGATCACAACCTCCAGCAACTAACTGAAGATGTCATTTGCTTTTTCAAGTAACTACCGAGTGCTAACATACGGGCTCAAAGGTCTTTCACGCATACACCTACTCAACAGCTGCATGGCTTTCATTGCAGAGCTTGCCCCTAATAGCTGGACCAAGCATGATTGTCGCCATGCTACTGGATGAAACCAGACCTGCTACCTGTATGCTACCTTGATGTTGCTTGGAAGAAACTGGAGGAGCAGTGCTAATGATATTACGGCTCCACAGCAATCGAGGTCTACTTTGCGCGAAGCTTAGGCTTTGCTCTCTTGACAATTGCAGCTTTGACGGTGATGCTAACGGGCTCGATTCCCCTCACGTCTTCGATCGCGGAGCCCGTTTCAACTGAGGACTCGGATCCGAAGGCACCATATGCCTTGCCGACTCTGATGGTGACTTCGGTGTTCCATGGCATATCTGCCTTCTACTCATACACTTGGTATGCAACTGGGGGACAAGGGGCATTTGCGGTCGCCGTCGCTGGAAACTCCATTCTTGCATTCATTGGGCTGTGGTGCTTGCTCTTTGCGAGCAGCAATGGCAAAATCAGTCGCAGAACTGGTGCCGATAAAAGAACCACAGGGTTCCCATTCACGAATGCAGAGGCGGCCAAGAAGCACGCAGGCAAGAAGGGTATCTAGTTCTGCTCTGTCAAGTTCATTCACCGCAGCATGAGCACTAGGATGTGAAGCGCAGGACTAGTAGTGCGGTGCGAATGGTATTCGTGGAACCAGGGGTTGTTAGCGAGAAGCAATGGCATCTAAAAGTCGCTGAGTGATTGTCGTTGTATTGTGAAGTCTTCCCTGCATGTAATTCTCATACCTAGGTATGCACTGTAGCACAGTCTCAGATGGAAGATGAAAGCTATGGCCACGCCCAATGCCAACTCTTATCGATACGACGCCGCTTCAACCGCCCACACTTTCTTTCTCCGCATCGCAAAAGCAGCACCCAACTCCACACCCTAAAATGAATCCTGACCTGCAGCGGCCTGCATCTCCTCGCCCTCTAGCATCGAGTATACCGATCGTTGATGAAGCTTCCGGCCTCACCGCACAGCTCACCCCTTTCCACCCCGATCCGCAGTCCTTTGTGTCCTTCCGTGCCATCGGCAATGTTGACGCGCAACATTCCCTGAACGCCACACAGGCCCAGGACGCAATAGCCTTAGAGAACAATTTGAATGAAACTTCTAACCATGGCGTGTCACTTCTGCCCTCAGCGGATCAGTCGTTCCAACAGTCCAATTACGGTGCGCTGGCCGTCGACGCGCCGGAGTCTACCAGCTTTGCGGGACAGCTGCAGGGCATGAAGCTGATCCCACACCCGCCTGACTTGGAATACTGGAGGCGGAGGCTGTTTGACGTGGATGAAACGATAATGCTCAGTGAAGAGCAGTATGTCATACCTTGTTTCGCCTTTCTCTACGGCCAGCGCAATGCGGAGAGGGAGAGCCTTATTGATCTCTGATATGAGTGTTTCTACAGGTTTCAGACTTATTTTCCACACGTTGACAACGTATACTCCCATCGATCAACCCAGAGATACAAGCGCAGGCCATTCGTATCTCACTATTGGGACTGTCGACTGAAAGGCCGGCCGCCGGGGACACCCAAGTCCGACGACCCCAACAAGAAGAAGCGGAAGCGCACCGCAAGAGAACGAGATCTCTGTGATGTCAAAATCAAGATCACGGAGTTTGTTCCTGGCTCCGGAGTTCTTGATGCAAGTGGTGGATTCGAGTCTTTGCCCGCTGACCTGTTACCCGGCGTCCACACTTTATATCCAGTTCAAGGCGGCCAGCCCTTTGGTGTGCTTGCCCCGGGTCCCGATTTACCAGATGGTCATCCCGGGGCAAGTGGTGGTAGATATTTTACAATACAGCGGGTCAATGGCAACGGTGCCAATGGGAAGAACGACGGCGTTGGGGGCGGACATCGGCACACGCTCGAGGACAGCGATCGCGTCAAGAAGAACAGTGTTCAGCGATTACTCTTGAAGGAAGATAAGGAAAGGAAAAAGGCCGCGGTATGTACAGATCGTCATCTCTGCAACAAGTCGGGGTCGGGTGGCTCCCCGCAGCAGGTTGGCTACGTCACAGTCGACACCTGCCCGCTTTACATTGTACTTTCTATTTAGCGCCGCTATCTGGAGATTTCTGTTCACCTTTCACCCATTTGCTGCGTTTGAATTTGAGGCAAGGAGCTGTTCTAACACCCCACCACAGTATCGAGCCATGACCGACGGGACCCAGGTGCAACGCAAGTCATACCATACTAAGGCAACCGGTCTGGCTGCAGCTACAGCGATTAAACACTTGGCTGAGTCGAATCTCAAGCTGTATGGGAGCTGTTTTTGGTGAGTTGTGCGCACGCCATACGCCCATCGCCTAAATCCTTCGACCAAGATGAACACACGCCGCTGACTCCATGGCCGCCGAGTTCAAGCCCTTTCGTGCAGCGTGTTTGGATTGCGTTGGAATTGAAAGGCATTCCATACCAGTATATCGAAGTAGATCCATATCAAAAACCCGAATCCCTGTTGGAAGTCAATCCGCGGGGTCTGGTCCCAGCGATTCGGCACGATGACTGGGGGTGCTATGAAAGCACAGTGTTGATGGAATATGTACGAGTGCCGCCATTGAAGGGAGTCGCCCTTGCCATCCATCCTGCTAACGAAGCATCAATAGCTGGAGGACCTGAATGCCGGTGCATCGCTTCTTCCGGCGGATGCGAAATTACGCGCCCATTGTCGATTATGGGCAGATCATGTCAGCAGCTTCGCTTACTGTCTGGCCTATGTGACGACGATTGCTGACAGCCTCTAGGTCAACCGAAACATTGTGCCAAACTTCTATCGCGTGCTCCAAGAGCAAGACCAGCAGAAGCAGATTGCAAATGCACAGGAGCTCCGTGATGCTTTCAACCAGTTGATGGCAGCTGCTCATCCACGAGGGCCTTTCTTTATGGGGCCGCTGCTCTCTTTTGTAGACATTCAGGCTGCACCGTGGGCCATTCGACTTCGCCGAGTATTGAAGCCCTATCGAGGCTGGCCTGATGCTGAAGAGAACACCAGATGGGCCTCATGGCTAAATGCCATAGAGTCGGACGAGCATGTTCGAGCAACCACTAGCACGGATGAGCTATATCTCGATAGCTATGAAAGATATGCCCGTGAGTGCACTGTGCCGACTCCATAACCTCATTTTGTCTGTGTAGCGCTGACATGGAGGCTTTGAAATGGCAGAAAACCGCCCGAATACATCCCAACTTGCCAACGCAATCAATTCAGGGCGGGGCCTCCCATAATGCATATCGGGCGGTCCACCTGGAGACGGGGTTTTTGAAATTGTGACACGGACAAGGGGGATATTCCTGTGCTCTGGTTTGCTGCAGCACGGAAGATGGCCAAAGGGCTGAAGGAATAGAGTCCGGTGCAATATACCTTAGCCTCCTCGCGCACCTCTGTTACCAAATCTGAAACCGCCTCTTCCACTTGCGTCTGGACCTCGAGGGTTGCGAGTCGGCTGCTGTGGCGCATATTGTCTATCGGAATCATTCCGGTCCCCCAGCTGGCGTTCTCGCCTTTGGGGGTTTTGCCCATTTGATTTGGCCGGACTGGACGGATCGTAGAGTTGCCTAGATTTACTCGAGGCGGAAGATGAGTCTTTTCTCTCCCGATAGTCTGATCGTCCACCGCGTCCCTTGCCCTTTCCTCGGCCTTCGCCCGACTGGGACTGGCGAGGCGGGGTTGTGCTTCCCGGAGATGATGTGCCCGAGGTTGTTGCAGATGGGCTGCCAAAGAGCCTCTCGCGAGCTTCTTCGTACTTGCGTTGCTTTTCTTCCAAATTCTTCAGCGCAATCGCCTGTCGTTCCTCCGGTGTTGGCTCGGGAGCCTTATTAGACTCTTCGTCTGTGTCCTCCTCGTCGCCGTTCAGACCCAGCTGTCCCACACCGCTTGTTGCTGCATCCACGCCAGCAGAGGGTGACTGCCGCGTCGCAACCTGTGGCCTCCGACTGAGAAGGGTGACAGTCGGCTTGAAGTCCTGCTTGAGGGGAACATCGGCTCGAACCTCGACATAATGAAAGGCCTGCGGAGATTCACTGCGGCAGTGGTTCGGTTAGGACAAACGCCCTCTATTTCTCGCAAATGGCATATAACATACGCTTCAGCCCATAGCTGCCGGTTAAACTCAGCCTGCTGCGCTCGGCGCTGTGCTTTGGTGACCTTGGATGAGACTTTCTTCTCGGGCGGCGGGGTTGGGTGATTCCCTAGTTTCTATAACAGGCAATCCAGAATGTCAGCATGCTGTTGAAACACCAGAAGTAGAGATGGACAAAGACTCAGTGCCAGTGGTCTGGTAGGGCTGGTCCCCTGGGCTTCAAACATACATCTGCTTGGGATTCCCAATCGTCATCCCAAGCGTCGGGAACTTCAGTCTTTGCGCTCATGGCACTTGAAAGCGCGTAAAAATGGGAAACGGAGGTAAGATGAAATGCGATGACAAAATAAATGAAGATGCTGAAATCACCAGCAAGCAAAGCTCCACGAATATGTCCACGCAGTATGCAATGAAGGGTTACAGGAAGAAAGAAAATTCATAGTGCACGACACAACGGCGGCCACCGCCTCGTCCGATTGCATCTCCGCTTCTGCCCCATCGCACCGAGTCAATCGTCACTGCGTGTACCCCTCCAACATTCAAGCCTCACTACTACCCTCCACTGAGATGGCCGTTGGTAAGTAAGATTTCCCATTTGATACGACTCATAAACCCAGCTCTTTGAGTTCAGAGGAGCCTATGCCTAAAGCGGCCCTTGTACCCCACCTTTGTTGTCCTTCCATACCTCACAGTTCTGGTTTCACCAACCGTGCCGGCAGATTCTAGAGACCCAGACGGTGACTCCTCCATGGCATCATCCGCTGATGCTGACTCTCTACACAACGACTCTGATGGTGCTGGCGCTGCCACCGGCACGCGCACCCCGACTGATCACGCCCAAGCCTCATCCGCTGCCGCCGGAAGATCAGAGCTTTCTCCACCTGCTTCTCAGTCTCAGCAGATCCCAGGCATCCCTGCGGTCAACGAGCTCAAGGATCCAGAGCTTGACGTGAGCCAGATTCAAGGAATGAGCTCAGACCCACCCATCGCGCAATGGAAAACCAAACGCGCCCAAGAAGAGTACCAGCGAGCAATGGAGCATGTCGTCGACCTTGACTTCAGCTTAGGTATGTGCTTAATGGAATACATTTGTGCTTGGCCCTGGCGGTGACTGACTGGAATCTGTTTAGATGAATTCGGAGACCCATTCGATGAGCGTGACATGGAGGAAGAGTTTCCATGATGCCATGACGGTTATGGTTCTGGCAATTTACATGCTTCTTTTTGTAGGAGCGAGTGATATGATTGATGAGATATGACTTGAGCCATCTACGGCATGGATTGCGCTCTTCCTAGTATGGTTGTCCTTGAGGCTTGTATGATAGCTCCCACTTACATTTAGCAGAATTACACCACGTCTCTTCTTGTGGTCCAATACCCAGTGACGAATTCATTCAGTTCCTATTTGCCGCATCCTCTGTGAAACATCCTCCCTTGATCAAAAAACGTCAAGCAAAGATGCGAACCGGGTCATGACGTCTCAGATGGGTCGATGAGCAGCATCTTCTTCCTCTGAAGAGCTTTCGTGTCTCTCCGCAACCTTCGCTTGATCGGAATCTAGCATATTGTAGCTATCATTCAGTTAGCTTTCTCGTCTGTAATACCGAGGAAATCCATGGAGACCTCAATATTATCATAACCTCATATCTTGGTATCAGGCCTGCTAAGGGTGAGGTCGGTTTGTCTGGCAACTTGGAGTAGCCAAATCTATTGCCATAGTAGGTGTTGATTTGAGATCACAAACAGGAAAGCTCTCTAGATAACATCTATGCCTCACTGCACGCATAACTAAGATTAGAAATTCGCGATAAAGGCTCTCCTCACGCCAAGGGATGACGTCAGCCCTAGGCCGTCAACGTCCACGGGTGGTTCGTACCTCACTATCCAGACCAAGCGATAAACCAATACCGGGCTTCGCTTCTCCTGCAAACACCACATCAGAATCAACCCTGAGCATGAGCCATGGGCAGACAATGCCCAATGGGTTGAACGATGAGACCAACAACCTCAGCCACTCTCCGGAAGGGAGTAGGCCCGTGGAAACCGCGATTCAGAGGCCACCACCAAACACGCGATGGAAGCCGGCTTCGCGCACCGTGGAGGAGAACCTTGCCCAGGGACTGTCCAATGAAGATCTTTGGCTGCTAATTCGGCGATTTAACAAGGTTTGAGCACTCTCCATCCCTCCCCTGAGATATAGGGGTAGGCGTTGATGTGTGCAGCAAATATACCATGTGAAGGCTGTACAAGATCCCGCATCCCAGAACTTGGATCTCAACCGCAAAGACCAGGAACGGTTTCCCCCTGAGAAGCTGCGGATCACGGTTGAGCGGTTCTACACGTCCGTGATTGTCGGGGTGATCGAGTTCTTCCGGCATATCACTCGACTGCGCTCGTGGAAAGAGTCAGGACGAACGTCAATATTCTGCACGGTATGTCGGAATTATGTATTTTTTTTGTTTTAAATCGGAGAAAGTTAACATTCGGAAGGTCTACTTCGCTTCTTGGGCTTTGGATCTACTGATTCCTGCTGTCCTCGGCCTTATCATTGTTTTGATAATGATTCCATCTATCCGAACACTGCTTTTTCCAGAACTCACGCCAAGCAGTTGTTCTGATGCTTCGAGTGACACGCGGTCAACAAGAGGGCAGCCTGAATCCCTAGACAGCCTCACAGGCGCCCCGGAGAGTCACAAGGGGGAGGCAGCGGAGCAAGAAGCTCGAAACCTAATCGATAGCTTTGCCACTGTTGCCATGGAGAGTGCTGCAGCCAAGTATGGCCAGACTGTGCTCGAAGAAGCGCCCAACGTGCCTGCTGCCATTACTGACGGCTCTGAAATCACTCAAGGTCCCACCGAGCCGCCGGCCGGGGAAACCCCTGAGGACAAGACTGAAAAGCCCATGAAGAAGAAAGTTCGCCATGCCACAGATCAGACGATGAGCGTACTGAGTGATATAACAGATCTCTATGAACGATTCGCCAAGTAAGTCATATTTGGGCCAATACATCAACAGTGGGTTAACGTCCGCATAGTCTGCTTTCTCCTACGCCCCCGTTCTTTTTAATTACCACTCGACTCCGTCTCGCGGCAATCTTGTCTGTAGTGTCTGCTGTGGTACCTTTCACATCGAGCTACTGGATCATCAAGCTCGTTGGCTTTTTCATTGGTCTGGGCTTCTTTGGTGGGCCAGTCTTTAGCTACACTCTACGTGTGCTGAATGAGAAGGTTCCAGATTGGGAAGCGTGCTTGGATATACAGAAGTATGTTTGACCGTCGATGTGTATCAGGTTAACTTCACTAACGGGAATTCCAGGACACTTCTGGCGGGCGTTCCCACAAATGCGCAATTGGCCCTGACTCTCCTTCGCATCGGCGAGATTAATTCGTCGCCATTACCGCCTCCCCCCGCCCCTGGAGATAATGAGCTCCTTTGGCCATTCCGCCGCACAAAATCCCAAGCGACAACCTCTTCAACACTTAGTGAACAAGGTTCATCCTCGGATCTACGCACAGGTTTAGACGGACCGACACCAGAGCCCAAGTCCAAGAGGAGAGGGGTATTCAAGTTTCTAAAATTCCTTCGGCGCACCATCGCAACAGCAATCAAAGGTCACATAGCATTCGACCGAGCGATGGCTATTGCGGGGTCAACACACACGAAGCATTTGATCGGCATGCTGCAGAAACAACATCTTTCCGACACGCCCTTTGGGCCTTTGACGTTTGATGCCAAGTTCGAACGGAAACGGGGTGCGGCAGTTATCGACTCCTCAAAGGAGCCTCCAATCCTGTATTTCACGACATACCAATCCGCCGGACTGGAGGACCTGCGCATTGAAAGCCGCAAGAAAGGATCTGTATTGTTCCAGATTCCGGTCACCGAAATTAAGGAGCTAAAAAAGACTGAGGGCTTGGGATGGAAGCGGAAGTTGGTGGTTGAATTGACGGCTGGTAGCAAAGAAGCTGCGGATGGACTGATCGTCACCGGCGACGAGGCGGAACAATCCTACCACCTCACTGGAATGAGGTCACGAAACCAACTATTTAATCGGTTGATTGCTATCGATGCGCAGTTTTGGGAGAGTCGCTGAAAAGTGTGGGGAGATGTACAGCAGTACTTAGACTTCGATGGCTGTGCCTTGTTGGACAGGCCATCGTTGGGGCCTTATTGTCAACCAAATTTACTCGATCGTGATATTCCATATTGGCATGAGCACAGACTCATCATCGCTGGCTCCAGCCGAATAGTGTTGGAACACTGAAGATCGCAGCGAATCAACGATCCCACTGCAATCGGTCAGGAGAAAGTTACACAGTTACACCCTACTAGAGGGTATAGTATGACAGACTATCCCGCTTCGAACTATGCATCCAGCAATAACTGCACACTCCAAGCACTTGACCATGTAACCGGCCACTTCTCATTTGCTTTAGTCTGATTTGGCTACCTCCCTAATTTGAAACTGAAACATCTCATTAGATGGCACGCCATTCCGGTTCCTCATCTTGCTTGCCGTGTCAGCTCCAGCCACCGGCACGCGGTATTCGTACGCCATGTTAGAGCCTGGCGCTCGGCCATCTGGGAGAGCATAAGGGAAAGGCAAGAAGTCAGGCATCAAGCCAAGCTGTCGCAACACAGTTCCCTGGTCCCAGGCAATATGCTCATGATAGAGTCGATCCCCACGAATATTCACCACCGCGGTAAATGGTACTTCGACCTCACGATTGGTCGGCGGTATGCCGGGGATGCTGCATCATCATATCAGTCCACGTTCATCCACTGTAGCCTTGTCGGCTTCGAAACCTACAGCCAGTCGAGCTCACGGTCATGCGTGAATTTGAAAATGAACTCGTCCACCACACGGTCTATGCCTATAGTACGGCTGATCAACTCTAGCTCTGTATCGGCCGAGTTGTTGAAGATGAAATTGTGTGTGTAGAAATGCGAGAGGTTCTCTCTTCCGATTCCGCCCGTTATCTGCGCACTGCTGTTAGCATACGCGTTCTCATGGAATAGGCTTGAGCATACCGTCGGGACATGATTGACGTAGGGCTCTTCCACCATGGTACTCATTGTGTGCTCAACAGAACGATCGGCGAACTCATAATAAGTGTGCTCGTTCCAGATCGTCTCGAGGTCAAAGTAGGGGCCTCCCATACGAGGCTTCAGGAACTGGAGATTCCTGGTGTGTGCCACTGCCTCGGTATTGTAGTGGAAGTCGTCCTGACCTGGCACTGCAAATGCATGGCTTTTCATTCCTGGGTAATAATATTGGACCAGAGTTTCTGAGCGCACCCGGGCTGCAGCGTCTTGTCCCGCGATATGTTGCAACACAGCGGTTGTGGTGGATTGAAGAGTCGGTAACGTTGATTTGTCGGCATATACAATGCCCGCGATAATCTCCGGTACGTCGGCAAGCTCTGGGACTGCTCGATTCCACAGATCTGGACTATAGGCTAATCATTTTTGGTCAGATGGGTAGACCACCAAGAGTAGGAGCGAACATACCAACCAAGCCAACTGAACCTTTTGGCTCACATTTCTCACACTCCTTTAAGGCTTCCACGGCCTCTTTCAGAGCTTCACGGGAATCACCTTCGAAAGCCGACAGCCCCAACTGAACCACCGCGTATCCTTCTTCCGCCCATTTGACTAGCGGCGAGGGTATGCCCTCGGTAAAAGCCAACGGGTCTGTTGAATCTTCATGTAAGACAATCAAGCCAGGCCCATAGCCCCGCCGCGATAGCGGATAAAGTAACGATGCGCCCTGTCGCAGCTTGGCCAATTGGATAGAGGGCAGCGGAGCGGGTGGCTTGGTGATATCTGCAAACATGACTGTGGAAGGTCGCAGCTAAGGGGACTTCAATTTCAGGTCGAGAAAGGCTTCCTATGGTTTTCCACGGGGCCTGCGGGTTCTTTAAAGCACAGATAGATAAGGAATCCGATGTAATCGCGATATCCTCGGCGGGTTCGGGCCGCCGGCTGAGTTCCGTGGTGATCGGGCCGTGCACCACTTGATGTTCAGTGATAAGAATTTGAACATATATCCATGGTTGATTGTCAATACTCTAGGTACTGTATTGGGGAGGCAAAAGAAATTATAAAGCGATTGGAATCGCCGGAGATCGAGAATGGGTGCCTGACATCCCAGGTCGCATATCTATCATGGCATTTCTGGATCACTGCAGATAGACTCCTTCAACACACTCCTTCTTCCTTGCCTTTCCCCTTTTTGCCTCAGTTCTCCTTAGCATACGCACATGAAGACAGGAAATTGTCTGCCTCCCGGTCGCTCTCTTATGTATACATGCCGGGATTGATCTACAGTTCCCATTTTATCTGTGGTTACTGAGAACTTTCACAGTTGGATATTCTGTCGGCGCAGGATTCTAGTCTCCTCACCTAAATATGGGATGTGACTACTCGTCCACTCACTGTTAAGACAATATGGACTCTCATCCCACCAGTATAATCATCCATGCTTGCGTGACAGGAAGATGTCTTACAACTTCCCCGTGATATACCTTGCAGGTCAACAAAGTGGCAAATTATGAGACGCCCAGACAAGGCAGCAACCTTATCGGCATTGTGAATAAAAATAAAACGATACACTAACCATATCTCTGTATACTGCCATATCATTGCTTTGAAGCTACTCCCCTACTCCAGAATGGAGTAGGGTGGTCTCGTGGTCTCCAGAATGATCTTTTTTGCATATAGCAGCTGTTACGACTCAGTGCCCGGGCGCACTTAGCCAACAGGCCAAAAGACCAAATATGCTAGAACTCTATGTTCTAGCATGCCCGGGACCGATATAAGTAGCGCGCATCGTTAGGCTTAGGTGAACCACGCCTAAGTCCTAACAGCAGCGGCGTCTGGTAGGCTAGTCCAAGTACATATGTGTACATATGTGCTTAATTCTAAGCTACCTACGACCTTGCATGGCATCGCCTTTGCCCATATTACTTATTTATTGATCTATCGCCCATTGTAGCTCTACTTCATACAGTGTCTTTTCCGTAGATTTCGTCACGCTAGCCAGGCTGCTGTTGCTCCGGCCTATATTTTCATCTCTTCGTGCACGTTACTAAATGCATGCTATCGATGCGATTCGTACGGCTTTTTCTTTGTACTATTTGAATCCCTACCATAGAGATGCCAGATTGTAACTGAAAATAGAATCCCCTCTCCCTGACTAGAGTAATTAGGGGTCACCCGATACTGCTTGCAGCATGTCGACTGTTTTTCCAGCAATGATAATCTAAATGACAGCGAAATATGTATAGGACCAGCTTCCAGCCACAAACTCTCACATTGATTAAAACGATCTCACCATCGGACCAGCCCAGTCTGTTGGTGATCCCCCACGAGTCCCGATCGCCTCGAGGAGCGATGCGCGCGTTGGCGGGGCAACCACACCGCTGGGCCCCAAAGCAAAACCATCAGCTTCAAGACCATTGCCCCCCATCCTCCTTACCTATACGCAGCCCGGACTTCACAAGCGTTTACTTACTCTCATCGGCGCACTCAATCTCCATTACTTCTGTTTTAGAAGCGCCATTGCTCCGCCTCAAATACCTGGGCGCCACCAGCCGCAAATTCCAGCTGCGTTTTGACACATTCCGCGCGCGTCAACACCAACAATGGGCACCGATCCCGCCCTGCCGCAGGCGCAAGCATGGTGGGTCGACCTTTTCTTCATGAAGTCTGCTTTTCTGCCTACTATTCTGTCCGTCGCGACATCTTGCCCTGCTTGTAACCCCTTTTGGACCAGGGGCTACTCCTCGCTCTCCTTGGTTCTTCGTGTGCAGATCGGCTCCTAGACGGATTTGTACAGGGCTCGACCCGTCGCCATTACATCGCTAATCTCGAGCGCTGTCGCGCATGCTCCAATTACAGTAGTGCAACGGACCCTGAGCCCGAGAACTCTTTCCGATTCACTCCCATCAAAGCCCTACAGGCGCTGCCCCGGTTGTGGGAGCGCAAGCCCTCAACTCCCTTCCGGGCCGGACTCAAGTCGCGGAAGCTGTGGAAACGCTTTCGCTCGTCTTTTACTAGTATGACGTCTCTCCAGTCATCGACCGTGTTAGAGAACGACGCGTTGCAGACAGCAATCAGCACATCCAAGGATTCGGGGTATGTACGCGGTGTGAAGCGTCTTTGTGTTGGGCCCGGCGAGTCAGAGAACTGTGCCGATGTCGAGGTACCGCAGCCTGGACGTTCGTTTCTTGAGACCAAGTGGGAATCGGCGGCCGTTGGAAAACGAAGTCAGTGTGATATCTATTTTGATGGTGTGCCTTTTTCATCGTTAACCGCGGGTTACAGGAAAATTGCCTGACGCTCCCATTGATATTTTTGATGAAAGTTTGCAAAACGGCCTGGCTGGGCCTACTGCAAATGGCAAGAGTAACAGTCTTGATTACACCGAGAAGGACCTGGCGATGACTGGCTCGCCTCGGCCGCTCAGCACTCTCCAGAGTCCTTCAAGGAGAGCCATTTTCAATGATGAAACGCAGGTTGAGAACCAGGGTTCGCCGGTCTCTGACGCAAAGGCTGCAGAGAACCTACAATCCAGACCGGCAGATCACGAACAGTGCGCAGCGATCGACAGTGCAGCAAAGGATGCAACAAAGGTGCGGGATCTGACTCAAGAACAAGAAGGAACACTGGTGCGATCAGCGTTGCGCAGCTCCCTCGATGGAGAGGATGCCGAGCTGCTCAATGACTTCTTGTCCAAGGCGCAGGCCAAACGGGCCGCCAAGGCAGCCTTGTTGAATTCTCAAGGGGACGTTGTTGAGAACTCACCAAGCCCAGATGAGTCCCCACAGACAGAAACAGAATGCTCTACACCTCGGGCGCGTCGGGCGCTGGAAGCTTTGGATACAAATTCGCCCTCGCCAGCTAAGGTGCAAATCTCACCATCTAAGGTAGATGTAACACCTGGCGACGAAGCCCAGGAAAACGAGACCAGCAAAGATATCATAGATGAGGAGCCAGCTCCTGCAAGCCCTGCATGCCGGCGAAGCACTCGAGTCAAAGCTCCCTCAGCGAATGCTCCGCCCGTGCGCAACACAATCGCCCTGCGCCGGGCCAAAGGGAACGAATTTGTTTTCCTACAGCGGACTGAGTCTCAACAGCTCGCCTTGGCTACCAAGCGGAATACGCGGAACAACCGGGGGAACTCGTTGATGCCCCGAGCCGCTCTTGAAGCTATGGCTCAGCAACAGGATGAGGAGCCCGCTACAGCCGACAATGACCCTCAAGCACGGACAGATCGCAGAACCGTCCGGAGCCGTCGACCAGAGGTTTCACTCAAGCATGTCTCGTGGAATGAGGAACGGCTTGCAGAATACGAAGACGAGCGGGAGACGTCAGAGGAGCTGGAAGAGGAGGGTGCCGCCAGCCAAAATGACGTTGGTGGTACTTCTGGCCCACGACCTGGAACGAAGCGTCTAGAGAAGAGCGCAGCGTCGAGTACGCGCAGCGGCCGTCGCCAGGTGCAGCAGCAAGCAGGTCCAGATGCAGACAGCGCACAGCTCGAGGCGGGCCCATCCACGTCGACTACTGCAGCTAGTAGTAGTAGTGCAACCCCGCGATCAAGACGGGTGCGCCGCCTGGGCGACTCGACGATGATCTCGGGCACCCCCGTGAAGACTGGCAGTGGCCGCATCAGCAAGCCACCCGTCGCCCCGCCCCCCGCGATGGCAGTTGCAGGGCCCTCGACTCCTACCAAAGCCCGTCGGAAGCTAGTCCCCAAGTCTCCTAGTTCGTCGTTGCTCACGGGCCCAGCGTCGAAGAGTACCGACCAGCCGTTTGTCAGTGGCATTCCCACCCGCAGCGCATCGACCTCGGAGGGCACCAAGCGGAAGGCTGTGCTGCAGTCTAGTGCGGGATGTACGCCCATGCCTCGACGCGTCCGCGCGCGGACATGATGGCGTGCGGAGGATGGAATTGGTTGGAGTGCATCCTCCCTCGCTGTGATCTTATACACTTTTGTGTCGTTTCCATCGTTGCATTCCCGTGGTCCACGGGCTTAGGAGTTTCCTTGTTGCTTTTCCTTGCCGTTTTTCCAAGATACCAGGCCTTGCTCGTGTTCTTTTGGTTTAGTCTTTCGTCCAATTGCAATCTTTTTCCGTTGTTCCTATCTTGATGCGTTGTTGATCCGGGCGATGCATGCTCTCCGCTCTTTAGTCGTAGGTACTAGTGACAGTCCTACGACCTCCATCTGCGGGATGACGCCAATGTCCGTTGTTGTGCTGATGCACCCCAAGCTTTCCCCTATCTGATCCTCCGCTGCCGGCGGCTGGCGCAAGCCGTGCGATCAGCACGCCCATCCTGCAGCCCTCCCACGCCGGCCACCAGTGCAGGGAATGGATCGCTTTGTGATGCCCTAGCTTCTGGCTAGTAGCTATTGTGTAGGCAGTTCCCATTGCAGTATTTCCTATGATTGCAATAGATGGCTGCTGCACCGTTCCTTTCCCTGCTAAAGTATGTATCGAGTGCCATGCTGTGGGCATATGTCCCTTCCCTACGCAGAGATAGCATCCCACTCGGCCCCCGCCGTTCGGTCTCCCGACCACCACTCGGCATCCATCCCAACGCCTTCCTTCATCCAATGATGCCCTCGGAAATCCATGCAAACCGACCCGAAACACGCCAGGCCGCACCGGGAAAACACTCACGCCTGTCCCAGCACGATAGCAACAAACTTTCTCCAAAACGGAATGGTGTTTGATATGATTCGCGCCCGATCACCAACTGAGGCATTAAAATGCCGGCCTGCAATAGGCACGCCCTGCTCATCTCCGTCACCGCGGCGTGTGGAACATATACAGTGCTAGGGCTCGGGGCCAATCGGCGGGCATGCTTGTTACCGTATACTTACTACGGGGTACGATAGACATCTGCTGTACGCGATCTATGTTGTCTCACTGGACAGATGCAGTAGTATATACAAGTTACTACCTAGGTAGTATGGCTCGGTCTAGTTCTGGTACCGAGTACCGGAGCCGCGCACTCCCGCAACACGCCAGTGACAAGTACCGAGTACTCCCACGTCACGTCCATAACCACCCGATCAGATCATGAATCGATGGTAAAATCATGGGTAATCATCGACACCATGGAAACCGCTCGCCCTCACTAAGCCCTGTTGGGCATCTCGGTGTTGCAGCTTTTCCGGATCTGCCCACCGCGGGGATTCCGACTTCACCCGAGCCCGCGCTAAGCCCGGAGCGCTGCGCCACGGCGCGCATCGCTCCGAGCCACACGCGGGATGACATCGACGCTGCAGGTGCCGGAGCACTCTGCTCCTGGGAATGGGCAATGGTGCAACCGGTGCGCTGTAACCTCGCAAGCGCTCGAATTGTGATTCAGTGGACGATACTAAATATATATATATTTTTTTGTCTTTCAATGGGACATCGCCATCCAGCCGGTGTATACTCGGCGGAATCCTCGAGTGGAAGACTGTGCTCCGTCCTTGGCGGGGATAGATTGCCTCCATGTGAAGGCAGACAAGCATCATGATGGATTCGGCGATGGCGTTGTCAAATTTACTACGGCAATACATCCAATACATCGGGGCTGCAAAAATGCCGCGGTATTCGAGCAATGGATGTTCTGTTTCGTTCTGCACCGCGACCAAAGTCTCATTTATGGGACGCTGGCTCATTACCGAGGGAACGTGGATCCCGGCGGGGAGCATGGCCCGGTGTGTGGGAGAGAGCAACGTATGTTCGGTTGATCAGAGATTCGACCGTGCATAAGAATTAGAATTCTGGCAATGGAAGACTCCGGCAAGTACAACTACTAGGGTTTATGTCTACAAGCAGCATGGATCTAGTCTTGGATGGATTGGACATTCATCTATTGTGTCTGTTCGTTACAAGTTCATAGCAGACACCCACTTGGGTATCAACTTCATTCCAGCACTTTCACTCTCGCTTTCACCGTTTTTCAATTCATGCCGACAGGTTCTTGGCGGTCTCCTCGGGCCAGACGTCGTAGCCAAAGGTATCCTTCATGTTGACAAAGCGGAAGTGGCGGCCGTCGGCCACCTTGTTGACGGCCTCGTAGTCCGCATCCGACAGGTCGATGCTCTTAAAGTTGGACTCGATGCGCTTGGGGTTGGAGCTCTTGGGCAGGACGACGTAGCCGCGGCGCAGACCCCAGGCAATCAGCACTTGAGCCAGGGTGTTGCCGCCCTTCTCGGCGATCTCGTTCAGCGTCTTGTTCTCGCTGACCCGCTCGCCCGTGGTGGGCACCTGGTTCTGCGAGCCCAGCGGCGAGTAGGCCTCGGGCAAAATGTTCTGGGAGAAGCAGTACTGCACCAGCTCGTCGTTGGGCAAGAAGGGGTGGATTTCCACCTGGTTGACGTGCGGCACCACCTTGGCGAATGTAGCCATCTGCTTCAACTGCGGGATGGTCCAGTTGGAGACTCCAATGGCCTTGACCTTGCCCTCCTCGTACAGCTTCTCCATGGCGCGCCATGTAGGCTCGGGGTTCTCGGTGAGATCCTTCAGGATCACGTACTAGAGCACGGTGGTCAGCACGGGAGGGGACTGGAGCAGGGAGGTTTTCCCCCGCAAAAAGAGCTCATACCTTGCCATCGGCACCAATCTTGGGGTGTTCCTGGTCCTCCTTCTCAGCAGCAATGGGCCAGTGGATGAGGAACAGGTCAATGTAGTCCAGTTGCAGACGGTCCAGAGAGTTCTGGGCGGACCAAAGAACATCCTCGTACCGGTGCAGGTGGTTCCAGACCTTGGTTGTCACAAAGATATCCTCACGCTTGACGGAGGGGTTCTCCTTCAAGAAGTCCCGGATTCCCTCGCCCACCTCATCCTCGTTGAGGTAGAACCAGGCACAGTCCAGGTGACGGTAGCCAGTTCGGAGCGCAGTAGTGACAGCTGCGTAGGTCTCGCCCTTGGAGCCCTCGCTAGCAAAGGTACCAAAGCCAACGCCGGGGATCTTGACCCCGTTGCTCAGTGTGAAGGTCTTTCCAGAGGACATGGTGAATCAATTGGATATACAATGTGGTGTGTGAGAGAGAGAAGTGGGAGAAGAAAGAAGTTACAAAGGTAGCGGGATGAAAGGAAGCCGAGCGATGACGCCGTTTTGAAGATTGAAGGTGGGGTGGAGGGGTACCTCGATACCTCGCATGCCAGGTATTGCCATCCTGCAAATGCACAACTCCCGGATGTACAGCTACCTCTGCCTTGCCGGTAACTCTTAGCAATCAGATGTATATATTCCTATCCTGTTCCCCCCAGCCAATACAATGTATACAAAAGGTAACTATATAGCACTCCACGACTTGCAGCACTTCCCCCTCCCCGTGTCGATCCCGCTGGTCTTGGCCCCTTGGGCAGCCATCCTCAGTTGTTCCCATTCCCTCGCCTGCCCCCGGAACCGAGTGTCCCTGAACTGCATGAAAGGGTGCGCGAACCTCCCAAACCGGGCGCGTGTAATTTTCAAAAGCACCCGCGATGACATCACCGCACCCGAAACGGCGCTGAGCGTTTGACCCGCCCGATCGTCATCGGCTCCATCGATCTCAGGCCGGTTCCACGGGCGAACTGTGCTGAACACCAATCATCACCAGCCCGGCCGGCCAGAGAGCCCTTTTCTCGCCCACTCGGCGTGTTGCGCTGCTTCACGCCGGCCCAGAGAGACCCTGCGTAGCCAATCATGCCGCCGTTAATCCGTCGGCCGTCGAAGAGGCGTGGCTCGCGTACTGAGTACACGGCGAGACATGGCATCAACCTTGGTGACGCAGGTACCCTGTACCCCCTTTCCCGTGGATAGCCTCCCGACTGCCACGGTCCACCAGCCGCAATGTACAGTGATCCTGTTGCCAAATGATGACGATAATTCCTAGGAATGATGATACCCAGGGAGTGGATCCACACCCCCCTCCGTAATCATGCAGAGGAAATGGCAAGATACCATTTTTTTCGTTTGCCAATGGACACCGGTATCAGATAGAGCCTCTATATATACGCTGGCCTCCCTCTACTTTCTTGCCTCTTTCTTAACTTTGCTTCTCCCCATTCTGTCTCCCTCTATCGTCCAATTGTCCTGGTATACTTCACCGGTGACTTCTCTACTCGACGATTAGATCATCTACACTTTCTTTGATCTCCCGTCTCTCCCTTCCTACTTCCCGCCACCTGCCAACATGCCTCGCTTTGACGACGCTGACTTTGGAGTCGAGGCGGCTCCTCGGGACCCTCGCGCTAGCGATGCGCAGCCCGCTCGCTCGCCTCGCGACCTGCGTGGCAGCGCTGGCCTCGCCATTCCCTCGGACAGCGGCAACACCGTGGAGATTCCCGCCACCCGGAGCTCCATCAGTGATGCCGCTGCGTTCATGCACAACCTGAGCCTCTCGCCCTCCATGAAGGACCGCCGCGGCTCCCGTAACTCATTCGGCACTTCTCTTCCCATCCCCCGTTCGCCTCGCCACTCCCGACTGTCTTCCGTCAAGCGGCCTGGTGTCTCTATCTCACAGGACATCCTGGCCTCGCAGGTGCAGGACATGTCCAAGGAGAAGGTCAAGGCTGCGAAGAACATGGCTTTCGCCTTCGACATTGACGGTGTGCTGGCACACGGTAACGAGCCCATTGAGGAGGCCAAGGAGGTCCTGAAGATCCTCAACGGCGATAACGAGCTGGGCATCAAGATTCCTCACATCCTGCTCACCAATGGTGGCGGTAAGACCGAGGTCGCCCGTTGCCAGCAGCTCTCCGAGATTCTGGAAGCTCCTATCTCTACCGATCAGTTCATCCAGTCCCACACCCCCATGCAGGCCCTGGCGGAGTACTACGACACTGTTCTGGTGTGTGGTGGCGAGGACTACAAGGTCCGTGATGTCGCCGAGAGCTACGGCTTTAAGAACGTTGTTCACCCCAAGGATATCCTCGCCTGGGACCCGACTGTGTCGCCATGGCGCTGCTTCTCGGAGGCTGACCGCGCTAACGCGAAGCCCCGCGACTTCTCTAAGATGAAGTTCGATGCTATCCTGGTCTTCGCTGACTCCCGCGACTACGCTACTGATATGCAAATCATCATCGATCTGCTTCTGGCCGAGGACGGCAAGCTCCTGACTCGCGCCAAGGACCCCGTCGCTAGCCGTATTCCTATCTACTTCTCCCAGGGTGACCATGTGATGCCTACCGACCACAAGGGTCCTCCCCGTCTGACCCAGGGTCTCTTCCGTATCTCTATTGAGGCTCAGTACAAGGCTCTTACTGGTGTCGACCTTGAGCGTGTCGTCTACGGTAAGCCCGAGCGCGCCACATACACCTACGCCGACGAGGTTCTCAAGTCCTGGATGGATGAACTCCACAATGAGAACCGCCTACCCGAGAACGTCTACATGGTCGGCGACAACCCCCAATCTGACATTATTGGTGGTAACATGTACGGCTGGAACACCTGCCTGGTTCGCACAGGTGTCTTCCAGGGTGGAAAGGGTCAGAACGACCCCAACAACCCCGCCAACTTCGGTGTCTTCGACAACGTTCTCGAGGCTGTCAAGGCTGCCATCGCCAAGGAGCTCGGTGCCGACTTCAAGCTCAAGTGGAACCCCAAGGTCAACCCTGTCCTTCACGGCGAGGGTACCTCCGCTGTCGAGTAAACCAATATCTCACGAAACCTCCAAAACAAGGATCACGAATTTATGGCCCTCGGTACTGTCACGCCGAACGAACCTCTAGAAAGCACACAACCAACAGCGTGAATGCAGCTAGGCTTGGAACGGGTTTGTCTCTATGGCGTTTTTGTTTGTTTTTCCCATTCCACCGCTAGACTCTGTTTCTTTTTGCATGTCCCCCTTAGTTTCCTGGTTGAATTTTGGGGCTTCCTAGGGCTTTTAAGACTTCTGATATCCACTGTCATGTCATTGGCTTAAGAGAGCAGAGTGATCAATACTTTTGAACCTGTTCTCTACACCTATTTCCTTTTGCATCTCTAGACTGAATTTCCATCCTCATTGTGTGGTACGACCATGACGCGAACACTATTTCTTGCGCCATGGCCGCAAGCAGTTGTACCCGACTATTGAACATACCAATACCAACACCATTCTCAAATCAACTTCCGACCTTCAGCCAATGATGACCTTGACCTTGCACATTGCAATATCACTGTATATTTCCCACCTGAGTCCTGTAATTTTCCACGTCAATTTTCATCGTTGCGGGGAAGCAATCGTTGACGCCATCGTGACTGCATCGCCCATTCTTATCGTTTAGTTATCGTACGCAGCGCAGTCTGGTCCCAACTCTATACAAGGTTTAGCCTCGACCTGTCAACTGACACACTCCTTTAAGGCAATCCAAAGAAGAGTCTGTCATGTAGTTTGAATTTGAGCAATTTGCGTATGTGTTTTTCACAGTTGTCACTGTATTTGACAAACCAGCTTGGAATCCTCCACGCAGTTCGAGCCCATCCCCGTCTTGAAACTAGGATTTAGAACGGCGTTGTCTCGGCAAAGCACCGGAACACAAGGGATAGAAAGAACATGGAAAATTCTAGAGCGGGAGGCTAGGCATCTCATTTTCTGGATGGCGTCTAGCCTAGGAAAATTCACTTCTGTCTCTGCGGGCGAAAATCAAACCACCAAGAATGATCAGTGCGGGTGTTGCCGCGCCAGTGGCAAACACGCTTCCTGGGTTCTTTTTTTTTGCCTCGCCCGGATACCCGGCTGGTTCTCTATTCAATTTCTAGTTACCCCTAGATATTTTTTAGGATATAGGAAGTCATGGCTTTTTCCCTGAGACATGGTAATAAGTATTTATCCATATGATCCTATGCTGACCTCAATAGCCCCCTTTTACTCTACCCCCCCCCCTCTCTTAATATTTACCCATAGATAGCTATACACCTTTTGACCGCTCTTTTAAAGAAAGGTATCTGTTCCTTGATAAGGGTTATCTGTGCACTTCTTACTATCGAACATGGCGATAGTGCTAATATACTAACCATTGAACACTAAACCCCGGTGGTTTTGAATAAACTACAGCAGCCTGGGGGGCATCAGCTAGCCTTACTCGGAGTTTCCCTCCTTAGAAAGAGATCTCTTAGCTTCCAATTCTTGTCCCTCTTCAGCGTACTATTATGCTGGTCAACCTCCTTTCCAAATGCCCAAGCGAATCTCATCTCTTATTCCCCTTAGCCGCGGCCAAGCTTTATAATACCACCAACCGCGATATATTGGCATAGGAGGATTTCTGATATCTCTAAACTGACTCGTCTTGGTTCACCTTGACTAGATTGAAAATAATCCTTCCGGGGTCAATGGAGACATCGAATTTGTGAACGACTCTCTCACTATTCCTTTTGAATCTCTATTCCTCTTCCCAAGGGACACTGGACTCAATCTTGAACTGTCTAGCGTGAAGCCTCATGTCCAGTGCTGTATACACATTACTCCCTATGATGGAATAGAATCAGCCACTGCCATCAAGCAAGGAAACTGATCTCCAGCACCTTTCTTACCACTTATAATACCCTTCCCTGACATAGGGAACTATATGTCTTTCTACTACTCTTTTGGATATGAAGATCTAGTTCCATAGACAACCCTCTCCATTCGTTAAGCTCACTGTTCCTACCTTTCTTTTCCTCTCTCCCTCCCCCAGCACTGTCAATTCGGTTCTTCCGCTGATCTTCGATCTGATCTGTATCAAGCATATATAGATCCCTCTTTTCTCTTGTCAGATGTCCTTGTCATGGTTCTCATCACTTCGAGCATATAGACCATCACATTGAAGCTCCTTTGCGTGTGGGCAGGACAATTTGACTTTGACTTGGTGGAGGGTTGATCAAAGATAATAATGAATAGATATATGTAATAAAAAGGATCATAAGAGCAGTTTGAGTTGCTTAGTAGGTAGTAATAAGAAAATTCAAATCACACTATCCAACCCTTCAGGAGTTAGGACTGGGATAGGGAAGAGGTCAGCAGGTGCAAAGATCTCTTATATATCATTCTCTGTCGATATATATGTGTTTGGTGATCTAACAACCCTAGGTTTCTGACTATCCATCTAGACATCAATATTCTCTTTCCAGTGATTACATCTACAATTGGCTCTAGCAGTAACAAGCCTTATCCCTTTTTATATTGTCTCTCACTTATCTCTCGCTACTGTGATATATATTAGTCTAGCCCCCCCCCCCCCCCCCAATTCCTACTAAAATAAGCGAATAGGCTCTGTTCAACTATCAGTCTATATAAGGCTGAGATGAAATATGAGCCTGCGTCGGCACTGGCCTGTGAAGAATGGGAGGCAGCAGGGAAAATGGGGAGAGAGCCCACACTGCCTGACGAGTGGGTTGATGGGAATCTGGTTTGTAAGAATTTGGCCCTTATATCATCCACCATTAAATTAGATTCGCTGACATGCGATATTGCCATATATCGGGCTCTGTACATTCTACAGTGGTCTATATGCACTGTCAATTAGCCCCTGTATATATCTAGAGCTGCGATATATAGTACACAGGGTTGTAGGAGGGCTACCATTGGAGGACCGGTCGGAACTCTAGCATCATTCTCGCGCAATCAGGTGTGATACCTACCCAAGGCGTATGTGATGTCCTACTTAGCGCGCCTGGATTTGCCTCACTTCCGAGGCACTATAGAGAAAGTGGGAGCCTACATCCAATATGAAGTGGAGCGCCTGTCGACTGGTCATGGACAGCGCCAATCCCGTCCTCGAATGGCTTGTACGTGTCCCTGGATCCCCCGCCCCCTGTACGATGACAAGCAGTCGGATGATCTCCCGGCGAGTGGCATTCTCCAGATCCGCGGAGATACGCGACTTGCACCTGAATTGTGTGAATGTCGTACACAGAGCATGGAATGGGCAGCGTTCCTCGGGATCCGGCCGGGTGCCCCGAAAGTTGAATCTATTCCTCACTACAACCGGTAGTTCGGACGGTGTTCTTATCCCCGGCTGATTTTCCAGCCCGAGGGAGGTGGGACAGCGGGCTCTATAGCCAAGATCTCGGCAGCTGCACATTCTCTCCCAACTATTGCCTGGTTGACTTCATAGCATGCTGCGATCCAACCCCGTCGAGCGAGGCGGGAGGGATCAGCACGATCCACGCCCCCCTGGGAGCTCACAAGCGAGGGAGCTTAGCGGATACCGGCAGGAATTGGATGCTCCGTTCCTGCGACGTGCGATGTATCCAGGGTTGTGGAAAGGGATCCTCCTCCCCCCTTTTCCTCCTGCTCGGGGGCGGGGGATGGGCTGACGATTGACCCCAGGGATCTAACGTCATCTGGCATCTCGATCCCGACCGTGTCACAGCGCCGGTTCATCCGAAACTAAGCCTTTGCCAATCCTGCCGGGTTTGTCGCACACGGTCGCAAACGCTGCGGTGTTCCGGTCAGCACCGGGAGGGAGGTGTGGAGGCGAATGCGAAACAAGATTCGGGCCGGTGCCCAGAAAATCAGGGCCCTCGTGAGAGAGCGATGGTTGAAGATCCTCGTGGGATTTGTATTGTATTTCCCTCCTTGTACATCCAAAGGAAGGCAAGGAAGGCAAGGAAGGCGAGTCGGTGAGCTGCGGCTCGGCGCCGGAGCGGTCAGGTGATTACCATTAGGTAATGGATGTCCCCGCACGGGCGTGGCAGCCAATAAGCGATGGCCAACACGGGCGCGATTACCTAACAAGAACTCGAGAACGCCAACGTGGTCCGGGGTACATGTGGATTACTTAGGAAGGAAGTGCAATTGAGTGTGTAGTACCGAGTATCTCCATACACACCTAATAATGTACATATCTAGTATAGACGACGGTGTACCGCCTGACCTGCGCTTGGCCCTAGCGCCCATTCCAGTTATGTCATAGAATCCCCGTTGGAGTCGAAAACGGAGATTCGAGACCTTTGACAAGAAATCCATCGAGGATACGTCGACATGTAACTAGATATGCATGGTCTGCGAATGAATCATGCTAGGATGTCCAGAGGACACCGGGCACCAACGTGGCACGCAATGACGCCATGCGCCGCAGGGAAAAGAAAAGAAAATCGATCGAGGCTGCAGGGGTAGCTTGACGCCGAGCTAAACCGCGTCGGGGCGCCGCCAAACCCAAATGTACAAAATCCTCCGCCACCGTTGCCATCCGCTCCTCCAATATATGTACTTCTGTTCTGCCACGCGCTCGCATCGACCCTCATCATCCTGGAGACTCACAACTGACCGAACGGAATCGATAAAATCGGTGGATTCGTCTCACACCCGACTCCGAGTGGACCACCACCAGGCCTTTTTCTTCTCTTTCCCGCTAAAGCCTGTGCAACGCCGGATCGCCCTTTTCCGTGACTAACAGCTTCGCGTTTTTTCAACTTCCCCCGCCGCCCCTCCTATTCTCCTCTCAGAACCCTCCTCGTCGGCGTCTTTTGCTCTGCTTCTGATTGACCGGGATACTCTTTGGGCGCCGTGGAATCCGGGGAAGCTCGTTGTGTGCAATCTTATTTTTTTTTTTTCCAAAAAATTTCCTCTCGGTGTGCCCACCCTAACGGTACCTCTCCGACCAACCGTCTGTATCTTGGGGCCCTTTATAGAGGGCCCGCTCTCTCTCATTATGGCCTCTGTCACCTCTCCCTCTGTGCCTTCGCACTCCAAGCCGACCAACCCTCGCCTCACCACCTGCGGTGATCCCCACTCGCGAGACTCGTCGCCCTCGTCTTGCGACACCCCCGACGGCTCGCGGTCAAGCAGTCGCCGCCGCCCATCCTTTGGCTCCATCAAAGAAGACGTCGACGGTAGGCTCGCCTTGTCGTGCTATGCCCCTCGTATGCCGTGACTGACTCGATCGACCTCCCAGGCATTGCGCAATCCTTCTTGGACACGCACCACGTCCCGTCCCCCAAGGAGGCCAAGGACCCTCGCACGTTCGACTTTCCGGAGATGCAGCAGACGCCCGACTTCTGTTGCCCATGCGGTGGTTTCCTGGGATGGAAGTCGATTCGACTGGGCGGAAAGAGCCTGAGCCGCAGCTACGGAGATCTCCGCAACCTGGGAAACCTGCAGGCAAAGGGTTGGGCATGGGAAACTACTGATACGGGAAGAGAACTCGTACCGCCCAAAGCATCCGCGGTCGTGGAACAGGAGCTGCCCCAGCCGCCTCCCGCGGGCACGTCGGCTCTCGAGAAGCTCCCGCCCGAAGTCCTCGGTAAGAGAGGTGTTGGTGCATGAACCCATCCGCCCGCTGTACTAACCCGTCTCGCCAGACCAAGTCATCTCCCACCTCGCATTGGATGTGCCTCCCAACGGCTACGCGCCACGCAATGTCGACCTGGTGTCATGCCTCCTGGCCTCGCGGACGTTGCACGCGGCGACGTTAGGCGTGTTGTACAGAAACATGACCTTCCCGCACTCGATCATCTTCTCCAAGGCGCTCAATCATATGCTGCAGTATCCAGCTCTCGGCACTCTGGTGCGCCGTCTGGACTTTTCGCACTTCACTTCCGTCGGCCTGGGTCGCACCAAGCAGATGAACGCCGAAATCCAAAACTTGACCTCGCGGACTCTGCTCCAGTGCCTGGATCTTTTGCCTAACCTGAAGGAATGTCTTCTGCAGGAGCATCTCGAGGGCGATCTGAGCGTGGACGTGGTTCGGAAGCTTTTCATGGATTTGCCAAACCTGCGCGCGGTGGATTTCTGCGGTTGTTCGACCCAATCCTTTTCTCAGGTGTTCCAGGAGGCTCTGACCGCGGGCCCTCCTTTGCCGATGACCATGCCCAACCTGCAACGTCTCTCGCTTCATGAGTGCAGCACAATCCAGGCGCCGATCTTCGATCTCTTGCTCTCGCGAATGGTCAACCTGACTCACCTGGATCTTACTCATACCCAAGTCAACGACTCGGCCCTCTTCGCCATCCCCGAGACGGCCCGTATCACCCACCTGAGCTTGTCCCGGTGCACCCGTCTTCGCGCCTCGCAGCTGGTGGAGTTCCTGACCACTCACCCGGCTGTCTGTAACTCTCTGACGTATCTGAACCTCATGACGGATGCGACGCGCTTCCGCCTGCTAGAGGAAGAGGATGTGACTGCGCTGCTGCCCAAGCTGCCGAGCACTCTTCGCTCTCTCAATCTGGGCGGTGCGAGAGTGACCTCGGAACACGTGCCACTACTTGTCCCTCTGACCAAGCACCTGGAGGAACTGGGCCTGAGCTCTGCGGATCTCTCTGTGAAGGATGTGAATTCCTTCTTCACCCCGCCCCCCGAATCTATCTCCGGTCCCAGCGGAAACGCGGCTCCCAGCACGTTGTGCTACCTTGACCTTGCCAAGGTTCCGCAGATGACCATCGGTGCCATCTTTCACTTGAGCTCCTGTCTCCTGCTCACGGAGCAGAGCTACCCACTGCAGGTGATTGAATTCGGTGACAAGATCATCACCCCCTTGCGTGAGCGTTCCAAGACTCAGCGCGTCTCGGTGGGCTGGACTGTGCGGGACCTTGGCCGACGGGGCTGGTACGTCCGGGACCCGGCGTCTATGCCCAATTGCCCCATTGATGATGGCTCGCGTTCCTGGAAGATGGGCGCGCGCTGGTGGGGTATGCGCAAGATCCCCATGGCTGTCGGCGACGTCGGCGGTATTTACGGACACTACATGTTCAAGAAATGATTTTCCTTGGCGCCTTTCCTTCTACTCCGCGGGAAAAAGCAAGCTCTCTACTCTTCACTGCGCTTTTTTGATCATTGCTGGTGGCCAATACCCTTATTGATTTTCTTTTCTTTCATCCTGGGCGGTTTCGGTCTTTTCTGATGATTACGAATGATGATATCCGGTCTATGCATGGCGGCGCGCAACATGGTTTACGAATTTCGGTATTCTGGCTCCTCGCTTCGGGTTCGTGCTCTTGGTCCGCGTCTTCGTTGGTTTTGCATAGCATTCAGGGTCTCAGTATGGTTTCTACTTCGTGTTGCTGCTTTGGGTGTTTTCGCGACCTTACTCGGCGTATCATCATTGCTCTCCCCATACTATGTTACTTTACTTGCTAGCCGTCAATACATTCTTGTACATTGACTGTAACTCTACCCACGAATAATAGCCAAGTGTGCCAAATAGTTCGAATCCCAACTTAGGGTATGGCGATGCAGGTGATATGTCACGTGACTGACTATCCAGAAGAGCCGCAAGCTCTGAACTGCTTTCACCTCACCCGCTGCTCCTGCAACTCGAAGGCCTCAGACCTTCTTCGTCTCAGCCTCACCCCGGGGATCTGCTCATCCCGATGGGTGGTTCCATTGTCGCCGCTCAGGACAGTGGAAGCTGTCTCGACACGCGACGATGGCACCTCCGAGCGGAGCGGCCGTCTACAAGAAGAAAGATGGCACGCTGACTCTAACCGAGGATGAGCAGACGCTCATCTGGACGCCCACGGTGCCGGGACCCTCTCCCGTCTCGTTTCCGGTGTCCACCATTACCAGTATGCAGCTCGTCAGCCTGCGCTGCGCACGCTCCCCGCCACTTGGTTGCTAACTTTCGCGATGACTAGACCTGCAGCAGACCCCGGTGACGAACCCTAAGGTAATGCTGAAGATCTTCGCCCTGGCCGCCGATGCCGCTCCGAACAGTGCTCCAGATGCATATACGTTTACATTCACCGCTCCCACAGATGCCCGAGCACAGGCTGATGTCATTAAAGACACACTCAGTGCCCGCGTCAACGCGGCGAAGGCGGGCACGCCCTCGGGGACGCCAACTCCAGGGCCCAGTGGGGGTGGTATGTCGGCGGCTATGGCGATCGCGAATGCAGTTTCGTCGGCAGGGGCGGCCAAGAATCCCTGGGATGACGATAACAGGCTGAAGGGCGACGTGGAGCTACAACAGTCGCTGCTGAAAGCGGATCCCACACTACAGAGGATGTTTATGGATTCGCTGCATACAAAGCCGGAGACTTTGAGCTCCGGGCAGTTCATGTCACAGTTCTGGTCTACTCGACTGCATCTGTTGCGGGCACACGCGATCGAGCGAGCCCAGACCCGAGGCTCATACAATGTTTTATCTTCGCTAAAGCCGCGCGTTGAGGATAACGTTACGCGGTTGAATATCAGCAAAGAGCAGATCCAGCTGATCTTCACCCAGCACCCGCTTGTCAAAAGAGTCTATGATGAAAATGTCCCCAAACTGAGCGAGCAGCAGTTCTGGTCGCGGTTCTTCCAGAGCCGGCTGTTCAAAAAGCTGCGTGGGGAGCGTATCTCAGAGGCCGATGCTACGGATGCCGTGCTGGACAAGTACCTCCGGGAAGACCCCGAGGACTCGAATCGTGATGCCAACGTCCCGCACTTTCTTGATCTGGCTGGAAATGAAGTTCATCACAGTCAGCGCCGGGGTAATCGGCCTGATCTGGATATGCGACCCTCCGGCGTGGACAAGGTGCCCATCATTCGGACACTGAACAGTCTGAGTGAGAAGATCATGGCCAATGTTGCACCAGCCGATGGGGATGTTACTGCCCCCATCGGCATGGACGAGGAAGCCTGGCAAAAATTGCAGCTGAGGGATCTACGCGGAGATGAAGAGCAGTCGCGCATCACACTCAACGTTCGAGATCAAAACCGCTTCTTTGCTCAGACCCAGGAGGATGATCAGAACCGGGCATTTGCGCAACAGGACCCGGATCAGATTCTGCAGACGCTTCGCACAGAAATCATTCAAAATCTCCCGCTTGGAGGCACTGCTCCTTTGCAAAGACTCGTTGATCCCGGAGATGAAGAAGATGAAGAGATGGAAGATGCGCCGGCCAGTCGGCGTCCAGTCGGGTCCTCTGCGGCCTTGCACGATGCATTTGCCCAGATATTAGTGGCGGTGCGTGAGCGGCGCTCTCAGCTGAACGAGGGTTCTGCGTCCGACACCTACGGACTCTCGGCAGGTCTATTCGATCGCTTGACACTGACGCATGCGACGACGACCGAATTCCTGCATCAATTCTGGCAGGCGTTCTTGTCGGGTGACTCAGACCGTGCTGCCGAGGTCAAATCCCTGTCGGAATCACTGCAACGTGCAATGGAAAGAATCAAGGCCGTGGCAGATGCCGCGGAGGCAGAACGCCAGGTCGAGGTTGACCGTGTGAAGAAGCATGCTCGCGAAGTGTACGAAAGCACCGGACGCAAGTTGCGCCCAAACCTGGACGGTATTGAGGGTGGCCAAAAAGTTGTGAATCAATTACTTGGTCCCACTATGCATGCCTTGGAACAGGCATTGAAGCGGTATCAAACTGCATACGAGACGGAAATGAAAGAAGCCGCCTCATTGGCCGTCTAGATCGATGAGCTGATGCACAGCAAGAAAACCAAAATGGGACGGCATATGGCGTTGGTGATGGGCATTGGAGAATTGTACTATATCACAAAGCCAGATGGCTACTTTAATTCTGCGAGCGAGTCCCTGTGTAGTCGTAGGAATGTCGATAACAGTCCGTTGTCCACGCAGATCGCGGCTCTGCATGCCGAGGTTCCCCAGACTCCGGCGTTGCCATCTGGCCTCGTCCTTCCACTCCACCTTCCACTCTCCATCCACCATCCCCAATCAACAATCCTCTCCAATCGCCCCGGATGAGCAAGTCCAGCCCACCTCCCTAATTTGCCCGCAGAACAGCACCTCCCAATCGCCACGATGCTCACCTCCGGCCTCACCAACACCCCCCTCACCAAGGCCTTTCTCATCTATACCATCGCTTCTTCAATCGCCCTCTCCATTCTCGACATCAAGCACCTCGCCTCGATCCACGTCTCACCACACTTCTGGCCCTATGCGCAATTCTGGCGCGCGCTGGCCTGGCAAATCGCCGGCTTCGCGAATTCCACCGAGGCGCTCTTCGCCGCGATGCTCGTGTATCACCTCCGAGTCGTCGAGCGGGCATGGGGGCAACGCAAGATGGCAGTACGTCCTCCCTCTCGCCCGGAACGAAACCGAAACAAATACAAAAAAGGGGAAACATTGAGCAATGAACAATACTAACCACCATCCCTCAGACATTCCTCCTAACCACCCTCCCCTTCACCACCCTCCTCCCACCCCTCCTCCTCGCCCTCCTCGCCCGCCCCCTCTCCCTCAACACCCTCAACTACCTCCCGTCCGGCCCAACAGCCACGCTCTTCGCCCTGCTGGCGCAGTACCACGCCGCTGTGCCACACGTCTTCCGCTACCGCATCGGCACGTCATCCACCACGCCGCCCGCGCCCGCAGCCACTGCCACGCCCGATCCGGCTGCACCGCATCCCGCGGCGCCCGCCCCCAAACCCCCGTCCCCGAGCTTAACCGTCCTCCTCTCCGACAAGAGCACGACCTACCTCGTCGCCGCGCAGCTTGCGCTCTCCCAGTTCCCGGCCATGCTCCTCCCGTCGGCGGTGGGGTGGGTGGTCGGCGTGGCGTGGCGCGCGGAGTTGCTGCCCGGCTTGTCGCCGGCGCACACGGGCTTCCGGGTTCCGGCGTGGATGGTTGGGGAGCGGGAGCGGAGGGGTGGTGCTGGCGGTGCTGCAGGAGGCGGAGCGGCGGAGAGGGAGCGGTATGAGGATATGCGGCGACGGTTGGAGGGGGAGGCTGCTTCGGCGTCTGGGTTGGATGGTGCCGGTGCTGGCGGTGATGGGCAGCGACGGAGGAATGCAGGTGGGAATGGCGGAGAGGGCGGAGGGGGTATTATGGAGCGGTTGAGGGGTGCGTGGTGATGTGTCTCTGTGTTGAGAAAGGCCAGAGGATGATTGATTCATTGCATCGCTTGGCTGTCTTCGACGTGGTCTCACTCCTGCTATCATGGTAAACTATCGTGATGTCCACGGCTTGGGATGACTACTCTTGGTCCAACTTGAATGGATGTCTGGGATGGACATTGCATGCAATTGCAAAAGTACATGATCCATATAGCCATATCGTCCCTAGAAGTTGTCCCTGGATGCTTTCTATCTATGCACTATGCAAAACTGCCCGCTCTGGTTCATATAGTATTCCATCTCCGGGCCCAGTAACTAGAACTAGATTCACCGTCCATTGCGGCTGCGGCGCATGTTTTCCTTGCACTCGTTGCAATACCATTTCACTATGCCGTCATTAGCAATGGACTCTCAACCATACCAACGTCCCACAAGGACAGAGATAATGAAGAAGGCGAAGCAGGGGCGGCAGCGTAGGAACTCACCATTCTTCCCAGGCGGTTTTGTCAACCCCACACAAGATAGATGGAACCACTCGCGCGGACAAGCGTCGTTGTCGCACGCAACCATCTCGCCGAAACTGATCTCGTTGCAGTAGCAGTACCGCGGCTCACCCTCCTCGTCTTCGTCGTCGCCCTCGTGCAGAGACTCCTCGTCGGACGGGACGGCCCGCGTCGGGGCAGTGGCCTTTTTGGTGTTGCGCTTGGGCGCGGGATCGGTGCTGCGAGTTGGGCGGGAGCGGGACGAGTTGGACTCTGCGAAGGTGGAGAGCACGGGTGTCGAGATCTTGGAGGATCGTCCTTTGTTGTGCTCGGGCTCGAGCGGGTCGGCTGGTCGGCCGTCTGGATCCTCGCGTTTTGCGCCTGCTGGGATGGACGCTCGCGAGGAAGCTTCGGCTTCGTAGTCGCGTGTCTCTGGGTGGGATGCTTCGTGTTTGACAGCGCCTTCGCGAGGTGTTGATCGCGGATCGGCGGGTTTGGCTAAGAAAAATCGGAGATTAGTTCACCAAATCAAGTATGAAAAGGGCTATGTATAGGCATACAGGTATTGGGTTGGCCGATGCGATTCGAGGCCGAGGACGAGGGCCGTTGTCGAGATGCGCCTGTTTGCCCGACAATTGGCTGCGCACGGGAGGATTGCGGGCGAGATGGATTGGGACCGGGACTTGCAGCACCCCGCGGGGCATTGAAGGTCCCGATGAGAGGCGAGGGTGCCAGAACAGGTGATCCGGCATTGGAAGTAGCATTGCCTCTGGAAAAGAACGAGTTAGTTACGATCCTCCTAGAGTAGACGAAGCCGTAAACATACCTCTTGCGAGCAGCAGCCGCACCGGCATTGGGCGCCCGTGACCTCTTCTTCTCGCCTGCGTCCTTGGCCGTGGCCCTCTGGCCCGCTGGCCCGCTGGCCGAGCGCTCCATAGGCGCACCGATATCCATTGCCGCAGGCCGTTCCACCTTCCGGCGCTTGGGTGCAGCATTTTCCATCGCGTTATCCCCACGAGATTTCCCAGAATTGTTTTTGCGGGCGCCTCGAGAGTCCTCGTAGTCAGCATCGACGGGTGCCCGACGCTGCTGCTTCCGCGCCTGCATCGCTTCGCGTCGTGCCTCGCTCCGACTCGCGGCTTCAGCTTCGTGAAGGGCGTGCGCCAGGTCCTGCCTGTTGGAGACGGCTTCTCGGCGGGGCCGCTCGGTAGTCGCCGCCTTAGCAGCACTCTTATTAGAGTAGGCCCAGTGCGTCAGACTACCCAGACGAGCCTCCTCGCTGATCTCGCCCGCAATGTAGGGGAACACAGTATCCAGCCGCACGACCTGACGGTCCAGTTCCTCGTTCGCATTGGAAATCACATGGTTCTTCTCGTCGGCTGTCATCATGAGGTCGGAAAGGCTCTGCCGCACACGATCAAAGAGGATTCGACGGTTTTTACTCTCGGGCGATTCGGGCGATTGGGAAAGTTCCTGCGTGGAGAAGAAGCATTAGCGGGGTCGTTCCACACATAAGATCACAGTAATGATAGCAGATGGCCTACCTTGGGTATCACATCCTCGCGAACCATACCACCGACAATAGGCGCCGGGTGGGGAGGATGAGGAACAGGTTGCGACTCCGAAGAGACCTGCAGCAGCTGGAGCAAATTTTCTTCTAATGCCCAAGCCTTGGCGTCAACTTCCTTTAATAAGGAATTGTGCCGGCGGAACTCGCGCGGAAGGGCGGTGATCGCGTCGGTAAAATGCGTAAGGGCAGGGTAGAACCCATGAGGCACAGGGGGGATGGAGGGAGTCTCAGCTATCGAGCCTCGGCCGAAGTTGAAAGAGGACCGGCCAATGGTCTTGGATGTCCGCGAGGGATTTGTGCGTGTTTGCCGGGCAGATTGGCGGATTCCCTGGCCCTGGGGATTGAGGGCTGACGAGGTGACAGCGGACATGGTGGGTAGAGTGGTCAGGTTGGGGGGGGTGCACCGCTACGCGAGCGCTTTGAGGCGCGCCTGGGCCTTGTCGATGGGACGAGAGGGATGGGATGAAAATCAATGGCCCAGAATGGTAGCCTGTCACCACGCACAGCCTGCGACACCTCGAGTAGCAAAAAGGAGACGGCGTGGGAGAAGCAGCAGGTCGGGAAGTTTGCGTGCGGAGAAGAGCGCATTGGATCAGGTGAGTGAGTGCCTGCATTATCAGGCGACAACAGAATTAGTCATGATCTACATGTGACGTCATGTCAGGAACAGCTGACCGAGCGTAGTTATGCTCAGTCAACTACACCTGGGCACGAAGTGCAAATAAATCGCACCACCGAGTCAGGTAAATCAGGATACGTCCAATGTCAATGCATCAAGTCAATGAAAATTTGTATTTTACAATATCATGGATTCTAGGTATAGACGGGCCCGAAGACAGGTCGTATACACCGAAGTCGCGAACTCGAGAGAACTCATGCAAATACATAGGGAAAGGTGGTACAAACGAGAAAATCGGACGCTAGCTCCCAGGCGAACCAATGAACATAGGAAAAGAAACCCTCCCACAGTCAACTCCCCTGATCTTCCAAGGGTCAACCCGGAATACTCAGAAAAGCGCTTACTCGCCCTTCAGGCGCTCCTGGTGAATGGAGAAAGCATCCTCCAGGAACTCCTGCTCCTCCTTAAGGTGGACGGCCTTGAGACCGGTGGCCACGGAGGCGCTGGGCGAGCGACCGGCGTACAGGACGTGGCGGCGGTTGTGGTGCTCGGTCGAGTTCAGCAGGGTCTCGATACGGGGCTGGGTGTATGACCAGGCACCGGCGTTCAAAGGCTCCTCCTGGCACCAGACGATGTTCTTGGCGTTGGGGTAGCTATCCAAGTTCTCCTTCAGCTGGGCCCACGGGAAGGGGTGCAGCTGTTCAACACGAGTGATGGCAGTGTTACGGATGCCGTTGGTCTCGCGGTGCTTGAGCAGGGCGCCGTACACCTGGCCAGAGCATAGGATGACACGTTCGATCTTCTCGGGCTCATCAATGGCAGTACCGTGGGCAGGGTCACGGATGATCCACTGGAAGTGGGAGTCATCGGTGAAGTTCTCGATGTCAGAGCGGGCAATGGGGTGACGCAGCAGAGACTTGGAGAAGAAGATGACAAGAGCTGTAATCGGGCGTTAGTTCTCCACCATCAATCAATTAGTGGCAAAGGGATATGGATACGTACGCTTGCGGAACTGGCGGTGGATCTGGCGACGGAGGATGTGGAATAAGTTGGAGGGCTCAGTCATGCAGGCAATCTGCATGTTGCAGTCCTGGTGCTGGCGATCCAGCTTGTCAGCAGCCGGGAACACGCGCGGCTCCTCGTTGCAAAGCTGGAGCCAACGCTCCATACGACCGGAAGAGTGCTCAGGTCCCTGGCCGTCGTAACCGTGGGGCAGAGAAACAACCAGGCCGGAACGCTGCAGCCACTTGGATTCACCAGAGGCGATGAACTGGTCGATGATACACTGAGCGTTGTTGGCGAAATCACCAAACTGGGCCTCCCACATCACCAGGGCGTTAGGCGAGGTCAGAGAGTAACCGTACTCGAAGCCAAGGGCACCGAATTCGCTCAGGGACGAGTTGGAGATGACAAAGCTGCCCTGGTTTTGGCTAATGTGTTGCAGGGGAGTGTAGGTGCCCTCATTCTCCTGGTCGTGTAGAACAGCGTGACGCTGGGAGAAGGTACCACGCTCCACATCCTGTCCGGAGACACGGACGTGGTATCCCTCGTCAACGAGCGAACCGAAGGCAAGAGCCTCAGCAGTAGCCCAGTCGATGTTCTTGCCCTCGTCAACAGCCTTCTTGCGGTTGGTCAAGATACGCTTCAGATTCCGGTGGAGGGTGAATCCCTCGGGACCACCGCTGACAACGTCGGCAATGTGCTTCAGTGACTTCGTCTCCACAGCGGTGGGGAGATGGGGCAGAACCTCGGTAGCCAGCTCCTTGGGGGTCTTGAAGTTGTTCCAGGCGGAGGTCAGCCACTCCTTGCTGGTAGGCTGGTAGTCCTTGCTGCGGTCGAAGCTGTCATTGAGCATACCCCAGACCCACTTCTTGTGCTCATCAATGTCCTCCTTCGTGAAGGTACCCTCAGCAATGAGCTTTTCAATGTACTTGTCGAGCTGAGCCTTCTGGGCAGCGATACGCTTGTACATCAGAGGCTGCGTGAAAGAGGGCTGGTCGGTCTCGTTGTGACCCTGCTTACGGTAGCAGACCATGTCAATGACAACGTCACGCTTGAACTCGGCACGCCAGTCGGCAGCCACCTGGCAAACGTAGTTGACGGCCTCGACATCGTCAGCGTTCACGTGGAAAACGGGGGCGTCGATCGACTTAGCAATGTCCGAGCAGTAAGGGGTGGAACGGGCAAAGCGGGGGTCAGTGGTGAAACCAATCTGGTTGTTCACCACGATGTGAATGGTACCACCGGTGGAGTAGGCGGGCAGAGAGTGGAAACCCATGGTTTCATAGACAACACCCTGGGCAGCAAAGGCGGCATCACCGTGCAGCAGGACACCCATGGCGGTGTCGAACTTGGCCTCGTCGTTGTTGTAGTGCTGAATGGCACGAGCCTTGCCGAGCACGACGGGGTCCTCGGCCTCAAGGTGAGACGGGTTGGCAACTAGGGACAGCTGCACACGCTTGCCAGAGGGAGTCGGACGCTCGAAGTTCATACCCAGGTGGTACTTGACATCACCGGAACCCTCGTCGGAAGGCTCGGCCGAACCAGCAAACTCACTGAAAATGGACTCGTTGGGCTTACGGACAACGTTGGACAGGATGTTGAGACGACCACGGTGGGGCATGCCGATGACAATGTCCTTAATTCCGTAGTCGACACTACGGTCGATCAGGGCCTTCATACCGGGCACTAGGGTCTCACAACCCTCCAGACCGAAACGCTTGTCGTTGGGGAACTTGGTAGCCAGGAAGGACTCGAAGCTGGAACTCCAGATCAAACGGTCGAGGATGCGGCGCTTGTCGTCGACCGAGTACTTGAAGGGCTCGGGAATCTCGAAGCGGTCTCGAATCCACTCGCAGGGCTTGCGGTCGGGAATGTGGATGTACTCAACACCGTAAGAACCGCAGTAGATCTTCTCACAGGCGGCAATGATCTCGCGCAGGGTCATCTTCTTGCGGCCGTCGGTGACGAAGCGCGGCAGGATACCGGGGCCAAGAGCGAACTCCTGGTCGAGGTCGCGCTCGGTGAAACCATAGTGGTCAAGCTCGAGCTCCTTGGGCTTGTCGTAGCCGAAGGCCTCCGCCTCTCCGCGAATGCCGAGAGGGTCGATCTTGGCCTTGTGGTGACCGCGGGCTTGGTAAGCGCGGACCAGCAGCTGGACCTTCAAGTGATTTGTCACATCGGTGCCAGCGGCAAGACCGGTGTCGGGCATGTCCTGGGGGACACCACCAGTAGGGGTCGGCACAAGGGTGGGTGGCGGGGTGAACGCCTGGGAGATTGGCATGTTGCCATCCTCCATGTTCTTGAAGTAGGTCTGCCACGAGATGTGGACACTGGACGGATCGCGCTTCCATGCGAGGTACATCTCGTCAATGTAGTTGGCGGTGTTGCCATGGAGGAAAGAATCGCTGGGGTCCTAATTCACGGGGAGGGCAGAGTTGCGCCGTCGCGTTAGTGGAATGGCCGAGTCTTCTCCTCTTTCATCGCACACCATCATCGGATTGCAAATGATCAAGGCTGGTTGTAGCTTACCACTCCGGGAGATTGGCCCTCGGCAGACGAGGCGTAGGACCGGGCGCCGTTGAAAGCGCGGTCGACGATGGCAAGGGGCCGGCGAGCGGCAAGGCTGAAGCCAGAGCTCTTCGACGCGCTGCGAGCAGTCGAGGCCAGGTGGAGTGACCTCCGACATGACGAGGAGGCGACACTACGCAGCATGCCGCTGTTGGTGGCCTTCAAGGCGGTATTCCTGAACATTGCGGGATTTTTCTGTCGGGCGCAGGAAGAATCTGCTAGTGTTCGAGGGGGAAAGCCAGCACTGGATAAAGACAATATATGGCGTCAAGCTTCAAAGACGCAAGTCGAGTAGTCTAAAGCTGGGATCAACTATTCATGCGCGAGTTAGTCCCAAGTTGCCAGGTAACAACAGTTCTCCTGCCGCAAGTACCGAGAGACACGGAGCAAACAGGTCAGCACGTACCGGAACAGATCGCGTACAAGCACAGGTGTCGACTAGGATTGCCGTAACACCTGTATGGAAACGGAACTCATCAGAGAGCAGAAACTCTGCTGATACAAACAACGGGGGAATGGATAGAGGAGAAGAGGAGCGCAACTGCAGATCGACTCGAACGGAGAACCTGGAACCGGAATGAGGCTGGTGCGCTGAGTCAGCCCGAAGCATAACCGATTGACCAGCGTCATTTCCAGTTCTCACCAGTAAGGAGCGCTTGGCTTGCGCCCGGCGAGTCGCTGGTTTGCGCCCCGAGCCACACTTCTCCACTGCCGGCTAAGCATTTCGGCGCGTTCGGTGCTTTGCGGGTGTTTTCGGCCTAATCGGACACGCATGGATTGCGATGACGGCAGTCTGCCTTCTATAACTAGTTATACGTTATACATTACTGATTATTTCCAACACTAGGAACCAGGTCTGAAGTGCTTAGAACACCGTCACGAATACAACATCAAAGAAATGCCAACGTCAAACTTCCAAAACGAGTCTCACATATTCATTAGATCGTGAAAGAAAAGATAGCCAACCATATGCGACAGAGAAGCCAAAAAAGGACAAAGGATTATATCCATGCAAAGAAGGGGCAGGGAGAAGTTTATAAGACGTTGGGACGCGGAGTGCCGGTATTCGGCAATAATAATGCCTCGCCCTCCACGTAGGCCGGCCCGTCAATTCCGCTGGGCGGGAGATCGGCACCATAGCCCAGATGGGGGTCTCGAAGCGGCGAGGTCGCACGGAGATAGCTGTCGTCATAATGAGAGCCCATCCGGGTGAGCCCTTCGTCGGCAGAGGGCCTGGCGTCGGAAGGGCTGACTTCAGAAGCACCTGTGAAGCTGCCCCGGTTAGAGGACGGCAGCGTGTGAGGCGGCGGGCTGCCGGCACTGCTACGCAGACTGCCGTTGCTCCCGCCCCAGGCGCCGCGTCGGAGCTTCATGAGCGCGCTCAGCGACATTTCGTCGTCGAGGTTGCCCATGTCGACCAACTGAGCAAGGCCCGGACTGGCCAACGAGGGGGTGGAGTGAGTGCCGGCGTGCGCCTTCAAGGAGATAACCGAGTTGCGTGTACTCCATTCACTGCGCTCGGTGATCGGCGTCAAGCTGGGCTCTTGGAACTTACCGCGACTACTGTGGTTGCGGTTGATGCCTTCGATACCGCGCGGGCCAAAGTAGCCTCCGTTCGTGAGCTCCGAGCTGCCACCCCCGTAGGCTTGTGCATAGAAGCCGAATTCATCGCCGTAGAAGCCTTCGTCGTCGTTCTCGAGCGCTTCCGCGTTGGCTGCCGCGACAATCGGGTCATCGTAGTAGGCATCATCATCGTCATAGATCTGATCATCAAAGACTTCGTCGAAGCCCACCACATCAGGCCCCTGGCTGAGACGGCTATCGTCGGATACCAGTCCCGGCTGAGAATCACCCGTATGAGATGTCTGTGAGATACTCTCTTGTCCCAGGGACCGGTCACTCGTGCTGAAGGTGCGCTCAAATCGGCTCTGGCTGGCCGCTTCGTTTGCTGCAAACGCCAGAGCATTGTGCAACACTTCCAGATTCTGCTCCGTAAGCACTCCGCCATGGGTCCGAGAAGGCCCCATGTTCGGTATCGGCTCACCAAGCGGTCCACGCTTGATCGTAGGCACTCGGTACTCACTTGCCACACTGGGCATATGCTTCAGACCCTGGGTAGCATCTTCCTCGAGCAGCATATCCTGCTCTAGGCGGTCAGTATCAACTTCAGACTGAACGGTCTCAAGGCCTTGCTGAGGACCTCCAACAGGTTTCCGTTCGTAAAGATGACTTGTCTCGTCATCAAAGATGGATTCATCGAATCCTCCATCCTGATTGTCGATAGTCAGGTCCCCAAAATCCCCGTCATCAAAATATAAATCGTCATCGTCATCACCCAGTGTCGCTAGGTCCTGCTTCTTGGCATGTGGATGTTGAGTTGTGGGTTCTGGGGCAGCGGCGTTGGTGAAGGGCGGTTGAGGAGGTGTTTCTGACTTTTGGATGTCGCTATTTTCTGTTTTAATCACCTCTTCCTGGACAGTTCCTGCCGGACAGGCTGGGGGTGCAGACGGGGGTGCAGGAGTGCTTGGGCTCGCAACCACAGGCGATAGTCCCGGGGTCGCCCAGGATTTAAACTCGCCATTAATATTGCGCGCCACAGTAGGTGGGTCGAAATAATCATCGTCGGCATCAGCATTGACTCCTGGGATTCTTTCTTCAAGACCATCAACGTCGTTCAGCATGTCATGGTCGAATTCCTCGTCAAAGTCGTCGAAATATCCATCTTCCAATTTGCGCGCAGCTTCTTTGGCCTTGTGCTTCTCTTCGAGAAGCTTCTCTTGAACGGAGGACTCTACGCCTCCCATGTCAAAGCTGAACCGGGAAGCATTACTCTTGAGATGTTTCGGCAGACCCGCGGGATAATGGGGCACATCTGGAATGGTGTCTTGGTCTTCACGATTTGCAGGAGGTCGCACTTCCGGTTCATCTCCGGGGAGCTCGACAGGGACATCGGCGGGAAGCTCTGCGGGAAGTTCCGCCGGCGAGTGTACATTCTTCGCAACTATCTCAGGACGGTATTCTGGTAAGCTAGGAGGCAGCTTTTTCGCAAAGACCGGAACCGAGCCATCGTAGGCATGCTGAGACGGGTTTGTCAACAACGTTGACTGGAGGTAGCCCTTGTTCTCAGGTTGCAGAACATGCTGGTCGTCCTCGAAATGCTCTTTGAATACCGGCGAATGGTCACTATGTCTTTTGGTCTGATCGCTCCATCGACTCCTCGGGCTCTGGCCAGGGAACCGGGGCGATAGTTCCTGGGCAAGTGGGTAGCCTCCATCATGTGCCCCGGCTGGCAATCCAGATACAACTCGACGCGGTCGAGGAGCCGAGAAGTCGTGTACAATATGCCCCCGAATGCGAGGATCATAGTCATCAGGAATAGCCGGGATGAGGTTCGGCGCGCCCAATTTGGCTTCCTCGACCCGAGAGTTGCTCATCTGCGAAGAGCGTCGACGAGCAAGTAAAGACATGGGATTCAGCAGATGAAGCATCGCTTTGCCTGACTTATGGTGAGGATGATCTGTCGGGACATCACGATCTCCCACACGCCGCATAGCGACAGCATCGATCTTAGAGTCTCTCTGAGACCGATCTGGCTTGTCGACCGGGGTGTCGTCGGGCGATGTCTTGAATCGGAATTGGCTCGTCCCCGTCGCCGCGGTTGGCGATCGCTTCGGGGGCTCGTTGGCTTGGGACTGTAAATTCCGCAATCCTTTCCCAAATGAGAGCCGAAATGGCGAGGTCGGCTTAGAATTCGACTCGCCATCCCCTTGATCGGGCCGTAAGCCGGAGACCGAGAACTGCGAGTTATTCGATTGTGCCGTAAAGACCGACTCAGGCTCACGTTCTCCAGGACTGGAATGCGGGCGGTGTTCTCTTTCACTCAGCGGCGATGGGACGGCCAGGGTATAGGATGAAGACAGCGGGACAGCGGCCGGGGTGGAGGTCTGCTTCGAGGGATCGCTTTCCAGCGGGGAATCACTCCACGGCGGAGCATCGTAAGATAGTCCGTCGAGCGTGATGTCAAATGGACTCGTAAGTGTCTGGGTATCCGGGATCTCAGGGAGCTGGGGTGGCGTGCTGATGGGGCTCTCCGTTGCGCCCTTGGGGACAGACGGTGCGGGCAAGGATGCAGGCGGCGCGGTTGAGCGGCGGTGATCGCGCCGCCAGTATGAGAAGACTGTGGAGGGGGCCATGGTGGCCGCTAGTCCAGAGCCTGCGCGGCGTCTGTATAAGCCGGATTGATCGGTTAGGAGACATGAGACGCCATCGCAGTCAAGTTGATCTGTAGTGGACAAGCATTAGAGGATGGGAGGACGCCTGACATTTCGTCTCACATACCAGGCACCGGTGGGGCTGGCACGAGCCTTGAAGCTGCCAAAAGCCCGATCCCTAGCTATCAAGGAAAGATGGATGAAGACCAAGACCAATTGCGCGGAAGAGGCAGAATAAGGAAGCTATCAAAGGCGAGCGCAATCTCGGACAAAATCGAGAGGGGCCGCGATCGGCCCTAGATAGGAGACGCAAAGGCGGAGCGGAGTTGGTTTTGCTATTGCTATTTTAGGATACGCCCCGATACGCTGTCTCGCAACCTCCTCAATTACCCCAAGCATAGTATGTCAAAGGGCATTTAGTTAAAGATAGAGGGTAAATGGTCCGTCTGGCTACTCCCACTCCTCAAACAAGTTTCAAGATCAAGGGTGTGAAAAGTCGCGTTTCGGTCCTCCGAAGAAGCCACTGGTACAAGACCTTTAGATCAAGATAAGGGCCACGTTTATACATTTATGCACACACACGAGATGCGCTGGCTATTATTAGGCCTGATTGAAAAACTGAAGACGACATTGCAACTGGGCTCTTTAGCTCTTTACCATCCACGGGCTACAGTATATTGGTATTGATCTTACCTGTACACTCCATTGTCAATCTCTCATGACAGACAAGCTCAACTTCATGAAGGTCTTCGCCGTATTCAGAGATGAACAGTTCTTCATAGGGAGCCTTTGAAAGATATAGTAGCTGGAAATGAGAGGAATGGGGCTGGAACCAGCGTTGCCTTTCATTCAATATATCCCATGGAAGTCGGTTCAATAAGAGATCAGGCTCAGGTTACTTTGAAGTGGACCAACACTTTGACTCTGATGAAAAGGGTAAGTCTCTCTTGTTATCTTTGCAGGATGAAGGATCAATTCAAGGGGCTACTTGTAGAGCCAGAGAAGGAAGAGGCTAGTTAGTGTCCCTTTGCTAACCATATGGAATGGGGGAAGCCATATTCCGGGAGAGTATCAGAAAAAACTTCGAAAGCGCGCAAAAGCTTATGAACGATGATTTCGATGTTTTTGCCCGACTTCTAAGAGAAATACGCCTGTATGAATTGGTTGGCAAGATATTTACCTGCCATTCTTGTGTGGATGCAAGGCTCTTCAACCTCTACATGATTCCTCCACGCGTCCTGAGAAAACGCTGATTATACACACATCGCTAACAATATGATCAAATTAAATGCATTTATTATACTATGATTCTATTAATACTTTGAGCGACTTGGGTAGATTGAGAAGTATAGTGCTATGATTGCTAGGGCTGCAAAGCGCGGCTTGGCGTTGCCTGCGAACCAATTCGGTTGCTCGGCAACCCGCCAAGGACCAAGCCTCGACCATATATATCTAGTTGTATATAGACCCCCCTCCCCCCTTCCCTTACTTGTTCTGTTCCTTATTTGTTCTGTTCCTAATTTGCTCCGTTCCCCTTGTCCCTCTCCTCTCCGTTTCGCCTGGCATCACTATATACCTAAAGCAATAGAAAAATAGAAACATCCAGACAGAGATTTAAAAATTTGTAGAGCCTTATCTGGCCTCTCCAGCTGCAATTGCTTCCAATAATGGGATACTTTGATTATTTTAGATACTGTAGTCACGTGAAGAGGGGCTATTTGCCCCTCGAAAAGTGGGCATGTCGGCATGTCGCTGGAGGTTGGGCGCTGTCAGTTACTCTTGAGAACCCGCCGCAGCAGCGCTACTATTCTGGATATACTCATTGTATTTATTTCAATAAATGTGTTCAGCTCGTCGCTTTTCGAACTGATCGAACGCCTGGGAACCCTTGACTCGAATCCCGACCATCGAAGTGTTTTCAAGGCTTAACTAGATCGCCGAAGACATCCATGATGGCGGCGAATGAGTTTTATTCGAAAATCCAGCTGGACACAGATGGGGATGAGGAGATCCTGGGGATAGCCAAAGAGGTCAGCTGCTTTTTTGTTTTCCCCTTGCAAGATATTTCAAACTCATAGGAGTGGTGTTCAGCTATACGGGCAGCTCCAGGTATCCCTGCTCGAAGTTGAAAAGACTTGAACGTCTTATACGCTGAAAATGATACCTGGCGATCCGACTGATCGTCTTATCGTTTTTCGCCCACGTCTATCGCGGGACCTTCTTGGGTGTATTAGGGTATACCAGGCTGGGACCACTGTGGAACTTTGGGACGTATATGATTCAAGAGACACATTCATTGGCAAAGTTCCGAAAGATTGCGCATTCGAAGCGATGGTGGTGGATGTGAAATTCATCAAGCGGAGGGAGAGCCAGAGTTGAACATCCCAGGCAAGTCATAATCGGCAGAACCAGAAGGAAAGCCGGCGTTGAATATCTCAGGCAAGTCGTGCTTCCCACCATTCAACACTGCTTCGGACCGTGAAATTGACAGCACCAGCGACGCAACACGGTCTTGCTGTGTGGAAATCGTGAGGACTGCCGAGTGTCCTTGAGAATGCGTGGATCTTTTGTGTAGCTCAACGAAGGTATCCGGAATATTTGGAGGCGCGTCAAAGGCTGCCTCAATTCCTCTTTCCCCTCCCATTTGCGATTCGGTTCTGTTATATATATTTGCCGACCGTCCGCTACAAGCGGACTAACTATAATAGAAGCGAGCACCGGCTTGCTGTTCGACAATGAGTCGGTCGTTTGAAACACCACGGTTCACGGTTTGGTCGGTCCTTGAAACAACTACGTTTAGGGTCAGTTTATTGCCTTGCAATGTTTTGGAGTGATTTCCATACAAGAATCCGGAGGAATTGGCGCATCCGGACTTGTTTCGCTGAAGAGACCTCCCCTGCGTCTAACTGCCGTTGCAAGTGGGCGTCATATTGCAGAGGTACCTGTTGGTTTGGCAATGCATGTCTTGTCGAAGGAAAAGAAGCTTCCCAAAATTGGGATGCCTTCTCCTTGAGCAATGTTGGAAAATTCGTCCTGCCCGACCATTTTTGCAGCTCCTGGTACAATTCAGGATAAGTTAATTTCAGCAAACCCGAGATGGAGTATCTGAGCAGGCAAAGCAGAAGCGTCTTCAAGCCGGCTGTTTTCTTCACCTTCAACGCAGATTTGCGGGCGTGCGTTCGAACATGTCTCCGGGTTCTGGACTTCTTGACTGGGTCATCTTCTTTAAGTAGATCGTTCCATGCATTTTAGTTGTCGCTCTTGCCGGCCACTTAAAGGGTTGGGATCTTGTTCCTCAAAGAGGAGAAGTAGACATTCAGGACTCTGGGAGCCTTGAGTCTAAAAAGGAGCTGCAGCTCGAATAGACCAACCCCAGCTGCCAGGGAAAATCCGAGACGGATAGGGGTACATGTAACATTATCAACGGTAGGCCATGCCCAATGAGCAAAGACGCTCGCATCAGTGGCTTGTCAAGTTTGGCGAAACACGAATGAGCACGACGCATTGATTGGGATCCCAACAAGGAAATGAGGGAACATCTACTAATAAAGAAACCAACTCAAAGATGCTGTAGATAGGCTGTGTTGCCTCTATAAATCATACACAAGATCACGCTATGTACTCTACATGGATATCCCTCCAAAGCAAAAGATACGCCCAGACGACGACGCTATGATGGAAACGAAAGAAAAAGGAAAAGAAAGGGAGAACATAAAAGAAAAAAATCTAGCGAATGCTTTGTCTCCAGCGATCAATCATATCTCGCTGCACTGGCTCAACGGGCTGCCTCGTGGCCATGTTTGGGCGGCTTCCATCGGGTAAAGCGTATCCATTATTCAAGCCCACCATGTGGTTGTACGGATTGACAGGCGGGTAGACCATTCCGTGGTTGTATGGCTGTGTCATCGGGGTTGCCATAGGCGCCTGGTACCCGAAATTGGGAGGAAATTGCTGCATAGACATGCGATTCCCTTGCAGCTGCATCATACTGTGCCGCTGAAGCAAGCCGTGGGATGGCTTGTGGGGAATACGGGGCCGAACTTGTGGGAGTGTGGCCATGCTTTTTCGCATGCGAGGATTCTTTGCGTTTCCAGACTGAGCCCCGTTCTCCTTTTGTAAACGACTGCGTCGTTGCGCGAGTGTCTCATTCTCCGGGTCAGGTGCGGGCTCGTTCTCCTTGGTAGCGGTTCCAACTCGGCTGTCAAACTCAGCCAGCAAGTCACTGGCGAAGTCGCTGTCTGCCGGATTCTGCCCTCTGAGTCGCCTCAACCGCTCTGCAAGCGTTTCCACTTCATCGCCACTCTCGGCCTGAGGCGGTTGCTCGGGAGCCTCAGTCGTATAGATCGTGACGGGGCGCTTCTCCGGGATGGGCTCGCCGCGTAGCCTGGCTCGACGGGTGCTTAGAGGCTCGTTTTCTTCCTGCTGTCGTTTTTCCATCAAACCCAACGGACGATACTCATCGTCGGCATTGACCTTGTCAGGATACAACATTGCCAGAGGCACATCGTCATCATCGGCCGCATTGTGACCATCCCAGGCCAGGGTTACTGGTCGACGTCGCCTCTTCTCGCTCTGTTTTTGAGCCATATCGTCCATTTCCAGAAGCGTTCCTTTCATGCCAGGACCGGGCTGGGGAAGGGCCGGGCGAGTCCGTTGCTTCAGTTCTTGTTTTCGGAGATCTAGTTCCGCAAGAAGCGTATTTGGCGGGCCCACGTAGTCGACATATCCCTCTTCTTCCTCTTCCTCTTCGTCACTTTGCGGGGAGTGTTCATCCCCTTCGGTCTCAGTACTCTCACTGCTCTCAGATGACTCGGCGTCATGCTCATCGTGAGACCTGTGTTGCTCGTCTTGCCGCCGATGGCTGTCACCTGAACTAGCAAAGCCTTCTGCCTCGGCCTCCCTGTTGCTGCTTTGAGGTTGGCCCATAAAGTATTGAGATTTGCGGTTTGATTCTTGTTTGGGCGGATCCTTGACCAGAGTCTTGCGTTTCGAATTGCCATAAACATAGGAACCAACATGACCCGCGTAGGGATGATCCGTAAAGGCCGAGACAGGTGCATTTGCCGAGGCGTCGAGAATGCTTTCAAGCGTCGCAACTGCAGAATCCTGTTTCACCTTGACCTCGAGCGTTGTACTGGGCGGATCAAAGAAGACACTTGCACGAAGCTGCGGAGGAATTGTCGACTGGCGCTTGTCCCTGGGGCCACCAGTGGCTTTTTCTTTACCAGACTCCGCCAGACCTGGTGCAGACTTCCTATCTTCGGCAGCAATATGGCTGAGCAACTGAGTACGGCGTTTCTCGCGGTCTCCGATTGGTTTGCGGGACAGTTTCGGCGGGAGGTTGAGCATGCGCGGGACGGGAGCAGGGTAGTAGACCATGTTCTCGCCCGTCTGAGGCTCTTTGTATGATTCCGGGTTGCTTGCGAGGGGTGGTTGGGTCAGGGACAGCTGGAGTCTGGAATCCGGGTGTTCTAAGGGCGCGAAATGAACGCCATTGAAATCGGTGAACAGCGTGCGAGCCTGCTGGTAGGTGTCGTTCGAGGCCGCCGAGGATGGCCGCACCAACTCCTCTGCACCTCCTTCACCATCATATTGGCCGTAGAAGGGCGCTGTGATATGGGTATAGACCGGGGCTTGCGGAACAGGGGCGATGGGTATGGTAGCCGGAAACCCATCCAAAAAGTGGCCGTCCTCACCGTGGTCGGGCTCCGCAACCTTGGCGAGGCGTGATCCACCCGAGACGGAGCGTTGGCGCGTGGATCGGGTCGAGCCGTGAGGGGAGGCGATGACGCTCGGGGAGAATGCACCATTCCGCATAATGATGGAGTTGGAGGTTGAGCTGCAGGAGCGACGTTTCTGCTCCAGATCCAGCCGGCGAATCTCGCTGCCAATGTCGGCCGAGCTGGAGCTCAGACGCTCAGCACTTAGCTCGAGGCGCTCTACATTTCCGGCGTAGGCGCCCTGTATGGTTTGCAGATCCGGGGTTGGGTGATTGAGAGGAATTGGAGGGTCGCTGGATGCGCTTCGCAAGGGGGGATCGGGGGAGGCATGTTGCGTGACAGCTGTGTTCAGCGGAGGAATGCGGCGGTGATCTTCGGGGGAATGATCGGCGTCGTAGTCGTCTTCCTCGACGACGTCGTAGCTGGCGGCGGTCATGGAGCGGATCATGGAGCTCAGCGTGCCCAGGTCGAGGTTGTCGCTCGTCGAGGTGGGCTCAAGCTGGCTTGCTCCGAGATGGTCGGCTTCCTGCAGAGACTGGAAGACATGGCCGCGCGTGGGCGACGGACTGCGCGAGACGTCGGAGTCCGAATCGGACAGCTCATTCTGCGCGACGGCATTGTACGCCATGATATAGGCTGGCTCGTGGGCGCGTGCGCGCGCTCTCTGGCTCTTGGTCTCAATGAAGACCGCGGGCCATCCAGCGCCGGTCGGATTCGCAAGAGGACAAAGACTCAGAGAGTGGGAGATTGGAAGGGAGCTGGAAGTTGGAAGGAGGGCAAGGGGACTGTTTCATCGGTGTCACCCCGTGCCGGTTTTCGTGGCGGCGAGTCGGGGCTAATTTTGGAAGCGCCTTATCCGGGGATTTGCCTCGATCGTTTTCGATCTTCTCTACCTTCTACTCCTACGCTCCTGTTCTCCCTCCCCTCTCCACCCTTCTCTCTCTCCCACCTCCTCGAGGAATGCGCCCCGTCAAAGCAGGGCCCGCGATCAGAGAAAAAAAACAAGGTCAAGCCACCTGGTCTCCTTTGACCAGTCAGACCTTGGCGACGCGGTGATTGGATTTGCATCTGCAGGTGTGGGGGGCAATCGTGCGCGGTCTGGCCCCGATGCCCGGTTTTTGGCGTCGCGACGTGTGGCCTCGTTGCGCTTCCAGTGCCCAACTGGCACTCGTCGCTATCGTTGTCCCCTGGCAGTTTAAAATCGATCTTTTCTTCCTTGACTAGCGGCTGACGTGCTTTAGTTCTGTGATCATCTATCTCATTGGTGATCCTCTGAATATCCATGCCTCGTGTACGTGTCGAGCGGCTCTCATTGAACCGGTACTACTTCCGTGGCGCCTCAAACTGCTCTCTAAATAAGCCCCGGATTCGCCAGTGTCGGCGTGCTCTCTCGGTCCATATTCCACTATTAAGCATAGCATCGCCTAAATATGGATACGGAGACGTCCCCTGTTATCGACGGTGGAAGAAATCTGCCTTGCTGTTTCTCCGCAAGTGATGCATGATCTACTCACCAGCATTCGGAACCTCAAGCTTCGCGTAACTTTTCCAAACAGTCGCCCCATCATCTGTTTGACTCGAATTCAATTTCGCTTTTGAAAATCCAAGCTATTCCCCCTATCACGGTTGAACTCGCCCTTCCTAGGAGAGACACCACCGAGGGCCTTACATGACTTTGTTCAGAATCATAGCAGTACTGTCCTACCATATATCTACTCGTGCCCTGGACCCCCACATCTCTAGTAGCTATGGGATAGCTCTATTTAAGCTACACGAAGGAAGGATTCGGTGCAACCGCCCAATTAGGGGAAATGGTCATTTTGAGTCTCCCATCAAGCAGGGCCATTCTAAAAAAAGTGTAAGAGCCGCGGAAAACTAGCAACTCGGGATGTTTAGTGGAACAAACAAATTAACCTTCTTTCCGATAGCGCTCCGTTGGGCACGACTGCTGAATCTGTGTGCAAGGCGCATAGGATGAGCGCCCTAGGGAGAAGCTTGAGCTTGTGCATAGGGGACTTGCCCTCCTGACCGTTGATAGCATCTATATGGAGGCGAGGCTCAAGTTCGTTATGCTGCAATGTTCCGAGTTAGTATCTTCGAGCCCGTATGAGCTAAAACTTTTGCCCTTCTCGGCGTACTTTCCGGGACCTGGTGAATGGTTCTGCTATAAATCTAGCAGCGTGGCCCGGATGATGCGAGGATTGACTGGTGGGAGCCCCATTTTTTATCCTGCGCAGGGCCACACGCCGCTTTAAAGGCCGCGTCAATGTGAGGTAGTGATCTTGGGTAACGTGCTACACAAACTGTGGATGTAGCTTCCAAAGCAACTTGACTGCTGATCACCTCCCCAGTTTGAGAAATGGATGATCCATCAGTTCGCGAGCCGTCTTCCTCTTCTCCGGGAGCCAGGTGAGCATCTGCCGAACAAAAGATAAAAATGCCTCTCGGTCCTTCTCCTCGAGAAATGGAGTCGTATCCTCCAAGCCTCGGGACGGAACCAACTCATTATGTCGGAATTCATCTTGAGCAGTCAGTACGCCAGGTGCTAACGGACAAGTTACTTCTCAACCTACCTTTCTCGTCAAAGAAAGGGCCCTCAAAGAATTCTTGAGCATTGTTGCAGAGTTGGCCGGTGTTGTTCGTGACTGGCTGGGGCCAGTTGAGCTCTGACATGGCCTTTGACTTCGCGAGCATTACCTTGGGGGGTGGGCCGAGTAGGGCAATCATTTCCGCAAGATGTGACTTTGCGTTATATTGGCCATCTGCATTATGCACCTGCTGGAACAATTCCTTGCTCCCAAGAATATTCCACAACTTGCGAGACATGGCTATTAGCACTAAGCCCAAGTCCAGCGAGAGCCGCCAACAGGTAGGAAAACAGAAAGCCCGTTGGATTGTGCATTCACCTCCGGAGAAAGAGTAAGGGGGTCTTACCAGCACACCAAAATTCCAAATATCTGCCTTAAAATCCCATCCGCAGCCAAGGATTACCTCTGAAGCACGATAATGGTCTGGCTGAATAGGGTAAATGCCAAGTTGCTCTCCTACCATTCCATCTCGAGTAGATGGCTTGCAAAGTCTTGTTGCGAGCCCAAAATCAGTGATTTTGGGAATCAAATTTTTGATCTGCCTCCAGTCAAGAGCGCCGAAGTCATTGTGGCAGCGGTAGATAGTTCGGCCACCCCCGCCATCAACCTTGCATTGCATCGGCTGCTGTCGTTGAATGAAGCCGGTAAGAATGTCTTCGTTTTCAAAACTCATGAGGATATTTCCTAGCTTTAAATCTGCTAGGTAGATTAGATCTCTGAATCCCAAAATAGACACATCAAAGTTTAGCAAGCACCCACCCGCGTGGACAACTTTGCACTCCGAGTGAAGATAGTCAAGACCAACAAGGAGGATGTAGATATAGGCCTTCGCAATGGGCAATGGAAGTTTTCGATCAACGAAACGCCGCTGCAGGATCCAGAGAGGCTCTCTCATCGGTTCGTACACGAGGCAAGTGTGCTTTCCTTCTGGGCTAGTTACCTCAAAGTCATCCAGACATGTCCGTAGAATCACGCGGCCACGATGCGCTGGATTTTGTTGCGCGATAAGACTTTCAATCTCCTCCTCGTACCGAGAATCGTCCGCATCCGCACTGTTGATTATTTTTACGGCCACTGTGTGTTCAGACTGCCATTTGAGTCTTGGTTGTGAGGGCCAAAGTCAGCTTCTCGGTAGTCAGACGAAGCAGGCAAGCGCCAGTACCTTGAGATGTCTCGGGCGAGCCACACGGTCGATTGAAATCCCCAGCCGATCTTGGCGAGTAGCTGATATTTCTGGGCCAGCACTTCACCGGGGTTTGCTGGGTAGAAAGTCGCCGATTTGTAGCCAGGGCAGATCTCCTCGTCGACAAGTTCCTGCGGAGGAATTCGAGGCCCTGGGTCGTGTGGTAACTGCCAGAGCGACTTCTCGAGGAAGGAGAATATCGTACGTCGCGATGTCAAGGCCAGCCGCCGCAGAGGTGACATTGGACCATTAAAGCGTTGATTGGGATGTCCTGGAGCTAATTGAGTATCAGGGAAACGTGCAGGAAGCTGAGCTCCTCGCGACCTCAGCTGGGCTGGAGGCTGGTGAGGTATGACTAAGCGCTCAGCAGTCGGGGGGCTTTGGACCTGAGCACTTGCCAGGAGAGACGTCAGGATCTTCTGATGCCGACTGGATAGAAGGAAATAGGCATAGGGGAACGGGTCGCCGGTTGTCGTCTTAGGGGACATTGGTCGAGGTCAATCTAGTTCCAGAGGAATCGCGGCTCTGGTCCCGACAGAACATCTGCCGCTTTCGACGGGCTATTGGAATGCCCACTGGAACAGACCGATCTCTACTTACAGCGGGCTGAGGGATCATTATCAAAGCTTTCTCAATTGGCTACTAGCATGGAGAAAGTGTGTTCAAATGGGTACAAATGTGACCAACGCGGCCCATCAGTATGAAGCATGAAGCGTGAATACCAAGCACATAACGAATCAGCCAATTCCTAGCCTAATTCCAATAAAACCAGTTTCACGTCGAGGAACCCATCATTTCAAGAGAGAGAAGGAAAAAAAAAGGTGGAAGCCGTCAATTTGAGGCCCGAAAATCCAATTGAGACGCTCACTTCGTTAATGGTTGCCAGCACACTTATCATGTTTCTTGACCACTGAGTTGACCCAGGTGGCGCCGGTAGAAACAGCACACAATCGGCCAGGGCTGCATCGCCAGGCCCCCAGTCCCAGGAAGTGGCCGTTGACGGCATGGTATGTTCCGACCATATGGCAACGTTGCGGGATTCCATCCGGGCCCATGGGAATATCGTAATATGGCTGATGGACTTTGCGCTGCACCACATAAGAGGTCATCCCTGACTTGATCTGTGCAGAGCGCAGCGTCTCAAGTTTGTTGGTCCAGTCCCGCTGGTTGGCTTCGTCTCCGAAAATAATGCCCGCGCCCTTCCCGCTTCGAATCGGTTTGAGGATGTAGTCATCCTTGTAATACTCGGAGCTGTTGCAGCTGGCAATAAATTTATTCAACGCTGTCGAGCCCGGAAGAATGGTGGGTGTGATGCCGATCTCAAGCCAGTTGGCCTGTTCAGGAGAGAGAACGTTTCTGGAGACGAGCGATGGAAGTTCTTCCCGGACTAACCCAAGCATTCTCTTATCATGGGCGAGCAAAATGGTCCGCATATCGTTAAAACATCGTAGGGTGATTTGTCGCTTCATCTCTGGCTCAAAGGCGCGGAATTCCCGCTGGTGGATTTCCAGGCCAACCTGGTAGATCTCTTCTACAGTCTCTCCAGATGGGGCTGTTAATGTAGTGGAGGCATTTGGCTGGGCGAGACAGCATAACTTGTAGCCAGTCCTCTCGCGCGCATCCGGTACCAGGCGAAGGGCATCTGGCGTAATCAATTGGGGCTCGATGCCCAGTCGCTCCTTAGCAAATTCGATGGCCATGAAGATGTCAATACCGTATTCGTCGCCCTTCAAAAGATGCAGTGGGAGATCATGATTGAAGAGGCCCATTAGACCCCGAAGTACCTGCAGCGTTGGAAGGTGGTTAGCAACAAGGGTAGTGGATTTATTGTCCTGGATACATACCTTCTCAGGATCCATGGCGTCTTCTAGTCCTCTCGATTCAATATCGAAAGTAGATAATCCGGCCTGGCCAAATGCGGCCACCATGTAACCATTCCAGCAAAATCGAGCATTGATCTCGCAGATTCGAAATACCTCCATCCCCAGCGTGTCATCGTGTTCCAACAGAAAATCCGGTCTCCAGGATCCCTGTCGGTTACTGTATGGAGGAAATAGGTCTTCTTCAGAATTCATCCACTGTCAAAAAAGATCGGTTAGCATGTTCTACCGATGCGAGCTCAAGCTTGCGGGAAAAGTTCGAAGGTACCTGCAGGAGACTCTCCTCTTCAGGCTCCAGCGGCATGCGCCGGGAAAATTGGGCATCTTTGTCGGTCCACCATCGCTCAATGATATCTTCAATCGCCAGGTTCAGGGCCTCGTGCAAGTTTCTCACTTGATCTTGATGCTGCTGTGTGATCAGCACCGGGTGGGGGCAGGAAGCTTTCATGCAGCCTGCAGGCCATGATGAAGAGTAGTTCTCGAGTTCTTGCAGATATGCGTGGCGGTTCTCGTCATGGAGCTCGGTGGCCGCACCTCCTGGTGGGAGAGGTGAGTAATCGGTTTTGGGGGGAGAGTGATCACTTGAAGGTGATTGACGAAGGGAGACTTCATGCTGGTGGGTGCTTGGATAACAAGTCGGCAATGGGGATGCCGACACTATATACATCAGTCGAATCGGACGTAAGATGTAAAGTTACCGCGGTATTCAGCTGGGTTTCAAAAGCAAAAAAAGACCACGGTTGTAATTTTGAGGAATCGACTCCAGCAAGGGATCGTGGCGATACGTGTAATCTACCGATCCACTTAGTCGCTCTCGCAATGCAGTCGATCGTCGCCGATCGTTGCCGCGATGACGGAGACTGTCAATACGCCGTCTGTGCGGGAATACAGCTGGATACATCGCTGTTATAAAGGCGTGGAATCCAGAACACACCCATTGCGACGCACCCACAGATCGTGATGAAGAGTGAACTCACTTTGCAGCGCCAACCTCCTCCCCGCAACAATGCACTCAAGTCGGTTTTTTGGGCTCTGTGTGTCGGATACCTCATATGGCTGTCTCTATCCAAATATTGCCCTCGTTGGGCTTTCGGCTTCCACCGGACATCCACCGCAGGCCACGATCAAGTCGACCTAGAGAATCTATTGCTCACCGTCCCTGATCCGCTCAAAATTCGGGATTGGAGCCTTTACTACACATCAGAGCCCCATAACCTGGGCCAGGGGCTGTCGCAAGGAATCTGGACCCAGCAGCAATGGCAGGCATTTGGTGTTCAGACCGAGATCACGAACCATCCTGTGGCCATTCCCTTCACGTATCCCCGACACAGAAGTCTGACCATTCTGAGTCAAGACCAGGGCAGCGATCCTCGCGTGATATTCAACGCCAGCTTGGTTGAAAACAGCACCGACACAAACCCTCTCACTGGCAAGGCGCTGAGCGTACCCGCGTTTCTCTCATTCCAGTCATCTTGTACCGTGAACGCGTCCTTTGTCTACGCCAACTTTGGAAGTGCAGAAGACTTTGAGGATCTGGCACGCAACGACGTCGACGTGACTGGCAAAATTGCCATCATCAAGGCTCCCGGAATCCCTGGTGATGACCTGTTTGACAACTATCGCAGGACGGGGATTGCGGGATACATTCTGTATGTTGATCCTCAGCAAGATGGCGACATCACCGAAGACCAAGGATATCTTCCATATCCCCATGGCCCTGCTCGCGCACCACATAGCGTTTTTCGACAGGTTGGAGGCTCATTGGGTAGGTCTTTTCCTTTATTTCATTTCATTTTTGTTTTGTTTTTATCACATTGAGTTTTCATGCCGATGGCTAAACCGCAACAGGAAGAAACAGGTCCACTTTCATTGAGACCTTCCCGGGAATGCCAATTTCGTATGCTGATGCAATTCCCATCCTGAGCGCTCTGAATGGGCATGGCCCGCTAGCAGATGAGCTTGGCTCACGATGGGAAGGAGGCCGGCTGGGATACCGGGGTGTTAAATATAACGTCGGCCCGTCACCCGCAAATCTCTTCATAAATATGGAGAACGAAATGGAGGAGACGAATGTCACTGCCCACAATGTCATTGGAACCATCAAGGGAGAAATTGAAGACGAAGTAGTCATTCTTGGCAATCACCGTGACGCCTGGGGTGCGGGCGCCGGAGACCCTAACAGTGGCTCAGCGATTTTGAACGAGGTGGTACGGAGCTTTGGCGAAGCCCTGCGCAGGGGATGGAGACCTTTGCGTACCATCATCTTCATTAGCTGGGATGGACACGAACCCGGCATGTTTGGCTCCACGCCATGGGTTGAGGACAACCTCCCCTGGCTGTTCAACCAAACTGTTGCGTATCTGGAAGTGATTAGTGCCGTCTCCGGCGACGAGTACTTTGCCAAATCCAGCCCTCTATTTGGATCTCTCATGCGCAACGTGACGGGCCTGGTCCAGTCCCCCGACCAGACAACCGGAGGGCAAACCGTGCTGGATATCTGGGGTGGTGAGCTGGCCCCCGAGGGAGGTGGAGATGCCATGAGATTTGTTCGGGAATGCATTAGCTCCGTGAACTTTGGCTACGGCCGGCAACCAAGCAATGCTGCCTACCACTGGCATAGCAGCTTCGACACTGTGGCATGGATGGATCAGTTTGGGGATCCAGATTGGCAGCGACACACGGCCATCGCTCGCATTTGGAGCTTGCTCGCTGCGCGGTTGGTGGATAGTCCGGTTTATCCATTCAATGTCACCGAGTACACCCACACATTGCGTCGATATCTAACGCAGATCCAAGCTTATGCAGACCAAGAGCTGAACTTTGCGCTCGATTTTGACGCACTGAATGATGTTCTCGGCCGGCTTCACTCAACCTCAGTTCAGTTTGACTCGCATGCAGAAGCGCTCAAGGAGATTCAACCGAAACACTTCTTCTCCCGCACTGACCAAAGTCTTCGAGAGTTCAACTACAAGTATCGCATGTTCGAACGTCAGTTTCGTCATGAGACCCCTGGGCTAGACAAGAATAAGAACATTGTCTATAAAGAGGGCTCTTGGGTTCAGAACCTGCCCGTTTTCGCTGATTTACTCAAATGCATTGCAGCCGGTGACGTTGCCGAGGCACAGGTAAGAGCTCCTGGTGACTAGAGAGGTACTATTGGACTAACAGTTTCTCAGCGATGGATTTCCATCATAATAAACAGCATGGAAAATGCAATAAGCCTTCTTGAAGCGTGAGAGATCTCAAGAGACGTTCGTTCCATTGGATGTTAGCGAAGCATTGAGTCCGCGGTCGCAAACAATATTGTACACAAAATCCAGATGCGTGTTTTGATCAACCAGTAAGACAAATACCCAAGGTTAATGATAATACACGCAGCCGCACCTCGTAGCTAGGTGTATAATGTAAGTCCAAGTGTCAGCCCAGGCCTCCACGAATTGACGAGTCATTTTGGGGTTCCGCTGAGCCAGGATTCTGCCATAGGCTATCGCCGACTGACGTTCTTCTCACGACAAAAGCAGGCACTGAGAAGTGCGAATGACACAATGATAAACATAAAGACCAGGCCCTTGTTGATGGACCATCCGTAGCAGGCGCGGACAAATTCCGCCATATCAGGATCCAGGTTCTTGATAAAGTCTAAGCTCTGCCGGACGCCGTTGACGATTTTACTGACATCTCTGCCATTTGGTATCTCATGCCTTAGTCGTCCTCGAAGAGCTTGCTGGATCACAGTGGAGGATAGAGAAAGCCCAATCACCGATCCCAGAGAGCGGAAGAGATACGAGCAAGCGGTCACCACTGCCTGGTTTTCTTCGGTAGTATGTGATACTGCAAAGCTATTAGCAAGGCTCTCATGCTATGGGGTTTGGGACATTGATGGGAACCCACTCAAGCCGATCAAAGTCGCTGTAACACCCAGTCCGTTTCCAAATGCTGCCATCGCCATCCCAATCATGATTGGGATCGTCACACTTCCCTTCACAACTCCGCTCGAAAACAAAAAGAGAAGGGAGCACCCCATTGCCAGCAGAGCATACGCTGTAACGGTCAGGCGGTAGTATCTGCCAGTCCATTTGATGATAAACCCAGACAAAAGGGAGCCGGAAACGCTGGCCAAAATACTTGGCAGAAGCCGTAGTCCTGCGACTGTAGCAGACACACCGTCGACTGTCTGGAAATAAAGCGGCAGGTAAAACAGAACCGAGAGCCAGCCAGCCCAGCCAAAGAAATTGCTGCTGTAGAGTGCAAGGAAGTTTCGATCAAAGAGAATATAGCCGGGCATGACTGGCTCGGCCGCGACATAGATCTCGACCAGAACAAAGAGAGCGGACAGAAAGCCCGAGACACCTAGTGAAGCAATGGTTATTGGCAATTTCCATGAAACATTGCTACCGCGATCCAATCCCAGTAGGAGACTTAAGACGGCGCCAATTAGCGTGGCGGCGCCGAGGAGGTCGATGCGACGGAGCTTTGCTTTCCAGCAAGAGCCTGAATCTGCCGGGGAAGGAATGTTGAGCATCAAAGAGACGGCAATAGAGGCGATGATTGATAGCGGAACCTGTACAATGAACGCCCTGATACAGTATACCTCTTAGTTAGGTATCGGATCAGTCAGATTGGGACACTGCGAACTCCTTACCAACGCCAGCCAATCGAGTCAGCGAGAATTCCCCCAAGAGGCGCGCCGACAGCGGATCCAGTAGCATATACGAGGTTGACCAGCCCCTGCCAGACTCCTCGATCTCGTAAAGGCACCATGTCGCTCAGCAAGATGCTGGCTACCGTCGTCATGCCACCGCCACCGATCCCTTGAAAGACCTAGAGACAATCAGCCGCTTGTTCTCGAGAATGTAAGATCATCCAGAACATACACGCGCAAATATCAACTCATAGATATTACGGGCCAGTCCACAGAGCAAGCAGCCTGCGCCGAAGATGCTGTACGCAGCAAGCAGGCAGGCTTTGCGGCCAAAGATATCGCTCAGCTTGCCATACAATGGCTGAAATGAAGTCAACGCCAGGAAGTACGAGGTCGCAATCCAGCTGGTTAGATTGAGTGCACTAAGGTCGGTTCCAATAGCGCCAGAGCTGGCCACGATGATGGTCTGGTCTGCGGCTGACATGAAGACCTGAACAATGGCATTAGTCGAGTTACCACAAGCAAGTAGTCGTACAGCTCGCGAGTTATGCTGCAACAGGTGTATCATACTCCCACTGAGATTGCCGGAACGATGTACTTCAGTTGACTCTGCAAACTGGGTCGCGCAATTGATGGTGCAGTGTGAGACGATTCCACGGGTTGGTCGACTGTTGCCTCCCTGCCATCACTGGAGTCCGCGCAGTGGCTCTCTGGATCCTCATAGAACGTGGTATCATTGTGATTGTTTAGCAATGGTGATGTCTCGGTGGGAGTCCTCTCTGGCGCCATGTCGCGAGACAACTGAGAATTCAATCAGGTGAGAGTGATTCCAACGGCACCGATTTGGTTCAACACTTGGAAAGTATTCACAATCAAGCTTCCCAGAATTTCCTTCACATTACTGTCGCAGCTTGCGTGGTCCGCGACCGGATTGGGCACATTGGTCCTGGCACGAAAGCACGACGTGGAGAATCATGTTTCGAAAAGTACAGGCAGTATTACACTGTGGAACTCATCGGTACGTTGTCTGTCACTTTGAGAAACTATTGTCATGCTGATACACAATTCAGCTGGTGGCTAGCTGAGTCGGTATTGATCGACACGATCCAGCTGTCATGACGCGATATCTGCAGGGTATTACAGTACATGCGGTGTGATGTATACTATGTCAAGAGTCGATCGCGATGATGCGAGTCTGTGTGCAGACCACTCGAGTTTTCAATCTTACGCAGGAAGTGGCTTCCTCTAATGTCATAGTGGTAACGATTGACTAACTGATTCCATTTGGTGTGCATCGGATGGCCTGTTAGGAGCAGCTTTCAGCTGCGACAGCCTGCAGCTGGTGATCCTCGTCCCGAGTCTCTCGCGGAGAGTCGAATATACATACATTGACGTTGTCAGAGACTGGTCGGGTTTGAAGATTGTTTGTCTGGAGTCTCGACGTGCTTCTGAGCTGGACTTGGACGAGATGTCTTTCCTCCGACCATTGGCGCGTCGTCTGCCGTCGGCCTTTCAACATGCTTGTCGGTAGCAATTCGCTCCTCTAACACTATATGTCGTACTCACCAGAGCCTAGGCCGCAAAGGACTACACACTTTTGAAAGTCTGCCTCACCTCCACGCCGAACGACTGACGGCATCACAAGATATACGCCATGTCCAGCAGATCGATCAGTACCTGAAGGACCGTGGAATCGTCAAGATCAGCCTTGATTTTGAGGACGACGAATGCTCCTATCTCGAGAAGCTCATTCTCCAACTGCACAAATATCATGGCCATGGGTTGCCCATCACCCATAGCGCATCGCGCGGCTGGTTCTGGGATGTCCGTCCCCAGCCGGCGGCACTCGCTGAAGCTATCAGCACCAGCCAGGCTCGTTCCGAGACCATGAACAACTTCCCATGGCACACCGACTGCAGCTACGAGGTCGCTCCTCCACGGTATTTTGCCTTGCAAGTACTACGGGCCGACCATTGCGGTGGCGGCACACTCTCAGTTCTGGATACCGCTCGTCTTATGTCCTTGCTATCTCCTCAATCTTGCGAAGCTCTCACCCAGCCTGAGTTCCGGATTACCGTTCCGCCCGAGTTTATCAAGAACCAGAATGAACTGGAAATTATTGGCCCGATACTGCATGTGGAGGAGAGTGGAGGGAAGGCCCAGCTGCGATTTCGAGCAGACATCGTCTCGCCATTGACTTCGCGCGCCGATGTAGCGCTGCAAGAACTACAACAGGTTCTGGTCAGCGCGGAGCTCCGGAGTGAGGTCATGGACCTGACACCCCAGGCCCTCCCACGAGGATCGATCGTCGTGATGGATAACCGCCGGTGTTTACACGCAAGGAATCATGTCCGCGACCCGCAGCGACATCTTCGTCGGGTCCGATGGGATGCGCGGCCTTTTACTGCAGAGTAGTGTCTAGTGCAAGATTGGAGTTGAATTATCGTTTGAATACAGTATTCCTGGAATCCTAAACACATGTGTATACATCGATGCAATACAAGATTTATACTTCTGACAGTGGACGCGCTAGGATCGCAGGTATTGCAACCTCACCCAGCAGAACCGGCACGACGCCATCTTTCCGTCGAGCTGCATTAGAGCCAATCCTACACATCCACCTGATTATGGAGCTGCCTGCGAACCCATGCGGGTTTGGGAGATGATCGTCATCGCTGGAACCACGCTGGACACGGCCCCCCCGAAAAGCATGGCGACCCATGGAGCTTTCGATTAGTGTGGCTTCTGTTTAGTCTTTCACCATTCGCCACAAGCCCTAGTCGGGCGCGGCTGCTTTGATTTGTATTGCAGACAAGCGTGCTCTAGTCGAGTTCGCTCTGCTTGCCAAGGCGGAGTTCCACCCAGATCGGCAGGCTTCAGCTCTCATAGTACTTTTCGCAAGCTGCATCTATCAGTCACCTTGTTTTCTGTTTTGATTTTGGGGCTGTATTGGCTGATCCAGTCAGAACATGGCTCACCACGTCCTGTTCAATTACGCCATCGGAGGCAGCCATCTGCACTCAAGATATCCGGTTCAGCTGGGTGCATCTTGCATGTACCCCATCGTCCGTGTATGCAGTGGGTATGTATGTACGACCCAGCGCCCTTACTGCAACAACCAGGTGTGACGTTCATGTTCGTGTGGAGTAGGTATGTACCGTAAATCCTGGTCGTCGATCTCTAAGCATGATCATAGGTAGCTAGCAGCAGTTGGGCCAGTTATTTAGAAAGTCTGCGCGGAAATCCGATTCTATTGCTATTCCTCCCACGCCCATCAGGCTGATCGGATCACACCCTCCAAGATGGACTCCCTCAAGATGTCTTCTCTTGCGGACTTGTCTGATCAGCTACCGATTCTCTGGGCCTCGAGCAAAGTGCGCCTGGAAGATGTATTCAATGCCCAGACCCTGGCCACCATTGTGCTCGGATTCTTTGCCGTTCGCATTGGCATCATTCTCTATCGCCTCTACTTTCACCCCTTGAGTCACTTCCCTGGTCCCAAGCTGGCCGCCGCTACGACGTTGTACCGTGCGTACTACCAAATGATTCGGGATGGCGATCACGTCGCCCAGTGGACAAGACTTCATGAGAAATATGGTAGCAGGAACCCATCCACATTCTCCCACAGCCAAGCTAACGACGTCAAGGCCCTGTTGTCAGAATCGCCCCGCACACTGTACTGCCCCGATAAATTCCAGTCGACGCTGCCAAACAACCACGCTGACTGCCTTTCACAGCTCCACTTCCGAAACCCCAAAGCCTTCGACGATATCTTCAAATTCAACGGCAAATTCACCAAGGCTGCCGACTTTTACGATCACCTCGGACAGTCGGATGCTCTTTTCGGTCTGGTCGATGAAGCCGAACACAAAGAACGCTTCAAGCCCGCGGCGGACCTTTTCTCGCGCAAGAAGGCGATGGAGTTTGAGTCACTCATAGTTGGAAATGTACGTCAGCTAAATCCTGATCGACCCTACAGGCTATGTACTGATATTGGAAAGGCACAACGCATGGGAGAATTGTTGCTGCAGAAATGCGTCCACAACCAGAATCCCATCAACATTGCCTGGGCGTTCCGTGCCGTCGCCCTCGACGTTATCCAGGACTTTGTTTTTGACCATGTGCCTGCTCATCTGCGAGGATTGAAAGATGACACATTTGATACGCTGTTTGTGCGTACCACCTGGGACGTCATGGATTGGACAGCGTGGTGTTTCCGAAACTTCCCACTCGCGCTCTCGTTTTCGAATTGTCTGCCGCATTGGCTTCGACGAATTATGTTTCCCGGAGAGGGTGCTAATATTGAATCATTTGAGGTATGAAGGCTCTGCAGTTGTTCGCCCTTTACGGCCCTGACGGGGAATACAGACAATCAGCAAACTTGTCGAAGACAATCTTGCGGTTGGCCCTAACTGGCACCGGGATAGCCTTCTCAGCCGCATGGCTGGAAAAGTGACGCTAACCCAGCTGACTGCTGAATGTATGGGCACCATGTTTGGAGGTGTCATTAATATAGCCAACATGCTTCCGTATGGCGCGTTCTGCGCGAGTCAAGATCCGGCCCTGCAAGAGGAGTTGTACCGTGAATTGGTTGCTGTATGGCCTGACGTCAATGGGCCAATGCCAGGATACGACCAGTTGTCACAGCTCCCAGTCTTGGTGTGTAAGCCCGGCTCTTATGAAAGGATTCGTCGATGTCTAACCCGAAGATAGAACGGTGTCGTGAAGGAAAGCCTCCGACTGATGCACGGGATCATCGTGGGACCGCCACGACTGACTCCGAGCACTGGAGCTCAGATTGACGGCTACCAAGTACCTCCCGGGGTAAGAGCCTTGCTCAAGGTTTTTGGATCCATGCTAACTGCTCAGGTTATTGTCACTACCTCTTCCCTCTACTGCCACACCAATCCTGCAGTGTTCCCCGACCCAGAGAAATTTGATCCATACCGCTGGGTCCACTCCACACCCGAGATGGACAAATGGCTGGTTCCTTTCTCCAAGGGGAAGCGATCATGCCCAGGCAAACAGTAAGGCTTTCACGCTGCTCCAAGGGTAAACACGCATATTAACGTGGACTAGAATCTCTATCATGGAGCTGTTCATCGTACAGGCACTTACCTTCCGGAAGTTCAAGATTGAGCCGGTTAATACTACGTTAGTCTCACTAATCCCCGAAGTGAATGCCCATGCTAATAAGCGAGCAGCATTGAGGACTTTAACTGGAAGGTCTACGTCTCGTTGCATTTTACCGGCCGGTTTTTCCATGCCAACCTTACCCCTCGCCCTGGTGTTGCATTGACTGCTTGAAATATGTTTGAGAGCTGTGCAAAGAGCACTGCGCATGTTCATACTAATGGACATTCGCCACGAACCAGAAATGTTAAAATGACTTGGTTGATAGTCTGATTGTATTTGTTTCAAGTCACACAGAACATTAGATCTATCCACGAATTTTCTTCAATTGTAAAGATTTCCGAGTCTGCAACCTGTTACCGGGCGGGGCCAAACCGGCTCTAGCGAAGAATCTTCCAGGTTCCCAAAAAGTGTGCTCTTTAGTTGAACTTGAGATACACGTTCATGACTAGCTTGCTGGGCAGAAATCAGCAAAAGGAAATATCAGCTCAAAGAATTCTCACTGAATATATCCCAGTATGCATTCCCCATTCTCGTCAGGTACTTAGCTGATTTTTGCATCCTCCCTAGCTCGGATACAAAGGTGAAGACTGATTCGTACGAGTAACGGGGACAGTTGGTCACCAATGATTTCTTTTTCTCTCCATGAATCAAACATCGGTTTGAATCCAACATGCGAACATTTGGATCCACTGAAAAGGAGTCTTCAGCTGGCCACCTTGCTCCACAACGTCTACTTTGGGCGGATCCCCTCGCCAAGCAAAAAAGACATCTACAGACCGAGTCCGAGGCAAATACGCAGATGCGTGCCGATGTAATGTCTGTACCTCGTAGCCTTGGGCGCTAAGTATTTGCGCATGGAGGTGTCTGCCACCATTATGAATACCTGTAGGTTGTCACAGGTGGAGAACTCTGTTCAGAACGGGCTATTGGCCCGCGATCTAGATCTGATCGGCGCATATAGTATTGAGTAGCTCATTCCTAACGTTACAAGCTGGCGTATTTGAGGAGCCCGAAATGATGCGCGATTTAAGCTCGCAGACCCACTAAATATCTTGTTTTCGCCCCCGATCGATGGCTCCGGCGAGCTGGACCGGCCGCTTCCTCCCCCCACATGCGAGGTCCTGCAGATTCTGACAAGGAACAACTTTGGGAGTGGTCCAATCATTGGCCACGAGTGCCTATTTCACGGTCTCAGGAGAGGATGACATGCATCTTGAGCGTCCAGATTTGTCAATACTTACCCGGCCCCTGCCTCACTATTAGGACTGAGTGCAGATAGATCACTCGAAAAGAAGATTGGGATATCATATTACTCAGTAAAAGCTGAGTTGAAAAGAGAATACTTACGATCCGGGCATGGCCTTCATAGATGACAAAGGTATTTGAGTTTCAAGTCTGCGACCTGTGCTCCAGCCAAGCCGATACAGCTGCCTAATCACTGCACACGGCAACCACCCGTGCACGCGGAGGACAGGAAAGCGGCGCTATTGGCGAGGCAGCCACTGCTGCTACACAAATGAACCACCAAGCTATTTGCAGCAGGTAGTTACACGGCAGACGACTCCCCGCGAGTGGCGTTCCCGCAGCAGATCCTTTCGAGATCGAGTCCGCCTATGTTGTATCGCCCGGGGCGCACGCGGGTACGCTGCATAGCTCCACAGGATGCCCCTGCGTGGCGTAGTCAATGTTGTCCGGGGCCACGCACCACGGGACAGACCTGCAGCTGCCGAGCCGTGGATCGCAGTTCGGGGTGTTTTGTGGTTCAGATCGGCGGGCCGGGCGGGCCGCCCCACTCTAATAGCACGAACACCTCCCGTCTGCAGGGCAAATACTGCGTTTACATTACCGCTAAAGCTACGTTTCCCCGCTCCAGCTCGCAGATGGCGGGGAACGAACCCTTCGATCTACCCCGGTAGCTCAGCTTGATGATTTTGAATATGCACGGCCGCCGAGAAATGAATCCACCATTGCGTGTTGCACGTCCGCAATTTTTACTGGTGGTGATTTCATACGTGTAATGAGATCGAAGTGGCCGGGAAACTAATTTCCGACGAGCAACTGGCTACGGCTGAAGGCATACGTAAAAACAGGTACATACCACCTGGGCACGGGATGACACAGGGTGGAAGGGTTACATTTGGCCTCGATGGCGTGTCGAGAAGCGACGCTTGTTCAGATGTCGACAGAATGACACACACTGTATTGTACCCATGAAAAGTGAAATCGATACGTAGAGTAAACCGCAACAGCATGCTATGTACCAGGGTAGAATTTTGGAGATACTATGATCTGTAGGTAAAAAAAGGAGAGCCCGAAAACACCAGAGTAGATTCAAATCTGAAAATCAAGAACCGAGTCCCACCTCAGCAAAGAGATCCTCCAGTACCTCCGCTGCACTGGACCCATACAGCTTTTTCACGACGTCGAAGGGATCCATCTTGGTCTCATCATCTTGCGCCGAGCCCATGGCATCATCGGCTTTGTCGGCAAGGGTCCTGCAATCCTTGGCAACAGGAAGAGCGGGAGACGGATCATCCAGGTAGAGGTTGGATCCAGCTTCATTACTATTGATAAAAACACGGCGACAGAGGTAGGTCTCCAGCAAGTTGCAGTCAATGGGGTTGTCCGGCAAAGTGCGTAACTTCTTCAGCAACTTCTGCGATCGCGAGTATATCCGCCGTTCCACGGCGTCATCCACGCTGATCAACAGCTTCGTTGGCGTGGCTTGTGGTGCGCAGCACTTTTTGCACAAGGAGTCTCGGCAGAGGCTTTGAGGCTCTTTCCTTCTGCTTTCCAACGCCGGTCTGAGCACTTGGTACACGTAGAACAGGTACCCCAGAGCCCTGAAATCTTTCGGCTTCTCCTTTTCAGGTACAAGCTCGTAGAAGGTAGCCCAGGTAGGAACTTCGGCACTCAGCCTCGCCAGCGCATCATCGACAGAAGGGAGGACACACTTTGCCAGGCACTCGCGAAGAAACTGACAGACCAAGTCGGCCGAGGGAGAAACTTGGATATCGAAATTGCGACTGGTGCCTCGCCTCCGAGAGACCTTGTAGTTGATGTAGCGGCAAAAGACTTGAGAGATCTGTTGGTGGCGCTTCTCGACCGCCGCCATCCACTGTAGAGCCTCGGTGAAAGTGCATGAGCCCCCATTTCGTAGATGCTCGTCCACGGAAAGATAGTAGTGAAAACTCGGCACGTCCACTGAGATGCTCAACGCGCGAGTTGACTGCTCATGGTCGGGAGTCAGGATCGATGCAAGGTCGGCAATGACGGGTGCAGAGCGCGCGAGATATTCCACTTCGTACAAGGTGGGTTTGGCCCGGGAAAGCTTTTCCACATCAAAATGCCGTCCGCTAGAGGTGCTCGACTGGAGAATGCTGGAAGAAAAAAGACACATTCCGGAGACAATCGACACGTCCTGGAGTCCAGATTGAGGCGAGCCCTTCCCGGGAGGTGGCCCCGGCTGAATTTTGGCCACCGGGCTCGAGAAGTGAAGGTAATGGGTGGATGGCCAACTCTGATCATTCATCACTGAGGCCTGGGGTTGGAAGTGCGTTTTCTCAAACCAGGTAATGCCCTCTGTCCTGAGAGCATGGCCATCACATGGTGGACCTCCAATCAAGCCGCTGTTGGTGAGGATCACAGAAGGATCCCTCTTCGGCCCTTTGTCGCTGTTTATAATGCTGGCGACGTTCACAGCGACCTTTCGCCCTTTGGCAAATGCCTTGGTGTAGTGAGGATCCTCCTCCTCGTCCGTAGTCCTTGGGAGATGGTAGTATCCTAGAATCTCCGAAGACTGTCCCCGCATGCATTGCTCTGGATCGTGGAATGAGATGGTGGCTGGATTTCCGGCCTCATATTGGAGGTTCGCAAACAGAAAGGGCTTCGCCATTGAGTCTGGTCTTTGCTTCCAATATGAGAGGGGTTGAGCATCCAAAACAGAAACTCAATGCATCATCATAAATATACCTAGATACCCTTCTCTCCATTCGAGCAGATCCGCTAAGACCAATTAGGCTTTATTTTATAATTACATACGTTACTATTGACTCTCGACTTTGACTCTCGAGTGTCCGTCTCAATGTCTGTGCATATGTCACTACGCACCTGTGGCCAGAGGTCCTCCTTGCATTAGTTATGTTCTCCATTGCCTGATTCGCGCATTCACGTTCGCCTTTTTTGACCTCTTTCTGGCGTAATATTACACCATTCTCTTGTGGAGACGACAGTTCCTGCTGAAAATCGGTGGCCACCTGAACATGAGAATCAATGCACGGGATGAGCTGAAGTCCCACTGGGGCTGAAGGCATGGCATCGATCATTACGCATTCTCCATCTCTAGGCGCTGCAGCACGTACTGCGTAAGAAGGCTCTCTGCAGTATATGTCGCAGATCTTAGACACGTGGGGACGAATTATATCTCCATTTGGTCGTCCCTACGGCGACGTGCCGCTGGTGTGCTTTAGTCTATCCCTGCAGCTCATGCTCCACTGTTCCTGGTTCCTAGCTTTGGAGCTATCAACAATGTCCCCGAATACTAGAGTATGACGGAGTTCAAAAATGAGGCCTCGGGAGCTGCTTTCCGAAGTGCATGTATTGTAAAAAGGGTCAAATGAGGAATGACGAAACGAGCTAGAAAAGAGCTACGAGCTCTAGTGTCAGTATCAGGAAGTGTCCTGTTCAAGGGCTACCTTTATACCGCGGAGAAAGCTTGACCGGAAAAAGAAACTATTGGAAAGAGCAGTACTCTTTTGGAATATACTGCACCAGCAACGTCATTGATCAGGGAAAGTCATAGCAATGACGACCTGTGCTTACAAAAAATGAAGTGATTCGATCAGGCATGCCCGTGTTTTGAGAAACTTACAGTATGACTGTCGTCATCTGGGGCAAATGGAGGCGGGGGGTGAGAAGCGCTCGGAAGAATATTCTTGTACTGGGAGCTCCAGCTGTACAATTGCAACATACTTGTAAAGCTCACTGTTGCATAGCGAGCTGTATATACATGGCCATGTATGTATGGGGAAAACGGGACGTACGTCTCGGCAATACAGTAAGTACGCATCTATACTTGATCATCTCCACGGCCGTGTTTAGCCGGAGAAGATTGCCCAGGCGAAATGGCAGCCTTGGAAACCCTTCCGAGGTGGTTGGAAGTTCTATTGATTTATCAAATTATGCGCTCTCTTGGCAGGCGTCAGGCTTGCACCTTCCTCAGGACTCGATGGTACATCCCCAAAAATGCGCTACTGTATATTCTATTATATTCTACCTCGACAATGTACCTTGTACCTCGCTAGAACTATGCTTTTGCCTCGGCAGCAGCAGGGCCAAGAAACTCTGCAGCCACTCGCTTCGCGATCCATTCAGCGCATGTCACCTCGTCATCGCCGGCCTGTACAACACTCGGTTCCCAGCGGCCCTTGGCTTCGCAACCAGGTAAGGTCTTGACGATGGACTCGGGATCTGGGCTTCCGAAGTAGACAAAGGAGTATCGCTCCGCCGCCAATGATTCGGCGCCGTTGCCATTGATGTGCCCGACCAGGTTTTCCGGAGCAACCACTCGATGCAGCGAGCTCTTCCAGCGACCGTTTGTCTGTCGCTCCATGAGGTCCCCGACGTTGACCACCATAGTCCCCGGCTTATACTCGACTGGTCGATAGATCTGCCCGTCGTTGACTTCCAGCCCGCCCATGGGGTCGGGGAACAGTAATGTCAACTGTCCAAAGTCCGTGTGCGGGTTGAGTCGGCGATAAGAGCCGTCCTGCAGAAGACTCATTTTCATCCCCGGGAAGTGGTTCCAGGTCATATGGCAATTGTTGCGCTGTTGCGAGCGAGACAGGTAGTTCTCGTCCGGGAGCTCCAAGGCCCGGCTGCAGCAGCGGAGCAGGGTGTGGTTCAGTTCGGTGATGGCATCAAACCACTTCTCAATGAAGGCTTCGAAGCCTGGCAGCTGCTCCTCTGAGGGCAGGCGGTTCTTGGCCACATTGGGGCCAACGTATGGGTGGGGGTTACCCATCTCCAGGCTTTGCTTTCGCTCTGGAGTAGTCTTGCGGAGCTCTTGGATCTTGTCCTCTTCGAATACAAGTTGGCTCACGTATGTCAAGCCATCCGGCACGAACCCGCGGTGGTCGTCAGCGTCTCCGTCGGGGGGATGCAGGATGGAGAGTTTCGCATCGGTCGGTAGGTGGAAAAACCGCTTTGACTACTCGAAGATGGCAGATTGTTAGGACTCGGGAATGCAATGGCTCAGGAGAGCCGGACATCTTGTCAACCAACTTACGTAGCTCCAAGCTTCGTCGATGAGCTTCTGAGAGATGCCGTGATTGGAGAGATAGACGAATCCGCACGACGAGAAAGCAAAGTCCAAAAGCTCGAAAGCAGCCTTCTGCTCCTCCGGGGTTCCTGAGAGCAGCGCGAGATCCACAATGGGAATATTCGCGGGCGCTACTTTGTCGACGGTCATTTTGAGGGTGGAAGTTCTCACCAAGAAAAATGTGGTGGTTCCAAGGAGAATGCGTCTGAACGAGAAGTCTCTCTAGCTTGCAGTTTGAGGTGGCTGGCGTGGGATGCGTATGCCGCATGTCAGTTTAATATCGCAGCGACGCTTCCCTTTTTATTTCCTTGCAGTGATTCTTCCATGCTGTATTTCCCAATCGACATGTCAACATGTATCATGCGAAAGAGTTGACTCCACCGCGACGTCACTTGTATCGCACGCTAATTCTCCACTGAAACTTACTAGCAAAGACCCATTCCGGCCACGAAAATAACTAGTCCGATCCATGGCTGGCTGAAGATTATTCGATCCGGAGAACGAGATCGTCACGGAGACAGCCCGAGTCCCAGCTGCAGCGTGTCATTCTGGGGGATCAAATGTCGTGGAACCCGATTCCTATGCGGGCTCTTGCATCGATCAGCCGCAGTTCGCATACCGAGTGGTAAGAGCAAAGTACATCCACGCCTGCAGGCTGAGTTCCACCAGAGGTCGATCCCGCATCCACTCTGCGCCCAGAGCTTCGTTCATGCATTTACAGTACTTTGCCCCAGCCTTCTGGCCCAAACACAGCCCCTATGACGACCTGAAAACTTTTGCTAGCAGACCCGACTTCCTTGGCCTCACTCTCTAGCTGTTCATTCTCCATTCCGCTCACGCAAGAAACGCCACCGTTGTTAACCTGGAAAAATCGTCAATCTGCATGATGTGTGATGATCATAGGTGATCGCATCGAATTACCTAGCCCTGGTGGTGTTCTTGAAGCCTATTGTGCTCCAAGTAAACATAGCACACGCTCTTCATCTGCCCCAACCCTACATCGGTACTTGGTGACTACCATAGAAATTGGTCGCGCATTATTCTTGCTCGTCGCTGACTGTCATCACCAGTCTCCATGGCCAACATGGCAAGCGTCCATGAGAGTCCCGCTCCGGGCTATCGATGGCGCTCTTCTACCGCATTCCTCATGTTTACTGTCACCATCGGTCTGACCTCTGGTAGGATAGGAAAGATCCCTGCGCTATTGCAATCCTTGACAGACACTGATCAGGCGCAGAGGCGTTTCTGTATGCCTACATCGTCCCTATACTGGGATACATGATTGAGGTTCGACTTGGCCTGGACGCGGCTCGGATTCAGACTTGGACTACCGCGTTATTATCGATTCACGGGCTCATCTCCGTGGTTTCCGCTCCCATTATTGCTCATTTTGCGGACAAGACTCCAAAGAAACAGATTTCACTCTTGTTTGCTGTCTCGGGGGGTCTAGTTGGCACCATTCTTGTGGCATTCGGCTCATCAAGTAAGCATTAACTCAGTCGATGGGATATCTTCCAAGGCTGACGATTTGAACAGTCGAGACTCTGTTTGCAGGACGGCTGATCCAAGGCATTGCGGGCTCAGCGACATGGATCGTCGGATTCGCAGCATTGTCAGATAATGTGGACAAGCAGAATCTAGGAAAGGCCATGGGATGGGCCATGACGTTTGTTGCAGGTGGTGCACTTGGCGGGCCCGCGATATCCGGAGCCCTACTCGAGCTACAGGGCTACTGGCAGACGTGGTCCGTCCCTCTTGCAATGCTTGCGGTGGACTTGCTCGCCTGTATACTCATGATTGAGAAGGAACATGAACCTATGACGGTGGTATCCGACTCTGTCAAGCCATCGCCGCTAAACGACGTCGACACGACGCCAGAGCCGGACGAGACTACCGGTCTTCTTGGTTCTTCTCGCGAGGAGGACGAGGCAGATGCAGATGGATCAAAGATGGACGGCCCGTCGTCGCCCCCTCGCGGCTTCTATCGCATCGTACTGGGCGATGTTCGTATCCTGACCGGTCTGCTGATCAATTTGGTCTGCTCTGCTATCATTGCGAGTTTCGACACTACCTTGCCAAGTCACTTGCGCTCAGTATTTGGCTGGAACAGCTTGCACGTTGGAGTGTCCCTTCTCGCCTTGCAAACACCTAGTCTAGTCATCAATCCCTTTGTCGGATGGCTTCGAGACCGGGTCGGACTGCGGTACCCTACCTCAGTAGGCTGGTGTCTACTCGCTCCTCTGCTCTGGCTGCTTGGGACTGTGGGTCATCAAGGCTTTGAATGGGCAAGCCCACACACGAACGGTGTAGCAATCTCAATCACCACCCTCATATGCATTGGCATCACCTCGGCCTTTGTCCGTGGCGCCGATTCAATCCAATTACCTGGTAAGTTTGTGGATTGCCCCAATCATTCCCTGTTGTCTTGGGCCTAGCTAAACAGACACAGTGGTTCTTGATGAGTTACAAACTCAAAGCCCAGAGAGCTTTGGACAGTACGGTGGAACCTCGAGAATCTTCTCTATGCTTGAGGTGGCGTTTAGCGTTGGGCTCATGATCGGCCCTTTGATATCTGGGCTACTGACAGAAACACTGGGCTATTACTTTATGAATTGCACCCTGAGTAAGTGACTTATATTGGATTTTCTTGATTCACATTCGTTATCGTGGCCTACTTTGTTGCTAACTGGGTTTACAGTGGTTGTGTCACTGAGTCTTGCCCTCATTTCCTTCTTGTATATCATACCCAAACAGCCGACTACGCAGCGGGACACGCAGGCCTAACTCCAGTAAGCATTCACCAGAGTGCTTGCATAAAATCATTTTGAATAATTCCTCTTTTTTCCTTTTCTTTTTGGATTTGCATCTGTATCCCACAGCTGAGTCTGGGGTTGCAGCTGCTCATATTCTAGCTACACACCGTCTGCGAGTGCAACCGGGCTTCCAAGCACAGTCAATCAAAGTCCAAGGCCCATATTGCCATGAATTTATTTTACTGTACCGATCACCACAAAATATCAAGCTGCATCATCGATAGTAACTTTGGTGGCATAAGCAGAGCCCTCGACCTGCGTAATACAACCCGCACCATGCAACCATCAGACCCAATCCTTGGTATATCGTCCACCTCCCGGGCTTCAAGTCTGTTTAGTACAGGTTCAATCCACAGTGGCAATTAGAATCAGCCATCAATAAGAGGCACACGAAGCTTAATTCTCGACGGCTATCGTTATGAGGTCAAAGTGTGTAGGAGAATAGCCCTTACGGATTACAGACGAGTCGCAGGAATGGAGATTGAGGTAATACTTGAGCAGGCCTAAACATAAGGATAGAACTAGACTGCCGATCTAGTCGACTTTGATATCACCCTGTTGGACCTTTCGTGCTTGCTTCCAGAAACCGGGGCAGTGACGAACCGAGGCTAGGAAACCCAAGAACTTGACTGCAGGCTTTGAAAGCGTCGTTGTGTAAGCCGTGGTAGCTTTGGACCAGTCCATTGTTGATCGATCAACGGTGACATTCGCATCACGCAATCTTGGGATGCACTTGACGGATAACATTAGAATGACTCATAACATACAACTCCACAGGGCTAAAAGAGATAAACCCCACGGAGTTTAGGCCCTCCTAGCCCTGGCAATAAGGCCATCTGCCCGGGCTGAGTGCATCCCGTAGGTCTCGTTGAAAGTCTCATCCTCGCCGACGCACATCTTGTAGGCCAACCTGGCGTATTCCTGTGCTTGGGCTTCGAGATCAGGAGCCATTGTGCGGTAGGCTCTAGCAAGACACATCCAGCACCCGACAAGGCCGTCATCCGCGAGTCCCCACTTCCTGACGAGCAATGGTGTACCCGGGGTATGCGGAAGGCATCCCCCTTCGATAATGTATCCCAGCGACTCAAGAGCCTTCAACGCGAAGCCAACGGCTTTCTGTGGTTGATGAGACACAGTTGAAAGCATTGCAAGATTCAGATATGACCGCCAATGACCGAGCCGAGGAACATCGGAGGCTGGCTGACGATATGTCTCCGCCAGAGAGAGAAGGAGGGCCTCTATTTTCGTTGTCTTTGGATTTTGGTGAGAATGCAATGTTTTCCACGCTTTCAGCACTTCCCCCTCCAGCCTTCTCCGCTTGGCCAAATTGCTTCTATCCGTTTCTTGGATATCGTGACATATGATGCAACTGCATGTGAAGCCCCAGTGTTGCAGCTCCAACGGTTTCCCGGGCGTATTGTCCGAGGGTGACTTGTACCAGAAGGTGATTTCGGTGTCGGGGGCAAGATCCCGGGTGGCTCGAACAACCATCATGTCTCCAATGAATGAACGCCGGGCATTAGTGTTGCATGAGTGGTTGATGTGAGATGCTAGCGTCCAGAGACCACAGGATTTGAAATCATGTCTGTCGCCTTCTTCAGGCGACTTTTCTTGGAGGAGTCGTAAGTGAGATTCACGAGACATTAGCGGACAGCCAAAGCAGTTGAGGGACATGATACGCTCAGCAAGGAAGCTTCGAGGCCATTAGTATGGTAAGAACAAAGGTTCGAGCGTGCCACTTACGTGTCAACAACCGGTACCCCATCTATTTCTAAGACGTTGACAGGCTCGTACTCGCCATGGTAAAGGTCAGTGAAACTGGACGCGAGGGACGGATTCTTGTAGAGCTTCCGAACCAGTGCTCCAATAAGCTCTGCTTGAGTGCCTATTGTCATTGTGTTGGTTTGTGGGTTGATCAAAAGAGTAGGGCCTTGAGTAGGATCATCTTCATCGAAAAATGCATATGCAAAGGCTTTCTCACAGAACAGGAGATCACCAGCTTTGACTGCTTTTGTGGTGAATAGACCTCGCCCCTGAGATTGAGTGGCTCTAATCGCGACGGGTCCAACGTATGTTGCCCGATCGAGAAGTGGTGGGCGACGCTTCGATGCTTCTTGCTGCAATCGTTTGAATTGGTATTTGCCACGTTCTTGTTCCATAAGCCGCGCAATGGCCCGATTGAATTCTTCCTTTGCTTCAGTGTTTTGGGGGAATTTCCTGAGAAGCTCTTTGTGAGTATCACACGATTCGCGAAACCTCTGAAGATGGTAGAGCGCTTGAGATCTGCGGAAAAGCCCCTTCTCAGGTGGTTCAGAGCTCGACGATGAAGCGGCAAGATCGCGAAGAGCGGCATCAAATTGATGCGTTTTGAGAAAGGCAAGCGCACGGTTGAGTGTAATGGTAAGAGTCTCTTGGTCTGTTGGGGATGACTTTAAAGCCCTCGAGTAACTGGCATTGTAATCAGCTAGAGCTCATAAACAAAACTCATCTGGGTGTCACACCATTCAACAGCCAGATGAAAACTGTTTCTGTTGAAGAAATTGTTGCCTTTCATCTTCCAATCGTTGACAGAAAGGTCTTCCTCCGTGACACGTTGTCTCCAAGACAATGGAATTAAATCATGGCCATCCGGAAGGAAGGTGATGTCCGAGAGATGATCAACTCGAATCCCAGTGTCTCCATCTGCCATGACCCTGAGATAAGGTTCCTTGACTAGTAATATTGTGTCTTTAACAAGACGACCATCGGTAGCAATCCCACTGTCTTGGTTGTACAACTGTAACACGAGAACCTGGTTGTCTTCATCTTCCATGATGCACATGGCTGCCGTTATGGTACTGACGGGTGTCACTGCTCTCAACACGATGTAAGAACCTCGATGGTGTGTTTCAAGCGTAAGATCCCGAATCAAGACTTTGCTCAGAGCTTCTAGAGGCACGATGCAGGGAGGATATGCCGCCGGAACGAAAGATGAGCGCATGACAGGGTAGCCAGCGGAAGGCCGCACATCAGCACGCATCCGTTGAAGCATGAACATCATGAGGATCTCCTCTCGAGACTTTGTTGCCCTCAGGCGCTGGCCCTTTCTGGACTGAGCCTGTTGAAGCATTCGCCTTTGGCCTTGCAGGTGCTGCAAGTACTCCGGAACATCGGAGACGTCGTGGGTGTCCATTTCGTATGTCGAGGATCTGTGTAGGCACGCAATGGGAAGGATCACTGAGCGCTTGAAGCCTCGTGAGCTGTTGAGGATTTGACTGTTGAGGCAAGGCCACAACTTATGAGGGGGTGTGCGTTGTCAGTGCGGTGGGGGGACAGGGGTGGTTGCAGGAGGTGCTTTCAGTTATGGGGAGGTTGGAGAGATAAAATTACCAGATAGAGTCAGGCTGCAAAAGGCTTCTCTAGCCCAAAGATCTTTTTAAAGAGAGAATTTGTTGAAAGGTCCCGCACCTCCAATTTAGAAGAAGTTCAGAAGGCGATGAGAAGCAAACGGAACTCTCAACACTCGTCAAACAGGGAGCGACAACAGACCCGAGAGATTGACCAAATGCTAGATCCACGCATTTCAGGCCATTCAGATCGTCATGCTGGCCATGAAGAAATGCCAGCGGAATACACAACTGGGATATCTCAAGGGCGACTCTAGTATACAATCACGTGATGTGCCATACTGTCCCAAATAGGAAAGCACTCTGGACGGTGTGTCCACCACGTGACCTCGCGCGTTGGACGCGCCTTCCCTCGCAACACCCACCACCCGATCGACTTCCTCGGTTTCCTCGATTCTCGATATTTCTGCGTGATCAATCGGTTCCAGAACCGGAATAGAGCCGATGTGCCACCATGTCATACTATGACATCGACTCCATCTTGACCGATGCCCAGGTGAGTTGGATCCCGGAGTTGAGAATTGTTCAACAAAGCTGCGCCCGGCCACTGACACCTTTCACGCCAGAAACTGCCATGTACATTTGAGCTCGAGGTGCCCGGACTAGGCATTCTGGAAGGCAATCCAGGGGAAGATGTGCGCTCCTCTCGCTGCCGCCCAGATTGAACAGGCGCTGACCACATCCAGATCAAAGCGGGGACCCGCATCGATCTCCCACTATGGCTGGGGGAAATGCTCTCGATTGGGTAAGACCAGCACCCCAGTGATGTGGCAAGGCGCCGGGTTGGCAGGCTCGACTTTCTAACATCCAACGCGTCAGAGCCCGACTGGGCACCTCCCGTCTGGTCCAGCTGGATATGCCCGACGCCCTGTCGGAGCGGGTGATGAACGCGCTCAAGGCAGACCCTCGCACTGTGGACCTGCGGGCGCTGGCACCGCATTTCTACAGTCTGAGTGAGCGCGTGCTAGAGCTCTTCGAGGAAGAGGATATGGTGGATGTCTTGAGTGATGTGCGCCCCACGCTGGATTGGTCCTCCGACTCTTCTCGTCCGCTAATCACCGACATTGCATCGCTAGACTTTCAAGACGCGAGCTGCCGAGATTGCAGACCATGCGCATAATCCGCGTGGTGCAGTGGGGGAGGGGGTGGATTTCCTCCGCGGTCTGGACGAGACCGAACGACAATGTAGGTGTATGGGTAGACATTGGAGGAGGGATTGTTTACTGACACAACACTAGTGTTCCGAGCAGCCCACGATCGGGCCAAGGAGATGCGCATTTGGGCTGGAGAGGCCAAAAAGAAATGATCGCGGGGCTCAGTGTTCGGACCTCAGGGGCTGAGCTGTGCTCGTCCCTGGCCAGTTATGATGACTGACGAGATTTATCGCACGACATGATTGCGACCGAAATGTAATACCTAGCCTTTCTTGAACCAAGCACCACTTTTCACTCATTCGACGCCTATGGATAGTAAGCGATGGGCGAACGGCAAGCTATCTATACCAGGAGGGCGGATATGAAGAAGGCCTGTCTGGAAGGGCCCAGACGGTGTGATTCACCCATTCCCTTCGTCTACTTCAATGCGTGTCTCGCGACGCCGGGGTTTGTGACGTGGAGCGGGGGAAATTAGACCGATCATGGAAGGCATGTCTAGCCCGTTCTCGGCGCGCTAGATATGTACCTAGTGTACTTTAGGCCATTTGAATCTATTGCGAGAAGCAGTTTATATGAAACCAGGAAACGAGGCAAAGATTTCAAAAGCGACCGAGTGGGGATTTCCGCCACGCGACGAAGGGTCGAGGCGATGAAGTCATGCTTCCATTGAGATTGCGTGGAAACCGGGGATCGCGGCTGGTGATTGGATTCCTGCGGGAATGTGATAGCAGGCACGGCAGAGAAAGTGATGCATCCAAGCCTTGGGGATGGGCGTGTAAAGCGAGTGTAGCGTTCCATTCCATGTCGGGAGCGATGGCTATCCAGGTGGCTTCTATACCACTGCTAGTTCTTCATCCACTCTACCCGTCAAGAATATCGGCAATTCGCGCAAGAAGTCAAGCAGAACCCAGACTCAAAAAGCCCCCTTGAGTCCAGTCAAACCCGACAGGCCGGTGCAAGGGAAGCTGAGACCCGCGGGGGGCGATCCGATTGGCGGCGATGCAGGAACCGGCGCTCGATCGCCCGCACCAACGAGCTTAACGAAGAGAAAGAGAGAGAGGGAGGGAGAGGAGAAAAAAAAAACGACGGGGGGAGAGGCTGCGGTTGTTTCTTCCACGCTTCCATTCTTCCATTCTCCCATTCCTCCCCGTTCATTCCAGTTGTTCCCTGTCATGCATCAATCATAACATCGAGGCGACCATTGTTCATTTCTTGTCCCCTTCTCGATTCTTTCTTTTGCTGCACGTCACTCCACGGCGCGACTCGTCACAACCGCTCTCTCCTCGCTTCGTCTGACCTCTCTCCCTTTCCACGGTCCGGCTGGCCTCGATCTCTGGAACTAGTGGACCTTAACCCTGATCGAGTCCCCACAGGTTCGACCCAGTTCCTTCTGATTGCTTGCGATCGCCTCGACTCTGCATCCCTCGCATCGCGCAGGCACCGTTGTCGCCCGCCAGGCTGGATCATCCAATACTTTGCGTGGCGATCGCTCAATTGCACATCTTCATTCCGGCGGCCGCGTCTCTGTAGAGGAATCCTCCGATGCCGTTGGTGGAGACACCGGCGACTTGAGGTCCAGGCTTGATTTTGATTGCCCAGGAGGCACTGGTCCCGCGCACACTTGGCTGATCCTCGTTGCATCAAGCGTGCGCATTAGTTGGACATGGAGGCAGCCGTCATGGATAGGAAATCCCATAGGCGGAGCTCGGCCGTGCACCCTGTGTGTGGTCAGACCGGCGGCCCGGTATATCAATCTGAGACTGCGCCATCTGCCCGCTGCGTTTCCAGTACCTCAAACAAGCGCCGTGCGAGCTGTGAGTCAACCCTCCCTTCTTTCCTTGCGTCCAATGCAACCACATCTCCAGTCATCCATCATCAGCCCCAGACTGATTCTCCTGTTCACTCACTCCAGACCAGCACGATCGTCCCAAGCATCCGTCACTTACCCGTGTGAAGGGCAGAAGCAATATGAATACTCCACCACGAGTGAATTCGGATCGGTCGTGGCTGAATGATCAGTCTCCAGGGAAAGTCGGAACCAGGACACCTCCACGCCAGTGCAGTATGTTCTTGGCCCAGAAAGCCCAGCCTATATGAACAGAGGATAACAGTTTTGCGATGTCACAGAAACTCCGGAGAGCGGTACTCCAACACTAGTCAACCCTGCCTCGACGCTCTTGCAAGATCTGTTGAAGGAACAACGCGCCCATCGCAGCTCTCGCGGAGCTGCGCCGGACGATCGGGAGGATAATGGTTCTCGAACGCCAGAAGGAGGACCACGAGTGCAGGAGGAGACAGCGTCGGAAAAGACTCGCAAAGTGAGCGACATGTTCACCACTGGTGTTCGCCAACCAAAGGAGATGGGCATGCGAGAGATGGATCAGGTATGTTTGGCTCGAACCGGGGGGTGATTGAGATCCAACTGACATCCATAGTACGTTTCCAAAATGAATAAATTGAATTTCGACTTGAAGTTGGAGATCTTTCACCGCACACAACAAATGGGCGTGCTAGAGAAGAAATTAGAACGCATGCACGAGATGGAGGAGCAGCTCCGGCAGATGCAGCAACTGGAAGAAGAAGTCGAGGAGCTTCGAGCCAGTGAGAAACGTAATCTGAATCTGAGGGAGCTCAACGACCAACTTCGCCAGGAGCTTGTGACCAAAGATAAGGCCGTCGCTGAGGCCGTGGAGTGGATCTGCAAATTGGAAGCTGAGAACGAGGAGCTCAAATTGAGTGGCACCGGTGGGCGAACATCGCAGATGTCCATGGGTCGACTCGTGCTCGATGGGCCGAATGCCACAACACCAAAGAGCCCAGCTGTCATTGAAATTCCCGAGCGGACTTCTTCCAGACGAGGCCAGACCGTGAACACCGCGAAATCGTCGGACTGGCGTCTGCTCGGCAAAGCACCGTCGTTCCTGCGTGTCGACAACAAAAGTACTGCGACTCTCCGAAGCCTCTACGCACCAGAAAACAACAAATCCCGCTCGGGCCTAAGTGAATTGACCAAATCGGAGAGCTTCAACACGATGACTGATCTCATGGAACCCGAATCACCCAGACTCAGTGTTCTGAGCGAGTGCAGCGAACTGAATCCATACGAGACGCAATTCGACAAGCTCCACATACCCGTCCACAAGGCATCCTCCACAGCGGGTAGCCTGGACAGCTACGTTCCACCATCTGAGCGAGATGAAAGCAAGGAAGATCAAATTGACCGCTGGATGGGACCTCGTCCCGACATGTCTCAGACGATCATCCGAAGGCGACAGAACCGCGCCCTCTCCGATGCCTCGAAGACCGGTGCTCCATCATTCGGAGGTCAATCGTTTGGCGCTACATCATTCGGACCACTATTCACAAAGAATCCGGGCCGCCCGCGCCTAGACGCATCCCTATTTGGAGGGGCTAGGCTTCCCCCAACCCCTGACACAATGAGCACTGCATATGCAGCAGCAAATAATGGCTCCGATGGAAGCATCGCGGGTCGAAAGAGTCCCAGAGCAGGCCCCGACCTATGGTTCGCTGGCCGACCACTAGATCGACATCGCTCGGCCGGTGAACTCACCACTCGACGGAGCTTCAATGGCAGTGATATAACAGACAGTATGCAGACGAATTGCAGTGACACGCCTCGTCTGGGAACTACCAAAGAGTCTCCCACATTCTTCCCTTTCAATACGGTCGCGTCGAAAGCGAGCGAACTGCTTGGACCTGGAAGTCCCAGTAATCCAGCCGTGAATCCTTTAAATGATATCTTGCCCCAACACAACAAAGAAAATGTGGCGCCCGCGACCATCACCCCTGGCCAAAGTCCAACGAAGACCGTCAGGTCTATTTCCCGATCATTGCCAGAAGATTCTTCTCCATCATTGACGCCCCAGGACTGGATTGCGGCCGCGAAACAGGGCCCTCGGTCTCGGAAAGAACGCTCTCAGGGACTTCGCATTGAACCGCAAGTCACAGAATCCCACCACAACGTCGTCAGTCAGACTGCTCTTCCCGACAACAACAGCGTCGACTCCTTCCCTGCGGAGCCCGAAGTCCCGGGCATCCCGACCCTGGACCTCGATACGCTCGAGATACTCGAACAGCCCGCTGAAGTGCCAGTGATACCTGAATCCCAGCCTGAGCCGGAACCAGAACCACGTCGGCGTATCAGTTTCCGACCACCCTTCTTCAGTCGTTCTAACGGGCCTCGCCGCTTGCAGTCCTCGTCGGTCGCACCTGAATTGATGGACGATGAAGACGACGGCGCTCCATCTCCGGTCATTCCAAAGACTCGGACAATGGGCGGCGCAGCGCGCCGTCCACTGTCCCAGATCATCACCCACTCAGCTGACATGTATTCGTCGAGTCTTCCTCCCGCCGAGAATAGCTTCGGCGGCATCAATGATCGACCTCGAGCACTTCACCAATCTCTCATGGAAGCACGTGAATCATCCTTATCTGACCAGCCTGGGCCTGCCACACTGTCTGCCCGCCCTACGACATCTCATAGCGTTGACCACAAACGCCGCAGCTCTCTCGGTATCTTCGGTTGGATGAAGGGCGTTAGCGGCAAGCGGCCAGAGCCTGCTACCCCTGCAGCGACTGATAAATTTCCCGAGTCAGCAGTTAAAGAAGAGCTCTCTTCAGGCGGTGCATACGAAGCTGGGGGACTGGCGATGCCTCGCGCCGCCACTCCAGATTCGATGAACGCTCCCGTCGTCCGTCCTCGGTCTGAGATGACCATCCACTCTGACGACACTACTCGACGCCCCAGATACATGGGCCGCCGTTCTCGTCGAGGCTAGTGAGACCTATTGCTGCCCCTGCTGCTATTGGTCCTTCTTGCGCCCTGGCCTACCCATGTACCTGTACTATATGATACCCGTGCCCATGTATACCATTCGGGGTATCAAGGCAATACCACCGACTCTGGCTTTTAGCTCGAGTGACATTGAGGACGTGTCTTTTTTCCGCTCACCGGAAAGGGAAATAGCGGCCGAATTCTTTCTTCTCATGTCTTATGTAGAAATGCCGCTCATCGGAGCCGCAATTGAAAATTCCACCTGCTGGTTCAGGGAAGGCCTGGTATGATATTGCTATAATCAATATCTGAACGACAGTCCCAATTGGGATTCATTTCAATTTCGTCATTATTCAGCGTCCAAGTTCAGACCTTTTATCATATCAATGGAAGCGATTTTTTGATCTCATTCAGAAATCAATTCAATTAGCATACTTTTAAACGCGGTTAAACTGCTCGTAGAACACGCTCCCATTGCGCCTGGACTCGTCTAGTATACCAGTATTCCCGCGATCATTTTGCCGGCGTCCAGGCCAGATTCATATTACTCACAAAACTCCACCCATTGGAACATTCAGAACGCCAGATTGAAGGAAGAGAAGACAAAATAATACACAGAAAGGAACTGCTAGCAAAGGAGTCAAGATGGTTCCTTGCAAGACCGGATTTCCTCCAATGGTCTCCAAGCAGGTACCACCAAAGACTGGTATTGCAGTTTTGTAGGAGACCGGGTCCTCCCTAGTACCAATCATTGCCATTCTCACCCAGCTTCTTCCGCTTAGGATTCATCGAGATAACCCGCTGCCCCGGAAGCGTGTCCGCGGTAAACGCAGCCTCAAAAATACTCGCAATGCCACGCTTCGCATAGTGGCGGAACGAGTCATAGTTTGCGTTCTGCCCATTCACGGCACCCCACGCGGGACACCGCGGCGTTGTCCCGTCACCCAGATCCGTCCACCGCGTGACAACGATCGCCTGCTTGAAGACCATGCCACCCGGGCTACTCCGGTCTTCGGAGAGCTTGACTTCAATCAGGTACTCGGTCGGACACTCGGGACACCGGCGCACGGGGCGACAGAACCCGCAAAGCGTGACGAGTTCGTTCGGGTCGAACCGGCGACCCGCCCATCGGTCCTTCACCTTGTGCTCGACGGTCTGCAGCCCGCCCGTTGCGCGGGGCTTGGGGATGTGGCTGAGCGCGCACTTGCAGGCGGGCATGAGCTCGCCGTCGCGCCAGTGCGCGCACGCGGAGAAGTAGGGCCAGTAGTCATCGCGCGAGAAGAGGAGGATGCGCTGCGACGACGGCGGCATGCCTCCCTCCGCGAAGGTCTGGCTGGTCACCCGCATCAAGAGGTGGCCCTCGTGGATGTGGAAGCGGGAGCTATGCGACCAGCCGTCGCGCTCCCAGCGGCGGCCGATCGAGTCCGGCGAGAGGCCGTATTTCGGTCCGAAGCGGTGCGCGCGCAGGACGAGTTGCACGAAGGTGAACGGGAGCATGCGGCCGTGCGTGATGCGGTGTCGCGGGGGCGGGTTCAGCGAGTTCGTCGCCTCGGGGCAATTGAAGAGCGGGTTGACGACGTGCGACGGTTTGAGGCGTTCGCGGCCCTCCTGTGTACGCCGGTGGAAGCGTCCACACGGGAAACACAGCAGGTGGTGCGGGAGTGCCTGGTCCAGCCTGGCCAGGAAGTCCATCCTGTAATCGTAGTTCTGCTGGGCGTCCAGTGGCATGAAGTACCACGGGCCCAGCCGTCGGTACAGCGTGATGCTGGCGACGGCCAGACTCGCGGCATCGGCTGGATTGAGGTAGGAGGCAATATGCGCCCAGAGTCTTCGCGAGAGCTTGGCGATATCGCCCTCCCCCGGTGGCCGGTGCGCATTGTCCAGCTCCGCGGGCCCGTAGCTATCGTCCGGCTCCAGCACGCCCAGCGAGTGGATGATGGCGGTGTAGTCGCGACGCTCACCCAATTGTGTGTCAATCTGCGCGTGCGCCTGTTTATACTTCTGTCGGTGCACCTGCAATGGCGCGAGGTCGGGCAATGGAGGTAACTCCTTGTTGCTGGGGGACGCGGGCAGCCGCAAGTCAGTCGTGGACCGACTGCCCTTCCGGAGGGTTTGGCGGGATTTTTTAGGGCGGAGGGCACTCGACATGAAGGACCGGAAGCCCTGCTTCTGCCCGGGGCTTTCGGCAGACATTCTGGCGAGGGAGGATGCTGTGGTGTGGAAGACTGTTGGGGATCCTGCGAGAGTAATATAAGAACTTCCAAGGTTAGACCCTGACGTGCTTACATTACCTGACGGCCCGCTCCGGTCCGGGCGCAGCGCAACGACCTTGGAATCGGGCAATTCATATGAAAGATTTCGTCAGCGCGGCATTAATCCATGGATATTATCTGACTGAACCTGGTGGATGCTAGTTTGTTAGTTATTACTGGTATGATTGAAGGTGGAGTAGCTCCGCCTAGAAGAAGTTGACACTGTCAGCTTTCTCAATACAAGATGTATTCAGTGTCCAGGATCCCTCCGAATAATATATATCTATATGTATACAACGTTGCCTAGATAACTACCAACGGGCCTGCCTTCAAAAGAAGCGAAATTATTTAATAGAACGAGAATAGCTGGACCAACTAATATTCGAGTCGAAAAGCCAGTAGCCAACAAATCCGGTCAGGCGTGATTTGAACAACATTGGGATATGGTCTGAATTAGATCGATAGTCGCATGCTACAATACAGGGATAACTTTGGTACTGCTTGATCACTCTATCACTGTACACCATGCCACTTACTGGAAGCGCTTCTCAACGGCCTTCCAGTTGATCACCTCCCAGATGGCCTTAAAGTACTCGGCCTTGCGGTTCTGGTATTGGAGACTGGAGACTGGTCAGCATCTGGGTGCTTTTGACAACGTTTCAAGAGGAATCCTTACTAGTAAGCGTGCTCCCAGGCATCAATACCGAGGAGAGGTTCAAACTGGCCAACAACGGGATCCTGGTTCTGCAAAGAAGTCAGCCATTTGTGCTCGCCTCGACATATGGATCTTTAGCAGGAAAAGCAAGCTTACGGCGTAGGCGCGGATGCTGATCTGGCCGGTCTGCTTGTCCTTGACGAGCCAAGCCCAACCACTGCCCTGAATACCGGCGAGAGCGGTGTTCATCTTGTTCTGGAACTCGCCGAGGCTGCCGTAGGTGCTGTCAATAGCCTTGGCCAGAGTGCCGGAAGGAGGCTCACCACCGCCGGCGTTCTTGGGGGCCAGGTTCTCCCAGAAGAGGGAGTGGTTCAGGTGGCCACCACCGTTGAAGTTAATGGCAGGCTTGAGAGCAATCTGAGCCGAGATGTCGCCCTTGTGCTGGGCCTCCTGGAGCTGCTCAACAGCGTTGTTGTAGTTGGTCACATAGGTGTTGTGGTGGTTCTTGTGGTGCAGCTCCATGATCTTGCCGGAGATCGAGGGTTCCAGAGCACCGTAGTCGTCTGTTTGATGTTAAGAAGTTGATCCCATGGCGGGGTGCACCCAGCTAGCAGTGCGGCTGCACCGGACCAGCTAACTTACAAGAGAGGTCGGGCAGAGTGGCCTTGCCGCGGGCAAAGGTCAAGCCCGCAGCACCGGCCTTGGAGGAAGCCGAAGCTCCCGAGCGAAAGGCAACGCGGGCGGAGTTGGCGAGGAGGGCAGCCATTGTGTATGTAGATGACTAGGGGTAAGCGGAGAAAGAGGAATGGATATGAATTACTTCGGCTGAGAAGAAAGAAAAAGGAAGGGGAACGCCAGAGCTATGAAGTAACCGAGCTAAACGTCATCGCTTGTTTTCCGTCGGGGAAAGGTCCTTCCGACCCGGCGTCTCCACGTGAATTTCACGAAGCTCGACATTGCGACAACTGGAGCTTCTCGAGCTACGCTGGTGTCGCCTTGCCAGTCGCTACATTTTCACGGCGACAACGTCCAGTAATGGAGTCGCCTTCCTCCTCTTATGCTGGCCAGAAGCGTAAGGTCGTCGACATGAGCTCAGATGAGGAAGATGAGCGCTCCACCTCCGGTTTTCGTGGCTTCAAAAGAGCCGCTTCGCGCTCGGTGTCACCTCCCACAATGGGTGGTCTGGGAAGTGGCCTGGGCAGTGCCGCACGCAGCCCGTGGAATAACATGGCCAGTGCTGCACCACCACCACCACCCCGAGGCGGAGCAGCCCCTCGTGGGGGAAAGGGCGGCGGAGGAAACTCGTTCGCCGCGCGCATGATGGCAAAGATGGGATATGTGGAGGGACAAGGTCTGGGATCAAGCGGCCAGGGTATTGTGAACCCGATCGAAGCGCAAGCTCGTCCGCAAGGCGCGGGTCTGGGTGCTGTTCGTGAGAAGACCAAGCAGGCCCGCGAAGAAGAACGACGAGAAGCCGCGCGACGAGGCGAGTCGATCGAGGATAGTTCCGACGAGGAGAAAAGAAGGCGGCGAAAGAAGAAGGACGAACGCAAATCCGACAGTCGCAGTGCAACAGGAACGCCGGCCCCGCGTCCCAAGCCGAAATTCCGGACCGCGCGAGAGATTGAGGATGATATGGAAGGCCTCGAAGTGCCGAATGTCCTGAAGTCGCTCATCGACGCTACCGGCAAGGAACAACGGGTCTTGACCTCCACGGCTGGGTTGATGACTTCCCAGGAATTTGTCAGCCAGGGTGAAAGCGAAGCTTTGAAAATTGCCCGGCGCGCTCGACACGACTTAGAAGCGTTTGCGGACGAGTGGAAGGGGTTGACGGAGCGAAAGAAATATATTGAACTGGAGGAGGCTCAGGTCGTTGATGAATTGGATGCATACCAGCGCCGTGTCGACCATCTCACCGGGCTGATCGCCGCTGTGGAAGAGCTGGATATCTTCGAACACGATGAGAGCATTGTGTCCAAGTTCGAGGAGATGACCGCAAAACTGGAAGCTATGCAAACCCAGTACCAAGATATTATGGACGAATATAAGTTGGCGGAGACTGCCGTCGCCGCGATTCATCCGCTATTTCGACAGGCCATGGAAGAATGGGAGCCCCTACAAGATCCTACTTTCCTCGTGTCCAACCTCAAACGTCTTCAATCTCTGCTCTCTGTGCGGAATGAGGATGGAGAATTCCGTCAGCGTTCGTCAACTTCACCATACGAAACCATGATATACACTCTCTGGCTGCCGCGGGTCCGTTCAGCCCTTTTGAATGACTGGGATGTTTATGACCCGTCTGTCGCTACATCGCTCGTCGTAGCTTGGAAGGCAATCGTCCCTCCATTTGTCCATGCCAATGTGCTCGATCAGTTGGTTGTACCCAAACTCAGCGGAGCGTTGAAGCAATGGAAGCCCAGGAGCAGCCGGCGGCATCCATCCAGTCAGCAAGACGGAAAGTTCCCCTGGTGGCTTTTCACATGGTTGCAATACCTGGACGAGCGACACACGAACCCCAGACAACCTACCGGTCTCATGTCAGATGCCAAGAGAAAATTCCGAGTGGTGTTGGATTCCTGGAGCTTACGCAGGGGTTTGATCAATGGACTCGAGCTTTGGAAAGATGCTCTGGGTACCGAGTTCGATGTGTGCTTGCGCAACCACTTGTTACCACGCCTTGCACGTCACCTTCGCGAAGACTTCGCCGTGAACCCTCAAGATCAGGACCTGGCAGCTCTCGAAGATGTCCTGCGCTGGAGGGAGTTCTTCAGACCAAACGTTATGGCCTTGCTACTGATCTCTGACTTCTTCCCCAAGTGGCACGAGATCCTGTACATCTGGCTCACCAATGATCCCAACTACGAGGAGGTCGGTGCTTGGTTTTCCTGGTGGCGAACCCAGATCCCGGCTGAGATCAACGAGCTTACTATCGTGGATGACGAGTGGAAGAAGGGCCTGCAAACAATGGACCACGCCTTGCAGCTTGGAGATCGCGCCGCCGCCGAGCTCCCGCGCCCAACTGCTGCTACCCGATCAGCACTTCCTACCAGGGAAGATGCTGTGGCCGAAGCGGCAGCAGCAGCCGCATCGGCTGCCGCCGCAGCCAAGCCCAAACCTCCAGTGGTGGAGGAAATCGCTTTCAAGGACATTGTGGAGAACTGGTGTATGGAACAGGGACTCATCATGCTGCCACTGCGCGAGGCGCACCCACAGAACGGCCAGCCCTTGTTCCGCATCACAGCCAGTGCGACTGGAAAAGGTGGCGTGGTCGCCTTCCTACAAGGAGATGTTGTTTGGGTGCAGAACAAAAAGACCAAGGACGTGTGGCAGCCAATGGGCTTGGAAGATCAGCTGGTAGAACGTGCCGAAGGACGGTAGTTAATAGGCATCGACTCTGCATTGAATACGACCCCGAAAGATCGCTCCATTCGGCAGCATTGCGACTCATGATATCCCGCCTCGGCATCCAGAATTCTTTCTTTCACCACCCACAGTATGTACAGACATGCAATTCATATTATTGTCGATATTCTGTAACTTCCAAGGCTGAATTCGACCCACTTCATCCCGATAGATCCACAGCCACAAGGCTCAGTGTTTCTACATATTCTAGCCGCGCCGATCAATCATCAGTGCCCACAAGAGCCTGTTCAACCACAGCGGACTAGATGACAGTTTACGGGAACCGGATTCATTATCTTCTATTTCTCAACTCTAGTCAGACTGGAGACTCGACACGTTATTGAGAGCAGCCCGTCCGTCAAGCGAGACCGCCCCGAGATTGCAGGGTCATCAACATGACAACCTATCAGATTAAGGCACGAATTACGGGAGATCCACATCTAGTCGATGTACAGGAGACTTGCTCCTTCCAGGCTCCAGGGCTTGGATTGATCCAGGACTGGCTCAACGCCACCGCTTCCTCCATGTCAATCAAAGCACTACACGGCATATGTGGAACCATTCTGGGATGATTGAACCAACCAGAGCCCTCACGTACGGTCTACAATTCAACGACATGAGCCGTGTTTCCAATTAAAGATTCACGAGGCTCTGCTGCCGGGGAAACTAGTGACTCGGAAGTCTCGATCCGCCTCTCTCACCCCTGATCATTTCAGAAGGATAGCTGGAGGACCCTGCAATATAAGTACCGCCCATAAAGAACGCACTCAAATGCTGCATATCAATCCCATTCTCTGAAATCAGCACACCGCGCGCATTTCACAGCCCTGCTTCTACCCGAGTCACATACACATACACATACGCCTGCATAGAAGCCTTCCAACAGCGACAATGCAGCTCAAGACCCTCGCCGTCCTCCTCTTCTCCAGCCTCGCTATGGCTACCACCACCGCAAACCCGTCCGCGACGGCCCCAACGAGTGCGTCCGAGCCGTTGATTACTGTCCCTCCGGCCGTCGAGAGCCAGTTCATCCACGCCCTGCCGACCTCGGTCCAGAAGGAGCTCTCCACCAACCCCTACGCTATTTCTCATGTCTTGAGTCAATATGCATCTTCTACTGGGTTCCTCAGAAGCCTGTCACCTGCTGTCAAGAGCTTTGCTACTTCAGTCGCCGCTGCAAAATCCTCATCATTAAAAGCTAGCACCACGGGCTCATCGACAGGTAAATCTGGCTCAGGGTCAAGCTCGGGTTCGGGTTCGGGCTCGGGCTCGGGCTCGGGCTCTGAGGCAGGATCGGGGTCGGGGCCGGGCAGTGCTGCATCGGCCTCTGCTTCTTCATCGACCTCTACTGGCGGTGCTGCCGCCCCGACTGGGCACATGGCTATGAGCGTTGCTGGCGCTGCCGGTGTTTTGGGTATGGCCCTCGCTTTGTAAGATTAGTTGCCCAGGTGGCGCTTGGGGTTCATTGTGGAGGCCTTGCATTGATATGGTGAATTTCCTGTATTTAATAAACGTGATTCAAAGATGACTTTTGTTTTAGCGTGATGCTCATCAAAGAACTTGCGGAGATATGTCAGTGTCTACTAAAGCGAGCAAGACATGCAAATACCCATGCGCGATTGCGTCAACAATACATACTGTCCAACTGCCCTGTTCATGAATACCCGAACAGTCCAGCAGCGTTAATAGACAAGCGATTGAGAATTCCCAGTTACCAATAGTGCACGATCTGACAGATCTAGAATCACCCACACACGGTATATCCACAACTGCCAAGCGCATTGCTCGGCCTATTGATCCTACTTAGGCATGAGCGATCCCGAATAATTGCCCGACAGTGACCGATTGAGAACAAGTCCGAGCTGACTCCGAGAACTCTAGGACTGCCTATTTACGTATTACATATATATAATTATTCATCGCGTTCCAGACAACCTGAGCGACCAATCGTGATGTAAGAGGAATGCTGCATAGTGGAGCGCCTCACCGTCGATCATCCATCGCAGCCACTCAGCATCGACATAATGGTCATCATATCTGCACCGGCCAATTGCAGCGGACGCATTTGTATCAACGCTGCATCTCCGCCAGATGCGCCGACCTCAACGCTCGCTCGCGATTGCGTCCAGATTCACCGTTGCTGACCTTTGCGTGCATGGTGATTGGTGCTGCGCCCCTCCTGGACGAAAACATCGCTGATTTTTTTTGGGTCCTTTGCATGCACTAGCTAATAGATCTCTGTTGCCTCCTAGGAAGATGTGAGGACACCGGTAAGGTGGCAGTGGCCGCGGTAGGAGTTAAAAGGGCGAGAAAGCCAGGTTGGAGATGGAAGAGTGTAAACTAGAGAATTCCGGCTGTTTCTACTGCTTCTTTGCGTGAGGATTCCTTTTCCGCCGCGTTGACCCCCAGAGTGCTTGTTTCACGGCTTGGTTGAGATCCCATTCTTGAGATACCCCATTGATCCGCCCCCCTTTTCTCTCTTTTGTTTTCTTTTCCATAAAGGATCGGCCCTGTTTCCCCTCTGCCTGTTTTTCGTGTAGAAACGGCGGATCGGCCTGACGTCAAGTTACGCTGTTTGCCACAGCTTGTCCTCGGAGGATTGAAGCACGAGTTGCCTGTCAACGTTGCGTGGAGAACACAAATTCTCGGCGGAAAACTTGCCATTCGGTCGAGCAGGAGAGAAGAAGGGAACGAAAACGACATAATCCACGGATTGAAACGCATCCATCATCATGGCTCTCCTCTTCCTCAAGCAAAAGTTGTTTCCCAACAACGGATATCAAAAGCTACCCAGTAAGTAGCCGAGCTCGACACACCACCAGATCGCAGGTATCTAACGTGTGTTTCATCAGACAAACCGCTTCTCGCTCGGACCGATAACGAAGATACTGTCCGTGCCGACTCGGAGCGAGACCTGGAGTCGCAGCGCTCCTATGAAACTTTTGGCCGGACGGTCAGCAACGATGCTTCCACCAGCAGCGGAAGCAGCTCGCGCACCCGCATCAACCCGCGGATCGTCTCGGACGCCATCCTGGGGCTGTCGGATGGATTGACCGTGCCCTTCGCGCTGAGCGCCGGCCTGTCGGCTCTCGGAAACACCAAGGTCGTCGTGCTGGGTGGTCTGGCCGAGCTGGCAGCCGGGGCGATTTCCATGGGATTGGGCGGATACGTCGGCGCAAAAAGCGAAGCGTAAGTCTGCCCTATCTCGACGAGATCCGGCATAGGCGCAACAGGCTAACCATCACCGGCAGCGAATCATACGAAGCCACTGCGCGCGAGACACAGTCCTTGATCGAGGGCGATCCGCAAGAAACGCAGGCAATCGTGCGCGAGACGTTCGCGCCATACCGGCTCTCCAGTACCGCCATCGACGACATCACGCGCGATCTGCACGCCTCGCACGAGCGGCTGCTCGAGTTTCTGATGGCCTTTCACCACCGCGAGTCCGCGCCCGACTGCAACCAGGCCTGGATCTCGGCGATTACCCTGGCGCTGGGCTACTTCGTGGGAGGCTTCATCCCGCTGATTCCGTACTTCATTGCCTCGCAGGTCATTGCCGCGTTGTACTGGAGTATCGGGGTCATGGGGGTCACGCTGCTGGTGTTTGGATATGTCAAGACCTGCATTGTGCGCGGATGGACCGGGCACGACAATATCGTTGCTGGGATCTGGGGCGGCGTCCAGATCGTCTTCGTGGGAGGCGTGGCTGCCGGCGCGGCGATCGGGCTGGTGCGCTTGATTGACACCGGCGGCGCGCAATAGCTCTACCTTGCTGAGCGGGTGATGATTTCCATGCATGCCATCACAGGCATCGGTGTTTGAGCGGCTGTTCTTCTCTCTACTCTTTCATGATTCCCCGACTGGACATCATCAGCGAGCGTTCTACCAGAATTCGATTCCCCTTCACGACGTATTTCATCCCATCTCTTGGATCAGACCAGAGTCGTATATAGGCCTACCTGTATGCTCGTAGACCCGACGCGCATCCCATCAGCACCAATCAACCTCTATCCCGCCAACGCCTTCTGCACCAACGCCGTCGCCCGCGCCGACAAGTCAATCTTCAACGCCTCCGCCCTGCCCACCTCCGACATCTTCGCCCACGTCTTGCGTAAGATCTCCACCATCTTCCCCTCATCCCCCAGCTCGCTCTCAAACTTGTCAAACTGGTCATCCAGAAACACCAGGCAAGCCACGTCCTCCAGCGTCTGCGTGTCGGGATCGCCCTGCTTTAGATCCGCCTTGCGCACCAGCGCGCCCACGCGCGCCGCCTCCGCCGCCGTATACCCGCTCGCCACGCACATCTGCTCGGCCAGCTCAGCCTGGCGTCGCTGCAGCCCGGCGCGCCAGGCGTGGTACCCGGCCTTGGTGGCCGGGTACGAGCTGCGCGGGACTTCCCAGCGGCGGAGGTGCTGGGCGCGGATGGCGAGGCGGAGGAGGTCGGAGGCGTTAGGGCTGAGTCGGTCGAGATAGGAGGTCATTTTGCGGGCGTAGTGCAGTTCGTAGGGGGTGGTGGTGCCGTCGGACTCAATATGGTTGGGGTCGTCCTGGTGCGCTTGGTCGATGCGCTCGAGGGCGCGCTCGTACTTGGACATGGCGGGAGAGAGAACAATAGAGGAGGGAAGTGGCGTTGCTGGTTGAGAGTGATGGTGGGTATAATTGAAGGGTGAATGGGCGTGTTGTGCCTTGGGAGGGGAAGTGCAAGGCCGGCGCGAGGTTTGATAGTGGATAGGATGTGTTTGGGCGTGGGGAATGGATAAGTTGAGTCGCGAACACGCTGATTGGCGCCCGCGATCAAGAGTTTCGACGCTCCGGTGAACTGAGATGTTGCTCTGGTATTTTAGCAAGAGATAGATATTGATTATGCTGCAGTTTCACGAGATGAGTGATGTACGCTACAACTATATATATTCTTGACTCATCGTATAATAACGGTGTCCCTGCTGGTCTGCGATACAAATCACGTCTGGAATAGCAACCAAAACCACCTTCCAGCAATGAGAAAAGTAAGCATGCTGAATTAACCCTGTCAATAGTATCTTTCAATCGCTATCAATTTTACATTAAAGGGCCAGCCTTGGACGACAACGAGTCGCATCAGACAAGCCAGCCATCACTCCACGAGAGGGAATATAACAAGTTAAGAACAATAACTCTTTCTTTTTCTCGCATCGTCTACGTAATCTTGTATGCTCCTCGATCTGCAATGGATATTAATCGCTTGTCTTATCGCTCGCTCGAACGCGCGGGATCAGAGATCAAAGCCGTTGCGGAGCCCAGCGATTGATAGGATGATAGATTAGGCACGATTGATCAGATTGGAAGGATCGTTAGGGTTAGACAAGAAACCACTATCATTATCACCCTTGAGAAAAAAAGCTCTCCAAGACATGCCTGGCCAAGCCGGGATGAGCAGCGCGATGCCGGTCGGGATCGGTCCGATCTTGAAGATGCCGGATAAGACGAGCTCCAAGTAGATCGGCGTGGTTAGTAGTCCCGGCTAGAGTAGGTATTTAACTGCCAACGCACACGCTCGATAGAGCGTGTTAAGTGGAGTCCATCTTTGCTCTCAACCAACGCTGCACCATGCCTGGCGCTCACACTGAACGGCCACTTCGGATCTCGATCGGTCAGTCGCCAACTCTACTCTGCGGTTGTGCCAATGGATTCGTGCTAACAGACCAGTAGACCGAGGTGGAACCTTCACAGACTGTGTCTGCCGCGTCGCAGGCCAAGATGATATCGTGATCAAGATCCTCTCGGTGGACACCCGCAACTATCCCGATGCACCCACAGAAGCGATCCGACGAGTCTTGGAGAAGTACTACGGCCGCCAGATTCCTCGAGGCACCGACTTGGACCTCAAAGACGTGGGTGAGTTGTCAATCCCCGTGCGAAGCGTCAATCATGGGTGCTGATCGAGTTCGCCCGGCGACAGAATGGATTCGCATGGGCACGACTGTCGCGACGAATGCGCTGCTCGAGCGCAAGGGCGAGCGCACCGCATTCCTCGTCACAGCTGGGTTCAAGGATGTCTTGCAGATCGGCAATCAGTCGCGGCCGTACATGTTTGATCTGGCCATCCGACGGCCGGAGCCATTGTTCTCGGACGTGTTCGAGGTGGACGAACGAGTCGTGCTCGAACGCTGCAACGACTCTAGTCTCCGTGAGACGCCACTCGCATATCCAGAGAGCCTCGAGAACGTCCGGTGTGATTCGGGAGAGACGGTGCAAATCACCAAAGCCCTGGACACTAACGATACGCGGGCGTATCTGCAGAAGATCTACAACCAGGGCTTTCGATCGATCGCGGTCTGCCTGATGCACTCCTATATCTTCCCAGCCCATGAACTACAGATCCAAGAAATTGCTCGGGAAATTGGCTTCCAACACATCTCGCTCTCTCACAAAGTGTCCCAGAGGTCTAAACTCGTGCCCCGAGGGAACTCCGCTGTGATTGACGGCTATCTCACGCCGACCATCCAACGATATCTCGAGCAGTTCATGAGAAGCTTCCCGACATTGGAGAACAGCCACACAAACCTCGAATTCATGCAATCAGACGGTGGTCTGATCCCAGCATCGACCCTGTCTGGCCTGCACGCAATCCTATCCGGTCCCGCTGGCGGAGTAGTTGGCTACGCGCGCACCTCCTACGACCCAGAGTCCCAGGTCCCAGTCATCGGGTTTGACATGGGCGGAACAAGTACCGATGTCAGTCGATATGACGGAAGTTTTGACTATATCTTCGAGACCACCACAGCCGGAATCCCGATCCAGGCGCCCCAGCTCAACATCAACACCATTGCCGCCGGTGGAGGCAGCATACTGACTTGGAAGGACTCGTTGATGGCCGTGGGTCCAGAGAGTGCTTCTTCGCATCCTGGCCCGGCATGCTACCGCAAAGGAGGGCCGTTGACCGTGACCGACGCCAATCTGGCGTTGGGTAGGTTGATACCGGAGCATTTCCCATCCATTTTTGGGCCGAACGAGGACGAGCCACTCGATCGAGACATCGTGCTCAAGAAGTTCGAGGAAATAACAGAGGTGATCAACCGGGACACGGGCAAGTCACTCAGCTGGGCTGAGGTTGCAGATGGGTAAGTGCTCTTCTCGCCCGGCGGTCGGATGCCTATGGGCGCTGGATCTACTTGTACTGATGCCATTTGCAGGTTCCTACAGGTCGCCAACTCTGCCATGTGCGGCCCAATCCGCAGTCTCACTGAAGGCCGAGGCCACGACGTGGCGAAGCACCATCTGGCTTCCTTTGGAGGCGCTGGTGGGCAGCACGCTTGCGAAATCGCGGACGCCTTGGGAATTGACCGTGTCCTGATCCATAAATACTCTTCGATCTTGTCCGCGTACGGGATCGGCCTGGCCGATGTCGTACATGACGAAGAACGGCCGTGTGCGAAGGCATTTGATGATTCGACCAAAGAGACCATCCACGCTGATCTGGAAGCCCTGGTGGAGATTGCCGGCAATCATCCGACGATGAAACGCTTCTCTCATATTGACAACCACCAGTTCCTGTTCATGCGGTATGATGGCAGTGAGACGGCAATGATGATACCGGTTCTTGAAGGCGTCGATCCACGACAGGCATTCATCGATGCCCACCACCAACAGTTCGGATTCACCCCAGTGAATCGCAAGATCTTCGTCGACAACATTCGCGCGCGAGCTGTGGGGAAGAACCTATTTGGCAGTGATATCCCTGCTGTGGTGCAAGCCCGACAGGATACTCACCAGAAGGTTATCGCTGCTCCCAAACCGAGCTCGACTCACACGGTCTATTTCCGCTCTCTGGGATGGGTGGATATTCCAGTATATCTTCTTAACTCCCTCCCCATCGGTAGCACAGTCCAGGGTCCGGCCTTGGTGGTCGATAACACGCAAACCCTCGTCGTGGGCCCCGGCTGCACAGCGACAGCAACAAAAGAGCTCCTCATCATCGACATCGTCTCGGAGAAGAAGAAATCCATCAGCACGACGGAGATCGATCCTATTCAGCTCTCTGTCTTCCGGCACCGGTTCTACGGCGTGGCCGAGCAAATGGGCAAGGTCCTACAAAAGGTGAGTGTCAGTGCGAACATCAAGGAGCGTCTCGACTTTAGCTGTGCCATCTTCTCGCCAGATGGTTCTTTAGTCGCAAATGCACCGCACGTTCCAGCGATGATCGGCAGTATGGGCTTTGCAGTCAAAGCGCAGATTCAGAAATGGCAGGGCAAGCTGCAGGACGGCGACTCCTTGCTCTCGAACTCGCCAGGTAAGTAACACGTTGCGAATGATACATGCTGGTGTCTGATGGACCGTGCTGATTTTATTAGCATTTGGCGGCGTTCATCTCCCCGACTTGACAGTCATCACACCGGTATTTGATGCTGAAGGCAAGGATATCATTTTCTGGACTGCGTCTCGCGGCCACCACGCAGATGTAAGTACTTTCTTTATTCCGTCATGTCTTTTCGCCATTCGTGACCAACATACGTCTCCTATTCAGGTTGGTGGAATCCTCCCCGGGTCAATGCCTCCCGGGTCTAAGCGGCTGTGGGAAGAAGGTGCCGTTTTCGATTCATTCCTCCTCGTACGCGACGGCAAATTTGCAGAGAGCGAGCTTAAGCAGGTACTATGTGAAGAGCCAGCGAAATACCCGGGCTCCAGTGGCTCGCGATGTTTCCAGGACAATATGACGGATATCAAGGCCCAGGTCGCAGCAAACAGCTGTGGCATTCAATTGGTGCGACTGTTGATCAAGGAGTATTCAATGGCTGTCGTTCAGGTATTTGCATTTCAACACCAATGGCCCATTCTGGATCCAACTAATGCGAACTGCAGATGTATATGGGAGCCATCCAAGACTCCGCCGAGCTGGCGACTCGCAATCTATTCAAGAAGCTTGTCAAGAAGTTCCAGGGCCAAAGGATATTTGCAGTTGACTATATGGATGACGGAACACCGATTCAGTTGGAAGTTACGATTGACGAGACTGATGGCTCTGCCGTGTTTGATTTCACCGGCACAGGCCCAGAGGTATATGGTGCGTGAAGATATACGTCCCCCAAGGCGTAGATTCGAATTTCTGAATATGCACTGACTACTTGATAATATAGGCAACTGGAACGCGCCCATTGCGATCTGCAACTCGGCCGTGATCTTCGCGTTGCGCTGCATGGTAGACTCAGACATTCCCCTGAACCACGGCTGCATCAAACCGATCAAGATCGTCATCCCGGACCAATCGCTCCTCAACCCAAGCGTGCAAGCCGCAGTCTGTGCCGGCAATGTGCTAACGTCCCAGCGCATCGTCGATGTCACTTTCAAGGCATTCCGCGTCTGCGCCGCGAGCCAAGGCTGCATGAACAACTTCACCTTCGGCATCGACGGGGCGAATGGGTTCGGGTACTACGAAACCATTGCCGGTGGCAGCGGCGCTGGCCCAGGGTGGAACGGAACAAACGGTGTCCACACCAATATGACGAACACGCGCATCACGGACCCGGAATCTCTAGAGCGGCGCTACCCAGTTGTACTCAAGCGCTTCTCCTTCCGAGATGGCAGCGGAGGCAGCGGTGCCTGGAGCGGCGGCGATGGTGTCGTTCGCCATGTGGAGTTCCGTCTTCCAATGTCCGCGTCGATTCTGTCGGAGCGCCGCAGCATGCCTCCCTACGGCATGGAAGGGGGCTCGGAGGGCAAGCGTGGCCGGAATACCTGGGGTAGCAGGAAATCGGGCCTTTCAGTCTCGTTGGGTGGCAAGAATACGACTATGGTTGAGCCGGGAGATTGGATTGTTATTGAGACACCTGGAGGGGGTGGATATGGTGAGAGGGAGGGAGCTGGAGATGATGCCACGACGGATATTTCAAAGACGAGGTCAACTTCCTTTGTGCCTTTAGGCAACGGCAGTGTATCTGAAAGTGTTGCTCTCGCTGAACAGGTATGAGAAGTGGTGAGAGGGAAGAAGAGAAGTGGGATTTACTTCTCGGTTAGCATATATCGGAAGCTCCATGAATCATGTACATTTGAGAAATCATAAGCTCGCAGAGAGCTTGACGAAATAGCCTCTACGATGGATCGCGAGGTCGTTACTATCGATCAAGGGTCCTCCGGATAGCCATCCGCGATCTAGAACACGCATATATCGTCGATAAGAGCCAATTAGAGAGCCCAGCGTAAGTAGAGGGCTCACGGGGTCACCGAGGTAAGATAGTAGGTGCGGAATTCAAAGGACTGGCAGCCTGGATCGTCTTGATATCAACCTCGGCCTAGCTCATCCGCCCATTCAACAGTCCTGTTCGTATGTGGGTATCACATGACCCACACACTTAAGCTTCCTCTCATGTAGATAGATCCTCCATCATTATTATTCATATGTATGGTCATCCTTCCATCGTACAACCTCACTCTCTCAGGTTATGAGCCCTCCTGCTCGTCTTCAGTAGAGTCTCACACCTCTACTGTGCCCCTCGCTTACGCGTGCGCCGGTGACCTCGCCGTCGCTGGTTTTATCTCAACCTCGCTGTCGCTCGGCAGCAGCACTTTTCTGGGCAGTCTTTTCGTCCTGCCTACCCCCTACCATCTCTAGTACACTCACTCACTGCTAATACGCGTCAGCAGAGTCCCTATAGGGTTTACAGTCCGGTTGGCAACTCCACTGGAATATATATATATACACTCACCTTGGTTAATTCCACATTAACTATCTATCCTATTGTCTTTTCGATGCTGGATCTGAACTCTACGCAGTCAGTTCCACTGGAGCACTAAGTTTTAGCTCGATTTATCAATAAATCACCTTGCTGTCACAATTCCCTATAAATCTATTGGCCCGCACTAATCTATACTAGATTTCTATCTAATTAGGGATTTAAAAAGATATAATCTTCCTTATTTAACTAATCAGCTTCTATACTGCTTTTTTATTATTATAGGTAAAGAGAAGATTACTGATACTATACTAAAGCTCTAAAAAGCTACAAACTAGTATCTATAGGTATACACCCTATATATTATACTTAACGCCTAAGATAAAGAACTTTAGTGTATTATTATTAGCTAAAATCAGCTAATTTACTAAGACCTAGTCGCTATACTATCTTAGGCGGAGATAACTTATTATATAGCTCTCTAACTTAATAAACCTAAGAACTAAGTCACTATTAATAATTAGTCTAACTAGGTATAAGAGTATATAACTACTCCTAATAAAAAATATTAGATCTAGCGACCTCTCCAGAACTAAGCTCTTTATCTACTTAACACTACCCTAGATAATAACTTATAATTATTTATCACTAAGTATAACCTTACTACTAAAGTATACTAATCGCTAGTTATTAACTTCAGTACTACTATATCTAATACCTTCTTAATCTACTATAATAAATAGGTCTTATACTATTATTATAGAAACAGTAGCAACCCTACTTAATTTATCACTAAATAGTATTATCTCCTAAATAAACTAGTTAAAACCCTTAGACTTACTCAGTATCCCTTAGAATATTAGCAGTTTAGCCAATTTATAACTACTATATATATAGCACTAGAGACAGAACTATAGTTCTAAACCTTTAAACCTAATCTAATAAAACCTAATTTTATAGAGTATATATATACTAACTTTCTTAACTATAAAATATATAGGAAGCACTTAACTACTATATTAGCTACCACTTAGTAATAGAAGTCTAAGAAGAAGGATTTAAAGGACAAAGATAACAAAGAAAAAAAGTTCCACTAATATATATATTATACTTAGAAAGTCAGTTATACTAAAGCTAAATACTCTTTTAATCCTAAAAACACTAAAAAAGATTAATCTATAACCTCTTCACAACAGAATCAGTCTAAATATAGAGGATATACTAGTTATAGATCTTATTAAAACAGTTATTATACTACTATTATATTAATATAGGACTATATTTAAAAGATTAATAACAATAACTCACTACAGCTATCTCAACAATTCCTAAATACTGCTTATATATAAATCACTTATATTTATATATCTATTCTATCCACTAGTAATAGTAATCTAGAAGTCAACTAATAGATACTAGATTCTAGTATATTTAATTATATAATGCTATATTATTCAAATTTTATCAATTTCAATAAATATTATATCCTAGTTTTTATAGCTAATAACACTATTTAATATACTAAAGGGTATAGTAATATTACTATCTCTATTTAAGATTAGCACTCTAATTACTAAGATAAACTCTTATTAATCATCCTAAAGAACTACTAATTAGTATCAGCAATAGTATCTAATCTAATCTCTTACTATAAACTTTATAACAATAATTATATCCTTTCTATCCTTAGTTTATATACCTTATTAATTAATAAGATATCTAATAAGATTATAGCTACTAACTATAAAAAGAATTCTCAGTACTAGATCATAACCAATCCTAATATATAATTAACCTATCTTATAAAAGCTAACCTACTTATTTATTCAGTATCTATATCAGATACTAAAAGTCCTAAACCTATCTCAATAGACCTTATATATCACTATATATACTATACTAATAAATATAAAGTCTATTATATACTAGAATATATAGACAGAATCATTATTAAAAAGGACTTAGCCCTTAAATATCCTTATCTACTATATTTACTCAGAAAAAGTCACTTACTCCTATTTAGTTAATCTAAGCCTATTCACACCTACCTAGATAATATAGTTTATATTAATATATAGGGACCTATTAATATTACTGCCTATAGAGACTATCACTTTTATATATCCTTCACTAACAATACCTCTTATTTTTACTAGGTCTATCTTCTCTATATAAAGGATAAAATTATATAGTACTTCTATAACCTTAATACTTACTTTAAAACTCAGTTTAGCTATTAAATTAAATATATATAGGGTAATAATACCTATAAATATAACTCACTCACTAACTATTACTAAATATATAGAATTAAATAAGACCCTATACTACCCTATATACTATAGCTAAATAATATTATAGAAGTAAAAAATCACTAGTTTATTAAGCTACTTATTACAGTAATATCTAAATATCAAATTCTAAAGTATCTCTAAAAAAAGCTATTATTTAGTGTAAACTACACTATAAACAGATTATAGCATTTAAAGGTAAATATAACACTATATAAAGCCTTTTATAGTAAACAACTAAACCTATCTAATCTATACACACTAAAGTGCTAAATATAGTATCTTATTCTAAAAGAAAAATATATAACTAAGCTATCTCTTTATATAGCTAAAGGTTACCTACTAGGCTATAACTATAATAGTTTATATTATATTTATAATATATATTTAAAGAAAATAGTAGTCTCCTATTATATTATCTTTTAGAAGCTAACCCTATAAAAGCTTCTATACCCTAATTATAATCTAGATACTCTATCTAGGCACACTAATCTCTATCTTAAAAAGATAGAAACCCTATTAGATTATAACTAATCAGTAGCTTACCACTATATACCTACTAACTTTATTAACTAAAAGTCCCCTAAATCAGTAATTTATCCTATATAGAAACTATCTACTCTAACAGCTATATAACCTACACTATAAATACTAGTCTTAATTAACTAAGCACTCACACCTCTAGGACCTATATACTACTTACTTATTATCCCTAACCCTTATATTCCTATCACCTATACACTACTATCTAAATATACTTATACACTAAATACCACCTTAGAGGAGGAGATAATACTATAGAAAAAAGTTTTAGATAAAGTCTAGCTAATAGAGATCACTATTAAAAAGATAGAACTCTATAACACTAAAACAGAAAAAAGTAATAAACTAATCCTAGTAATCCTTTTTAAATCACCTAAAAAAAGCCCTTAGCATTTAATATATATTTAAGAACAAATACTCTATTAACAAACTATATTTATATATATTAAAGATATTATTAATAAAGCTCACTTAATCTTATAATCTACTAAATTAACTAGCTAAGATTTAATTAAAATTCTAAACTTATAATATAAAGCTATATATTTATATAAGAAAGTGAAATAGCTAGCTACCACTAAAAAAGAACTACAACATTAACGCCTAAATAGAATCTAGCAAATTATCGACTAAATCTATAGAAAAAAGACTCTTTCTCTTCAATAAATATTTAAGATTAAAACTAATAGCACCTATAAAGTATACCTAGTGATATATAGCTTTAAATAGACACCACTAGACTATAATAAAATCTATTTAATTACTACTAAACCTACTTCAATAAAAATCTTTATAGCTATCACTACAGTATTAAACTAAAAGATTTATTATATAGACTATATCACTATATTTCTCAACACTAAACTAAAAAAAAAGATTTATATTAATCTACCTAAACTAAAGCAGAAAGACTATCTTAGCAAAATAGAATAGCTAATCAAAACCCTTTATAGGTTAAAATAATCTCTTTAGAAATAATATAATCTAATTTCTAGTATCTTAATCACACTTAATTTTACACACTTTTAATCTAATAACTTAGTCTTCAGTCTTTATATAACTAATTATTATATCTATATATTTATCTTTATAAATAATATACTAATTCTATCACTAACTAATTTAGATATTAACTAAGTAAAAATTAGTCTCACTTATTATTTTAACCTAACTAATAATAAACACATTAAATAGTTTACTAATATCAATATTGATTTTAGAGCTAATAGATTAATTTATCTCTATTAAATATCCTATATAGATAAGATCTTAGTATATTTTAGTATAATAACCTATAAACCAGTGCTAACTCCCTTTATTAATAAAAATATCCTATAACCTTCTTAATCAATAGCTTCCAGTAACAATATTAACTTATATAGGAAAATAGTTAGATCATTTATATAGCTAATAGTCTTAATAAAACTAGATATCACCTATACTATCACTAAACTTATATAGTATATATATAATCCCTCTTAGGACTATCTAACTACTTTTCACTATATCTTTTAATATCTTTCTAGCACTAAAACCCTAAAAATTATCTACTATCCTATATCAATTAATAGCTTACTTAGCTACTATAATGCTAACTAGATAAAATAACACTCTAAGGATTATATATCAACCTTTAGCTATATCTTTAAACTCACTAATAGCCCTATTACTTAGGCATTAAAGAAATAGACTACAGTTACACTAAATAGCACAGAAGCTAAATACATTATAGCATCACTTTCTTATTAGGAAGTGATATAGATTCAACAGTTCCTTAATAAAATAGGACTCTCTAAACTAACACTATAATCTACGCCTATCTATAGAAATAACAAAGGATATCTTAATTTAACTAGGAATCCTAAATTCCATCAGTATACATATCACATCACTATTAAATAGCATTATATACGCGACGAGGTGCGCAAGCTTACCTATATATTCTAACAGGTCTCCTTAGTTAAATAGGTCACCGATGGTTTAACCAAACCACTTAAACGGACTAAATATAACCGTTTTATCAGCTTACTAGGTCTCACGACCTAAACTGCGCTTTCCTGCGCTGATTCCTGGCCTCTGATTGGCCAGATTAAATTGCATACTCGATAGACGTCGATATCATCTGTATCTACAGCTCGGTAGCTAGGGGGGTGTTCGTATGTGGGTATCACATGACCCACACACTTAAGCTTCCTCTCATGTAGATAGATCCTCCATCATCATCATTCATATACATGGTCATCCTTCCATCGTACAACCTCACTCTCTCAAGTCCAAACTTGGCGTTGGCCACCTCAAGAAATCCCGGTGAAGATAGGTGAAGTGATATCGATGAAGTCTGATTGGGTGTTCATCGTTGCCTCCCAAGCCCAGTCAGCGCCAATATCCAGGATTCTTTCTTGGGAGTACCGTAGGAAAATAGTATGACCAGCTTTGTAACCTGATCCACCAAGCTATGAACAGGTTGAAAATCCAACAATGGAGATCATTCTTTCTAAAAATGTCCCAGCCATGAATTCAATCTCAGCCTTCGGTCCTCTTTGATATGAACCTGATATGGAAATAACTATTCGAACCAGAGATTTCAGAGGCCCTGGATCAATTCTGCATCCCCGAGCCAACCCATCATTTTCTGCCTCAATTAACCATCTTATTTTTCCCAGAATCCATCTGCTCCATTTAAATACCATCGTACCGTCTCTTCAAGGCCCTCATCAAAGCCAGTGCGTTGCTTCCAGCCAAGTGCGATTAGCTTCGTTGCATCGGTCCAATACATGTCGTCATTATATGGACGATCTTCAACCATCTCAACCCAATGTGAAATATCATCACCCTGTTCACAGCCGTGGAAAAACTCAATTACCTTCTGGGCCACTCCAAGAACCTTCAAATGGGCCCCAGAGGAGATATTGTATGTCTCGTAGACAGAACCCTTGTGGAATATCGTGTCCAGCGCCTCCGCAGCATCCGCGGCGAACAGAAAAGCACGAATGTTTTGGCCGTCGCCGTGAACTGGCAGTGGCTGGCCTTTGCTAAGAAGCGTGATGAACTTTGAGATCAATTCTATCGCCGTTGAACGGGATGTGTTAGTTACAGCCCACAGAAAGTATGCAGTTAATTGGATCAACCTACTCTCAGGGTATTGATAAGGCCCAAACACATTGTTACATCTCGTGATAATGATTGGGACATGAAATGACTTTTGGTAGCCCTGAATGATCATCTCCGCCGCTGCTTTGGTAGCCGAGTATGGATTGGTTGGCTTGAGAATTTGATCCTCGGCAAAGGGATTAGATTCCGAGTAATCGTTTTCGCCGTACACTTCATCAGTGGAGACATGAATGAATCGTTGGATAGAGCCTTGCTTGCGACAAGCCTCGAGCAAAACCTGTGTACCAAGAACATTGGTGGTCGTGAAAGAGAGGGGGTCATTGAAGGAGTTGTCGACGTGTGATTTCGCAGCCAAATGGACAATTGCATCGACAGGATAGTCCTTTAGAACACGCTGGACCTCATGTGGATTGCATACGTCTCCTTTGACAAAGTGGAAGTTTGGGAGATTTTGGACAGTCGAGAAGTTGTGCAGAGAGGAGCAATAATCCAAGTTGTCGAAGCAGACAATCGCATAGTTGTTTCCATATTTCTTCAGCATGTGTCGAATAAACCATCCTCCGCTAGAAATCATTAGTCGTTTCTTGATTTAGCTGGGGTATATGAGCCCTATATAGCCCAGTCAGGACTTATCTCACATAAAACCTGCGCCTCCCGTCACTAATATCAATTTTACCCCAGCGAGAGTCGAGGGTGGATGCTCAACTTCAGCATTCTGTGAACAAGCATGACCATTAGCCGATCCCTCGTGAGTATCTAGGAGCATTATTGAAAATAATCCTTGAAAGGATTGTTCCCTCTGGTGGCATGCTCCCAGGTGTGCTCTTTTAGCAGCCCTGGAATCTGCGCTGAAGGAGACTCCTGCTTCCGGGGCGCATCGTGTAAAACTAGAACAGTTGATGCCTGTCCACATAGTCATGCATTCCCCGTTGAATAATCTGAAACATAGCAACTGCCAAGGCGCGACGGCTATACTGCTTCAGTCAATCGGACAGAAAACAGTAGAGGTTACTGGAAGTTCCTCTTGCTATTTGATAAATAGCTGTCACACACCCATCTCACAAATCTCCCCGCATAAAGCTAAATTGGTGGCTTTCTGAGTGGAACTGATGTTTAGTGAAAAGGGAAGAAAGACTAGCGCATTCGGATATTCGCCAGAGAACACCCAAGTATGTAGCAGAGCTAAATAGGTCGCTAATAAAGCAAAGCCGATGAACTATCCTGCTCTTCACTTTTATCCCTGTCCATTTGGTATACTTTCGACACGATATCGCTGGGCTTTTGCCCAGTGATTCGCGTCACCAAGTCTTGATCCACGTCTCGCAAGATGACATGGATATGCTCGAGACAGCGCACATTCTGCCACTTACTTCGATTTCGGAACCACTGGATATTGTCCCGCAAGTTCCACTCTTGATTCATAGAATCCTTGAAAGCTTTCTGGATAAAGTTTTGGAATCGGGATCTTGCTCCAAACAACCAGATGCACCATCCCGGGCACCAATGCGTAAGGCCAGTCGTTGCGCAAAATTCGAAAGTCCGAGCTGTCGTCGAATGGGATTGAGCCGCTCAGGGAAAAGCGAGGAGGCTGTGAGTGGTCGAGTGTCCAGTGTAATCGAGTTTGCATGATGAAGTCGAGCACAGAACCATACTGCATCCGGATGTCGTGTGTCCAGAGAATATAGTTGTACAGATCTCTGGGGGATCTTCGAAGGAGTGATAGATCACCTTGAGCTGAAATGTCTGGTCAGTTCATGACTTTCACGTCCATGAGGGAATAGACTAACCAATGATAGTTTTCAGGTCTTCCCAGCTATGTGGAACGAAGTCGCCATCCAGTATTTGCAAGACCGCTTTATCGGTTTCACTGAGTTCAAATGGAGAATGCTCGATCAGCTTTTTTACCTCTATAGCCTTGTTCGCCATGTCTGAATGAGTGAGTCTCCAAGAAAGCGGGGAGATTACTGCTCTAGCTTTGGTTAACGAACACGTTCTCATATTATGAACTCAATCTTCTGCGTAACCTGTCGCCCATCTTGATCTTGGATTTCGAGAGTTTCGATCGCAGCTGACTGCTCGTGTAGCGTGGCGAGCTTGGCCTGTAATATCAACGTGGGGTCTATGTTGTGAGACATATGCATCTGGGACAGCGATTGCAACAGGAGACTGTTTCGTCTGCGAATCTCTTATAACCGGTCATCTGAGTGTTGTGGTTGTTGGAGAACAAATCCACCATGGCCGAAATATATCTCATCGCGACATTGAAACCAGCATTTGGGAAGGAGAACCAGGTAATGGACAGGACAAGGCAACAGCATATGAAAGCGACACCAGAATTGATTTTTTGATAAATAGCTGCGAGACCTTCTCTGCCAGACAGCCGAACACGTCCACCGCGTGGAAAAGGGGTGCTATACATTCCTCGTCACAGAAAGTCACAATGCTGATGGGATGATGGAATTCAAGGTCATTGAAAGGCAAGGTTCCCTCTGATAGGAATTGCCCATCCTGTCCAAATTCGTATCCTGACAGGATATTGGGTGATACATCGGGTGATACAAAGGCTGAATCCAGGATTGAAAAGTGCAGGTGGGCAAGCTTGGATGTATTGAACCAGCATCACGAGAGAGAGTGGCTGCAGAAGATGTATGTGACTTTCGAGGATAAGCACCTCCTAGATGGCGACGAAGAGATTTTATATCTAAATCGCCTGACAGGGTTTGTGACTCGATAAGTCAAGGATTTGAGGGTGTGATCGATCGAAGCTGAAAGTGGAAGATTGCGTGGAAGTTTTGCTTAGGAGGCTGAGTGAACCAAGGAAAGTAGGAAATAGTAGATGAACCGATATGAGCATGCTAAGCTGCAACTCCCAATATCCTCCCACCGAGGTGTGCTTTCCTCGCACAAGCTGGCGTCGCTTCCTATCCGACCTTGCTTCTGCACCATCCGCGATGTCTCACTGCCGCTGGAGATCGTCAAAGGCGTTTGTCATTCTCGTTGTCTGTATCTCAGTTTTCACAGACATCTTTCTCTACGGCCTGATTGTGCCGGTCTTGCCCTTTACTTTGGCCACACGCGTCGGCCTCGCCGACGCTGATATACAGCGCTGGGCATCCATTCTGTTGGCCTGCTACGGCGGTTCTATTCTCCTAGGATCATGTACGTCTGCTCAACATTCGGAAATACAATGCAACTCGATTGCCTGGACTAATGATACTACCTGTAGTGATTTTTGGGTGGATGGGAGACCAAACAAAGACGCGACAGGCGCCCTTCCTACTCGGCCTTGTTATCCTGGCCGGTGCAACCCTGCTTTTTTCACTGACAAAGCATCTGGTGTTGATTGTTCTTGCACGCATCTTGCAAGGCCTTTCCACCGCAATTGTCTTCACGGTCGGCTTCAGCATGATGTTGGACACAGTTGGAAACGAGGGCATTGGTCGTGCAGTCGGTTTCACCAGCATGAGCCTTAGTCTAGGCCTCTTTGCCGGACCAATTGTAGGAGGCTTTCTTTATGATAGCTTTGGCTACTTTGCCGTGTTTATGCCTGCATTCGTCCTCGTGGGCGTGGATATCTGCCTGCGTCTACTCCGTTCGGTATCACGGCCGACGCTTGCTGCATCAGACCCCGACGAAGAACGTTCGCCATTACTGCCAGCATACAATACCAGGAACTCATCCAATTGCCTCGCCAGCATGATTCTCGTTAGCTTTCCACGCTTCGTGGTTGCAATGCTCGGCATGTACATGCTCAACACGTTCATGACCGCGTTCGAGGCCGTGTTGCCTGTTTATCTGCATGAGTTATTCGACTATACCTCAAGCCAAGTGGCGGTTGTTTTTCTCTCTAATACCATTCCTATGGTTCTATCGCCACTGAGCGGTACCGTTGTCGACAAGATCGGGCCTTTCTGGCCCGCAGTCGCGGGCTTTTCACTCGCCGCGCCAAGTATGATGTTACTCAGCCTTGTGCAAAAGAACACTCTCGTACTCTCCCTTCTTGCACGCCTTTTTCTTTTCCTCTTCGGGTGTGGGGTATCTATGGCTATGCCAGCCATGATGGCTGAGATCAGCATGGCGACAGATTCGGTCGAAAAACTACGCCCTGGCATATTTGGACCACAAGGCGCGTATTCTCAGGCGTATGGTCTGAGCAACGCTGCCTTTGCCGGTGGAACCCTGGCGGGGCCGTTATACGCGGGTTTTATCAAGGATTGGGCTGGGTGGACAGCTATGTCGGTGGCGCTAGGCGGACTGAGTCTCGTCATGGTTTTGTTGGTGGTTGTATTCACGGGGGGTAAACCTCAAGAGATAGCACAAGATATTCAAGATTGAGGCTTGCAAGGGCAAGTGTTGTCTCCATAATAATCACTCTACCCAGTGACTAAACACTTTATTTCCATTCAGTGTCAAAGGGTAGACTCGATCTCTTCTGGGAAGTCGAGTCCGTTATCTTGCCGCACCTTGTCCATTATTTCCATGCATACCAGACTTTCATTCCAAGGCATGAATGGGCTTTCCAACTTCGCATCACGTATACATCGTGCTGCTTCATCTGCCTCATATGCCAGTCCATAGACAGCATCGGGGAAGTGATTCTCAAATCGATGAATTTGGACACCCACATTGCCAAATCCCTGCTTCCGCCCAACCACGCAGAGATGGGACGGACACCAAGGTCGGCCAAAGACCTGAATCTCACCTTTGTCTCCCTGGATTCTGATTACTGGAGTCTGACCATCGTAGCTGTCTGCAGCACGTAAACTGGCATTTGCAACGCCCAAGACCGCGGCATTGTCTTCACCATGGAAGGGGAATTTAAGGATAATGGTGACGGACTCATCCACCTTCGACTCGAGGCATTTCGAGACAACGGAGACGACCTCCGAGGGATATCGCATGTCTTTGGATAAGACCTGCATCACCCAGTGGATTGAATAAATGCCCACTACAAATGCATCAGATACAGCAAATTCCTGTGCCCGCGAGTATACTTACAATCCAGAAGCGCTCCTCCTGCGAGATCCTTTCTCACCATCCGATCCTCCGGAGGAAAGTCTTCCAAGGGGTCCATTCCTAAGCTATTATCCGCAAATATGCGAGTGACGGTGCCAATCTCGGACCCGTCAACAAGCCGACGTATCTCGACACCAATCGGCTGGAATCGTGTCCACATACCTTCCATGAGAAAGAGCTTTCCCTGCGTTGCAAGCGCAATTAATATCTTTGTTTGTGCTGCATTGACGGTCAATGGCTTCTCGCACAGGACGTGCTTTCCAGACTCCAAAGCCAATATCGCATTCGGGAAGTGATGAGAGTGCGGTGTTGCAATATAAACAATGTCGATATCCGGGCTGTGGACTAAATCATCGTAGCTTGCAAATGGAACACATGTTACCGGAGCATTGACTCGTTGAAGAAATGCATTTGCCGTGGCTGCTGAGCGAGAGGAGCCGACACCAACGAGGACGTGTATCACATCAGCGACTCCTCGACCACTGGAACTCAAAAGAAGATCTTGCGCAAATTCTGGGGCTGTCACTCATGTGTTGCAGAATGGGTAGTGTTGAGTGATAGGAGCCTGGGCGCAAGCCGACTTACTCTCTGCTATCCTGCCAGTTCCTGGAGATTGCCAGATCAGCATCCGTTGCAGTTGGTCCAGCGAGCACAAAGCACCTACCTATGATTCCCCAGCGCAGTTTGAAAACCTCGCTGGCAGAGCCTTCAGATTGTGGCATTGTGGGATTCTGTTTGTGAAAACTCAGACAGATCATGGGTTTTCTATGAAGGCAACACCCAGTTTAAGAAGCTCGCATGATGTTGTTCCAGGCATAATTTTAAGAGAAACAAAAGTCGGGGACATATAGGGAAGGACGCTGTGTTACCTCTTGTCCCCGGAAGAAAGATCTCAAGGTTATAAGTCCTGGCGAATGCCAACCTTCCTGGATACGACACATAGCAGATGATTGCAGCTCCGAAAGGCCCGAAGAAGAATGAATGGTGGGTGCGAGGTCTGCGTGACAGAATTCCCATCAAATGGGGTCGTCTGAGGGACATTCGGGTTACGCTCATCATCATCATCTATGTTGTGAAACGTGAGTTTGAACCCGATATTCCTCTTCCTGGGCTGACGCTCCAGATATGGTGTGTGGACGCCTTTTCTTCTCAGATCATCACACACAGGCCGCAGATTCGCGCTTGCATCTCCATCAACAGACTCGAGATGGCCTCCCAAGAGAGAATCACAATAACTTGTCCCACATTTATGGGCACCGAACTTGAAAATATGAGAGAAGTTCTCAAGCTGGGGACATTGGGTGGGAAAGGGAAGTACACACAACTATGTGAAAAATGGCTCGAGAACTTTATGCCCAGTGGACGAGCATTCGTGGTCTCGTCCGGTACATCGGCCTTGGAGATGACGGCCATGTTGGCGAATATTCAACCAGGAGACGAGATCATCGTCCCTAGTTATACCTACGTGACCACAGTTAACTCATTCGTTCTTCGTGGGGCGGTTCCTGTCTTTGTGGACATTGAGGATACCACCATGAATATGGATCCCGACCATATCGAAGCCGCGGTGACCTCCAAAACCCGTGCAATAATCGCAGTGCATTATGGCGGCGTGGCCTGCGAGATGGATCGAGTCATGCAGATCGCAAAGAAGTACCACTTATTTGTGTGCGAAGACGCTGCCATGGCCTGCACATCGACATACCACAGTCGGATGCTAGGGACGATTGGCGACGTTGGCTGTATTAGCTTCCAAGAGAAGAAGAACTTCACTGCCGGTGGACAGGGAGGTGCACTTCTTGTGAACAACCCTACCTTGACCCACCGTGCAGAAGTGATCTATGAACACGGCACCAACCGGGCGAGTTTCATGCGTGGAGAAGTCGAACACTATCAATGGCTGGATCTCGGGCTGAACGCAACCATGTCCGAGATACAGGCCGCTTTCCTGTATGCACAACTACAGGCAGCAGACCAGATCAATAGCCTTCGGCTGAAATTGTGGCACCGATATCACATCGCGTTGGCTCCTCTCGAACGAAAGGGATATATCATGCTACCTCAAGTCCCAGCAAACACAACACACAACGCCAATGTATTCTGGATCCGGCTCACGGATGCGAATCGACGGACTGAATTGATTCAGTATTTTTCTACTCTCAATATGCAAGTTTATTCCCAGTTTATGCCCCTTCATTCATCGCCTTACGGTCAGAAACAAGGTCGTTTCTCTGGAGTAGATCGAGTCACCTCGCTAGCGGCCTCGCAGATACTTCTTTTGCCACTCCATATGTCCTTAGGGGACTCACAGCAGGAGCTCGTTATTTGGGGGCTTCTTGAATTCTTCGGGGAGAAACGGGAGGAAAGCGTGATGTAGATAGTTGACCAGCAATCAGATTGTTGCATCCGGACCAACCCATATATCGACGGCCTGGGATCTAAACAAAGAGAACTTCAGGGCTCTCCCTGTGGAGGTCAATGAATTCAACCTGGAGCCTGTTATCCTATAAATTCGCCTCCTACAGCGCTTGTACTCCATGAATACATCCACACATCTGGACCGCAGCCTATAGGCTCATATACTCATGACTCCAGGGCTGGTCTGAGCAAATTTCTAAGGCTCTCAGTATAGCCTTTTTGATATGATTGAGTCTTTAATGACTCCCGATATGTCTTGGTTATTTTTCACAGCCTTAGTGTCTTGGATGGCTCGGGGAGCAAGAAATCAAGCTAAAAGACGATGTCCTTAATCACTTTGTCTTCTGCCGCGCTTTACAAAATGCCGACGACTCTCGCGTCGCCTTAGAGATACAGCAGACCGCAGGGTGGCTTCGATACTGGATAAAGCAGAGCGCAGAGGCGATAGGCTTTGCAGAGGTTACAAAGCCATATAGACTCCAATATGGAGCGGCCAGGGTATTTAACGACAGTCCTGAGTTCCCCCTATTCCTCGCTTAGGTTATAGCTAACTATTATGTGATATATTGTGGTGTATTAATGTATTTGGAGCAAAGCAAGAGTGCTAGAGACTATTCTTGATATACCACCTGAAAGTACGGGGATTTTGCGTGAATCTTCGAATATTTAAACTAGAACATATGTTCTTCCTGCATTTGTATTGTTTAGTTGTGTAAGTATAGGAAAACCATGAACTACTTCTATCGTCGATAGGAATTAACTGTCCGATACTTAGATGGTTTTCCTCTATAATGTGGCTTGTCACATTACGTTTTGGAGCACCTCTGGTAAGATAATAATCCTTCATTTTACCGCCTTCTATTCACCGCCTACAACCCGTACTCTGCGCGCACTTGCATCCACCGCTGGAGCATCCTCTTCCTTCAGGATCACCACATCCATACAATCCGGCATGGAAACAGATTCAGATTTTCATAATGACTTGCTGCAGAGCTACTCAGACACCGAGCTAGTTCGTCATATCATTGGCTCCCCTTCGCTTGCATCGGCCCCTGGAGTATCCCTACTCTCGTCGAACTTTCTCGCAAAGCACTACGAGCCGGATGAGGTGGAGGATATGATATATGCCACCGATATCGCTTGCCGACTGGGCATTCGCGCTCCAGCTATAAAGAGGATAATCAGGAATGGGCCAGGTGCATACTGTGTCATGGACCGTGTTCTAGGAAGAACGCTAGAGGATTTGTGGACACATCTGAGCTGGTTTATTACGATAAAGTTGGGTTTGCAACTTCGTCGCTTTGTTCAAAATTTCAGATCAATCACCTCGCCTGTGGCTGGATCATTGGCAACGGGTGAGTGTCGGTCATTCTGGCTCGAAGATCGCTATGGCCTGCCAGCAAGATGCAAACCTGGGGACATGGAGTACTTCTTCAGGTTTTGGATCGACTTCACATCCATGCGAAAAGCGATACAAACAGCAGATCAACGTGAAATTCCGATTCCTAAACGGCAAATGCTTCTAACAGGGCCCTTCGTCTTTACGCATCATGATCTAGCACCACGCAATATTCTTCTTAGTCCTTCGGGTGAGCTTTGGCTCTTAGATTGGGATCTTGCTGGATTCTATCCAATCTATTTTGAGTACGCCGCTATGCAAAATTTCAATATGCCCCAGCGTTGGGGCTTTTTCGCACGGTTACGGTGGCATCTATTCTCCTGGATAGCAGCCGGGTATTATAGGCACGAGTCTCACGTTCTAGAGCATATAAGGTCAAAATTTACCCGATTTGCTGTGGGGCGACGGTTTCACTTGTTGAAGAATGGAGGGCCATTTAGATACCCTGTATCTTAGACATATATGTATCTAATGACTCAGGTTGACTTTAGAAGCACGCTTATCACCCTCTATATGATGCTAGCCTTGGTCAAGATTGGACCATCCTTGGAGAATGGTGCTATCAGGGTATGGTAATTATTATACCAGCCGCCTTCCTCTTCGGATTCTCCGTCTGCCTTCGCCACAATGATCGAAAGCACCACTTAGAGGTGACACAAGTCACCAAGCAGCATAGACCCCTCGGCTGAACGATCAAGCTCAAATCATTGAATCTGTACACAGCCACGATCTTATATGTATGCTCGATAGGTGAGAACTCTATTGCAAACGGTATAACCCTTCTTTGAATTGCGGTCACCTCATCCTCTTCTATACACAAGAGAAGATCCATGCTACAGACGGCGTAAGCGCGGCCGCACTTCTTGTAGGTTATAAGTACTAATACATTAAGTATCTAAACCTTTCTTCTATGACCCTAGTCTTGACTTGTATTAAATGACGCTTATATACACCTTTGCCATCTCGGTTTTGCTACTTCTCTCTTTGTAATCGTTTTCTTCAATTGAATCCTGCTGCCTCATATTCACCTTCAGCTTCTCTCAGACTCACAAATTACACATCTCACCCTTGCCTTCCAAGGTTCCTTCCGTTATCGACACCCTTACTCACTGCAGTCATCAATCCCCAAATACCCACCACCTTCACTCCCTTTCATCTCCTCCCCACGGAGATTCGCGTCCTGACCTGGTCAGCCTGCATCCCCACTTGAGTGGTCGAACTAGAGGTCTCCCATATATACTACAATGACAACTCAAAATGGCTACTACACTGGACTGATTCCCTGAATTAGAAGCCTCCCATTATCACCAGGGTCTGTCGCGAGTCACGGGCAGTTGTGTTCGAACTCACCTCCAAGCTTTCCAGGCATCAGCCTTGCCTCCCAGTGTACTCTTGGCTTCCTCCACGAGCGTGATCCGACCCCAACAGTGATATCGTCGCCTGGCACACACACCCTGACCACGTCGACCACCCGGGGGCATATCCAGATGAGGGAGACGCCACAGCATACTTCACATGGCATGAAACTCGGGCAGACGATGCCCTGATCATGGGTGACAACACATTCCCGTTCCCTCTCCACGCCCCTCTGTATGCGTCGCCAATGACGGAGGCCATCGACAGCATATCACAGTGGAGCAGCTATCTCTATTGCATCAAGGCCATTGAAATTTACACCACACTGCCCAGGCCAGACAGTCGAGGCTCTGGGGCTTGACCGGCGAAGAGATCGTGCAACTGGTTGACCCCACAGACACCCATCAACTACAGAGATTTGCCGAGGAATGCCATCCGGATGATCAGAAAGCACGAGAATTCTTCGCTCTCGCGCTAGACACGCCAAACTTCCATTCTCAGCTGGAAAAATGGCATAGTGAGCTGGTGGCCTACTGGGTTTGAGAAAAATGGTGCCAAGCAATGGATGGCGGCTTCCGGGACATCATTGTCAACGCAGAGGATATCTGGCTAGGACCGCGCACCGATCCGGATGGAGCTCCTTTGAATATGTTGCCGTACGATGGATACTACTGTCGGGACTTTGGCGGGCATCGTTCTCAATTCGATACCAATACCTATCGGCCCAATTTTGGTCACCCTTGGGTCCAAGCAGTTGTCAGTGCAATGCCGATATTTCGTCCAGTGGTTATGCTGCGCTTGTGTGTTATCAACTGCCACGGAGTGGAAACGCGTCCAATTTACGCGGTTATGAGATCGGGACGAGGATGGTATTGCGATTCATTATCGGCTTGGATCTTGGATGGGGGCATTCGGATATATTTATAGCGAGAGGGAAGGACATTTGATCATATTTCCAGAAACGCCCGTAGGATTCCAAGCTTGCTCAAGACCTCAATAGAAATATGTTCCAGAAGAAATTGGAGAGTGCCTTCACCAAGCCTAGGTGTATCGGTGATTGTGACGAGTCTCCGCGTTGAAAGGGCGCTTAGCAACCCGGGAGATTCAACGATCTCAAAGAACATCAGACCCGTTTGCCAGTCGACTAATTATAGCAAAGAAATAAGCCGGTAGCCGCTGTGTTGTTTCGCGTATCTCTCCTACCAATATCCCTTGCACTCTCTCTTTGCCTCTCTTCCTCCATCCCACCACAATGCCCCGCAAGCCTTACCCCACGCCGCTGATCATCCAGCCACTGAGCCAAGAACATACGCATACCATCATCGCGCTCCATGGACGAGGCAGTAACGCCGAGCGCTTCGGCTACGAGCTTCTTGCTTCAGCAAACCTACAAGCCCGACTTCCTACGGTGAAATTCGTCTTCCCCACCGCATCCAAGCGGCGGTCAACCATACTCAAGAAGATCCCGATTCACCAGTGGTACGATAACTACTCCCTCGATGACCCTGGCCAGCGAACACATCTCCAGGTGGACGGACTCTGTGAAACGGCGGAATTCCTGCGCGGTTTGATCACTGAAGAAGCACGGATCTTGGGTGAGGGAAACCATCGAAAAGTCATCCTCTGTGGGCTGAGCCAGGGCTGTGCGGCGGGTATATTCACACTTTTGGGTGGCTGGCCGGATGGCAATGAAGCAGGCATACTCGGAGCGTTTGTTGGGATGAGTGGATGGCTGCCATTCGAACAGCAACTGCAAGAGATTCTCCAATGTGACGACAATCCAACGTCAACTGGGAGGAGCCATCACGAACGACCGTCAGAAGATGACTCGGATATGGAAAGTGCACAAAGTGATGAAGCGTCAGCAGCACCCGTATATTCGGAGTCAGACGACGACGACGACGACGACGATCTATTCTGGCAAAGCAGCCCGTCGCATGACTTCAATCCCTTTGAGGAGGACGAGGCAGAAGCCCCCTTGCACATCCAAGCTATCAACCATATCCGTGATATTCTTGACCTTCCCCTGATTTCTGCGAATGAGCAGTCAGAAGACAGTCAGCCACCGTCCAAGTTGCGTCACCTCGAAGTTCCGGTGTTTATTGGCCACGGCGCAGAAGATCCGAAGGTCTCTTCTACTCTTGGCCATAAAATGTCCCGTCTTCTATCAACTGGCCTTAGGATGGATGTGAAGTGGAAGGAATATCAGGGATTGGGGCATTGGTACCGCGCTGAGGACGAGATTGAAGATATCTTAAGCTTCCTTCGAGATCATGTCGGCATGTCAGTGAAACGGAATCCATCTCCTGACCAAACTGCAGAACAGGCCAACCAGCAATGATTTGGACCATTGATTAAATGAATCGACTCCATCCGACATGCAGGCAAGTCTACATCTTAGTACATGAAAACCGTGGAATATTGGCCAGCCACATTCAAAATACAATTCTCGTCCCAATCGCGCTCTTCCAGCGCAGCCCAGTCTTTTATCCAGAGTCGCGGAAAGCTCAAGGCCTGTTTCCCCTACATCAATACCCTCTGGAATAGGTAGTGGGTATGTCCATGGATGTCTCCCAGATAGTCACGATAGCGTCGATTATCGAACACCGTTTCATCTGGCGCTGCATCTTGGGAAAGATTGACTAGCACCCCCGACGGAGACGCGCCGGTCCTCCGGGACTTGTTGATAAGGTGCAGCCCTTGATTGGATTTGATTCCGAACGCCCAACGCATGCCCCACATGCGAGAGACAAGCATTAGACAAGCCTTTGGCGTGGGTCATGGATCGGGGATAAATCATTGATTGCCTCCGTTGCGCTCGTGAGCAATCTGGCTGGTGGAGATGCTGGAGATATGGATAAACACTATATTCACGCAGGTGGTGAATACGAGTGCAGGCCTGAGCACTGGCGCATCTTCTTGCTGGACTATACCAATGCGGATTTGTTGCACTTGCAAACAAAGAAGGATTAAATTGCGAACTTGTCAGTAACAGCCATAGAATGGTGGCATTTCACTTTATTTATCCCGCTATCTTTAGTTGCCGTAGCCCGACTCCATTGCTCCCTTAGATCATCTTCAACCAGTACCCTGTCCAGGCCGTAGAACCCTGCTGGTCAAAACGTATAGTCTATTTGGACTAAAATTATAGAGCAGCCAAGCAAGAATAGATTGGTCTCTGTAGCAAGGTGGGCCAGGCCAGTCGTGCATAGCGGGGAAAGAGATGAAACGATGATAAAGCTGGCGTAGGGGCAAGCAACGTCGTATTCACTATCTGCGAGCTAGTGCACTCATATTGCATTAGCAATAGATTTCGATAAGAGCTATTTAATCTAGGTGCTCTGGTTGAGGGTCCATGGTCACCCTTGATTAAGACCTAGCGTTGTTCGCTTGCCCAAATATTCATTCATAATGAACAGACGCATCCTCACCCTCACTGTGTAAACTTTGCCATCGAAATCAATCCGCCCTTTCGATTTCGCAAAGTGGCACATTCTCACCATGACAGAGGTGAAGGTTTATCCTCACCAACCAGATGGGCTGTCGTCCCCGAACGAGTCCCCGGAAACCCGCTCAGAAGACGAGAAGAAGGTCGCTGCCGATGTCAACCTAAACGCGATCTCAGATTCTTCGCCTGATATCGAATTCGGGGAAGACGAAGCAGTGCATCATCCAGCGGACAAGGATGATATCTTGACACATACCCTGCACCTTCAAGATGACCCGTCCCTACCAGCACTCACCTTTCGCAGTTGGTTTCTGGGTAAGTAGTCCCAGCTCTATATGGCAAATTCTCAAGATATTGATCCAGTCATGCTAGGAATCGGTCTCTCGATCTTCGGCGGCACCATCTCCTCGATCTACTACTTCAAGCCCCAAACAGTCGTGGTCTCCACCGTGTTCATCGCCGTGCTTGCCTATCTCCTAGGCGAGGGAATGGCCATAGGCATCCCCAGGATTGGAATCATCGGACGATGGCTCAACCCGCACCCGTTCAATGTCAAAGAGCACCTGGCCATCATCGTCATGGCCAATTCAGCCAGTATTGCCGCCCTCGGCATCGAGCTGCTTGCTGTGGAACGGCTCTACTACGACGCCAAGCTCAACGGCGCACTGTCGATCTTCCTCCTGTTCTCCTCGCAGATGCTGGGATATGGCCTCGGCGGTCTCATGCGCAAGACACTCGTATACCCCAAGAACATGCTCTGGCCCCAGAACATTCCCGTGAACAACATGCTGGAGACGTTGCATCGCCCTCGGTCCGCGACTCGGAAACAACTCAAGGTTTTTGGCTGGGTTTTCGGTGCTATTTTTCTCTGGGAGATTGTGCCGGAATGGATCATGCCGATCCTGACTGGAGTGAGTATATTTTGCCTGGCGAATCAGAAGAGTGCCGTATTCACCAATGTCTTTGGCGGGGCTAGTGGCAATGAAGGCCTCGGTCTGTTCTCGATTTGCTTCGACTGGGAGTATATCTCTGGTGGTACCTCCCCTCTCTACTTCCCGGTCGACAGTCTGATCAGCCAAGGAGTTGGCGTCATCTTGTGCATTGCCGTGTTTTGTGACGTTTTCTACGGTGATATTTGGGAGGCGCAGAGATTCCCCTTTCTGTCCCAAGTGCTTTTCAGTGGGAATTCAACTGCCGACAATCAGCTTCAGTGGAATCAGACGCTGGTAATTGGTGCGGACAATCGCATTGACAAGGATGCGTTGGCCGAGGTGGGCCTACCTTGGTTCACGGCGACCTATGTCATCAATATCTTGACCTCCAATATGGCCATCACGGCAGGAATGACCCATGTCTTCCTGTGGCACTGGGAAGATATGAAGGCTGCTCTCAGCTTCTTGACGTGGGACAGTCTCAAGCACATCCTTAACCCCAGGGCCTGGAACCTCGCATTTTGGAAGAAAGAGGCCAAGGCCGAGCCCTACCAGGAGCACTATGATCCACACTACAAGCTGATGGCGGCTTACAAAGAAGTTCCCAACTGGTGGTACACGATTGTGCTGGTTCTCTCCCTCGTTGTCGGTCTGATCTGCCTCTACAAGGGTGATTCAAGCTTGCCCTGGTGGGGATTCTTGGTGGCTTGCCTGGTCGCATGGCTGTTCCTAATGGTCTTTGGATCAATGCAAGCCCTCACAGGCATTTCATTTATTATCCAGCCAATCGTCCAGTTGATTGGCGGGTATATTCAGCCCGGTAACCCGGTTGCAAACATGTACTTTACCCTATTTGTGAGTACTCAACTCCCATGGCTGTGTGGTACCTCGAAAGCCTGACTGTCGGATTCTAGGGCTACAACTCCGTGACCCAAGGTGCTCTGCTAGGCCAGGACCTGAAGCTCGCACAATATGGCCACTTGGCGCCTCGCGTTACCTTTTCGATGCAGATGATCGGCACCCTGATCGGCGCTATCTTCAACTACATCATGATGAACAGCATCGTCACCAACCAGCGAGAAATTCTCCTCTCCATCGAGGGCACCAACATCTGGTCCGGCCAACAACCCCAGCAGTACAACACCTTGGTATGTGCTCATCCTCCCTGCACATTTCCAACGTTCCCAATCTCAATCAGCCACGCTAACCTAGTCTGTGCCATATAGTCTGTTGCATGGGGCGGCCTCGCCCACGAGTTGTTCTCCGTCGGCTCCCGGTATGAATGGTGCAATCTCGCCATCATCCTGGGCTTCTTCGCCCCCCTCCCCTTCTACTTGCTCCACAAGCGATTCCCGTCCCTGGGCTTGCACAACGTCAATACCTCCGTCATCCTCTACTACGTCTCCTATATGTTCGTGGGGATCAACTCGTCCGTTATGAGTTTCTACCTCATTGGCTTTGCCTCGCAGTGGTGGCTCAGACGTTACTACCCCAACCTATTTATCAAGTACAACTACCTGGTCTCGGCTGCCTTGGATGGCGGCACTTCCGTCATTGTGTTCATCATGTCCTTTGCCTTGTTTGGCGCTGCTGGAAACGCGGTTTCCTTCCCGAAATACTGGGGCAACAACGCAAATGGCAATCTTGACCTGTGCTTGTATACAGAGTAATGCAGGGGCCGGGCTCGAGATGTCGATAGATGAATGCAACGAGATACGGTCTAAGAGTTTGAATCAGGTCATGTTTAGTAGAGGATATATCCGATAGGACCCTGAGAAGGGATAGATGGAGCATCGAGGGCGGATCAAAGTCCAACAACCCAATACCCGATGGATTTCAATTGCCGTAATGCTGGCCAGCAGCACAATGATCCCATCTCGTTGTCGGTATCAAGATAGTTGGCCAGGACCTGACTCCATAATATTACCATCGAACCAAATAGATAAAAGTCACATACCCTTGGATCCTTGCGTTGGTTGGAGGATGCCGATAGGCTCCGTCGATGGTAAGTCATTCAGTGAGTAGTCCCAGTGGCGTATTAGATCCTAGGGCTACTCGGCATCCTTACCGAGCGATGCTCCGCAACTCTTCCCATACCAGAACCCAGCCAATCGGGGCGCAGGACGGCACATCCTCGTTTCGGACCGAAACCTACAGCAAAGAGCGGGAACATACTTCGATCTGATTGGCGGTCGCCACATCGTCGCATGTTTGGATTTAGACTCGCGTTGATGGGCGTGTCCTGGATTGGAACGAAGCGGAGGGCTGGAAAACTGCTACTCTGCCCAGCAGGACGGGATTGACTGTTGATGCTAGGAACGAAATATCCCCCCCCACGAGGAATACAGAGTCTACATCTACACGGAAGCACTGGGAGAGCATTTTTCATCTATTCAATCAATTCACTTTCTCAGACCTGCCCCCGAGAACGCCGAAGAAGCGATCAAGGTCGATATCCATTGATACAGAACATCGGGGCCCCAATTCCACAAAAGCACGAGGCATGCGTCAAGTAGATACATGCCCACAGAAGGAAGCAGCTCACCATAAACGTTTCAAACAGCATCGGAAGCCCCATGCAGAGAGATGATAAGCACGGCAAGCCATTACACCAGTGGAAATTTCGAGAAGTACAGCAGAAGAAAGAAAAGGCAGCAGAAAACAAACCTGGGTAAGAAGACGCAAATCAGTTCGTATTCACGTTGGAATACCTATTTCCCACCCTGCCAGAACGCCGTCCGTTAGATGAAGCCGGGTATATCCAGCACCGTGATGCAACATGTACTGAGAAAACGAATAATGTGATCAAAGAAAAACAGGGCAACGAGATCCCGTGGCCGATGCGGGTTTTAACCAGACCCGTGGCCTTGACCTCTCGTGGGCAGGTGGTAACAGAAAAGACAAGAGGAGATAAGACTTTTGTGGTCGAAAAGGCACATTATCTGGCGCCGATTCCAAACATGCCCACTCCGTAACTCCCGCTGCGTTCGGACATGGGAGTTGAGACTTTGGAAACATGGTCCTATTGCGATCCGGGTTAGTTGCTAGAGCTTGGCAGTGCTGACGGAATCTGGTCCCAACGCTCCGTACCTTCTTCCGTTTCTTTTTCCCGGTTCCCTCGCCGTTGGAATAGAAGCCGGGGTCATCATCATCATCCGCGTAGCCTTCGCCATAGCCAACAAAGCTGTTATCATCGTAGTGTCTCTTGCGACCGCGACTGGGTCGACTCCGCTCGTGTTCCTGCGCCGCTGCAGCGGGCGCGCTCCCCGGTATAGATGGGCGAGCCCCGGGAGTTGGTACAGCCTTTTTGCTGGTATCGCCAGAGGGTTGGCTCTTGGCCGGTTTCTCGTGGCCCAGGATATCCTCCCAAAAGTCATTATTCGGCACCATACCGGGCTCGAGCTGCATGGCCTTGGATTGGAGGCCGTGAAGCGCGGAGTCGACATCCGCCACTTTGACTTGTTTCCCAAAGACCTTCTGATTTTGCCATTCCTCCTCGGGCCACATCGTGAGATGCCGTAGGCTGCCAGGCGCGCCCGGTTCTTGTTTCACTGGCTTGTTTCGCCCCGCCAATCCCAGTCCCTTCAATTTCCCCTCATAGGACTTTCGTAGACGGTTGATTTTCTCGCCCGTGACGGGGTCAATTCGTGCTACCGACTGCGCAACCGAGCCGAGCCCGTAGAGTGAGATGAGATCCTGCGAGGGATCTGGACCAGTCGCAGCAGGAGCTGTTGAGACGTGAAGAAGACAGTGTTAATGAGATTAGTCCACAGAATGGGCAGCAGCAATGACACGACTGCCACAGCGGCAAGCGCGATCAGACTCAGGGAATTCTTACAGCTTTTGCAGAGATGGAAAGCCGAAGTGAAATCTTTCTGAAGAGACTCTAGTCCCAAATTGCGGGTGTCGGACCGGTGACTGAAGGCCTTGTCGACGTCCATGGCGTCCACATCTGTCGCACTCTGACCTGTACCTTCTGGGCCTGTAACCGAGGGCTGTCGATCGTGATCCGTCCGTCTGTGTTCGGTGCGTGATTCGGTGGGTGATGGAACCTCCGTGCTCTGTGTTGATTCCAGCTTTCCAGTGTTGAGAGATTTGTGATCGGGATCCTCCATCGACGTCGCATTCGCCTGATGACCGCTCACACTGCTGGCAGGGGTAGGGAAGGAGTTTGTCATGCTCACTGTCGGCTGTTGAGAGACCTGGGTAGACATGGGCACAGATAAGGGAGGAGACAAGGTGTTGGGTGGTTGGGTAGTCGCCTGGTTGGGTGATACCTGGGCGGATGTGATGTTGGAGACATGACTTTGATCGCTGACCGACATCAACGGAGGAGACGTCGGAGTCTGGGGGATATGATCCGATGAAACGGGGAGCTGGCGGCTCTCTTTCAGAGACCCGGCAGCGGGTGATGAGGGCGAAGGAGGTGCAGCTCGGAAGGTTGTTGAAGGGGTCCGATCAGACATGAGAACCGCACTGGCAGCCTGATTCCAGGGGCGGATTCACAGAGCCGAGAGGGACTCAGGGTCCGCGGGCAGGGAGTGCGAATCGCGAGCTTCAACGAGTGTGTTGAGCTTTGGGAGAGGGGGGGCCGGTCGACGGTCGACGGTCGACGGTCGCTCAGGCGGGCGAGCAGGTCGTTCCACGGCCGATCTAAACCATATGCATTCCACACGATCGACAAATATCCCTGCAGGCGATCAGGATTCGATGGCTGATGGGATGGCGGCGGGGAGGGGTGGATGATCCAGATGGTCCAGATGCTCTCTCGAAGACGGCGCTGGGATGGAGGCAAAACGGGTCCGGGCACGTGACGCGGGACTCGGTCTCTGGGACTTCGCATTAATAGTTTATCCTTTCCTGTATGTTTTCAATTGTTAACAGTTATGAGCCTCCAGGGATTGCAGACGACAAGCGATTCAGAGATAGCTCGTCCTGTGTACGCCGTCATTGGCGATATCCCTTGGATACCCCTAAATACTTACCCCCAAATGGTTATTATTGAATCAACCGATCCGCTAGAGTATCTCTGCCTAGAAAGGTGTCAAACTGAAGGAATCGTACTAGTAGAAGAATTGGTTAGCAAATGTTAAGAAATATACAACTGATTGTGATATATAGAAGCAGTGTCACGGCGCAGTCATTCGGCAGTGATTCGGCACCAGACTACCGACCGGAGACCCCGAAGGATGCGTCATATAGTATACAGCATACATCATACGACTGCACGCTAGCCAGATAGGTAGGTGGGTAAACTATGCTTTGTTTCTGCTGTTTGTTAAGCCATAAAGTGGCTAACCGCAACTCTGCAGCATGTGATTACAAGCTGACGTCTACTCTTCAGTTGTGACACCGTGAGATTTTTTCACACTGCCACTCTCAACCCCGCTGCCGTCAATAGTGAACACTCAGCAGTACTTCTCTCTATCGCGCTTTGAACTTATTGTGAAGACGATGGCCCTCGATCAGGATCCCCAGCAAGTTTCCTTAACAGCACTGGCTCCAGAACACTTCTCAGCTGTCAAGCGTGCTATGTCTAATATCTTACGCTTGGACTTGGCTCTTACAACATATTCCCAAATGGTGAACGGCTTACCAGCCTCAATATCTGGGAATGAGGTTTACATGGACAGATGGTGGCTTGACGATAATCCAAATCCTGAACCCAGCCAAGAAGCATGCGATATCGCGAAAGACTTTGTGGACAAGTTTCGTGTCGAAGCATGTTATATTAATGTTAAGGTCGGCATGATACTTTTCCCACTAAACCTGAGTATACTCACTTTCCTTATAGGTTGCCCAACGGTTTCAAGATGAGGAACTTGCTTCTAGGCAGTTCCATTTACGATTAATTGAAATCGTCACTATTCTGTGCCACGACATAGCGGTAACTCTGTTTGATATCATGGAAGGTGGTTTGCGAAAGCCGGTGATCGCTAAGCTTCCAAGACTATTGAAGGTTGCCGGCTCGAAATATCCGCCATATATCACCCTGCTAGCTCATCGCGATTACCGTGACCATAAACACTACCCACAAGGGTGGACAGACACAGTTGGATATTGGGCTGAGGATCATCTCTTCGGTGGGGTGGTGCTCTTTGACAGAGGGAGCTCTGGTATACAGGTAAAGAAACACCCTTACATCATCACCAGAATATTGCCTGAGTCAGAATATAGTGCAATGGGGTCTTCCTCAATCCTACTGAGGGATCGAAAATCTTTCAGTTGACCGGGCCACAACTCCAAGGATTAATCAGTCTTCTGACCAAAGAAAGCTACGAAGTATTGAGAACGTGCATTCCCTTCCGGGCGGAGGAGCAAGCTCGTCTGGTCCACCGCAACGAGTCAATCTCTGCAAATATCTATCGCGATCAGTACGATCGCCGAGCCTTTGAGTATAGGGTCCCACACTGTTGCCATGTCATTCCCAAAAAGGATCACGCATGGCTGGAACAGGAATACGAAAGACTGCCTAATTTGCGGGACCATGGGCCAGGGTGTAGTTAGCGTGGCAGTCGCCAGGGTTTATCCCAATGCACTGAATACCTAGCATGAAAGCAAGTGAACCCAGCGTGTCAGTGCCGTAGAATCGGTTCTATGCTTACGAAATGAGTACGCAGAGAAGTTTATCGACCATAGAGAGGGGTTCGGGTCAGATTAACCGATCCACTGATAGAGAGGAGGCAGTTGAAGGGTGGTTTCCGTTCGGTTGGATATCACCCTGAGGGGCCCCTGGGACCCCCCTTCTTGAAGTAAACCAACTTTCCGCCGAGAGATACGGTCTAGTCATCGTTGACTATCCTAAGTTAGTGAAAATAAGGGGCCACTACTGCATAATCTTATTTGAAGTCTAACTAACTCGGGGGCTCTCTCTAAATCTCTCTCTCTCTCTCTCTCCTCAGCGCATTCAGTCCAGTCTTTCTGCTCTGGCCCCTTCTCTTTCTCGCCTATAGAGATCTTGCTAGATCTCATTGGCACTCGGATCAGTCTGCTCAGCCCTTGTAGCAATATCGCAGTTATTGCTTTTCAACCTCCTGGATCGCGCATAGTACGCACTGGCTGGAAGACTGTACGTGGGGTCGCGAACTCTTATGAACAAGCGCATAAGGGAACCAGCAATAGCAAGGCATGTACTTTCCTCCAAATGCTCTGTGGTATTCAAGACCACCTTCTCGAGGTCAACAATCATCACCCGCCCATCATCCAGCATCAGAAAGTTGGCCAATTTCTGATTCAAATACTCGACTCTGTATGATGCTAGAGCCCCCAAGGCTTTTGCGATTTGTTGTTCTAGAACACTATCCTCGCTCTTAGGGAACTTCTGCCGCGCAAGTTCGAATAAGTTGGTCCCAGCAATATACGACAGAACCAGTGTCGGGGATGTTTCATACACCGTTTCGCCGTAGAAGTATGGGATAACGGTCCCTTGAAGTGGCTCTAGATAGAGATAGCTTTCCTTCTCTGTTCGGAATTCCTCTCTCCAGTTAACCTTTTACTTCTTGAGAATGACGGTCGATGGGAGAAACCATTCCGGCCAACGTGCTTTGATCCAAGGGACAAGAGCAAGGATGGGTTGCAATAATGCAAGGAACGGCGGTTGCTTGAGGTCTAAGCGATATACTGTATGGCGTGGATCTAGCAACTCGACTTTTGCTGCAACGACAAGTCTGCTGCCTAGACGGAATTCCTGATGGCGTTAGCTAAATCTTTAAAGCCACACTAGCTAGCTTACTAGAGGATGCTTAGGCGTATAAAGAGAAGACTCATCAGAGTCATCCATGTTTCGCGGCGATAAGGAGGCTGAGAGTAGCAATGATCAATTGAAAGAAGCCTTGGAGAAATGTTTAAGGGGGAACAGCCAGAATATCAATAATAAACCAAGTCACAGTCCAACTGAACACACCGCCAACATCCTGTAAGTTACCAATATTAGTATCACGCCGGGGCTGGTTCTGGTGACACCATCTCCAGTGACCTCCTGTACCACTATTACTTAGGATAAAAATATGCTCCCATGCATCCAGGTGATTCCACGCATATCTATCACTATCAACCTGCCATATCGGTGTTCCTGACCATCGTTCATACTTCCGGGCGAAGCCGCACATTATAACACTATAGCTCTTTCACTTGCCTTCATCTCCAGGCGCTGAGGTTGCCGCGAGACGAACTCGGACTTAGAATGTCACTCTTGTTCCGGTGCGGAATTGCAAGACAAGAAGGTGCATTGAATCGAAGACGAAGACTTGAGGGCAGTCGTATTCGTAGGCGTACCTTCACTTTGTTAATAATGCAAAATTCTCAGATGGAGGTAACCACAATCACAGACCCCCTCATTTCCTTCTGGACTGACTTTGTCGTTTCTTGCGCTGGAAATTGTCCAGCTCATTCCTTGGGCCGAATAACACCAGGTCGCTTGAATTCTCGTATCATAGTAACAGCCTCAAGATTCCGGATCGAATTCATGGTAATTCCGCTCAGCCCAGTCTGTACGGGTTGGTGGCATTATAGTCCTCATGAATAATAGGAGTGCGGTAGAATGTGTCAAGGAGTCTCGACACACCGGGGTCCATCTTTGCGCACACCCGAAGCTAGAGTGTCCACGGATCCAACACGATAAGGGCAAGCGTCCCACTTCCTGACTCCACTGTGCTTTGCTGTGGTTTAGCGTTATGCGGAATACACCACGACTCCACTTTACGATATCCACCATTAGACTACTGTATGGGGCCACGCTTAACCCACATTCGGTCTTGCTGTATGACAATGACTTCCATGTGCTGCGCTCAGATTTCCGATATAAGCGAGGTCAAATTGCCAAATTTGGCTGAAGGGGACTGGACTATAGAACAAATTGTTAGTTGACGATGACACCATGTATCGTGACTCACATGTAGGTGAAGCTCTTGCGGAGGGCCTTCAGGAAATGATTTCGGGCAGAAAACGGCGCGGGATCAGTTGAATACTCTCAATGACAGGCAAACCCAGGAGTACAGATGGTATTTATTCCGGGCCCACCTACCACACCGTTGAACGATGTAAATAATTCACAAGGAGTCTATAAGTAGCATGGCAAGTAATATCAGCTTAGCCCGGTATACTGGCCACATCATCACATGTCAATACAATCTTGTGGCGCAGCTGCAATTCATTAAACAAGTACACAGCATGGGCAACACTATCTGCGTATCTTGCTTTCTAGGGACTGATAGTCGTTTAGATAGGTGGGCCTACAAGTCTGAGAGGAAAACAACAGGCGCGAATCTAGCGCCGTTGGTGATACAACAAAAACACGGGCGACAGACTGCTTCAGGGATTTGCATATTGTACCAGAGCGCCTTTAACATAACAGTGACGCACTCAGTTAGGCGCTAAGTGATTGGGTGCCGTACTTACCAGTTCCAGAAAGACTTCCAGAGCTGAATAGGAATCTCTCAAATAAAAGGCTCGAAGATTCCTACTCTGGGGTTCTTCTCTCTCCATCTCCTTCCTGCCATCAATCTACATTCAAGATCCTTCGCTTTTCATCTAAATGTAAGCTTGTCCACCGATTTACTTCGAGAGAAAAGGATCGAGTATTCCTTGCTTGAGGTTAAAGCGATATATCTTCAACATTTTGATTCTCGGCCTCGAGTCAGTTGCGGAATGGTCACTGCTGGGGAAATGCCACTGTGAAATACCCTTGTGGGACTTGTGAAGGCAAAGGAGTGCTGGGTAAATGGACCTGACGAGCCGCCTTTGGACACTTTTTTGGGTGATCCTGTATTTACTCTATGCCAATCCCGGGAATGTCTATTGCGTATTGATTCTGTAGCGACGATCAGTAGAGAAGCTTGAGTATAATCGGGACAATCCTCCTATCTTGACAGTCTCAGCATGCAAAAGAAGCAAAAGAACATTGGGCGCTTCTTCCGGCCATGCATGATCGGCAACCCATGGAAGCAGGCACCTTACAGTCACAATCGGATGACTTCTGTGAAGCTGGAGGCTGCACCCTTCTCTCTTATCTATATTCTCAACCCAATGGCTATGGTGTTGATCAGGAAATACCCATTAGATTCAATCGGGCTACGCAATTCGCGGAGCGACATCATATCAGTGATCTACATGATTCTCGTCTCAGTTCACAGCCCTATGTCCGAGCAGATCCAACTAACTGCCATGGTATATCCCAGAGGTATATGTCAAAACACACCAGCGGCTCCCAGGACAGAAGCATAGTTCCAACATAGAACAAACATCACTGCGCACACGTAATTCGTATCGCTAATTCCCCACTTTGACCGTGCTATCGCCATGGAAAGAAAACAGAGAAATTCAGGGGATTGGACACATCGTCACGACTGGTAAAAAGCATTGGACTCATGAACCAACTGGGCCGACACGTCGGGGATGTTATGTTCTAGCGAAGCCAGCAGTTCAATCTGTTCCTGCTGGCTGAGTGTACGCTCGCGCCAGGCAGGCAATGGGAAAGGTTCGTTGAAATATTGAGAGTACTGATCCCCAATGGAGGATGTCCATTGCATGGGATCTACACTGGCATCCACATAGGCCAGATGGCTGGCAGTCGTGGAAGCCAGGGAGAAGTTAGGGTCCCAGCCTTGTAGACCGGGGACCACCGACGGCATCGAGTTAAATGGGGTAGTAGTATCAATGGCGAGGTCAGGGTAGAGGGTGGTGGGTGGACAGTAGTCTTGTGAGGTATAACGAGACACGTCGTCGAGAGCCGTCGGTGCTTGCTGGGGTCCGAAAGCGGGAGCGACGGGGGAAATTCCACTCCCTGGCACACATTCAGTGGTACAGGTTGGGGGCGTGGAATCAGAAGAGAATGGAATTCCCGGGTCCGCGGAATGGCCGCGGGACAGGGTACCCGTCGAGGCAGATTCGCCAATCGATGGGTTATATCCTCGATAGTTGTGGTTGTAAAGGGATGTGGTCGTAGTGCTAGAGGGGCTGGACATTGCTGGAGGAGTCATGACATCCTGCGAAGATGTGGGAGTGGGATGGTTGGACGGCGAGTGTACAACGAAGGATTCCTCGGTCGAGTATGCCTTCAGACACGCTGCGACGAGTCGTTTATAAAGAAGCAATGCGGACTGCACGCCAGGCCACCTCTCCGCGGAAAACACAATCACTTCGAGAGCCATGTCCAGATAGCCTTGGACCTCCTCGATGGGGTGCTCCTTTCGAATTTCGGGGTATGACAGGGACCAGAGAACGGTGTTCAAGGCCATAAACAGAGCCTGAACAAAGACCCATGTCACATCCACGGACCCGGCGATCATCTGCTCTTTATGCATGGCTATGTTGAATGTCGATGCTTCGTAGCAAACCTTCGCTGCCTTGACCGTGGGCTCGGGGATTTGAGGAGATGGTCGATACATGAGGATGACTATGGTATTCATTCTTCCGTGGAACCTAGGGGAACGAAAGCCCGGGTGAGCAGCCACACAGAAAGAGAAAACCGAAGCACATACCACTTCACATTCAACCCGCTGCCATCATCATGCTTGGGGCAAGACTCCATCCAATGGTCGATTTTGGACGTCATATGCGCGAACCACGGATCCTGGTCATCGACCGGGGTCTCCCGTCGGTTCAAGTACAGCGCCCGTCGGACTTCCAGTTGAAGGAGGCGCATTTTGAAGAAGTGAACGGCAAGGCATTTGGCCAAGACTGGTTTGGCGCCCGGGACGATCCCCTCGGGCATGATGTATCGATCGTCCACCAGCTCGAAAAACTTCACGTCGATATTGTCCCGGCTGACACTATAGCCGCTGGCACGCCCTAGGGAATGCGAGAGTCCAAACTCCATCGACGTGGCTACCCAGAATAGCCTCCGTCGCATATCAATTTCTAATGGATTGAGAGTTTCACCATTGGGCGAGGTGGTGATAGTGGCTTCCTCGGTCAAGCCCAGGTCCTGGCAAAGTTTGATGCTCATACCCACCACCCAGTACGCAGCCGTCCTCGTCGGGGTAAGCATGGAATACTGAGCGATCATGGCCAAGCATTGCAACGATCGCAGATCCATGTGCTTCAGCGTGGGCTCGAGGTAGGGTAAAGCGGCCAGATAGTAGCTGTCGGCGAGGCCCGCATATTCCGGACTCAATTTTTGCATACTCGTGGCGATGGCCATCCGCAGTTGGAAGTTGTGACAGGAATCGGTGGAGCCGTTGAACACCTCGTCGGCCTGTCGTCGGAAACTGGGTTCATGTAAGATCGGGAGCATTGCCTGGGCTGGGGAGGAGCAAAAGGGACATCGAGTTAGTCATATGTCGCAAGCCAGTCGGCCTCCATTCGCATCCACGTACCTTTGGCCACGTATAGATCGATCAATTTGTATGCCAGGTTCACCGGAGGGAGATTGGGCTGTGGAATGGAACTGATCATCGGATACACTTTAGACGTGGGCTTGGAGTCCTCCTGGGCGAAAGCGGCCTTGATCTCTTGGGCCGTCAGATCGGGCACGACATCCTTGATGCTTTTGGAATCGGTGTTCTGCTTGGCCATCTCCATGACCAAACGGGTCATGGCAATGCCACTGGAGGGACCCAGGTACCGCGGCTCGTCATTCTCTTGGAAGCGGATGCGCCCAGCACCCCGCACCATGAGCTCGGCGTCAGCCGAATGCTGAATGTCCCTCTCCGCCAGAGCGAGCTCCCTTTCGAGCATACGAGCTTTCTCTCGGAGCGAGACAATATAGGTCCGCGGGATGGTGGTATCTCGAGTCGAGTCGTAGTACACACATTTGGCGTTGCTTCGTTCGCAGGGCGCACATCGTGGAATACCCGGGTCACACCTAGATTTTCGCTACGCGGCAGGTCAAGGTTAGCGATCTGCATGCGAGCATGTCGTTGATGAGGGGTCGGGGTTCTGCATCTCGGGCGGGGAGATGGGATCCTTTTTACCTGTCGACATCGTGTGCACGCGGTGAGGGTATGCGCAATGCGACCGTCGGGCGGGTCGAGCGAGGGCGAGTCCGGCGAAGGCAGCGCGGAGAGTCGTGAGCTCTGGGTCATGGCTCCAAGGGGGGGATTGACCTCCCAAGCCCGCACTGCGATCACAGCGAGAGGGCAGGAAGTCACATGCGTTGGCGTTGGGCGATGATGAGGTGCCTCCAGGGCGCGTTCGATCGGACCACCAATGCAGATGCTCGTAGCGCTGTCGACATGGTCTCTCACACGATCTCTTCGGTTCCCGAAGGAAAGGGTTGCTGTCCCGGAGAGCCGCGAAGGGGGCCCGGCAGGTCAGGCAGGTCAGGCAGATGAGGATCGTACAATCGAGCAAGGGGGCGCTATGGCGACACGGTCATACCGCGTATGCAAGAGCCGTCGGGGTTGAGGATTGCAGAATTGCCAGTTGCCAGTTGAAGATTGCAGATTGCAGATTGCAGATTGGTGCACGGAGGGGCGGTCTCGGTCCAGATCTGGATCGACAGGTCAGTCGAGGCGTCCGAGTCGGAAGTGCGACGATGGCCGGACTCGGGAAGTGGAGGAGTGGAGAGTGTTCGATGGGAGGATATGATTTGACGTGAGCAAAAGGCGAGAGATCCGATCCATGGCGAAGGCGTATATGTACAGCTGAAATGCGCATTGCCGTGTCCCACAGGGAGTCTTGCCCTGCGCCCCATTGCCAATTCCTCCATCGGAGATTGACATGGAGCATCAAGTGGTGATCTATGTACATCTATGTATAGACGGAATTCACGAGATATACAGATCCAATGGAGATTTCTACCGGTCGTGCATGAGGCTGGTAATCCGCGTATACAGAAATCCCGACGACCACTGCATTGTACATCCATGGATCTCCTGGCGAGAGCCCAAAAAAAAAAAAAAAAAGCAAAAAAGGAAGTCTCTCGCTGGCGTAGAAATCGAGTCGGCGATTGCGACTCGTGCATGCAACTTCACGACGGGAATCATCTTCGTTTCCCTCTCTCCCTTTGCTAAGCTTCCACTCTCATCTCCCCGTCTTCGACGTCGGGTAAGGCTGATCGGTTGAATCTCGCGGTGCAAACTACACACCTTCCCATGCACAGTGATTTGTGCCAGGACTTCTCTCTTTGTGAGTCTTCTCTTTGCTTCATGTCGAAACAATCCGGTGGGGAGTGGAAAGCGAGGCTGGATGTCGCGAACAAGGGTCACACTGTGGCGTTTTCTGATCGCCGGCTGACGGAAATCCCCCAAGTTGCCCCTCTCAGTGCAGAGAGCACCGCGCCAAACCACCATGCGCTGCGAGGATGCCCACGGCCACCACTTTCTTGGATAGTCCGCTGCTCAAGGTCAGCCGCCCCGTGGCCGCGTGTTCGCGATGTCGCACCGCCAAAATCAAGTGCGATGGCAAGTTGCCCGCCTGTTCGGCATGTGAGAAGGTCGGCAAGGCGAGCACCTGCTCCGGCGCGAGCGACGAGTTCGCCAAGGGCAAGGAGCGGAGCTACGTTGCTTCCCTCGAAGGCTACTGCGAGAAGCTCGAGAGGAATCTCGCCCAGCTGCGACGCCGCCAGAACTCGCGCGCCGTCGAGGGCAACGGCGTCGCGCGCGAGATGTCCATCACCTCGACCTCGTCTGCCGGCCCCCCGGGGCCCGCCCACCGCCGCGAAGTCTCCGACATCGATGACCTCGTCGGGGATTTTGGCTTCCTGTCGGTTAATGCGACCTCGCGCGACTTCCACGGGATCACCTCCACCACCTCCTTCGCCAATCTGCTCATATCGCTCGCCACGGTCGGTTATCCACCGCCGCGATCCCCGCACTCGCTCCCCGCGCGGCACGAGGCCACGCCCCTGTTGCAGTATTATTTCGATAACGTCTTCGTGCAACTCCCCTTCTTCGTCGAGACGAGCTTTTGGACCTCTGTGGATGCTGTCTATCAGTCGGATGGCCGTTTCGCCAAGCCCTTTGACCATTGGATGCTGCGCATGGTCCTAGCAATTGCCTCCGCCTCGGTCTCATATCAGAGCAACGATAAAAGTCACCAGCGGGCATTGGCATTGGTGTCAGATGCACTGATCTATGCGGACGATGTCCTGCGTCCCGGCTCTATCACGGGGATCCAGGCCATTCTCCTCCTCGCGCAGTATTCCCTCGTCGATCCGGCACACTTCCGGAGTTGGTACTTGGTGGGGATGGCGGTGCGAGTAGCAGTCGATCTAGGTCTTCATCAAGATCCCCCAGAAGAGGTCTTGTCGGATGTCAACCGGCTTGACATTCGCCGGCGTGTCTTCCACTGCCTCTATTCCTTAGACAGGTATATGCTTCGCCCGGGTTCCATCCATCCACGAGAACTTTCAACTCACAGTCAAGCAGAGGAATCAGCATTGCTTTTCAGCGGACCTTCTCCTTCTCCGACGCCTCCGTGAACGTCGCTCTACCATCGGCCAGCACCTCGACTGGCCCGTCAGCGGCGGAACAAAGCCATATCTTTCTCCGAAGTCCAGCGCCCGCCCTCCACCTTGTCAAGATCCGCCAGATTCTCTCCGCTGGATACCAAGACATGTACTTCAGCGCCCGCGAGCGATCGCCACAGCCTCTTGTCCAGATCTGGACCCTCTGTTTCCGAGCACGCGAGTGGTTCCACGAGTGCCCCAAAAACGCCCCCGGTCACTTCTCCCGCCTCTACCGGCTCGAACTCCTCTACACCATCATTGTACTCTTATCCCCTTCCCACCGATACCCCGTACTGTGTGATTACCACCAAGCCCTCCTCTTCGACCGATGCATGGACTACATCAACCAGATCCACCAAGTGCTCGAAAACCCCACTCTCATCCCCTTCCTCACGTTCCTCGACATGCAGCGCGTGCACCAGGTCGGACGCCGCTTCGTCGAGGTCCTCACCCATAACTTCGACCAGCTCCTCAATCCCACCGTCCCAAGTCCGCCCCCCGTCCCCGCCGGAACCCCCAGCCCACCCGTCCTCGCCGAGGAGGACCGCATCAATTGCCGCCCCCGCGCCATCCGCTGCCTCAGCTACGTGCGCGAACTACTCAAGTACTGCGCGCAGAAATGGGACCTCCGCGCCCCAATGGAGCAGTTCGAAAAGGAGTCTGCCGTTCTGAGTCAAATGCTGGACAGCTCGATGGGCTATTCTCCGAACCAGCCGGCGTATGTCCCGTCGTCCTCGTCTTCGTTGCCGCTGGTCGGCAATGGGTATTCGGGATATCACTTGGGTTGAGATCGGGTTGTCGATCTGGATGGCTGCGAGCTCTGCGTGTGTTTAGTATACCGCATGGCTGCGTTCATCTATCGTCTTTCTTATTGCACCACTTGACGGGTCCGTGGCGGTCCGCTACCCGATCTGTACTTTGTTGCCAAGTAGGATATTCGTCCGTTCATGCAATATTAGTTTAGCGGGCTGTATGACTGAACGGCCACCATTGCATCTCAACCACGAGTCAAATGTCATTTCAAGGGCTATGTTCACCGAGCATGAGGAATGAGCTGGCAACCCGGCACGACGGTCCGACGGCAATCAGTATACGACCGCGATGTTTCTTTTCCAATCCAGGTGGCAACAAACGGACAGCGTAGGAATTTCGGTCTCTTTCAGACCAGAAACACAAGTAGAAATTCCGGGGCCCTACAGGTGGTCAGCGACGGCAATATGAATAGCGGTGGCCGCGATTGTTATCAGACCGCTAGGGGACATTTCTAAATGACTTAATATATTTCAAGTTTCGAATAGGTTTCAAGGCTCCGGATAGACGTGATTTGAGAAAATTAGGCGTACAAGGTCACAATAGGGACAGTCATCCATGCATAGTGGCGGAGAACACGGCATTAGCCGAATCCACAGATCTCCAGTATTCCTTCCTACGATCGTCAAATTGGATGACATGAACATGACGACCCGAAGATGGACCCGCAAGCCCAGCGCGTCGAGGCCGCAAAGACTATGTAGGTATGGGATTATACTCAGCATTAGTCAATAGCAGATTGCGCCTCAGAGCTCATGCCCGATGCGCGGCTTTCGGGAATAATATGGATACTGCCTAGGTACATGTTCGGAACAGAATTCGATTCGAGTATTGTGGATGACGAGATCGCTCAGCTGTGGGGGCTGGGCGCCCTATTGCCCCCAATGTGAACGCGGGCCGTCGCGCGACAGAAGATCGGCGTCTCTTTGGCGAGACCATGTTCTCGTATTCTTAATTTCTCAACGCTGGTCCGTATCAGGCCGGGAGTTCAACTTCGGGAAGTGGTATATCTGCACGCTTAATACGCTGAAGAGAGTGGTGGTGAGTAGAAGCGGCCACGAGTAAAAAACATTTGATTGATGCAGATAATTCGTTATTACCTAAGAGAAAAGGGGGACGAGTAACACATATGTGGGCATCCCACCGGAATAGGGATTGCATGACGACCTCGGGAGCCTTGCGGGCGTATGTAATCGCTTACTCTTCCAAGGCTCCCCTTTGGTGGGTTATGGTTGATTCCTTTTGCCCTCATAATGCCCTTATTTAGATACCCTATAACGACTGGTTACCTGAAAGGCGAGTAGGCCTAGGGTAGATGTATTCAACTACGGGTTAAGTCTGGACAAATGGTAATAGTATACCACTTTCTTGATACCCTGTATTCGCAACGACCCGTTTACTATTGGGTTGGGAATATCCCTACTGTATATGACAAGTCCTGGTGAAACGAAGTGCGTATATTGGAGAAGGCGCGGTATATAACCAGGTTTGTAACTAGTGGAACCACCTAGCAGGAGGCTTTACTGTTAGTAGTACTATAACACCTGGCAGGAATCGAGCTGTTTGGTTATAGTGTCAGTTACCCATACACTATAAACTAGAGTGGGGGTAATAGATTACTTTTGTCCTAGAACAGCTAGCTGCTGAGCTAACCTATGCAGGCCTGCATCTGGAGTGCAGGCCGGTTCTGCACCATCACCACAAATGTGGCAAGGCCCGCGAGCTGAGAACTGGCCAGAAAGCGGATCTGGGGATGTGTGATACCAATCGCGGACCCCCAGATTTGGCCCGTCCCCGGCTATATACAATCTCATATCCGCTACTCCACTCGTAGCATCATCGTCCCTGCCAAGTAGGACTGAAACTGCACGGCCCGGAGAAAGTCCCGGTAGAGAAATGAATGGCCTATCATGTCCAGTTCACGCGTGTGGCGCCGGCTGACAGAAGAGGAACCCGGGTGACGCATCTCTATCTGGGAAGGTACTTAATAGGAATAACTAGTTAGTTAGTTAACGCGCACTGAAACGTGGCATGACGTCAAAGATAGATGAGATGGGGCTGTGGGTATTGGCATGTGCTTGTCTTGCATGCGAACATACAGATGTAAGCGTACATACCCGATGTCCAGTGGTGATTTCCTGGATTTGCGCGTCTACCACAGTCTTCTTGAATCTCAACGTGGACGAAATTCTTCGCGATATGAGTAGAAGACCACGGTTTTTCCAGCATGGTCGGTTAACACTCGAGAGTATGGTACGATTCCTAGTCCCGGCACTAGTATAAGCGTTATTTCCGACCCACTGCTAAACTTGGAGCTCTGGGGCCCATATAGACAGAGTCAGGCGAACCATTTCATCCGAGTCAGAGGATCCTTTTGAAGGGCCAAAACTTGGAGACAACCCTCGTTGGCTTGGATTCTCGCATGGAAAGGAGGTGTCAGCCGCAGGGGGCGAGCTTATGTCGGCCCACCTACTACATAGTATCCGTAGTCGAAGATATGATGGACTTTACACAGTAGCCGACGGGGTGGGTGATATAAAAAGCCCCGGCCATACACTATTCCTATTTTTCCCACATATTACACCGCGAAAATGTTGGTATATTGGCTTGCGTTTCTCGTGGTATTTCTGCAGCTGACTGCAGGGTACCCTGCTACCAACCACTCGGCTAGCGACTATGACCCCGATGACTGGTTCCAGGGGAACAGTCTATCCAAGAAGACAAGCAGAATCCCCAGTTCCCCCCAGTACTTGTACGAAGACAAATCTGGCAACCTCCACGCTTACGACTCCAATGCCTATTCCTCTCGACTGTCTAAACGGGCCGACGGCGATCTTGAACGGCAAAAGACGAATCAGCCGGAAATGAAGTTCATCTCGCAGCCGAAGAACTCAGACCTGAACAACGTTCTCGATTTCGCATACGTCAACACCGCCGGACGCGGGGTCCTGGTCTACGTGCATGACACCGGGATCAACATAGCGCACCAAGAGTTCACGGGGACGCTCCCTGCTGGAGTCACCCGCGGCAACATCGATTGGCTTCTTCCGCAGAAGGACGAAGCCGGCAATCCGTTCCCACAGGTCAACTCGGACGAGAAAGGACATGGCACCTGCGTGGCGTCGAAGGTTGTCGGTGTGAACTACGGAGTGGCGAAGAGCGTCGATTTGAAGATGGTTCCGCTCTACGACGAGGAGAAATCGAATTACATCTTGCCCGGGCTGCAGGCTATCGTCGACGACATGAACGACAAGGACAACAAGGCCGAGTTTTTCGTCGTCAATCTCAGCTACTCGCTCGACGACAACGACGTGAAGGATGACCTGGACAAGTACCGCTCGCTCTACCAGAACATGATCGACAAGGGTGCCCTTCTTGTGACCACTGCCGGGAACGACGGCCAGAAGCCCGTGGACAGCTATCCAGCCATTTTTGCGAAGGAGGATTCTTTCAAAGACAATCTCATCGTCGTTGGAGCAGTGGATGTTTTGGGAAATCCGGCGCGCTTCTCGCAGAACGGGCCTCTGGTGGATACATGGGCGCCCGGAACGATTGACGCGAAGACCGGGATCGAATGTGCTGCCAAACAGGGCGTCGACACGACTCGAGAAGGCAAAGGCACCTCATACGCCGCTCCACAGGTGGCGGGACTCGCTGCCTATCTGTACTCTATCGATCCCAGTCTCCGTGGGAGTGGAGCCGCCGGGAAGATCAAGGCCCGGATCAAGAGCTTGGATTATGCGCGTGTTGGAAATGGCCCGGAGTGTATTTGGAACGGCGAGTTTGGAACGGATAACTGTGATGTAGATTAGCCAGGACTCGGTGATGGGTATAGAAATGGGTAATTGGGAATCAGGGGTCAGATCAGACGTACATGGCCTGTTGATCCATGGATCGCTCATATTTCAGACGTATGTCCACCCATAAACGCAACGGACTGGCTGGACAAGGTTGACCAGTATTGCCAACCCAAGTTGTGAGCATAGCCCATCTCACCGATCATCCGGCCCATCTAATTACATAGATTACATATGTGACAAGGTACGACTGCTGACAGCCAAGCATTTTCCTATCCAGCGGCTCCCGGGGCGGCCATAGCCTTCCCACCGGAGTATTGTGGAACACGAGACATCCAGAAGCCAAAAGTCCCTGACATTTCTCGTAGGACAGCCGCTAATCAAAGTGGACTCCTGTCCCGCGAACCTTCGGCTCCCTTTCCTTATACACCTGTCTCGGGGTCAACCCGCTCTTGTTGACAGCTTCCGGATCCGCACCGTAGGCAAGAAGAACTTGCATATTAGCGTCTCTCCCCCTCGAGGCCGCCAGATGCAATGGCGTCTCGCCAATAACATCGCCCAGCGTCATATCTGCGCCGCGACCGAGCAGAATTTTCACCTTCTCCTCACTCGTCCCCGACGCAGCCCAGTGCAACGGATTCTTGCCTCCATTATCCAGCGCGTTCGGATTGGCCCCACGATCGAGGAGTAGTTCCAGCAAGCCGACGTCCGGATTTCCCTCGTCGGCCGCCGCATGCAGTGGCGTGACTCCAGTGACACGGCGCTTGTTGGCCTCGCCGCGGATCTTGTTGACATCGGCTCCGTAGTCAAGCAGCAGCTGGACCATCTCTCGGTCGCCCGCCTTGGCGGCTTCCTTCAAGGGCGTGCTGCCGAACGTGTCGGTGGAGTTGACATCGCCCCCGTGGTCGAGTAGCATCCGCACCACGGGCCGACTGCCTTTTTTCACCGTGCGGTGCATCAGAAGAATATTGTTCTTCTGCACGCTGGCTCCATGTTCCAGGAGCAATTTGATAATATGCGCCTGGTTCTGGTCGATGGCTAACCGGAGTGCGGTAAAGTCGTTTCCGTCGGGAGTATCCAGATCCACGGGGAAGGATAGTAGGCGCTGCAGGCCAAGTTCGTTTCCCGCTTCGGCGCACCGGTGTAAAGCTGAGGCGCCGGAGTGCTTGATATTGTGTTGGTATAGATACGGCATGGCAACGTTATAGACATGGCGGTTGACTTGGAGCAATGGCAGGATGCTCTTTTCTGTCTCGAGATGCTCCAGAATGAGCGAAAAGATTTCATTCGGGAGAGTCAACAGTGACATGGCGAAGAGAGATGCCGGCTGGAAAAGCGCCCGAGAGACCGTTTTGTCCTGTTGATCGGGCACGTGATTACCTGCTTACCCTATGGCTCGACATGAACTCTTTGCCAGCAGATCGATGCTGAGAAAGTTTGTTTATCATTTCATTTGTCGATCGAACTTGGTTGAGTGTAGATGAAAGAAGCGTGGGACAAGAGGTCCCGATGGCGCAGGTGATCTCTATCGAGTGCTGAATGAGATCGCCTCGCCGAAGAAACAAAAGAAGGGGGAAAGGACTAATATACACAGGAAACCTGCGGAAATAGGCAAAAAACAAAGAAATAAAGTGTACTGGGGGAGAAAGAGAGAGGAATGGAATGTCCTCCGAACTGAGAGCTATCTAGACTACACTATGGACTGCCCTCAACCGCAGGCATCCAGCCGTCAGGTTCAATCAATCAATTTTTATCTATAACTATTTGTTGTGGATATCCTATTTGTTCTTATCCAACTTTCCTGCTTGATTCTTCTCTGGGTACCATACCTAGATAATAGGCCAAGTTTACCTTTCGAGGGGCATTTGTTGTCACACAACAGTCAGTATTGATAAGGCCCTGGAGTGGGCAATATGTCTTCTGCATATGCCACTTTAAGGCACTTTAATGCATGAGAAATGAAAGTTACTGCTAAATGGCCGATACAAAGGAGAGGGCATAATAATGTTCAGCAGTTCCACAAGAGAAAGAGAATATCTATTACTAGGCACTTTTCACGGATAGCCCGAAAATTAGCAATCCTCGTTTGGCGCACGAGGAGCCACCTAGAAATAAGTGGTCAGAGACGAGAAACATCGATGTAGAGAACGCGCTTACCGATAAGACATCTTTGCCTCCATAGGTTTGCAATTTAAGCTAAGAGACAAATTTTCAAAGAGCAGACTATGGAAGAGGTGTAAGGGGGGAAGACCGGCAGAGGTCTTCCTTCTACAGCAGACTTACGTGTGTCCTGTAAGAATTGTTGGTTGAATACTTTTCTCTAACGCCTCCAGGGAGGTTCTACTTCGCTGGACATTGATCGTCCATATAATCTGCTTGCAGCGTAGCCTGAATGTTGGGCGGCGCGAAGCTGTCGAACAGTTCACCATTACGACATATTTTTCTCCCCCGTTCAGCTCTAACATCTCTCGCTAGCCATTTGGCGCTGTTCACTTGGCCACCGCAACATTTACTTAAGGTACCAGGAAATCAATTCGCTCGCGCAGCGTCTGGATCGTGCCAGACATGGATGTCAGGTTGGGGTTGGATTTGCCCGGACGCAGCCCGGACGCGTAATTGCGGTTATGGTGAAGTCTGTAATAATTTCACCGCTAGCTGGGTATCAACCGAGCACAGAAGGGTTGTATCACCATATAATGATGCCATAATGCTCGGCTCCCGCAGTCAAGTTATGGAGTTCATCTGGTGTAGCTCAATGGACTGTTGAATAAGTGCGGAGATTGGGGATTCTAGGCAACGTTCCAGCCTTGGGAGTTCTATGCATATGTCCTGCCATCTTCATATCACAAGTGAAATGTGAGGCTCACAATCTATGTACATAGTAGATAGTCCCAACTTGAGAAATATCAAAAGCTAGTCGGATCCTCCATGGTACGTCACTTGACCTTCAAGGATACGACAGAATCGGAGACTTGACGACCATCAAGGTAATCAATGACATTTAAAGGTAAATAAGGGTATAAGTCTGAGTGACTAACAAGGCCAATTCGCCTTCGAATTCGTACAAAAAACACCCGTCTAAAGGTTCCAATATATGCACAAGAACTTGGCAGGGGTATTCACAGTGCCCCCTAGGCACTATCCATAGCTACATAGAGAGATCTTAGACAAGCAAGGACTGTTAATTCGCAGGTTGTCACCAACGGTGGTAGCAATGGAGCCAGCAGGGGTGCCGACGGAAGGAAGGCCAAGACCGTCAAAGGGCACCAACTTCGGGGCTCAACTGGATCAGGAGCTTCTGGCCGTCATTACCGATGATCGTGAGGAGGACCTTGGTGGGGTCGGAAATGTCGCTGATGAGGTCGCCGATGTTGTCGGCAGTCTTGACGATGATGGCGGCAGGAGTACCGACGGAGGGGAGATCAAGGCCGGTCAGGAGGGAGCCAACCTCCGGGGGGAGCTCAATCAGGAGGCTCTTCGTGTCTGTGCCGGTAACAGTCAGAATTTCCTAGGCCTGTTAGACGAAATCTGGGAGAATCGCCCCACGCTTGAGGTTCTGGTCGAGCGTGGCGACGACAGTGCCGACGGTGGGCCGGCCCATGCCGGAAACGAGACCAGAGAACTCATGGAGAACTCGGGAAGAGGTCTATGAGGAGAGCACCGACGTCAGCACCGATGGCGGTGACGTGCCCGTCAACGTGAGGGCCAAGGCCGGTGACCAGGTCGCCGAGGAATCTGGCGGAGGCGACAATCGAGCCTCGAGGGCTCCGAGACCCAGGCCGGAGACGGACAGTGCCCTCGGGGCCCAGCTCGATGAGCAGGGTCTGGAGATCAGGACCAGTGACTACCAGAGCTGGGGGAGCAGGTTCTGAACAATGTGGCCGTTCTGAGCCACAGGGTTATTGCTGTTGGAGGAAGAGGGGAGATTGAGCAGGCCGGTCAGATCGCTAATCTTTGAGGCAGTCGGAGGCTGCTCAGGTTGAGCTCCTTCGTGACATAACCGAGCTGCAGGTCCTTGGTGAGACCGTCCAGATCCTGGAGGCCGGACAGACTGGGGAGAAAGGGAAGTTTGCTGACGGGGGCGCCAATAGAAACCGTGGCCTCAGCGGCCAGGAGTAACAAATCAGGCCTCATCGTGATGGTATAAAGTGAGATTGTGTAAATGTGAATGACTGGAGCCAGGTAGGCGAAGGAATGACTGGCCGAAGAGCTTGGGTAAAGAAAAGAGAAAGTTTAAGTCGAACTGCAGCAGGTCCTGTCTTTATACATCGTCATCTCAGGTTGTGACTTTACAGCTTCGCCTGTCTATCCAGACTTGGAACCTGGCGGGCCACTTGTCCTGATTTAGTGCTATGGGACCTGCAAGTACTCCATAGGTTTCTGAATTGTGCTATCCTAAGTGGAACTATCCCTATTTCTTGGAATCAACATTTTGGTGAAAGAGGGCTCAAAGTATCCAGAGCAGGGTCCTGTGGACTGCATCCCCGGTCTCGGTAGAGCGGCAAGCAAGGACTGGTATCCCATCTCAGTTGATTCTCCCATGATGTTGAGATACTGCAATGTCATAGCAAATAGATGCAGACTTTTAGCCCTGTTGGCGAAATTTACTTGATAGCTCTATCACCAATAACCACAAACCTAGAACCATACTTCCAAACCCGGAAACTGACAGAATATTTGATACCGATGGTGGTTAAGCCGGAAATCCGGGTCTCCATAGTAAAAGCATATGCAAATTGTGATCTACAGGTTCACGTCGTAGTAGGTAGAGAGTTGGCTGCACCACTCTATCAGGCATTGTGACTGGAAGCTGAGACTGGGTGACTTTTCCACCTCAATAGCGTCTGTTTAAAATCAGCATGCACTTTGTGCAATCTTTATACCCGAGATCGTTGCAACGATGCATTTCAAATACTCGGTAGGGACCCGTGAACCTGCATAGGATATTCGAATATCCGTTCTTCTACTCAACCATAACCATCACAACACAGAGTTGGCATCGCACATGGTACCATCCCCGTTCATTGTTATTATTTCCGGGGCTGGTCCGAAAATGTCCCGTCAGCGCTACAGACAGGTTGCAGCTGGAGGGACAATCACAATCTCTTTCCAGGGTTCCCGGTAGTCTCAACCCGTGCCGATCCGCAGGTCCGATAACTTCGACCAAGTGCCATCCTCAGCTTGATTCTCTTCCACAAAGGATAAGCTCCCCTCGCTCAGGGACGGATATATATTTCCGCAGTCCATAATACAACCAACGAGTGTCCACTAGGGCTCGTAAACAGAGGTCCTATGGCTGTTGTTAGTGTCCTTGGCCTATAGTTTGTTGGTTAACTACTTAGTTACCGGACTGGAACTATAGCATCAACAAAGCCAAACATTTCCCTTAACTAGGGTCTTGGGATATCCAATGTGCATCTAGCTCTTGCAGTTAATTCTGAGGCCGGCCCGACCTGATGTGTAGGGGGAAATATATTCTTCACCGACATATCTGATAAAATTAGCCATGGTGGTCACCGGTGTGCCAATGATGCTTCATCTTAGGCGTTGAACTAATGCAGGGACATCTCTCGAACTAGAGACTCCTGAGCAGTCCAACAGTTGAAGTAAGTCACATGTGGAATCATCTGGAGAGGGAGCCCTAGGGAGCACACGGCGCAGGTAAAAACGAATTTTCATCGTCTCTATGTGCGTATACATGTGTATATATATGTGTGCGTACGTGCGCGTGTGTGTGTGCATTATCTAAAGAACTATCACCACACTCTCAACCTGAGGCAGCCACTATCATGGCCATGTTATATTGTGGGGTGCTATATAGCAAATTCTAGAAGGAGAGGATTTTCCGACAACATTCGAGACAGTGTAAGGCACGAAGATTCTGCTTGTCACCGGAAACAGGCGGGCGGGGCCGATGGTTTTTACCTGTGGCAACCAACCACAAATGCCTCGGTACTCTGTAGACGAAGTACCTAGGTACCTAGGTAGCAACGTCATAGCTTACCTTTCGCAATTTACGCAAAAGTCGCCGTGTCTTAGAAGATGGTGATTGGCATCAAGCCGAGGCAATCATGGCGCTTGTCAATTTCCAGAGGGCTACTCTAGCTACCCTAGTGGTTTTTTCTGTTTCTACCTGCTATGCTTGGGGAGAGCGGTGCGGTCTTTCTTGACGACAGAGGAGAGCACACGGAGTGAGTTCAAAGTCGTAGTCATCTAAGGGGGAGGAGCGCGCACCAGCTATCTACAGTACATGGCTGGGTGCCGGTGTGTTAACCTGAGGCAGCCGCACCAAGAAAGAATATAATCGAATAAAATCGTGTGTATCGGGTTATCTCCCGCCAATGAACTGCCCTAGGATCCCTGGTCTAAGGGGTTCCAATGTTACGTTCAAACAAGGCTCGCAATTGGGCTTGGAAATAGCATCATTTAGACCGATAGACCCCAGTTTCTAAGAATTCCTATCCCAGGTTGCGAGTTTTTTCCAGGTTGGAACCGAGACCTAGATCAACGTGAGGATCGAAGGGTGATCATTTGTCCTGAACGTGGCAGATGCCAAGATATGTATTTAGACTTTGCGTTTCAAACTAAAGATCCGGGGCGATCACAGACCCTAAATTACATGCGCAGGCCTGCTCATGACATGTAAATCATCGGAAGGTTTGGATGATGTGTAGGGATGGCAATGACCAGTCCATGTCGCGCTCGACCACAGATGAACGATTAATTAGAATACTCGGCCCCAGCCCATAGAGTTTGTTTGAACTAAATTAATGAGTGGCCAAGCTGAGAACAACAGCTTTACCTAGCCAGGATAGGTCGGGAGAAGAAGTCGCGTGCCTGGGAGAATCGCCATGCGAGGGCTGAGACTAGCGCCGGCTAAGATCCGTGGTTGGTGCGCACACGCGGTTCTTATTCAGGTACCACCCTCGCGAAAACCACCTAGCAGCGTGATGGCTAAGACATCGCTTTTATTACTTTTCTTGAGACTCTCCAAGGGTGTTCCAGGATGAAGGATCGGGAATTTCGACCCCAGAGCCTTCGAGGTTGGGCCGTGGCTGCCGGGGCTAAGAAAAATCCTTCGGTAGTCGTCCACAGAGGGAAACACGCAGGCATCCCCCGGGCATTTCCCCCCCTGTCCCCAGACGCTGACGGGGGGCAAGGATACTGCAGAAGGTCGCAGCACTGGATGCCTACTCGGCGTTTCGCAAAGATGTATTCGTCCAAGGTGAGGCAGTTTGCATCTCCAGACGCGATCCCCGTGTATATAACGCTCCGACTATCAACGGTGAACAAATAACGGCATCTGAATGGCCCGCGCACTTATCTTCCTTGGCCCCTGCTCGCCCCGTTATCTGGGAGAGTCTGATAGCCCCCAAATATGCACCTATCACAGTGCGATCCTGCAGTTTGCGCAATCTATCGCCCCCACAGAATTGGCCACTTAGACCAATGGTGCCCACGGCATATCAACCTCGTGCAGGATCCGCCATTATCTCTCACTGTGTCCGCCACCTCCGGCACCGTCTTTCCCGATTACCCTCTCTGCACACTTCTCCCTGACATGCGTTCCTAGCCTTTTTTTTCCTATATACACACCTGAGTCTGGTCATGTATGTGGGACCGTGGTAGTTGAATCCTTCCTACCCCCATCATTTAATCCCACCACTTCGCCCGGACCAACTCTGCATTGATGTACCGCCTGTAATCCTCTCCCCGGCCTGTGTTTCCCATCTGTCGACCGCAGCAGAGAACATGCACCGATGTCGAGCGGCGATCTCACCGGCAGCCACTTCGGCCTCTCCGAACGTTCGACTCCCAATAAACTTGCCGAACACACCGCGGTGGCATGCCTCATTGCCGTGGGCTGGTACAATGTCTTAGAGTTGATCGTGCTGTGTTTTTCCACCTTCAAGCGCTACAGCGGGCTGTACTTCTGGAGTCTTCTTGTTGCATCTTTCAGCATCGTCCCTTTTTCGCTCGGATACCTCCTCCTCATCTTCGATGTGTACACCAATCTGTTCCCGGTGGCGATGGAGCTCGTCGCCTGGATGGGCATGGTCACCGGCCAGTCCCTGGTCCTCTGGTCCCGGTTACATCTCATCGTCCAGAACCAAAACATCCTCCGCTGGACCCTCGCCATGATCATCGTCGATACCATCATCTTCCATATCCCCGGATCCGTCCTCGAGCTCGGCAGCCACACCAAAAAGGCCTACCTCTTCGACACGGGGTTCAACGTCTTCGAGCGCATCCAATTGATCGGATTCTCCATCCAAGAAATCATCCTCTCGCTCATCTACTCCTGGGAGGCAGTCCGCCTGCTGAATCTCCGGCCCAGGGATCACTACCGGGCCACGCTGGTGCAACTGCTGGTGGTCAACTTGGCCATGATCCTGATGGATGCCGCCGTGATCGGCGTCCAGTACTCCGGCCTCTTCGACGTGCACGTCACCCTCAAGGCGATGGTCTACAGCATCAAGCTGAAGATGGAATACGGCATCCTGGGCAAGCTCGTGGACTTTGCCGACACGAGCGGCACCCACTCGCAGCCCACCGACCTGTCGGACTTTGTGGATCTTTCCTACCACTCTGCGCAGATTCCGGCGGAGAACGACAGCCGCGCCCCCATGTGCGATCCCGAGTTGAACCTCCAGCGCATCCACACGCCGTCGAAGCAATTCTCGCATACGCAGTCGCACGACGTGCGCACGTCCAGTGGATCTGGCACGCGCAGCTCGAGTAACGAGGTCTGACGGAGACGACGAAATGACTGTAAATAGTGAACGGAGTTATGGAATGGGTTTACAATGGGTGTATATAACGCAATTCAGCGAGCGTCTGGTGTTTTGTTTATTAGTATCCACGGATATCCCGGATTGAATGAAGGAGATAATCAATGCCTCACTAGGTCTCCTCACGTCAAATACCTCCATTGGAAGGTTCCATTCCATCCCCAGTTCCACTCAAGTTGAGATCGATCGGATCACATTCCAAGATATTGCTCCACCGATGCCCCCACCGAACGCTGGGGCATCGAGATGCCGAGATCTTCGTGGGAAGCGAAGATGCTGGGAGATCGCAGGCGGTGTTATTGGCCACAACGAAGGCGGGCATGAGAGCTTACATGCCATGCGACCGGAGCTCCTAAATATATATGCGCGAGTACCACCAGGGACAGTCTCTTAGGAATGGTGCGAGGTACAACGTTCGACAGAGCATGAGACGGAGGTTGGGCGGCAAGAGACTGTACCACATCTCTCCGGCCACGTATACTGTACCTCGCTGCGGCGATGGGGACCGACCAATGCACTATTGCAGTATTGCACATCACCGGGTCGGGGCCCAATGCGTTTTCAATAATGTCGCGCCTCCAGGAGTACGTCCTACAGTCTGCAGGTGGCATCTGTTATGACCGGCGAGATGAGGTATGAAACTGCCAAGTTTGGCCCTAGACCGGGCAACGAACCTAAGATGTTGCATCGGTCGTTCAGCATCAGGAGGAAGGAGCAACTTCATCCCGACCTTGTACGGCCACTCCACAGTGGAGAAGAAAGATAGAAAAGCTTTCTGCAAGCCACCGAGGCCATGGAAAAGGAATCCCCAAAAATTTGTCAAGAACCGGAACACTTTACCTTTTCCAGAGGGCCCCCGAGACGAGGCCCAATGTACAAAGGACACCGGGGAGAACTGCACAGCCCCAGAAGCCACAGGGATATGGGGCGGTCGCCTGGTTTTTGCGCGATCGCCCTTCCGCAGGTATCCACCCGGTGGCTGTGTGCTCATTCGGCACACGCGAGCTAGTTATGTAAGTGTATAGCCACCCTGTGCGTGGTTGATCAGTGCGACACCGAGTATCAGTCAATCAATAGTCTGCCGTAGGGGGAAACGGGGAAAGCGCCACCACTCGTACAATGAGTAGCAGGCCAGGTGGAGGTCGAAAGGTGTCATGGACAGGCTGCAAGCCACGTTGTTTCCGCTCGCGTTGATGACATCGAAGCTCCATCCGACTGACGTCAACCTGATGCGGAGGAAGCATCCTTGGTTTTTTCGTTTGCGACGACTGGCCCCACAGCAGTGGTAGGTTCAGCGTGGAGCGTGTGTGCCAAGAAGGTCTGGTTAAGCGCGAGCCAGTCAATCTTGGGAATGCTGCGAAGAGCTGCAGATCTGCGATCTCGATGAGGTTTAACGTAGACGAGCTAGCAGGCACTAGTGTGTTGGCCAACTCGATCTGGAGCCGAGCACAGGGACAGCTCCACAGCCTTACGGGGGCAGACGATGCTCTCCAGCACTCGAGCTCGAGTGCTGCAGCAGCTCTCAGGCGATTCACGCCGGGCACGACATTCGGATGACGAGTCATAGTCAAGGCAGCAAGTGATGGCAAGAGACGGGAGTGCGAGGGCAACGGGAGAGCTGGAGGGATTGATGGCCTTGATTCCCGGGCACCAGCTCACCATGACGTAACGACCGCCGCGCATTGCGCTCCTTCCTCACGACGATCGCCGTCCCTTTTTATATGGATGCGCCATTCGCCATCCCTTGGTGACTCTTCCCCTTCGCACATACCGCCCCTCATTCCGTCCTCTCCCTCTTCCTGTGATACCCCCCCCTTGTTCCTTGTTTCGAGGACTTACGATTGTCGCGTGTACGGACTAATTGTTAATTTGTATCCCTTTGTACGTTTGCTGGTTCCTGCTGCAATTCCCAGAGGGCGCTAACCCGGCCCCAGAATACTACTATCTGGACCCCGACTCCCATCGGTATTCGATTTTCTATCTGATTGTCACGCTTTCCCATCATGTCGGCCGCTGTCAACCGTCCCACCGACTCCAAGCAGAAGGAGAAGGTATGCTGGTCAATGCAACTGAAGCATCACATGAGATGCTCCCAATGAGGTTGCTGACGAAGGTGTTGTGTAGGATATCAACCAGAAGCTCCAGCTCTTTGGAATCTACCACGGTAAGCACGAGTCCATCCACAGTTCCTGTCAATTGGCCTGTATATCACTGACACACTCCCCCTGTTCTTAGGTTTCAAGAACAGCAAGCTACCTTCGGTTAGTCCCAATTGTCTTTTCGCACGCGGATTACTGTGATGGTGCCTTAAGCTGAACGCGATTTCTCCATACAGAACAAGCAGTGCGATGTCGCCTTGAACAGCGCCCTGTCCTCCAAGGCCCTCTCCTCGCCGCCGAAGGAACTCTCCGACGAGGGCAAAGTTCTCGTAAAGGATCTGCGCAATGTCATCGACCAGGCCAAGAAGTTGCTTTTGAGCAAGAACGAGGGTGAACTGCTTCAGGACTTCATCTGGCAGGCCCAGCAGATCACCGCCGGCGATGCGAAGGCACCCAAAGTGCCCGTCACCAAGGAGGATGGAAAACAGGACGCAAACAAGGCTTTGGATGGCCTCAAGACTTTGGGAACTCTGCTCATCACCAACGGAGAGTTTCGAAAGATTCGTGAGTCTCTTTTGACTTTCCCCGTGCCTGCGTACCCTAACAAAGTTGTAGTGAGCGATGCCACCGTCCTGCTTCGCGACATTGCTGCGGATGCCTCCCAGAAGGCCGCCAACCAAGTTCGCCCCTCTGAGGAGCAGCTTGCCCAGATCGACTCACCCGCTGAGGAGAATGTGTGGCACGAGAAGCCCAACGTTTCCAAAGATGACATCAAGAGCCGCTTCAAGAAGAACAAGAACGTCAGTCTTTAGAGTTATTGCATGGTAGTGAGTCATCACTGACCCTCATCCAGGACAAGGCTAGCACCGCTGGGACTGCCGAGACTGGCGATGCTGGCTCGGTGGCCCCGTCTGAAAAGAGCCGCACTCGCAAGGTGGCCAACAAGACCAAGGGCTACTTGGAAGAGAAGATTCCCAAGGAGCGCCGTGAGCAAACAATTTGGCGCCTGAAGAAGATGGTCATTGAAATCCAGGGTCATGCTGACTGTAAGTGGTCACATACAACTGCGCAATTTGAAGAATCCTAGCTGTTGACATTGTACAGACCAGCAAGCCATCGAGACCCTGCTGTCCTTGGCGGAGCAGTATGCTGGCCACGCCAAGGATGCTTCGACGCAGAGTGGAGGTGCTGTCCGTGATATTCGAAAGTCCGAGCCTGTCCAGACTGTCGAGCACAACCTGCGCACCCTGATCGAGCGCTTTGCCAACAACACTTCCCTGGCTGGGTTCTTCGAGTCGCTAAACAACGTTTATCGCGACGCGGACAAGGATCCCGAATTGCGTGGTTGGTTCAAGAACATCAACACTCACATCCGCAAGTGCCTGCGCGAGCAGGGCTTCATTATGGAGGATGAGGCTACCCGCCAGTGGAACGAGCTGTACGACAAGGGCCGCTACCTGCTTCGTGAGCGTTACCGATCCCACAGTGACCAAATTGTGAATGAGATTAAGTTCCTTGCCGACCAGTTTGACAAGGACCCTCAGAACAAAGCCCTCGCCGAGTCGGTCCAGAAGCTGTTCCAAGACCTGGGTCGTGATGCCGGTGGCAAAGTTGTCTTCAAGAAGCACTTGCTGAAGGATATCCGGGACATCATTCTGCCCGGTATCTTTGAGAATGTCCGCTACGTCCCGATCCCGCGTATCGAGGTGTCGGATCCCATGGTGGACGTTATCGTCGAGAACCTTGTCGTTGAGAGCGATAATCTGATGCCCAACGTTGTTGAATTCGGGAGTGACAACTACTTCCGTTGGGGCCGGAAGAAGATCACCAACAAGCGTGACAATAAGATCATGATCGCCATGTCTGGTATCCAGGCTGACCTGCGCGATGTCAGCTACTACATCAAGAAGAAGGAGGGTTTCCCATCGATCACCGATACCGGTGTCATGGACATCCTTCTTGGTGGGGAGGGCTTTAGCTTCAAGATTGCTGCCTCCACTGCCAACGACGGCGACAAGCAGCACTTCGTTAAGTTGGACAAGGTGTCCGTGAACATCAAGAACATGGACATCAAGCTGAAGAAGTCCAAGCACAAGGTTCTTTTCGCCACCTTCAAGCCCATGCTCTTCCGCGTGGTCCGCCCGGCCTTGCAAAAGGTCATTGAGGCCCAGATCCGCGAGGCTTTCAACAAGGGTGACATCTACGCCCACGACATCCATACCGAGGCCAAGCGTGCTCAGGAAGCCGCCCGTGAGGACCCTGAGAATGCCCCCAGCATCTTCTCGCGCTACGCCGATGCCATACGCGCCCGCGCCCAGGCCAAGGCCAAGGAGGCCGAGGCTGTTGCCAAGCGCGACACCAAGGTCCAGACTGTCATGACTCTTCATGACTCGTTGTTCCCCGACATCCAGCTGCCCGGTGGTACTGCCAACAAGGCTCATGAGTATGCCGAGCTGGCCGCTAAGGGTGACCGCTGGGAGTCCCCCATCTTCAGCATCGGCAGCGCGTCTGAGTCGTCGGATATCCCATCCCAGGCCCCTGTCACCCGCAAGACTCCGGCTCCCGCTGATGGCGCTGCCACTGCTACCGGTGCTGCCACTGCTACTGGCGCTGCCGCCGGAACTAACGGCAAGATTGCTGGATACCCTTCTCGCGGCTTCTCTGATGAGCTTGACGAGGCCTTCGTCAGTGAGAAAACCACTCAGCTGCAGGATAGCATCAAGACCAGCAACGGCACCACCAACCTCGTCAACGGTTCGACCTCGGTCAACTAAAGTGACTTTGGTCCGCAACGGAAGATACCTCTCGATGGCATTCACGTAAAAAAAAAACATGTCTACTCTGTGGATCCATTCCGAGGACCTTAATAGGTGGATATCCTATGTCTTTTTGATTTTTTTTCTTTGATTTCTCGTTATGATTTCCCCCTGATGCAACACTCGTTCTGTGTATGAGTAGGTTTTTGCCACTCGTTAGCCTAATACATAAATGCCACCGCCGTTTTGTGCTTTGGAACATGTGCACCGTACCCGATCAGTCAGACATTAATCGAATGTTATCTTCACGCTTGTAGTGACAATGCTCTGATTGGGGCGGAGTTGGAGTGGGTCGATGTTTTGAGATCTCGCACGAGGCTGTGAATCCCAAGGCTGAGTCAGTCTTTAAATGACCTCAAGTCCACCGGTCTCGCCTAGTCTCAGCCGCTCCCTCAATCTTTTAATTCCCACCATCTCCATGGTCTTCGCGCCGTTGACACCCTACCGCTGACAGCCATCTCTATCCTCACCACCATGAGCGAAGTTAAACCCAATGACACTCGGCCATCCCTTCCACTCCACGACCCTCACCTAGCACGGCTCCTCCGGGCAAAATACTATGTAAACCGAATCCTCTGCCTGTACGTTCATTCAATAGCTCTGGCTTGTTCTATCGTCTATGTCCACTTCTATACACACAATCCTGACCCTGATCAAATCCTAACCATGGCCGCACAGATTCCTCTTCAGCGCCGGCATACTGCCCTTGCTGTACCTGGCTGCATGCGACTTTTATTCCATCGCAGTGTGGAAGGTCTGTCTCGCCCGCACACACAACTTACAGTTCATGCTTGCTGTTCCTGCCGCTGTCCTTCTTGTGCCGGCGCAAGGCTTTTTGGACTATAAGATTCGGCGGTATACTAGGGCGGCTTCCAACGTGGATAAGAAGGCTGGTCGAGGAGCTTGACTGATTCTAAGGCAGATGGAGCAATGACGGGCTGTTTATGCTTGTGTACAGTGTGTTCGGACGTGGCTTTGATTCTGTGCTTTTGGCCTTGCGCTGCTAGTATTATTCTCGTAGTATTTGTTTGCTTGGCGAGTGCTAGTAGATAAGTTATCTCGTGATACCCAACCCCAGTCTATAACTATATTCGGGAATGTTTCGTCAGATGGTTTTGTGAAATATGTCATTCATTGTCGTCTAGAAATTTGATATAGAAAACGCCTGCTGCTGTACACAAGGCAGGAAGAAAAGGATCTCTCTTCTGCCAAAAATCAAAAATGGGAAGCTGTTCATTCCGTTGACTTTTTGTGTTGCTCTGCTGGGCAAAGGTCAGAAACGCAGATCTACATCTGCTCAAAGTATTTCTCCCAGCCCAGCTCACGCAGCTTGGTGCCCTTCTTCTCCATGTTCTCAGCACGAGCCTCCTCGGCGTAGCTCTCAACCTTGCGCTGGATGGAGGGGTCGAAGGAGCCCAGAATCCGGGCTGCGAGAAGAGCAGCGTTGATACTGTTGTTGATTCCGACAGTGGCCACGGGGACGCCTGTTACGATGATCAACACTGGTCCAAATAAATTAATTCATATTCATGAACTTCATTGGGACTTACCTCGCGGCATCTGCACAATACTGTACAGGCTGTCGACGCCGTCAAGCGAGCTACCCTTCACCGGAACTCCGATAACAGGGAGGGCAGTGTGAGCGGCCGCCATACCGGGGAGATGAGCCGCGCCCCCAGCTGCAGCAATGATCACCTTGATCCCGCGCGAGGCAGCCTCGGCGGAGTACTCGGCCATGTAGTCAGGAGTGCGGTGGGCAGAGGTGATTTCGACGGCAGGTTCGATGCCAAAGTAGTTCTGCAGCAGTTTGAGACCAGGCACAAGGGTTTTCAGATCGCTGTCAGAGCCCATAACGACCGCCACCTGAGGTGCAGGCTTAGTGGGGCCAGACTTGGCTGCCTGGGTCTTGATGTCGCTGCGCTGGGCGCGGATGTCATCAACAACGTCGATCAGGGGCTGGATCATGGTCTCGGCTTCATGCATTGTGGCCGCTGTAACGGTGACGTGACCCATCTTCCGCCCAGGCTTAGCAGCTCCCTTGCTGTACAGGTGAATGCTAGCATTGGGGATCGAAAGCGCGTGCTCGGCGGCCTTCAGGTGGGTGTCGGGAGCAGCCCCGCCGATGATGTTGAGCATGATGGAAGGCTGTCGGATCTCGAGGCTCTTGGCGGGAATAGGGAGATCAAGAATAGCGCGGATATGGCTGTCGAACTGCGACAGAGCGCAGCCTTCGATAGTGTAGTGGCCCGAGTTGTGGATGCGGCTGGCAATTTCGCACAGCATGAGACTATTATCCTCAAGAAGGAACATCTCAACCCCAAAAGCACCCTTACCATCAAAGGCAGAAACAGCCTTCCGGGCGAGTGCTTGGGCCTCTTGGTTGATGGCATCAGACACGTTCCGGGCCGGCGCGTACACCAGCTTGCATATTGAGTCTTCCTGAACAGTCTCCACGGTGGGGTAGGAGAGAACTTCATCCTTGGTCTTGATAACCATGACGGCCAATTCCTGGGGTTCAAATTTCTTAGCAATCGCCTTCCCACCGCAATGGAGTAGCTGGGGCTTGGGGGCTACGAACCATCTTGAAGTAGGCCCACTTCTCAGCATACAACGGCCGATCCTTGAGCGCCTCGAGCGCCTCGGGGATATCTGCCTTCGAATTCACGCGGAAGTTCCCTAGCGCCGCCATCAGTATAGTTCCCAGTGCCTGCAATGATCAAGGCCACATACCCCGCCCGTCATATGCCATTGTCTTCGACTTGAGCATCATCGGATAACCCAACTGCTCGCCGACCTTCGCCAATTCCTCTGGGGTGTTCTCGACCAATTCTCGGTGGTCTGCCATCGGGATTCCGTATTTGCGCAGGTGCTCCTTCTGGTTGAATTTGTTCTGAATGGTCCGAATGGCCTGCCAGCTGGGCTCAACCCGAACCTCGGAGGCAACCTCTTCGAGAGCATAAGTGTCGACGTGTTCAATCTCAGCCGTGATAACATCGCAAGACTTAGCCAATTGGCGCACTGCCTCAGGTTCTTTGAAGGAACCCATCACATGGCCATCGTGGGAGCTGATCTGCTTGGCCGGGGAGTTGTCGGCGTCGAGGATATTGGCTTGGATGTTCAATCGGTTGGCGGACTCGACGAGCATGCGACCGAGCTGGCCACCGCCGAGGATTCCCACTTTAGGAGAGTTCCACATTGCGCTTAACAGGGGGAATTGCACATCAAAAGCGAATGATGGAGAAGAGTCATGGCTGCCCCTCCGAAAATTCGCGGAGAGTCACATGATCATATCGATAAGGAACTGTTTGCTTCAGCCAATCACAAGCATCCGGCCACCACCGCCTCAGCTCACACTCGGGGTTGCCGCCTTCTGCAGCTTGCACACGTCCACAATGTCGCTGGGTGAGTACCGCAGGCAGAAGTTGGTGGGACATTCTGGTTAACATGAGTGCTATAGACGAAGAAGCCCTTGGGGTAGTTGCCAATGGTGGCTCCCTGGACTCGTATGTCTCAAGCTGTGCCATGAAGTTGATTGCGCCAGGACGCGATGCTGATGCTCTGATCCAGGGAAAAATGGGCCAGCATGGTTTCGCCTTTATTAGAGCGGTTAGAACATGTGCGTCGAATCTATGCGATTCTTTCTGTGGTCCCACTAATCCGCACATCTAGATTGTATACAATATGTTCCCCATGCCCAAGGCGCCCCCGACCTTGTTCGAATCGCAGCCGATTCCCCAGCCGCTTACCCAGGCCTCGGATGTTCCACCAGAGAGCAGTAATAAAGAGAATTCAGCTCCAGGTGGCCCCCAGGCGTCTCCAAACCCACAGCCGACGACCGGCTCCCCCCAATCAAGCGAGCGTGTGCCATACTCCCAGCCCCAACCCACTTCGCCGGCTGGTGACACACTCCCTCCTCCTCTCGCGCTTATCCTCGCCTCCATCCGATCCGCCATTCAATCCTTCTTTGTGGAGAAGCCCCCACACACGATTCAGAGACTTGCGGAGCTGATTCTCCGCCCGACTGCTCACTACAGAACCTTACCGGCCTATCTGCGTGCTGTGGACCGTGTTGTCTCTGTGACCAGTGGTGCCGATGTGTTCCCTTTCAGTACTCCAGCAAATACCAGCACCCAGTCTAACGGGCTTGTGCATTCAACAAATAGCGCTGGAACATACCTTACCCCCGATCACGCGCATGGTCTGGGAAGCGACGAGTCTCTGGGCGGGGCACTCCTCACCCCAATCCCATGGTTGACTAGTACTCCATTCGAGGGAGAAGATGGTAATGCTTTGGAAGAAGGTACGTGGACTCGGGATCCTTTTTGAGTGGACATGTCCATGATTGACTCGTTACGCGCAATAGAAGAAACCGCCCCTGCTCACGGAGAGGAGCTTATTTCTGGTGCAGCAGACTCATTGACCGCAGCTGAGAGCGAAGAGGCTGGTGCTCCCTCGGGTTCTCCGCCAGCGGAAGCTTCAGAGGAGGTCCCCCATGCCCGCGGTCCGCCGGTTGTGGGTGTGGAGGATTTAGGGTTACAAGATGGGAAGGGCGTGGAGATGAACCTGGGCGCAGAAGGAAAACAAGACGTCGTGACGGGTGACGATGTCCCGAATAGTGATCCGCCGGCGACTGAAACACCACAAGGCAGCGGTGAAGCAGCCACTTCCGATAAAGATGGTGATATTGTTCTTGGAGACACCAAACCTAAGGACGGGGATAGCGCAACGGAGGAAACGACAGAAGCAGCACCGCCGTCTGGTGTGGAAAGGTCCGAAACGGTTGGTGATTCTGCAGTTTCGGGGTCTGAGAAGGAGTGAAGGGGCGGGCGTTGTGTATCCCTGCGACTGTTTTGTTCTTTGGCCTCTGGCCTTTATGAGTGATGACCTACCTGCTAAACTATCGACATGCCGATCAGATAGTAGTTATCTGAGTTGACCAGCCATCGACCCTCGCTTTGCTCGATATAACGTAAATCTTGATCCGTCTCCTTGAAACGTAGGTCCACTGGGGACAGGAAATAGGAAACCATATACTGTAAGCTACAACTCTCGATCCCCAAGTATGATGCTCGCTGATGGTCGCTACCACCTTTGTAAGGGTTGTTCAAGTATTAGGCGCCGATACAACCTTGGATCGAATAGCCGCTCACTGTACTTGTCTAGGCGGGATGGAATGTCCATCTGCAACCGGCAGACTGAGACCGGATACTACGAGACGAGATCGGGCGATTGGCTCTCCGAAGAGATAAGCTCAAATTGGGCTATCTGTTGCATTTGCAGTGGTGGGCGGCCATATCCGTACGACCGACGAAGGAGATCCATTCCGAGAAGCCTAGGTATATATCCTAACAATGTAAGAGGTGTAATTTGTAAGGCGACCTTGAAAGCCAGTGAGGGTCCCTTTCAATGTTATCTAGCAGTGTTTCATCCACCAGTCCGCACTGTGTGGGCAACTCTCCCATCGGCGTTTGAATCTGCTGGCCAGAACAGTGAGGTCCACGCGTTCATGGGAATCGAAGGATTTCACACAAGATGGACTTGGAGTGAGCATCCATCTCTATTTATATTCATACTAGGTCTAGAGCACCATACTCGTCGCATGCGGTAAGAAGGTTCGCCCTGGTTCCAGGTTCCTACAACCAGTTAGCACAGGTTCCCCCATCAACATCTCGAGCCCTTTCACAAGCATACCTTTCCACTATGCCCAGCGTCACTAACCCAAATCAATCTGGAAAGGGGAAGGGATCGGTGTAGATCCCAGGCTGCCTGCGGTGGACATACCATGTCATACCGTCCATGAACAATCGTCACTGCGTTGCAAATCAGCAATTGCAGGCCATCCAGGGATAAAGCCAGCCCGACCCAAACAATTAGTCAAGGCAGCCTAAACAAAACTCACCACGAATATGTTGAACCTTGGCCAAGTTCTCCGGCTTCAAGATCTGGCCTTCTTCCAACCAGAAGTTATGCACAGCATAGTGCGCTTCCATCAGAGCATGCGGCACCGACCATTCCTCATCCTCCAGCATAGCAAAACCCGCCTCATCCGTTCTCAACGAGCCAATGCTCATATCCCACCTATTCCATTCTTTCGCAGCATCTACCCGCGTAGCATGGTCATCGGACGTTAATCGTTTATAGTACCCACCAACAGGCTCCCCACGCTCCTCCTCCGGTAAGTAATCCAAGAACTTCTCCCACGCCTCTGGAAAGACATTCGCAGCACCCACCGGCCCTCTTGACCAGTCCACCTCAGCACGGCGGGTGGTGAAGATGCCTCGGAGAATCAGAGACCCGACAGCTGTCGGGTACGCTTGCGCATACAGCAGCGCCAGCGTAGTCCCCCACGAGCCGCCGAAGATCAAGTGCCACTTCGGGATCTGCAGATGGAGTCGCAGAGCCTCGATGTCGGAGACGAGAGCTGGCGTGGTGTTTTCGCGCAGCTCGGTGGTGGGCTGGGATTTGCCTGTTCCGCGCTGGTCGAGCAGCACCACGCGGTAGATGGCTGGGTTGAAGTAGGCTGTGTTTCCTTTGGAGGTGTGTCCGCCAGGGCCCCCGTGGAGAAAGATGACTGGATAAACGGTCAGCAAGGAACGGTGTAATGTTTGGCTCGTTGATGTGGTATTCCTACCTGGCTTGCCGTCCTTTTTGCCATATTGTTGGTAGTGTAGTCGGTGGATGGCGCCGACGGCGAGTAGCCCTTCGTCGAAGGGGTCGGAATGCGTGTAGCCGCTCATGATAGGGTACTTGCTTGAGAGATAAGATGGCAAGGACGCAAGTCAGGGACAAGGCTCGCTTATCACCGAGTCGAGTTGACCGTGAGTCATGGTAACAGGGTAACGGGGAAGACTAGCCCCCAAACCCTTGATTGATCACGAGTGAGGGCGATCGATCAGTGTGCCCTCCATTTCAGCATCCGTATAACTTCAACCAGAATACTGACCACTTGTCCGTCCAAGTGTAATCTCTTAGAGATTGCCCACGGAGCAAGGAGAATGGTTTGGTCTGCCCTGTGGTCGTGGGTGGAGGAAGTAGGTTGCTTCACCAGTTGTAGAGGACCTCGACAGGCGTATCAAACATGCTATAGGGATTCTCGTTTTCGAAAGCTATTTGTCATCGTGTAGCCATATATAATATCCATGAACATGTTTGGAGTACCTATTCTGGCCGCTTTTCCAGAGGTATATATGCCACGCCGCACTCCGCTTTAAATACTGGAGAGCGCAATTGAGAACAGTCCATTTTAGAGGGATAGGTCTAAACAAATGAGGTATCAAACATCTAAAAAAAAAAAAAAAAAAAAAAAAAAAAAAAAAAAAAAAAACCATATATCCAAAAGCGCTAGAGCGTATCAACAATCGGAATCATAAGCCGGGCCAAACAAGCCAAGCAATAAACAGAAGTGAGCGACATCTATGCAACAAGGTAATCACACGGATGGTTCAACAGTTTGTAACGGGACGTAGCCCTCGTCTTCCCGGATGGCGGTCTTTCTACCAGTAGCCGTCGACCACAGGGCAGAAGCCGCATCACCGACCCAGCGACGGAGGGATCGTGGACGATCAGACAGCATTGTAGCTGGCGCCCACCAGCTGATGTGGCGAGCATACCGCGATTTTCCGTTGGTAGGAATAGACCCATCGCCAAGCTCCTTCTCCAAACGCTCAATATCCATCCAGGATGGGCGGCGCCAGAGCTTCAAAAGCAGACTACTGACAACAACGGAGACACTAGAGGCGGCCATGGCGGCGCCTGCAGCCATCGGCGGTAGCATGAAGCCAGTAAAGGGTAGGAAGATGCCCATGGCGAAGGGAAGACCAATGACATTGTACAGACAAGCCCACACCAGATTGAGCTTGATGCGTGTGAATACGGCGCGAGACAAGGAGAGACTGGCAGGCACAGAGAGAAGATCGTCTGGGCGCATCAGGACGATGTCGGCAGCTTCCATGGCCACGTCGGTTCCCGATGCCAAAGCGATTCCAACAGATGCAGTGGCCAGAGCGGGAGAATCGTTGACTCCGTCCCCGACCATGGCGATGCGCTCTCCCTTCAATTGGAGGTCCGAGATGATAGCACGCTTGTCAGAGGGTGATGCGGACGCGTAAATCGAATCAGCAGGAATTCCAACAGCAGACGCAATGGAGAGGGCCGTGGACAATGTGTCTCCTGTTACCATTGAGGTCGCAATGCCCATGCGGTGCAAAGCTGCAACTGCTGCGACCGCCGTATCCTTCACACTGTCGCGAAGGGAGATGGTTCCCGCATAGCGGTTATCAATGGCAACGTGAATCTGCGTGATACCAGAAATCATGCTCGTGGGTTTGGGAGCCACCGGTTCCGAGTCGCTTCCGGCTGCAGTCGAATCAGGGTCGGCTGTTGGAGGCATCGGGACGTCCTTTGACCGCAGGAAGTCTGCATTGCCGAGCAGGACCTTATAGCGGATACGCTCGGCGCTAGACATCGGCTCCACGGTTGCGGAAATGCCTTGGCCGACCCAAGCGTCGAAGTCACCAATGCTGCCGGGCAGACCATCTTCTCCGGGGTGACCTGACTCAGACTTGGCTTCAAACAGAATGGCTCGGCCGATTGGATGCTCACTGCCCATTTCCGCAAGTCCGACCAGCAGCCACCATAGTTGACGGCGCCACTCATTTGCTGTCCAGTGAGGCTCCATGCGCGTCTGTGCAACACTCATCCGACCAGTGGTCAAGGTACCGGTTTTATCAAAGACAACATGATTGACCTTGGTGGCAGCCTCAAGAACGGCACCTCCTTTGACAAGAATTCCATGTTCGGCACCAACACCGGTACCGACCATCACCGCAGTGGGTGTGCTCAGACCCAGGGCACAGGGGCATGCAAAGACAATGACGGAAATGCAAAGCTTCAGACAAACCATGACTCGCCCACCGTTATCCTCTGCTTGGAAGATCTTGGGCGGATTGGGCAAGACATGGCTAAGGAACATCCAGCCGAAGAAGGTAATCAATCCAAGACTAATAATCGTCGGGACAAAGTAGCCAGCAACAATATCGGCCATGCGCTGAATCGGCGCACGGCTGGTCTGTGCATCCTGGACCAGCTTCACAATCTGGCTGAGCTGGGTGTCTTTACCGGCTCGAATGACTTTGAAATCAATCGAGCTTGTGCCATTGACAGTACCAGCAATGACGTGGCTGCCTTTTTTCTTGTGGATGGGCAGGGCCTCGCCAGTGATCATGCTCTCATCGACATAGCTTTCGCCTCGGATTACCAGTCCATCCGCGGAGACCTTGTCGCCAGGGCGTAAGATGACTATGTCACCGACCTGGATCAATTCGGTAGGGATAATCTTGTGGTTCACCGATGAGTCCTCCGATAACACCGACCCAGTGCCATTCGACGTCCATCCATCGGCTAGTTTCTCTGCTGCAATAGGGTCCTCATAAATCGTTGTCATGGATGGAGTCAACGACATGAGGCGCGAGAGGGCGGCTGAGGTTTGTCCTTTTGCTCGATTCTCCAACCACCTGCCCAAGGTGATGAATGTAATGAGCATAGTACTGGTATCAAAAACAGTGCTCGGTCGTCTATGATGATCACTGAACACAGACATAATCATGGTAAAGCAACTGTAGAAGAAGGCAGCGGAAGTGCCGAGCATGACAAGGACATCCATGGTCGGGGATCGGTGCTTGAGAGATTTAAAGCTGATGGCGTAGAACCGCCGACCAATGCCAAACTGTACAGGTAAGGTAAGTAACAGACAAAGCAAGTCTCCGAGATAGAGACCCGGAAATAGTTGGAAACTGCCAAAGTCCAACCTGGGCATATACATCGGCAGAATCATGTTGATGAGGAATACTGGAACGGCAAAGGACACGGAAGTGGCGAAAGCTCGTCGCCAATCCTGGATCTCCTTGGTTTTTGACAAGGACTCGAGCTGTGCATTTGTATCGTCCGAGTCAGTGATTAATGCATTATACCCGGCGGCCTCAATCACGTCGAACACAGATCGAATGCCAATGACGGCGGTATCAAAGGCAATCACAAGCTGGGAGGATGATAAGCTTATAGATGCTGACTGGACTCCGGGATATCCCAGGAGATTTTCCTCTAGGGCAGAAGCGGACGCGGCATCACGCAGACCGTGGATGCTCAGGTTGAGTTGCTGGGTCTTTCGTGAGAGTGGTTCCTGCGCCTCGGATGATACAATCGAGGCATCAAATCCAGCATCCTCAATCATTGTGGTAATCCCTTTGGCAGGAAGAATGGTCGGATCATGTACAACCACAGCACGTTCAGCAAGCAGGCTGATATTGAACTGGATCACCCCATCGACGTTCGCGAAGGCATTCTGGACACTGGATGTACAAGCACCACAGGTCATACCTCCGACTGCCACCGTAGTGACCACATGTCCCTGTTTGTCCTCGACCATATTTGCAAGCGTGGCCAAGTTTCCATGGCCTGTAGATGATGCCTTCGTCTCCAGCACCCGCGCTCCAAAGCCTCGATCCTCAATGACCTCCGTGATTCGCTCCGGTGTGATGACTTGCATATCATGTTCCACCACACAGCGTTCTGAGAGTAGTGACACGCTGACCGAACTTACTCCGGGGACGTCGATCAGTCCACTTTCGACGGCTGAGGTGCATGCCCCGCAGGTCATGCCTTCGATCGCAAGCGTAGTCGTGGAGGATTTCGTGGGGTTATTGCTTGGGGATTCCGCGCCCAGAGGTATGGCGCGCTCTTCGGTCGACAAAACGCTGGCATCGAAGCCGCAGTCTTCAATCATCTGTGCAACTTTGGAGGGCTGCAGTATTGACGGATCATGCTGTACAGCGGCGCGGCCCATCATTAAGCTCACGGAGATGTCGCCGACGCCTTCGACCCCTTTGAAGGCACCCTCGACAGCAGACGTGCAGGCCCCGCAAGTCATGCCATCGACTTTGACAGTGGTCGTGGCCATCGCGGGTGGACGACTTGCAGAGGCCGTATCGCCCGTACTACCGAGGTCTGCAGACATGGCGGCAAGCGGAGGTATTGTGTAGCAACCGCGCAACGGCGGATTATCGCATCAGGGCGTTGTTGGTGCTAGAGACCGTCTCGCGATGTGCGGAGATAGCGTGATGTGACCGCAGACGGATGCGCTCGGATCGATGGCGGCCTGATCAGATCATTCCCCAATCCAGCAGACAAGGCCAAATGATGAAAGAGATGCAGGCAGAGGCAATAAATATTCACTCGATACAAAGGCCACCTCGCGACGGAAGGAGGAAAGAGTATTCAACGTGAGCAAGGGGAGCCAAGGCCGCGAAGTGGATGTGATTACGCACGGGTGGATCGTCTGCCACGCTGAGGAATGCAAGCCGTAGGTGCGTTCTCAACCCGCACCGCAATACCTGCGATTTCACCCTTGCTAGCTCGCGTAAAGTAAGCGCTGGATTGGATGAGATCTGAATCGCAGCGTCTGAAGCATACAGATACTCGGTACGAGAAAGCCGAGAAGGGGCAGAGGCTGAAACGCAGTCTCGCCTGTCAGAAGCTGAGGTGCTTCGGGAAGATCAAGAGGCCTGGGAAAGAGACTCTGTACCACGATCGCAGGGCGTAGAGAGGTTGCAAAGGTTACAATACGAGCTACGTCCGAGGATTATCCATGAAGGACAAGTCATTCCACCACGCACATCCAGGCGCGATGCAAATGAGGAAGCCACAATCTCATCCATCACATTTGGGATGAAAGAAGCGCATTGCACTTATTCATGCGCCGATTTGATCGATAAGAGCTGCAAACTGTGCAAACCAGCTCCGCCCAGAACAGCGACGCCCGCCAACGAAGTACATCCTCAATATCTCGATCGTTGGCTTCCACCATCTCCCCATCCTGGTCCCCGGATCCTGCAGTGCAGTGCAGTGCAGCAGCCCGTCCCGGACTCCAAATTCCTGTACCCCTGAACTCGACATCTCCCACCACCTACCCCTCCATCATTGACCGCATCTCATGGACCAAACGCATGCCCGAGCCCTGGAGGCTCTGCAGCCTTTCATTCACCTCGCCAACTCGAACAGCGCGACGTCGCCTCGGTTTGTGGCCAATTTAATCACAAATGCCACTTCCAGCCCACACACCTACGTCTTCGCGGAACTACTGGAGACCCCGACAATCCAATCGCTACGATCCCCCGAAACTCCCGTTGAATACCAGGGCTACCTGAAGGTGCTGGAGATTTTCGCCTGGGGAACATGGCAGGAATATCAATGTATGGCCGGTCTTGCCCAGTCGTCCCAGTCGAACTACCTTGAAAAGGAAAACAGAGCAGCTAACCACCACTCCCTCAATAGCAACCCCCAACCTCCCCAAGCTGAGTAGCGAACAAACTCTCAAGCTCCGCCTCCTCTCGCTCCTCTCGCTTTCGTCAACGATCAAACCACTCACCTATCCCGCCCTGATGAACGCTCTCTCCCTCCCTTCCACCGCAGACCTCGAATCCCTCGTCACCACCGCCATCTACGCCTCCCTTATCTCCGCTCGCCTCTCCCCCGCGACCACCCCACCCACCGTCAACGTCACATCTGTCGCGCCTCTGCGAGACGTACAGCCCCAATCGCTGCCGAAGATGGTGTCTCTCTTAACAGACTGGGAAGCCCGGTGCGTGGAAGTAGTCTCGGATCTGGAGGCGGAGATCGCGCGGGTAAAGGCGAACGCGGCAACGCGCCAGGCCGAGGAACGGGCCCACCAGAAGCTTTTTGACGAAACAGTCCAGCGGCGACAGAATGCCGCCGGCTCGCAAGATGGACCTGGTAACGGACGGGCAGGGAAGGCGGGCATATTTGGGCGGCGGGGTGGGCGAGTCCCCACTGGGATGAGCAGTAATAAGCGAGAGGCGGATGACATCGACGCCGACGATGGGTACTGGGATTCTGGGGAGGGGGGTGAGTTCGGGTCGCGCATGGATATTGACGAAGGAGCTGGGTCGTCGCGGGGTGGTTTCAGCCGGAATTCCAAGCGCATACTGGGGCGCAAGTCCTGAAACCGGATGCTGATGAACGATACGACCGCATTGCTAGAACTAGCTCTACGAAGCGAAATTCAACCATCGCATTTCTTCTGCCTGCCAAAGTTGATTACGAGACTGGGTATACCGGTAATAGGTTGCATTCGTAAAGCCCTAACGGCAGCACTCATTGAGAACATAAATACAAGTAGCTGAAGTCAGAAGGGGTATTGAGAAAGAAAAGAAGTCGACGAGATAAGTAGAGGTGGCAAAGTATGGACACGGCAAAGAGCGAAGAAGGATGACCGTCTGGTGGACAGGTGGAGCGAAGACCGAAGGACGCCTTCGGAAGTAGCAAAGCCTCGGAATTTAAAGGCCGCAGGGATACCATGAGAGCAACATCTATCCGAGGTTATGCTCCATAGAAGCAGACCAGATCATCAGAATCCAGACGCCAGAGTGAAGACGCCCTCGATAGGTCGTACAAATGCATGGCCTTGCAAGTGTTAGAGCGGTGGTCACAAAGTATGATGGGCGGCAAAATGCCCAAGATTAGAGTATCAAAGGTGAGACACCAGTTGGGTTGATTTTGAATCCAGAAATAGGTGATTCACAGCATGGTGCCCGGCACAAAAATGAAGAGAATGCTCAGGGCAGCAGCTGTCAGGAATGAAATAGCCGCTGTAACAATGGCACGCTTGTTGAGCAGCTTGCGAACATAGGGTTCCCGAATTGGAGCCCAGTTCATGAACGTATATTCGCTGTAGCCGAGGAATGCCATGACTGGATCAATCTTGTACTGGTATGAGACAATAAAGTAGGCTGCGACAGCGAACGGAAGAATGATCTGGTAGATGGTTAGCCGGTTGAACCTGTGATTGATCTAGAAGGAATTGCACGGCATACCCAGCAGCGGATGTGTCGAGGCTTATCCCGCAGGACGACGTAGAAGGCTCCCCAGAATCCACCACCAAAACTGATCAGGGCAAAGGCTAGGCGGGCAATGATGCTGAGGGGTACGAGATTGCCCAGTGCCTTTGCCTGCAAGAAACCAGGGAATGCAACGCGTTCCATTGCTTGGAAGACATAGTCCTTCGCCGGGTCGAACACCTCAGGGTCGTCACGACCATCATCCTCGACCAGATTGATAATTGTCGATACCATGGTTTCAGGCAGGGTGATCTCTCGCTCGGAACCGGGGAGAAGGAAGGTGTACAGGATCTTTTCGGCACTGGCACGAATATCATTTCGTGCGACGGTGTGGCCTGGGGAGTTGGAGTCACCATTTCGGGTGCCGTCGCTAGGTCGCGCCGGGGGATCGTTTGACTGAATGGGATACACCGAGGAGCCAATGCTATTTTGCGGGGAATGTGATGAATGTTGGGTTTCGGAGCGCAAGAAAGCGGACAGGCGTTGATCGGCATCTCGACCCTTCTCGTTCATCCCTAGACGTGAAGGCCCAGCCTCCCCAAGCGGAATATCACCCAGGTTTTCCAAGTTTTCGAGCATGGCGGACGACCTTTTGCTATCAGCTCTCTCCATGTCAGGAGTTGCGACAAGTACGGAACGACGAAGCTCTCGGACATAGTGACGGCACAGGGACATGTGTTGCGAGACATCAAGCCTAGTTGGGGGTTCAGTATTATGACCTAATCCAATCCAGCACGGAGGTAGACGCAATCCACTTACCAGAAATCCAGATAGTCCACGGACCGCTGTTGATCCCGCATGTAGATGTAGAAGGAGAAGAGGTCCACGGGGGCCAGCGTACGGCGGCTGAGGACTTCAAAGAGCGTGGGCAGGCGATTCCGCTGCTCCGGATCGGAGAAGTTGTCTGGCGAAGCCATTTTGATGATTGGTTTGAATCTTGTTTGCGGCGAAAATTCCAGCACCGGCGAGTCGAAGTTAAAAAGAGGGGCGTAAAAGGGGTAAGGAGCGTGTAATGTCGCGTCGCAGGCCTGAGAAGCAGCAACACGGCTGTTCCTAACGAGCCGAATTGGAAGTTTTCAAAAAGCGAGAGGCACCTGCGGGGCGCGTTAAAAGAAGCGATGCTAAAAAGAATCAAGTGTCAGGTACACGCAATGGGTGGCCCTGATAGGAGAACCAACCCCTGGAACTGGACGGCAGTAGGTAAGTCGACAAGTGAGAGCCACTCCACAGCAGCAGAAGCAGTCTTCAACGAAATCCACAGCGCGAACAGCCCATGAAGCGGGAATTGAAACGAACGAGGCCAGGCTCTCCGAAGCAAGGGTGTCGAAGTCGTCGAATCTCCAGCCTCTGCATTCTGCGGCCTGAAACAACACCGGAACAACCCTCCTTCCGGACCCACCTGTCAACCCTGAAGATCGTCCATTATTATTGCATCATTCAATATATCAGTTTCCTAGTTTCCTAGTTAACTACTACATGTCTACACTTCTCATTCATAGTATGGAGCGGGAAGAATGACCGCGGAGGATCATGGCATCAGAGTCGTCTTTGATTCAAGGGAAGAAAATAACCACAGCGCTCCGTTAAAAGAAAACTATCCACAGGGTATTGGTAAATCCATGCTGCCTTCAAACGCCATCCCAGCTGAACACCCGCGAGATGAAGAATCCTTAGTGGCCATCAGAAAGATGCTGGAGGCGGAGAAATCAGTCAGTATCTTAACCTGGAATCCATTTCTTCTAAAACTTACCGACCACTCAGGGATATTCCGGATCTGCTGCCACATAAACTTCTCAAGTTTGTTCGCGCTTTTGGCGTACGGGGTGCTCTCGTTGTTATACCGGCGGCAATTGTCAAAGATCAACATGGCATCCTTGATGAAGTCCTGAGGAGTGGGGTACATGTCTTTCTCATGCTTCTCCTCCATGGTAGACAGATCCATCGGCTCCATAATGACCTCATAGTAGTCGGGAACCTCGTCACGGTTGACCGGCTGTGTGAAGGGCCAAGCGGCACTGTGGTTCTGCATATCGTTGAGAAGATGCAGAAGTTGGTTATAGTTTGGTCCGTGGCGTGGCTGTCGGGCCAGTTCATCCATGTCGGGTGACCATCCAGATTCTTTAATGGCAGGTATAGTGAGAGGATCGATTTGAGTCACCCCATTCTTCCACTCCTTGAGGGGATTATGAATAATATGTGACCGGCTGAATGCACGAATCTTGGCTTGTACAGCTTCCTTCTGTTTCAGAAGCATCCGGCCCATTTCAAGGTATCGAATCTTGGGTAGCATTGTGCATTGCATAATGGTTCCGCCCTCGTAATCCTTGATATAACCCATCCAGATCGACCGGTCAAGTGTGATCTCCTTAGTAAATCCCTGTTTTTTGAAGTAACCGATGGCATAGTTGTCCGCATAGGTCAAGAAATGCATAATGGGGGAGGTGGCTTTCACATAATCCTGTTCCATGCATATCAGTGCCAGCGACTTCCAAGCCTGTGGTATCCACAACATACCTTGAGGTGTGACATCAAGTGCGCGCCGTAGCCCTTGACTTGCTGATCTGATGAAATGGCGCAAAAGACGATTTCCGCAAACTTGCGACTGTTAAACGGACGATAAGTGATTCCTCTGCGACGGCTCGATTAGTGCCCGATGTCAGTAACATCCCATTATCAAGCACATACCCAACAACTTCAAGTGGATGCTTCACTATGGCAATCGACAAGTGGGAACGGTCGTAGACAAGGCGCGCAATATAGTCCTTAGGCATCTTCGGGAGTTGCTTCTGGAAGATACACTTTAGGCCAGTGAGGACAATGAAACTGTCATGCGATCCATCATTGTTGACCACCCGAAACTCAATGTCACCTTGGCGCTCTTCGAGTACAGCAGGCTGTGCGAATCAGTCAGCCGTTGTCGGTCTCATGGATAGAGTGACGGCAGGTGGGAATGATGTGAGCGCTCACCTTCTCGGGGAAGGGTACAATGCGCAGAGGGGGTTTTCGCAACGGGCCATCTTCCTGTTGAGCATGTAAGAAATAACTTCTAACGAAATGGGCCACAAGCAACAAACCTCCTTCTCTGGGGAATCGGTGCGTGCTTTCTTGCTGGCTTGCTGTTGGGAATCTGGGGAAGCTGCCTCCTCTGAGGCTTTCCTCTTGGAGCCTGAGACGCGCCGATCATAATGAGCCATAATTCAGATCAAACAATGGTGCAGATTGGACTTACTCTTGGGAGATACCACAGCCATGGTGCGTGAGTGTGTCGGTTTCCTCGACCTCGCGTCCTCGAGATGATGCCGCGGTCGGGGCTGGGAAGAATGATGATCCGGGTCAATCGGCCAGATCAGCCAGTCGCGCATCTATGAAGGTCGCTGGTTCCGCAACTCCGTCGATCCGCTCTTGACACCTGCAGACTCCATTTTCACTACCATCATTCACTCATGTCGTTGAACGAAATCTGGGAGGCAGCCTCCACATCACCCTTCCAACCTCTTGTCGATAAGGAGAGCCAGTTCGTTATCGGCTTCAACTTGCTCCTTGCTGGTACGGATACGGCCCTGCAGCTCCAAAGCCATTCACTGACCTTGTTCATTCCAGCATTGCTTCTTACTGGAATCTTTGGTCTGAGTAAGTGGCACTTCACGCTCAATTCTATCAATTGGTCTTGCTCATCTCCAAAAACAGACCGGTCGTTCGGAAACCTTGTGACCTTGGGGGTGCCAGCATCACTTCTATTTGGGTGAGTGAACACGGTCCTCCTGTTGCACCAACCATACCCTCTTGCTAACAGTGTAATGCTTCGTCAGGTTTGGGGCTGTGCTCATGATTTGCGCCGTCGGAGTTTATGTTTAACGCGATACCCATACCTTGTCCCTCCATGTACCATACGCAGGGAATCCAACGGGGCCTGTACTGCTAGAAGCTCCCAAGTTATCACATATTCGTGAACTCGTTTTATCCTGCTATACCACACCATTCGCTCCCAACCCCTCGGTCTAGCCATACCCCATCATGGAGCCCTTATTCACCGGTGTCTCGAACAATGCGCATCATCTCTACACACTACTATCCTGCATCGGCTTTGCTTCCAAAGCAACCGTACAAATCACCCCGGATGGCTTGCGGTTTTCGGTGGAAGAAGGCCGGGTCATTCAAGGACTAGCATTTCTCGACAAATCTCTATTTACCAGCTATTCATTCAGTCCAACACCAAACGGCAACGACCAAGAAGGAACTGAAAATGACGATCGCTCTGAAGACCTGGCGTACCCACATTTCGTCATCTCCCTGGCGGCATTGCTCGAAACACTCAAGATATTCGGCATCAATGACCTTGCGGAGCCCAATGGATCTCGAGACACCAGTCTCCCTCAGACCAACCCAGCGTCGAGTGCATTTAACGCACCAGCACTGTTGATGGACCGCTCTTGTACCCTGCAATACTTGCAACATGGGGCTCCTCTCAGCATTGCCATCACGGAAGCTGGTGTCAATACTACCTGCGAGCTGGTTACCTACGAACCAGAGGATGACGAAAGTGATATCCCGCTGCAGCGTGACGCCATCATCATGAAAATCATCATGCGATCCGCCTGGCTGCACAATGCCATCGCAGAGCTTGACTCTTCTACTCCAACCATCCTCAAGTTGTCCGCCTCCGCTAAACGAGAGCCATACTTTGCTCTTTCCGGTGCTGGAGGACCCTTCAGTGAATCCACGGTGGAGTTCTCGATTGACCAGCACAACGAAATCGTCGGTAGTTCCACTCAAGCGCAAGATACGCAGACACAAAAAGTCATTGCGGATGACGGGTCGTCGAGAGCTCGTGCTACTCGGGCAAAACTGGCTCCAACCGTTACCGAAACATTCCTCGTCGCGCCGCCGTCTTCAATGGGCGACAGGATCCGACAGGGCTACCGGTTTGCGCTTATTCGCAAGGCTTCTCGTGCTATGTCTGTGGCGAACAAAGTCAGTATTCGAGGGGATCGACAAGGTGTGCTAAGCTTGCAATTCATGGTCGAACTCGAAGATCAGAGTTCAGCCACCGGCAGGTCTGTCGGTGCAGGTGTCAAAGGCCATGTAGGCCCTGTGTGTTTTGTGGACTTTCGTTTTGTACCACTTTTAGACGAAGAGGACGCGGATATGGATATGCTAATGGATGGGTCTTAGCTTCCTACTCGGTTTTATTTGATTTTGCTCAAGCGCATGATGCATTCATAGCATAAGATATCAATAAGAGTATGCTCGCAAATATCGCCTTCCGAACGCCTAGATATGGGTATACTTCAAAAATCCGCTTAGGGACTGCACCTTGCATGGCGCCCACGAAGAATGAGGAAGCAGACTACCTGCAGTCAGCGGGAAGAACGGAAAGACCTCGGGACGTAACAATCAACCCCGAGAATCGACGAGAATTACATGACCTAGAAACAAGTTAGTATAGGCCGCTGTAGTTCTGAATTAAATCGAACATACCTCAGCAATGGACTGCATCTCAATAATCGACTTCTGTCTCTCATTGCGTGAGACACGGTAGTAGTAGTCACTGAAGTCACCACATTGCATATGGCGCAAGAACTCCTCGTCGTGGGTAATGACAATCAACTGAAAGTTGGACTGTTGCTGGCGTGTCCGAATGATATCGTGCAGCGATTCTGCCAGAGAACGAATGTTGTCACGGTCGAGATTTGTCGTGGGTTCATCGAGGGCGATAAGACCGCAGTTGACACCGAAGCACTCCGCCAAAGCGAGACGAATGATGATACTGGCCAGCACCTTCTGCCCAGCGCTGCAACGGCCTCGCATATCCATCTCTGCGCCTTGCTTGACCATGCAAACCCGGTAATTGTATGACCGATTACCTTTGGCGTTCTCATTGTCCGAGCGGATAAGAATCGTGTCAACGTCGGTTCCGCGATAGGTTTTCTGCCAAAGCTCCCCAATGATCGAGTTGATCTCTTCCATTTTCAAGCCATGGTACCGCATGATGGCTTTATCAAGCGCACCGCCATAGCGAGCCAAGTCTTCGACTGCAGCCTTGGTCGTCTCGACCTTGATATGAGCCTCCTTATACTTGGAAGCGGCATCCTTGTAGTCCGTGTTCCAGTCTGCCAAGAGCTGCATCAGCTGGTCATCCTTGGACTTCATTTCTCCCATCTTGCTAGCCTGTTTGGCAGCCAGGGCATTGTGTTCGCGGGTCCAGCGCTCGGACTCTTGCTTGAAGCGGCCACGGTCAACTTCAGCGTTTTGCGCTTCGAGTTGCTCAACTTCCTCCAGAACACTGCTTAAAGATCGTGTGGCCTGACGATAGGTCAGGTTATCCGAGTATTGGCGCTTGGTATTCTCGCTATCCTTCAACTGAGCCGAAATCCTGTTGATCTCTCTTGTTATCTCTCCTTGCTCGGCCTCCAATTTGCTGATTTCTTCCTCGATATCAGAAAGCTCCTGCTGGCTCCGCTCGAGTTGACGCGACCCTCCTCGTTCGTTGTAGGAATTGATATCATCATTTGCAAGGTCGAGTTGATGTATGCTCTCTGAAAGACGGGTGATTTCATGCTGTAAGTCTCGCTCACGCGCATCGGCTCGCTGGCTGATATCATCGTAGCGAGCTTGGGCCTGAAGCAGTTCAGGAGTGAGGTTCTCGATGTCTCGGTCTGCCTTCTCGATGGCCTCTCGCTGATGAGCATTGAGCTTCTTGTACTCTTCAATGCGGACCAGCAAGTCGGCCTTCTTTTCAAGCTGGAATTTGGTATTATCGAGATTACTTCTTACATCTCGAAGGTGCAGCTCTAGTTTGTTGATCTCACCCCGTGTCTGTTCTTTCTCGTTTGTGAGTCTCGAGAGAGTTTTCTTGAATTCCCGAGATTTTTCATTGTTCGCCGAGATTTCTTCCTGGATGTCCTCCAGGGTACGGCCAACGGAGACATCTTGCTGCTTTGTGGAGAGCTCCTCAATTTGAGAGGTGAGGTTCTTGATTTCGAAATCATGCCTGGCAATTGTGTTGACCGTCTTCGTGAGCGCCTCGGCATCTCTTCTTCTTTCCGACTTTTCATCAACGGTCCGATCATGGGCTTCAAGCTCGTCCAAGAGATGGCCACGCTGCGTTTCGCACTCTTGTTCCTCCCTCTCCATCTCTGGGATGTCTGTTTCCGAGAGACGAACCCACGAGTCGTAGGCTGCGCTGGCTTCACGGGCTGCTTCCAGGTCCTCCTCCAGCCGTTTCAAATCCTCATCGTCGCCCTCCAATGCTTTAGCCACCAAAGCCTCCAGTTTTGTAGTGAAATTCTGGAGTTCTTTCTCATTTCTGAAGGATCTTTGGCACGTGCGGCATGACTTGGTCCGCCGTGCTGCATCAAGACACCTATTAAGATACTCGCCCATGCCAGCATATTGATCGGCATCTTTGCGAGCAAGGTCATACTGAGCCTGTCGGTCCTTGACAATATCGGGATATTCGGAGGGCTCCGCGCCGACTGCCTCGTTTATTTCCTTCAAGCAATTGTTGAGTTCCTTCTGCCGCTGGGTCAAATTCTTTCTGGCATTCTTGAGCTTGAACTCGACTTGCTCAAGCTCCCGGCTGACTCCATCACGATTCCGTTCCGCATCGGCTACCTTCTTAGACTCATCGTCGATGACAAGTTGAAAGTCACGCTCTAAGGTTTGAGGCTGCCAGTCTTGACCAACAACCTTCGCGAGGCGATCTCCATGAGCTCCCTTGAGTGTCTGTAAACCACGCTCCCGGTCCTTTATCTCCTTCTTGAGATGATCCAAACGAGCCAGGTCGCCTGCCTTTTTCGTGGACTCGATCAATTCAGCATTCAACTTCGAATTTTCGTCTTCCAGGTGATTGGTCTGCGCATTTGTATCTTGGATTTCTCGGTCCCAAGAAGCATTTTTCGCTCGCACTTTGGAATTCTCAAGGTTTGAGGTAATATCCTCCACCTTAGCCTCCAGCACAGCCTGAACACCTTCGTCAACATCAATCTCATTGAGTTTTCCTCGATAGGTTGCTGCTTCCTGGTCGTTGGTGGCAATTTGTCTCCGCGCAGAATTCTTGCTCTCTTGAAGAGCAGACCTGCGCTGTCCGATCTCATTCAGAGCCTCCTGCACCTCTCGGAGCTCTTTCTGTGCCTCACGCTTCACTCGCTCTAGAGCTTGATTCTGTTCCCGCAGAAAACGACGAATTTTTTGCATGAAAGCATCGATGTCGGCCTGCGCCATACTATCATCAACACCTCGGATGTTGTTCCCACGGGCAACTTCGTTGATCATATTCTGCCGTCGTTGGACTTGTCGCTCAAAGTTGGCTTTGTCGTTTTCATATCTGCCGTTCTCAGCTTGTTTTAAGCCGAGTCTGTGTCGAGTCCGCTCGATCCGCTCCTTCAGCTCCATGTAATTTTCTTTCTGAGCTTCTTCTTGTTGTTGATATTGTATTTGTCTCGTCTCGAATTGCTCCAGTGTTGACTCGAGCCATTCGTCGGAATCATCAAGTTCAACCAGATGTCTCTTGAGATTATCAATGGTTGCCTGGATGCTTTTTGCTTCGATCCGCTTGCCTTCCAGGGCACCGAGAACTTGGGCGTAGCTTTCAGATTCCTTCCAAGCCTTATCGGCCAAATCAGCGACGTGGCGCAGCTCTTTCGACATTTGCTGGGTCTCTCCTCGTAGCGCCTCAATCTCGTCTTGAAGCTTGACCGATCGCTTCTCTGCACGGTCTGCTTTGTCTTTGTCCTCTTTGGCATGCTGCTCCATGATCTTGAATTTTGCGAGCTCCTCGTTCTGTTTCTTCCGCAGCGCTTTGATGTTGTCGATGGCCTTGGTATATTTCATGGCTTCGAAGATCTCGTCGAATTTCTTTTTCAAAACTGAGGGTTCACTCATCGGCCAGAGGCTTTCGTCCTGGTGGCAGAAGATCACGGAGTCCAAGACGGCTTTGGAAACGCCCAGGTACTGTGGCATGATTTGGTCGAGTTCCGCTACGCGTGATGAGATAGCGGTACGCTCTCCATTTTTCATCATCATCAACTGCCCCTCCAGCGTTTTCTGGGATCTCGTGGTTTTCTTGACCGTAAGCTGGAGACTCCGAGTAGCCACCATTTTTGCTCCAGTAGTTCCCTTAAAGGAGAGCTTCACCTGGGCCAGTACTTCCTTCTCTCCACATAGCTTCGGGTCATGGATGAAAGCACCGCCTTTGCTGTTCGGAGGGAGGTCGCCCGTCGTAGCATACTTGAGACACTCGATGATAGTCTACGCCCTGTCAGCTTACTTGTGCGATATCGCGCGGGCAACCTTGGAAGGGTCGTACCGTTTTGCCTGAACCATTGTATCCCACAATCAAAGTAAGAGGTGTGTGGAACTGGATAGTCTCACTGCGCGTGTTATCGAAGGATCGAACTCTAGAGCCAAGGTACGGTAATTAGCATGAGCAAACTCCCTTTTGGACAGAGAGACATACCCCAATATTGAGAGCTTATCAATCTTCGCTATTTTTAGTGGTTGTCATCGTCAGAGAAGTCCCTCTTGTGCTGGGACGATGCACTTACACCTGCCCGTTTATTAGCATATCGCGGTAGATCAGCGGGGGGCTTGCACTCACATTTTGACAAGCCAGCGAGTCTGGGCCTGGCAGGAGACGACCTAGTGGCAAAGGGTATATCTGTTATCTTCCACAGCCCAGTGCAGATGCAACTTCAGCGAACGCCAGCAAGTGCTCGGATCGCCCGATGGCTGCGATGCATCAACTTTCGCCGCTCGCGCCGGGGCGACACGAAATCACGTGTTGATATCGCGTTACTTAAGCCGGTAATGCCCCACAAGATCGGCGATTACAGTCGATTTGAGCGGGCCGGTTGCCTTTTCCCTCTTTCTCTCCCTCTCGCAGAATTGGAGGTTGTCTGTGCGATAGCCGTCGGAAGCGGTCTTCGAATGACCTGGAAGATCGCATCGGCTGGATACTGTGCCTGAATTGCAGGCCCAGAAATGCTCTCATCCGTTCCAGATCTATATCCATTGTGTCCAGGACCCTCAATCCTACGGGGAATGCGCCTTCTAATCGCACTTGATTGAGCAACCCGGACGCTCACCGCACGATCAACCTTATTCTTGTGTTATAGCCATTTGACCTAGTCTACAGTGGTGCAGGCCGCCTCGACATGGCCCTGAGCCAGCAGCATTCGTTTGATAACGCTATATTCCCCGTCTCGCAAACACGAACCGGCTCTATCGAACGGAAACAGGCCTACACCCTTGACCAGCCAAACATGACAGGGTCCTATTCGCACTACGAACTCCAGGTCCCGCAACACGGGGGGTACCAGGACCAACACAATGACCTGGGTTGGTCTCAACTAGTCCTGGAAGAAATGAAGGACTTGCTGCTCCTGCTGAACGCCGAGGGCCGAATCGCCTATGCTTCCCCGTCCGCTAAACAGATCATCGGCCGCGTACCCAAACAACTTGAGGGCAATTCTCTGGATAAACACATTCACGACGACGACAAGTACGTCTTCATGCGGGACATGGACGACTCGGTGGCGTCAAACCGACCATTCCGCTCTCATGTGCGACTTCAAAAGACCAATGGCGCTTACTGCCTGGTCGAGATTTATGGGCATCCTCACATCGCAAATCTGAAAGAGAATCAGGAAGAATCCACTTCAACCCAGGATCGCTGCACAGGCTTCTTTCTTATGTGTCGACCGTACCCTCTAAAGAACTCCCAACTTCTCGACTCCTTCCTAGAACACAAGATCGAAAATGCGCGTTTGGTGCAACAAATTGCCAAACTCAAGCAGGAGGAAGAGGAGGATGCCAGCTTGAATCGGGGAGCCTTCCAGAAGAGGGATACAGACAAGTTGATGGTGGATAACTCGACCGGGCAAGGTGGTCAGAGCGACCAAGAGTCCACCGAAACAGTGGCTGCCAACTCCGATGAGTCCGATACCAGCCAATCGGTGGATTACTTCTCCGAAAAGGCACCCCATACAGAAAGAATGTCCCATATCGACGGCATCGAAGTTATGACTGGTCTCTGCTATGGAGAGGGCGAACGGTCGCAGGGCCTTAGTACTGGCGTGCGTCATGGTCGATTAGTCCAGTGTGACATTGACATCACCACGGCTGCCGACCAAGCTCGCAACGTCCAAGAAGGAGACCGGCGGAAGAGGCTCAAGGCACAACATGTCTGCGATGATTGCGGAACAGCTGACTCGCCAGAATGGCGGAAAGGTCCTAATGGTCCAAAGACGTTGTGCAATGCCTGCGGTTGTAAGTCCTCTTTCTCTTTCCCCTTCTGTAACATCCAGGCTAATCTGCTCCATCTGTCTAGTACGTTGGTCTAAAAAGGAGAAGAAGCGCCAAGAGTCTACCTGATCCTGTCTGAATACTTCATCTTCCCAATGCCGGCATTTTGTGACTAGCGAAAGTTTTCCCCCTGATTCTTGCATCTTTCCTTCTTGGACTTGATTATATTGCGTCGACGTACTTGGTAACATACGATTTCTAATGGGTTGGGCTGATTGAATTTGGTTTGGAAACTCCCTGGTGGAGTTCTTTTGCTTTCCAATCTTGTCACATATGCTGTTTGACATCGATGATGAAATCATGACCCATAATTGTCTGGCGCCTCATTTTTTATACATATATATCAACGTGCCATTCCTGCATTGCGTGTTTCCATAGCCTTCAAAGACTACGCTAACGTGAGGTTCTACCAACTATTCGCCTTTGCTCTTTAGTTGGATTTTCAAGGCAATGAAGACTATATGGCAACCGTCGACACAAGAATGACATGAGTCCGATATTCAAACGCCGTGAGTGGTTGAGTGGTATGTAGCTATATTCGGATGGTGTATTCTGATACTTCAAGCCCGAAGTCCACAACCAAATGATGGCCTGGGCAACACGAAGAGTTGCCCCGCATCGAATTGCAAAGACGGATCAATGCAGCCCCCGCAGTCCTGGTTCAAAGAAAGTAGGTAGATATTGTAGATGGCAAACAAGAGATGGTATCATCAATAATGGCCTAGAAAGCAACAAACTCAACACCTGAGACCTATTTCTGTGCCTTCTTTGGTGGCGGTGGGAAATACATCGGTGATCCTGATTCTGCCTGTGCTTCTGGTGTTTGCTGCGGCGGCGAAACCGGCGAGGACGCATCAGCATTAGAGCGCAGTGGGAGATCCGACGATGTGCTACCAAGCCGGTTGAATGCCAATGTGCGGGGGGTGAATGGTGAAACGGGGCCGCCATTATTGACCGGGGCTGTATGGGCCATCGGTGGGAACCCAGGGGTTCGAGGAATCATTTGCCCTTGGGCGTAGAATGCAGGGGTCGTGGGAACCCCGGTGGGTGATTTGAGGATTTCTTCCTCAAACTCCTTTTCGACGCGCTTCTCTTCTCGCTCTTCCAAGATCTGCTCGCGCTCTTCCTTGGTGATGAAGCAGGAATAGATGCTGACGCATAGTTCCACAAAGAAGAGGAATCTAGAGGAACACGTTAGCTTTGGGGAATTCCAGCCCAGCGGGGAGAGGTGATCGTACATGATGGTAATGGTGAGGGCAAAGAGAGCCTTTGCCTGCTCGCAATATCCAATGTTTGACTCGTGCACGGCCACACTGCACTTCTTTGTGATGTACCATGGCGGTCCTGGCTGGGGGTGTTTCGGGTCCGACATATCGCTGCCTGCTTGGTATCGTGCCGACACAATGAGGAGGATAACCATTGAACCATGGACAGTGGCAGCAACAGGAGGGAAGAACAGGTGCATAACATGGACTGGAAGTTTGACGATCAGGAAGAAGACAGCCAAGACGCCAATGACTAGATTGTAATTGGTGAGGCTATCACCCGGTCAGTTATATTCCGTCGAATCACTATTGAGAAACAACTCAACATACAATGAAGACCAGACCATGGGAGCTGTATATGGCCGATAGTTGGCAGCCGCGTACAGCGCCTCATCGGGAGAACTGTTGAAGCCGTTGTCTGCACCATCTTGCCATAGCAAGGACGAATATAGATTGTGCGAGGCAATACCTGTGAGAGTCAAGAGGACAATCACCAACGGGATCTCAACCAGCATCAAGATGAGGACGAGTTTGAAATGCCGGTGCCTCCTGGGGAAGAAGAAGTGCATGATGGCAGTGTGTTGCGAGAATGATCAGCAGCACTGAAACTGTTTGTACTGAGCAGGCCGTTCAGCCGAAGTGGCAGCCAAGGAAGATATTAATGGAGTACTATGCGAATCAGCCAGTCCTGCTGGCTATGACATCCAGTCCTTCGCATGTAAAACACCGAAAAGGCTTGGAGCTTCGCACCGGGAGAGTCAGAAAATAGAACAGCACAAGTTTGGGCGATCCGGAAGACGGGCGTTAGATATGAGCTCGAGACCTCCCGGGCCGCCGACGCTTCAGTCGCCCATCGCTCGTGTGCAGAGAGGGGCACGAATCAGCAGGGAAGATGAGTGCAGAGTCCTGGTCTGTTTCCCGGGCTTGCATCTGACCAATGCTTGATGGCGGCAAAGCGCCAGTGCAAGCACCCAGTTAGGGCCGCGCACCAATGAGGCGCCGAGGATGGGAATTGGCCTGCCGGTCGTCACACACTAGCCTGTGTGATGGGGTGGCGGATCTGCACGAGCGCTCCGCATCACCGAGCAGCTCAGCAGGATGGAGACTCGTTCTCTGCTTTTGCATGGCAAGGAGCAGCGGCGACACGCCGTGGTGGGGAAGTCAAGTTGGTGCCTCTGTGACATTCCATGCAGCTGGTACTCCGGTCGACGACTTTCATCACTCGCGGGATCGTCGTCCGCATTAGCGTCGAGACAGGTAGTGTAGGTGTTAGAGAGCGACTGAAATCAGATCCACTGTTGATTCGATGGTCGGTGAAAAGCCCATCAGGATGTTGATAACCAGATGAAGATGTGTAGATGGAAGTGTAAAGAGCAAGTCATGTGGTCGGAACAGAGTCAACTTTACAACATCCAAGTCTCAACATACGATATTCACGGAATCATCACTACCTACAGAGAGGTGCTTACTCCATTACTCACTACTAGCGGCCGTGCTGTCTCTCATCCGCCCTACTGCACTATCGCATCCTGTAGCGCTGTGATCCGATGAGGGGTTTCCACCTGCTGCGCCAACGAATCCAGCGACCCGCGCTTCACCTTCCCCGGCTCTCGCCGCCGAGAATACAGTTCCTATCAGGCACAGCACGCTGCCAAATGAGTTCACAGCGCGAAGACTCAATTCCCCATGAGCTGCGCACAGCCGCAGAGCCCCGGCAAAACCGGCTGTATCCTGTGCGTCTGTCGCATGTGGACCAGGTTAACCCCTCCGTCCGGCTGCTGCAACTAGCCATTCCGTCCCAGGAGAATCCCGTATGCTTATGCCTCCCTTTGCTCTAATTCAAGGATGTTCTTTTTACAACGTACCTGATTCCTCCGAAATCGGGGTGTGATTGGGTGCGCGTCGCATCGCTTAAATTTATATGCTCCGACGCAATAACCAATCATCCCTTGAAGACATCGCTGACCGATACTACGTAAATACATACATCTTTGCTTACGACTCATTCTCCAGGATGAAGAGAGCCAACCGTTCACATTTATGCCAGGCCAATGGCTCGATGTCCATATTCCATCCATTGCTCAGGCCGGGGGTTTCACCATCACCTCCACCCCGGCAGATGCACAATTGCTGCCATTGCCTGAGCCCCAAGCAGAGCCGCTAGACGGTGACACTGCCGAACCATCAGCCCTGCCACAAGGACGAGCACCGTACGTCGAACTAGCCGTGCAGGACTCGCCGGCGAATCCATCTGCCGCGTGGCTCTGGAAACCAAAGGAAGAGATCCTCGGCAAGGAGCTCAACATCCGGGTCGGCGGCAGCTTCGTCTGGCCGCCCACGGGGATCAATACGCACAAGATCAAGAATGTAGTCTTCATCGCCGGCGGCGTTGGCATCAAGTATGAGTGACACCGTGCAGCGTCAACGAGGGGGATGCTCAAGGTCGAGAAACGCTGACATCCACTTAGCCCACTCATCTCCATTCTCTCCCATCTAAACACTGAAACACAAGATGCGCACCGACTGAATATCTCTTTCCTGTACTCTACACGCCTGCCGCAGGGACATGATGCGGTGATTTCAAGCTCGCCCCTCGACCAGATTCTGTTTCTTCCGCGGCTGCGTCAGATTATGCGCTCGCAGGTGCACTCGCGCCGGCTGCGCATTTCTCTGGATTTGTTTCTGACGAATGATCAATCTAGCGCCTCAATGGACCGTGTCCATGACTTGAGGATCCAGCGCAGAAGGATCAATGATGATGACCTTCGGTCCGCTGTTGTGGGAGGTGATGGCAAGAATGACCCCCAGGATAGCGTTTGCTACGTCTGTGGGCCACCGGCCATGACGGATGAGACGGTGCGCACACTGCAGGCTATGCTTGGGGAGAATGGGGCACAGCGAATCTTCTATGAGAAATGGTGGTGAGTCAAGGTGGACAATCAATGCATGATTTACTGTTGTAGTAGACGAGACAAAAAAATGCCATCACTGTTTGAAAATGCAGAGAAATGATAAAATATTCAGTAAGAGATGGACACCCTACGGACGCCGGCCCTTTGCAGGCAGGGGAAAACAGAGATTTATGTACAGAGGGCGAATGGAAAGGAGAATGTCACCAGCATTGGGAATGATAGTATGACGAGCGCATTTCCCCGCATTTCGAAAAAGGAGACGGCGATAGAGAAGAGAGAAGGGAGAGTGTCAGAAATCCTGGTCAAGATGCTTCACTCGGGCCTTTGACAGCACCGCCATCGACAATCATCATCTCGTCGATTTTAGCTTCGGTTTGACCCCATTCCAGGCGTTTATATGTCGTGACGCGGCCGGGGCCCATATCAAAATCGAAGAAGCGTATACGGCGCACGTAGTTGTCGTAGCCGCCATAACCACCTAGCCCAGCACCACCACCGTAGCACATCCAGAGAGAAGGCTTGTTATTGGAGTCTTGCTCAAGCATGCAGTAGTCATTCACATGGTCGCTGAGGAAGAGTTAGCAACTAGAAACAGGATGTGGATGACCTTGAATGAGGCTACTTACTGTCCACAGCTAGCAAAGAGGACGCCCTCCTCCTCGAGGGCATCCTTAAAGCCGGAATTGAAACCAGGCGCTGTTGGGGCTTCAGACCACTGCCCATGCCAATATTTGCCACTGCTCCGATATTCAGGCAGAGGGATGTGGATGAATGCCACGTTCATGTGAATGTGGGAATATTCTTGGTGCTTTCTTCTTAAGCTCTGAGCGGTGTTCTTGAACCAGCGAATTTGACTAGGCTTTATCCAGTCGTAGCCCCGGAACTGACGCTCATCGGGGGAGTAGGAGTGAGTGTCAAGGAGATAGAATGTGAGGGCAGAGTTTGTGCTCTTGCCGCGGTCGAGAACTTCGACAATATAGTTGCCGACCCCATCAATATCTTCGGGGCCAGCTGCGGAGAGAGAATAAGGCAGTTCCTCGTAGATGGCCATAAGCTGTTCTCTTTTTAGATCACCTTCGTCATCGTGGTTGCCAAATATGGCTGCGTAGGGGATCTTGCGATCGACCACCAGTTTCACAGACTTGAACAAGGCACTCTGAGCATCAGGAGAAGTTTCGCCGTTCACCTGGTCACCAGTGAAAATGACCATGTCCGGCTTCTCTTCGTCGAGGAGGCGCTCGATGAATTCCAAGGTTCGAGGATCGGCTTCGCACTTCTGTCCAGGTACGGACTCGGCTGGCACAGGGTCACGGCAAAGGCCCAAGCCCGTGCTCATGTGAATATCTGCCAATTGCATCACCTTGAATTTGCCATTCTCGTTGATTCGAGGAACAGGCTTCTTGTTCTTGGTCGGGTTGCCCCGTCGAATGCTGAGACGAGTCTCCAATCTTTCTGTCCAACCATCCAACAACAAAGGGGTATCTTTGACTTCCCAATTGGGACGAGGGTCCACCGCATCTGCACCGAAGAGCACATCAATATATGTCACCGCATTCTCGGAATCGCTCGCGTGGCGTGCGGCCGTGCGTTTAAGCCAAATGCCACCCGGTCGCGGCTCCCAAGCCTCGAGTTCACCCCCGCCGCTGTGTTCAGATGGCGGTGTGAGGCGACTGATCTTCAGATCAATGACGACCTTATCGTCTGGACCTAACTCCTCCTCTTTCTTCCTCTGAACTTGGATATAGGAACTTGAGGTCCAGCCCGAGCGTAGGTACAAGTCCTTCTCGACGCGGTGCCAGACATCCGGGTCCAGCTTGCAGTTGAGGAAGGGATTGATCGATGAGCATTTGGTGACTGTGACATCGGTGATCACATAGCCGGCGTAGTGCGTTGGAAGGTGGCCATGAATGGATGTGGGAAGGACACTGAATCGATTATCGAGAAATAAAACCACGAGGAGAATGAATGTGGTGAGCAAGCCGAGCTGCAAACCCGCTCGTACCTGCAAGCGACCGAGAATCCTCACGTTAGCTTGTCAATCACGTCAAAGAAACCGAGGGTCGGGTCTTACGAGCCGGCGAGCCATGATGAAACTAAATCACCCTGGCAAGGACTTCGAGAAGAGATGGGATGCGCACTGTCGCATGGTGCCACCCACGAAGATCAGGGTACTGCGATCCAGGTCAAGAGAGGACGGCAAATTCAGACAACTCATAAAGCCATGGGACCAGGGAAGAACGATGAGGGAAGAAGGTTGTTTTGAGGGGGGAACCAGGCCGAGTGTTGACGCTTGGACCCGGAAGGCGGTCACTTTTCGACTCCTGAAGACTGTCCGTTTCCTCGTCATGATGGATTCATCTCTATTGGCGCGTGCAATTACCAATCATCTAGGGTTCTAATTATTCTAAATTCGTGTCTGTGTACACTCTTGACATCCATCGTGCTCCCCGACACTTCGCCTGTTTACGTGTTCCCTTCTCTTTAGACCCCCTGGTGTGCCCTGGCCACCTCGCTGGGCGACACCTTTCCGCTGAGGATATCTTGCGTGGTGGAGAGAATGGTGGACCAGTTCTCAAAGGTCGTGTACGGCATACCCCTGCGCTCGCAGAAGGTCACCAGGTCTGCGACGGTGTCAGTCTGACTCGGCGAGAATGGCATCGGCGCCAATGGGGAATTACCTTTGCCCTTCTTGGCGAACAATAGATTGGTCTCCGCGGCGGCCGACAGGTCGGACACGCCGTCCCCAGCATAGAGAAGAGTCGGACGCTCGCCATCCGGCAGCGCAGCGTACGGCTTGATCTCCAGAGACTTGTCATGGCCGAAGTGGCTAGAAACCGAGCATTGTGAGCACAGCTGGTGTGACGGCAATGGGCACTGCGCCAGATTCGCAATAACTTACCTCTCGTCGTGGTACTTGATCTGCCAGCCACCCTCGCTGTTGATATCCTTGCCATCGCGGCTAACCACCTCGTTAGAGACAATCGTAAGATGGCTGCGAGGCTCGTGGCCTAGGAACCGCTCCAGCAGAGCGCTGATGATCGGGCGCATGCCCGAGGACAGGATGACAATGGGGACATTGTTCTCTCCAGCCCAGTTGTAGAACTCTTCAAAGTATGGGTCCAGCTTCATGTTCTTGAGCAGTGTCTCGATACATTCATTGTACGGGGTCTTGATGCTCTCGAGCATTTCGCGGAACGCGTCCCTAGAGAGACCGAGGGTGATCAGAATATGTCTTCCGCAGGATCGCTGTCTATCGTGCTTACCGGAAGCCCAGTCGTTCTTCAAGGACCTGGTCATTCAGCGCGCGGCGCTTCTCACGGCCAAAGCCAAGGTTGTCGATCTGCATTCAAGGTCAACTGGGGAGAGATGCTTTATAGCGTGCACGATACGAACCATAAAGTCATTGCCTGCAGGTATGAGCTTCGATTCTTTACCATCACAAAGTCGAGGGACTTACTATCGTCGACGGTGATGGTGCCGTCAAAATCGGTGAAAAAGATCGCCTTGGGCTTGGTCACCATGTATGGCAGCTCGGTAGACCCCATTGTGACAGAATAAAAATATTTGGGAATCCAAGAGTCCGGATGGCGTAGACGTCCCGGGTCAAGTCTATAGATATCTCGGAGACAGGTACAGTGAGCAACGCAGGGAGGAAATCGACGGTTCCCCGGTGAAGAAGCAGAACGAGGGGGACCGGGGACGGTGGGGCGAGTGGATACGCTGAACGAGGCAAAACTGTTGGCTCAGCGCGCAAGGTGATTTTCCCCCAGGCCATTTGATCTTCGTGCCGTGAAGCTCCTGGATGGCGCGGCTACTGCATTCGCTGCGGCGAGTCCTGGGCTTGACGCCTCCGGCTGTGGCTCCTCGGTCTCACGCCCGCGCCATTGACACCGATTTCTCTGTCTTTCGAGGTGCGCCTGTTATCGAACTCCTTTGCACCGCGGAGCTAACCACGCCGCGCAGAGGGCGACCGGGTCGTGTTGCAAACCAAGCAGCCCTCGCTATCCAAGCCATTGAAAAGGGGCGACAAGACGCATCTCCGCCGGGGCTATGTGGAGCATGATCGCATCATTGGAAGTCGGATTTGGGATGCTGTCCAGACACACAAAGGCAACAACGCCTTCCAGATTCTTTTCGATCATACAACTAATGACTGAGCAGGCCCCGACCTGCGATTGAGCCTCCCCACATTGGAGGAATACGTTGCCTTGACTCCTCGCCTCGTCACGCCGGTATGCGGCTCGACTCCGCCATCCAGAAACTCAGAGAACAGCTGCTCATACTAGTAGATCTACTCGCATGACGGCAATCTAATCGTCTCCCTCCTCGACATCCACGTTAATACTCCCGCCGCCGGAGAAGCACAACCTCCATTGGAAATTCTCGAGTCTGGAACCGGACATGGATCTCTGACCTTGCACCTGGCACGCGCCATTCATGCCGCCAACACGACCCCGCCACCTCGACCGTCACAATCACAGATTCAATTTCTCGAAGACCGAGGCGAAAGGCCCGGAGAGGAAGACTCGAAATGGACAGAGGACTATCAAGGCTCAGTGAATGCCGACACCACCCAGCAGCAATGGGATGCATGGCGCGCACAGCGCAATGCGGTCATCCACACTGTGGACGTCTCGTCAAAGTTCTCTGCCCTAGCTGAGAAGAACGTCCGAGGCTTCCGCCGCGGAATCTATGCTGGCGACGTCGATTTCTACGTAGGTCCAGTGGAAAACTGGATCGCAGAGCAGAAGAGGCGGCGGGCGAAGCCAGGCGTTCTGTCTTCATTGACTGGACAAAGCCCGGTCGAGCCTTTCCTCTCACACGTTATTCTGGACATGCCGTCTGCACATCTTCGGATCCCGCATGTTGTCCCCATTCTCCGGCGGGACGGCTTTCTGGTTGTTTTCATGCCGAGCATCACACAGATTGGCGATTGTGTGAAGCTCATCCGCAAGCTGCGACTGCCTTTCGTTCAAGACAGAGTTGTTGAGCTTGGCGCTGGGCTGACCAGTGGCCGACAGTGGGATGTGCGTCTCGCAGTCAAAAAGTCCGGAGCCGACCCCTCGTCTTGGGGTGCATCATCTGAGACTGAAGGACCCAATCCGGCTGCAGATTCGGATGAAACACCTTCGAGTGGCTCTGAGAGCGCGGATGCCCCTAGCCACGAAGAGCCATCCAAAGAAGAAGATCTGGTCATGGTCTGCCGGCCAAAGGTTGGCCTACGCACCGTGGGCGGAGGCTTCGTCGGCATCTGGCGGCGGATCGAAGATCGATCCTCACAATAACACGCTTCTTTCCACATCAACCCATCTCATACCCCTCCCTAGACTCATATCCCATTCCATTTGCAACTCATCTGTACACTAACACGGCCCCCGATAGAAACGTCCTCCAACCATTGTACTATAGAGCGCAAGCTACTGCATAATATCAAAAGCCTGCCAGATTGCAATCAACACCTCACAGTTTAGCCTTACCATCCCTCGCATCTCCAATCCCGTTACCCACCTCACCAATCCTACGACACACCTGCCCGCCACCGACCACCCCCGCCTCACCCAACCCCGGCGCTCGAGCAAGCACCCACCCGACCAAATCCCGCGTAAACCGCGCCTTGACCTCCGGCAGCTCCGCATGCAAAACATGATACGCGCCCCCATACGAAACGAACGTGACATCGCCGGCCCCCCGCAAAACACCCGCGAGCCGCCTCGTCGCCGCGCAGCTGGTCACCCGATCCGTGTCGCCATGCGCAAACCACAGCGGCACCAGCCCGGCCGCGCGGTAGTCCGCGGCCGTGACGCGCTGCAGCCACGCGCCGCGGTCCAGCATCGCGGCCAGGCTCTCCAGCGTGCCGAGGTCGTGGTTCAGCGGGTCTGCGGCGAACGCGGCGACGGCCTGCGCGTCGCGCGAGAGGAGGGTGGTGTCGACGGGGGAGGCGCGCTGCCAGCGCGGCAGGATGCGTGCGGCCAGCCGGCCGGATCGTACGGTGAGCTGGGAGGGTTGCGTGGTTGGGGCTAGGGCGATGAGGGGGGCGTAGGCGAGGACGCCGGCCAGCTGGATCGGGCGATGCGGGGTGTCGGGCTGGCCGTGGTACGGCGAGGCTGGGTGGAGGGCGTAGGTGAGGGCTTCGCCGCCGCCCATGCTGTGGCCCATGAGGAAGAGCGGGGTGGTGTGTTGCGGGATGGCGAGGAGGAAGGAGTGGATGTCGGCAAGGACCTGTGAGGTTGGGCCCATGTTGCCGCGGTCTTGGGGGTGTTGGACTGTGCGGCCACAGCCTCTGGGGCAGGGGAGATGGTGGTTAGCGGAGGTGTTGCGGGTGAGAGGGATATAGAAGCGTGGACATGGTGGATGGGACGTACCGCTGGTCAAAAGCCCTGACTTCAATGGCGGACGAGGCGAGGGCCGAGAATAGCTCGGGATATGCATTGCCTGTCGTTAGATCGTTAGCTGCGTCGGCTGGACATCATGTCTCGATACTCGATGGAATAAGGTCTCACAGTGGTCGCTGAAGCCATGCACGAATGCCAGAATCGCCCGAGGGGGTGTATGGGGCTAGGAGAGTGCATCAGCTTTGGACTTCCATCATAGCTTTCCTTTGGAAACAGAGTTCAATCCAGATACATCGCCGAGGACGCGGAGGCAGCTTGGTTTTCTATCCAGTCTTGCTGCTCCCTATATCTATCCAGCAGACGGCAATCTACTCACCTTCCAAGTTTTGGTGTATAGCTGGACCCCGTCAGGGAGCGTATGGGTGCCTTCTTGGACCGACATGGCGCACGATGAAGTCAGAACTACTGAGTAGTTAGGTGTGAAACTATTATGGACGACCCGTCATCCTAGACATGGGATAACATGTGATACGGGGTCCAAACACGCGAAGTACCGAGACCTAGTGAGATACTCACGACCAGGATACAAAACACATCTACAGCGACCTTCAGGTCTGTCTGGCAGGGAGGTCTACGGACGACAGAAGCAGATAAGACAAGCCACGCTCTATTCTCGACTGAATCGAAGGCACGGCAGAACAAAGTACATGAATCAAAGAACGCCCATCGCCAGGCAATAACAAAGAGCAACCTCGAGAGCCCTGCGGCCACCTGTTCCACCTGAACACCAACCCCCCCTAAGCGTCGTGAAGCCGTCTCAGATGACGTTAGAGATTAGTTGAGATGGAAACCGAGATACCGGGAAAACCCAACGTGTGACGTGAAGGTGAAGGAGAACAGCAGAGGGAGAGAGAATAACAAAAGCCAGACTGCCACGCCGTAGACTACTTTCCAAGAATCACCGAGGGCGAGGACCAGTTCGGACTGGCGCAGGCACTTCGGCAAGCAAAGTACAAGAGATAGGACAAGGACGAGCAAGGCGGAAAAGGAGGAGGACAGAGGAGAGGGAAAGGAGAAACAGCTTCATAATCACGGTGAGAAGAAAGACACAACGAAGAGATAAGAGACGATGTAACAAGATAGAAGACAGTAGGTGAAGCTACCCACCGCCCCAAAAGATTCCGAGATAACGAGAAAACACAGAAGAAACCGACTACACAAACACCCATCTCCCAAAGATTCGATATGCTCCAGTCGTCCGTCAGTGTCGTTGCGGGCCAAAATCCGCCTCCACTACCTTACCCTTTTTCCCTTTAACTGTAAACTCCGCAAACAATGCGACATGATCACTAGGAAAATGAAAATTGGGGAACCCAGGCACCCGGCGCAGGTACTCCGTGTCCACATTGCCGAGCAGCGCCGACACGTGAAGTGTGTTGGACGAATACCACACGTAGTCAAGGATATCCTTGAAGTCCGGGGTGTAGTTCGTAAAGCTCAGTTCCCCCATACAGCCATAGGCCGACTTCAGCTTAAACGGATGCGTCATGCCGACCTTGCTCAGATTACCGTAGAGTCGTTTCTCCAGGTCGGGATGCTCTTCGGGCAGCCGGCCGTTGGCAATCAAATTGTATGCCGCTGATCCGGGCGAGGAGTTGAAATCACCGCACATGAGAAGTGGGATTTGATCCCCGCTGGCGTACTCCATTGATGGCGCGGGCTCCACGGTGGGCGCACTCTCGGAGCCAGTCTCGGCCTCTGAGAAGCGGAATGCAGTCTTGTCGGTGCATGCCGGCCATTTGGCGTACTTGTCCGACAGCCTGGTGATTTCCTCCATGAGGATGGCAGTCTGGATCAGCTTGACATCTTTAAACGCCGGGTCCCAGTAGAGATGAGCATTCACGACCATGAAGCGCGCACCCGTTTGCCGGTTCTCCAGGAAGATTACAACTGCAATGTGATCTTTCTGCCACAAGCGGTTGTAGATATCGTCCTGGCCCTTGGCATCAGGCCGCCGCACAGCCGTTTGACCGAAATTAATCAACTGCTTATCCAGCAGGATGTACTTGCTTCCTTTGAAGAAAGTTGCGCAGCCGTCCACGGTCTTCGCGTCTTCCTCCTGCATGCCCATTGCACGACCACGGGGCCAATAGACGCCCTTGTAGTCGTTGTAGGCGAGTTGTTCCCGGAAGAAATTGTTGTAGCTGCCTTGGTCGACCTCCTGAAGGCAAACAATGTCCGAACTGTGCGATCGTAATTCGTTAAGGATGAGTTCGCGACGGAATTGCCAAGAGAGAACGCGGGAAGGTGTGTAGCCGTATTGGGTTTGAGTGGCAGAGGAGTCGCAGAGGGTGTTGTAGGAAAGGACGGTAATCTTTTCGGTGGGGCTGTTATTCGAGTTTGCAGTCTCGTCAAGGATAACCCAGTCTCGATCTGGTGGGGGCAGGTGGACTGAAGAGCGAAGAACGCCAAGGTTAGCTAGATGGGATGGGAACCGATGCAGAGCAAACAGAAGCAGCTTACCTGGCATGCTCTCTTTCAAGTACTTAATCAGAGCCTTGGTTCCATCCTTCATGATCTGAGACTTGAAAACGTCATTGAGGGGGTTGCCCTCGATACCCAGCGTGTCCAACCGATAAAGATAGCCCATCTCATAGGGGAGGGTGCGGATGTTGTTGTCAAAGAGATAGAGGGTCTTGAGCTTGGTGAGCATGCCAATCTCCTCAGGAAGCTCGGCCAGATCGTTGCCAGACAGGTCAAGATGAGTCAACTGGCGCAGCTGACCGATTGCCGAAGGGAGCGCCTTCAGCTTGTTGTGGCTGAGATACAGCTTCTCAAGGAAGCGGTAGCTGAACAAGGACGTGGTCAACGCACGCAATCCTTGGCCGCCAAAGTCAAGCGCGTTCCATCCTTGCCTGGAAGCTGATTTTCCGCCGGCTGCTCCCGGCCGTGAATCGTGCCCACTCTCCGTTGTGTCGGTCTGGCTGGGCATGATCTGAATCCCCTTTGACTGCTGTGCCATGATGCGAGCATGGTAGTGGGGTGAGATGGACTGGCGTGACTCAGCCGCCAGCTGGAGCTGCTGCTGCCAGTGCTCGTTCATGGAGTCGTCCATGTCGTCGTCTACTGCAGTATGGGCGCCGTTCTGAAGGTGGGTCGGGGTGAAGTGAGGGGTGGTGGTGGCTAGTGCGCCGCCGGAGAAGTTGTGTTGGTGAGTGAGAGTAGAGTGTGTAGCTTGCGCATGGTGGGCATGGTGGTGCGCCTGCTGGGTGTGGTGGGCGTGGTGACTTTGCGATTGAAACTTGGGGATCTGCATACCAAACCGCTGGTGGGCCTGACCGCCATTCATCATGACATGCTGTCCTTGATGGCCTTGATACATGGCGAATGCGTTCAGCGCGGCCGATTGGTTTACAGGGGGAGATCGAGAAGGAGATGGGGTGTCGTGATTGAGCTTTAGTCGACCCGGAGAATTGGTCCCGTTTGGAATCGCGTGCCGTGGGTGTTGATGCTGCTGTGGTTGAGTTTGGAAGAAGAACTGCCCGGCCCCAGGCTGCTGGAACCTGTAGGTACCATCTGCCATTTAACGGGGCAGACGAGACCGTTGCTGTTTTCCCTGGTCAATCACCGGGGGGCGGGCGGGCGGCGCTAGGTTCGGCGTGGAAGAGGTGAGGAGAGGTGAGGAGGATCGGACACGGTCTCGTCTCTTCTTCCACATAGAGTCCGCAGGCGGAACCACCCCGTCTAGAAAAGCACAAGTTGGGAGTGGGTGACCAGCGAGACCTGGCAGGGTGGGGGGGAGGCTCGCGGTTCCTTGGAGCGGTTGGGATCGAGCGATACCTAAGGGCGGAGGGCGGGCGGAAGAGTCAGAGGCACGCAGGGTCACAATCTAGCAGATCGCGGGAGATCCCAGGGTCAGCAGGAACCTCAGAGCAGATTATGTCACTCAGATCAGGGTAATCTGTACAATTGTCTCTCGGAAAAGGCGACGGGAGCAGGCTTGAGACGAGATGACAGTCTTGATGGGTGGTTTGCATCGAAGGCGGGAGTGGATCACGTGATGTGACTTGTCCGGATATGATTGCCAAGACCGCCTCCCATCGGGATTCTTCCCTCCCTGGGCGATGAGAGACTGCCGTCACTGTCCACACTGCACTGAGTCCAATATGAGATGAGCTTCTCGTTCTGGTTGCTGTGTGTGAAATATATATAGGAGGCATATCCTACGGTTTCCCCACAAAGGTGGCTTGAGCGCTTTGGGCAGCGCATCTGGATCAATTCCCTGGAGCAGGAGTCTCTGGGATGCTGCATCTTTGGAGGGGACTGTGCAACTCACGTCAATATCGATAAAGAGAAGTTGCGGCAGCGAGCCTACTATATGAACCAAAAAAAAAGATGTGATAATGAACCGGCAATGCGATGATGTGATCTTTCACCACTTAAAGGTGGTCCAATTATTGCCCAAACAGATTTATAAAGAGAAAAGTATGGGATTAGGTGCTTGGGACAACTGTTTAGAACATGGATGTGTTGATCGGCATGCTGAGATCGAAATTGTGTCGCACCTCGCAATATAAGGTAGGAAGACCACGTATATCATCAAAGACCACTAATCCACCATTGCTACCCATGGAACAGGTTCTTCTATGAAAGAGAGTGCAGGATCTTTATGCTTACGTGTACTGGCCAGGATAGATCTGACAATGATGGATCTGTGCAGAGTACAAGTAGTACACGGTAGCAGCAACTAACTATAGAGCGTGAATAAGGCCATCGGGGTTGTTTTATCAGTGTCTCCAACTCTCACACCAACGATGGAGGGATTGCTCCAAGGATCCTCCATCCTGGATTTGGGGGGGGGTGCATAGACTATCTGGCGCACTTCTAGTACTACGGCCAGGCCAACTGGCCTTGGGTGGATAAGTATGCAGTCGCCCGCCCAATCCGCGAGTTCGACTAAAGACTAAATGGGCCTCGGGGGAAACCAACGAAGTTATTCAACAACACTATCGACCCCAACCCCAACCCAAATTTAGGAACCGCAGGCATATGACCATGACTCCATATTCTCATTGCTGTGTGCTGTACTTCCTCACACTTCCACGTATAGACTTGGTCGATTATGATCCTCGCCCCCTGATGATCTGATAGCATGAAGTAGCATCACCATGACTGCAGGAGGGGTGGTTGCCTTGGACTTCTCTGATGCGATCGAACTGGCTTGCTGTCGGAGACGTTGGTCATCTGCTCTGACAGCGAGGACCTGTGCTGCTCGTATTCCCAGACGAGGGTCTGAGAGTGGACGAGTGAGAGAGAGTAGAAGGGAGGAAGCAAGAGAGAAGGAACCGGAATCTGACGAGTCGATATCAGTGCCGGTGCCAAAGTACGAGGCGGGCGTTGTCAGGTAGATCAGTGTTTCGCATCATTCTGTAGGGAATGGCTAGCGCTGGCAGGGGAATCAGGGGAAGGCGACCGGGGCGATGGACCGAGTCCACGTCAGAGGATCCGGAGAATAGTTACATATATGACCGGTGTATATATAAGGTATATATCAATATATACATATATTCTGCCAGAAAGGACTACAACTCGAGAAACGTACGAGCCGGTTGCAGATACATAAATAGAGAGGCCCGGCCCCCGGGTACCTGAACGGCAATTCGAGTCGATATGACAAGGATCTCCGGCCTGTATTGAGTGTACCTAGGTATAGTGTAATGTACGGAGGCTCCGGCACAACAAAGTAAGACCGGTGGCATCGGCAATGCATCGCCATTCCTGCAAATCGGGAGGCCCGACGGAGGGGGACATCCGGCCCAGAATCATTTCGCCTAATTCCTTCACGGCCCTGAAGAGGGGGCCAAAAGGCAGAATCAACCAGACAGTCCAACCCGACTCATGCAAGTGTGAGCAGCAGCGTTGGATCCTTGCAGAAGGATTTTAGGGCCGGGAAGAGTTGCAGTGGCCCCTCTTCCCCTTGGAGGGGGAACAGTGATTGCAAAGGTGGGATTCGGTGCTGGATTTCCATCATTTGGGCGAAATCTTGGAGTATTTGGAACACTCCGGCTAGTGAAGACCGAGTCAAGCACCGAGGGTGGAACTGCAATGGACAAGTACGAACGGGATGCACGAAAGTCGATACAACCCATGTGCTCGGCAAACTATGTGCTATATACTGCACTCCGCAGATATAGTTCACTAGATCGTGCCCGCCATTTGCCCATTCCGGCGACGAGTTGACCAAGTGGCCCCGACCCGGGGTGCTGAAAGACTCATGATGTCAACTACAACTCGACACCTGCCTTGGTTGGTTAGACATCTTGTTCAGGATCGAGACGGGTGTATTGTCGTAGTACTCACTTCCGACGTTGCGTGCCTAAAGGACAGATTTTTTTTTTCCGTTCAGTAATTTGCTGCTTCGAGATTAGCTGAAACGGCGGCAATGCTTGTTATTGGCGGGCGCATCCTCTCCAAGCTCAATTCCACAGCGGGTATAGAAGGATGTTGAATCATTTCCAATCGTACAGCCGCGGTCATTAATTACGTGCAAAGAGCCCTAGGCTAGCATCCAGACTCGAGTGGATACTGCGATCCAGGGGTCGGCTACCAGCCCGCGTCCCCATGCTTGTTCTTGTTCTTGTTCTGGTTCTTTCTTTCTTTCATCCCCTCCTCCGTTTCCTCGAGCTGACGTTGGTGGTGGACTCTGTTTTTTGACGACCTTGACGGCCTTGGAACGACTCCCATTCGATTGTACATTTTTTTTTTCTTTTTCACTGGGATCCTCCCGGAAGAATCTGATGATTCTATTTCTGCAGCGTTGCGCCCGACTGCCCTAAGGATATTTTCCGATCCGCTTGGATCCCTCCGGCATTTCTACCTTTTCTTCCCTGCTGGACGGTGCTATATACTCTTTTCCGTCTGGGACAACTTCATTTGATCTGATTCTATATCCAATCCGGTATATCATTTGGCACCGACGATGTCCGTCTGCTCATGAAGCTTCAATTGCGCGCACCGAGAATGCGACCGACCACCAACCCACATTGAAACGGCAAACCGGGGACAATCGATGAGAGCGTGAATAGACTATTCGGAGATGGAAACGATGGCAGGAACCGCCTCCTTTGTGAACGCCGCAGCGTCCGGCTCGGACATCCATTCGAACCTCAGTTCCACCTTTGCCGCAACCTCCTCCTCGTCCTTGGGCTCTCTCACGGACTACTCCAACTACCCACTAGCCCGCCAGGGCGACCGCACCTATCTCCGTGACCCGGAGAACCTCTACCCTCTGCCCTGCGACCTGCCCGAAATCCACCGCCAGAGCCTACGCACGATGATGCTGCTGCGCGTCTTCGGCGGTCCGTTTTGCAATCCCCACCTGGCCAATCGCCCGCCCAAGCGCGTCCTGGAAATCGCCTGCGGGTCCGGCTTATGGTCCGGCCTGTGCCACGAGCACTTCGTGCGGCGAGGCCAGCCAAATGTCGCCTTCGTCGGCATCGATGTCGTCTCGCTGGCCCCGGATCTGCGCAAGCAGGGCATGAACTGGCAGTTCAAGCGACATGACCTCCGCCGGTCCCGGCTGCCCTTTCCAGACGACTATTTTGACCTGGTCTTTATCAAAGACGCGGGCATGTGCCCCGGCAGCCCCGCGCAGCAGGCCTCCGGGCTGAGTGAGCCACTCCGGGTGTTGAAGTCCGGGGGCATCCTGGAAGTCTGGGACTCCGACTGGGTGTTCCGCTCGCTCCTCCCCAACCCGGCGCCCGCTCGGAAAAGCTCGTCGAAAGAACAGGAGATCGCGGACTCCACCGGTACATACACATTTTCCTCAGCCACACCATTCACCCGCGCCCAGAACAAATTCCTAGTCGACTACAACTCCTGGGTGGAGAAGTCATTCGACCGCCGGAAACTCACGGCCCTACCGTGCGCCACCATCGGCCTGTCCTTCAACTCCGAGGTCGACGTACTCGAGAAGGTGGACAGCCGCCGCATCGCCATCCCGCTCGGCGACTTGCGGTGGGAACGAGAAGGCCAAGGCAAAGACGCCAAAGGCCGTGCCCCGAAGGCACTGACCCCGGAGCAAATCTCCATCCGACGAACGGCCCTGCTCACGGTGATCCAGATGATCGATGGGCTGGAGCCCATCCTCATGGAAGCCAGCGGCAAGGGCCGCGACGAATGGGACCGATGGTGGGCCGCCATGACCACAGACCTCTTCCAGAACCGCGGCTTCACCAGCGGCGAGTGTCTCGAAGTGAGTGCCTGGTGGGGGCAAAAGAAATAAATCCAAACCCCCTCCCAAATGCACGAGTCAATTCCGGTGTTTTGATGGGCGCAGAATGAATCAGAGTGCGCTTCGTATTGGTGATACCCCCCGAAATTTGTGGTTTGTTTATATTGTTTCTTTGATCTGGGTCTTTTCCCATTCCTAGGATGCATCTGATCTGGGCATTTTCCTTTCTCATTTCTTGTGTAAAGATTGATGTCGAGGCTTGCGGGCAGGTTGGGCTTCAAGCCTTTTCATATCGCTGTTTCAGCGTCCGGTACCGCTTCAGGTAGTACCTACAGTTTGTTTCTCTTGTCAGTGGCCAGGAACGCCAAGTATTTCTTTCTGTCGAGGGGGAGGGGGACACGTTGTGCTCGCATGATGATATGATGTATGACAAATGTGTGAATCGGTGAGAGCCATGTCCAATACAGGATTGCCATTGGTCAAGGAACCCCGAGATCATATATAAAAATGAAAATGGCCTCGACTATTGATTCTCTGGGTTCGACTGTCTTGAACGTGGCGTAGAGGGGAGTGTATAGCTTTGGGTCGTGTAGCAGGCGAGCAAGGGACGGGGAGAGGGGACCAGTTCTTACAAAGCCTCAACCTCTGGAAAACGAACCATCAGTACTTGATCATACGAGATCAAATGAGGAATCAAGTTGGCGAGTTTCGTGGATCCCACCTACCCTTCTTGACGAATTCTGCTCGCGCGATGCCCTTGCGGATCTGCTCGTCATCACGAAGATTGGCTTGACTCGCGAACGCGCGATGGAGGCGGTCCCGGAAGTATTGGTATCCCAGGGGATACTCTCGGCCAAGAAACAGGAGTTCTGCATTCACAGCGGTCTCGGTGACTGGGTGATACTTAAGGCGCGTGAGCGTCGTGGGTGTTCTGCGATCGTACCTTTGTAGACGTTGATGACCTGCCGACGCAGCTCTGGATTGACCATGGTTGGACCACCTAGCGAAGGCTGTCCTTCTAGGATGTTCTCGGAGGGAGGCGGGGAGATATGATCTGAGGTCGGATGTTATTGGGGGGTTGCATTGCAAACGAAGTGAAGTCGTGGGAGAAGCTCGGGAGTGATCGGTGACGTCGGGCGTGCGGAGATCCCTGTGTTTAACTATCGGCTGCAGTACGCGGATCAGCCAGGGCAGCGTTTAAGAACGATTACCTTGAGTACATTTAACTGACATATTCCGAGATTTGATGCTTGATTAATGACGAAGTGCACCATTTGGATTAGTTCCCACAAGCGGTTAGGAAATACAATGTTAGTTCAATATTTATTGTCTTGCCTCTGAGGTCGACGATGGAAATATATAGCAGTCGCAACGAGAGTAAATATCAACCATAAGAGCCGAATGAATGGAATTCTTCTATGAGACAGACCTCGCCGCAATAAATAGTAGAATACGCCCCTCGTGCTCAATTGTTGGTCACGGCGAAAGCACGCGGGGTTCCGACGGCCCAAGCTCGCAATCGCTCGGGAATGCGACTTGCCGCGGTTATCTGATCTGCTTCCCCCTTCCAGGCTCTCCGCACCAGCACCATGATACCCCGATCAGCCCTGCGAAGGCAGCTCCCGACTGCAATTTCCTCCCTCTCCACGCGCCGGCTTCTTTCTGCGACTCCCACTGCACAGAATGCGCCCACCTCGACTCCGGAGGCACTGCCGACACGACCCCATGCAGTCGACCCGCGATGGCTCACGATGATGAAACGACGAATTGGGAGGTGCATGATGTTTGGTCTCAAGCCCAGCCAGGTGGATGAAGGAGGCAGGATCCTACAGCAGTTAGCCCGAGACTGGCGGGAATTGATCGCCGGCAGCGAGGGATTCCTGACTGATGAGAAGCGCCGGAGCTTGTACCGACATAATGTGGTGTGGGGGGAGATGGTATGGGCCCGGACACCTGGAAATTCTCTGCCTAGCTTCTAGCAGCGCAAGCCCTTCAGCTACTAACATCTTGGATGTGCTTGGTCAACTAGGATGTGATGGTGAGTGCAGGCCAAATATTTCAACTGGAACCACACTGACAGCGCATTAGGGTATGAGGCTCCTTTCCCCATGGCATACTTGTCGCTCGTATATTCAATTTGATGCCTAACTCTCGACCACTGAACAGGACATGTCAACAACGTCACCTACGTCAGATACGCCGAATCGGCTCGTGTGAATTGGACGCGCAACATCGGAGTCCACATCGATCCCGCCAACAAGAAGGAATGGCTCAATTTACTCAATTCCACAGGCATTGGTCTGATTTTACGAAGTATCAAAATCGACTACAAATTTGTGGGTCTATGCAGCCACCCCCAACAACACCGAGAAGCTACTTGAATAACCGGTCTATTGTGCAGCCCATGAAATTCCCGGACAAGATCACCGTCTACCAGAAGCTGATACACAATCCCTCCTCGCCTCTCTCGGCCCAATCTGCATTCCAGCTACAGGTCATGATCTTGTCCGAGGCCCGACAACGACCTGCCGCTCGTTGCCACGAGGACATTGTCACATACGACTATAAGAAAAACCGCAAGACCCCGGAGCTGCCACCTTTTATTTTTGAGCAGTTCAAGACCATCTGGGAATTGCAGGAGAAAGCAAAGAAAGAGTGGCAGCAGCAGATTCTGGACATTGAGAGTCGCATCCGGACTCTGGAGGTTGAGAGTTGGGATCGTGCGGATGCAGTTGAAGATACAGGGTCGGCAAAGAAATCGACTTGAATGCTTTCAGCTCTTCACGCTGTCGGTGCCATGTATGTTAGAATGGCAGATCGAGTGTAAATAGTGCCGTCCAATGTGAAATCGCTTCAAGTTGCGCTGTGAAGTACACGACCCAGCCCGACAATACTGAACCTAGATAGAGATCTAAATGAAGAAAATCATTCGTCTCCCTCGTGGATTTACTGATACGGAGCTGTTTCCTTCTCACACCAGGCGCAGAATCTTTCAGCAAGACTGTGCTCATTCCCCTCAGACGGCTTCATTGATTTCTCAGTATGTGCTGGAATGGTGCCAAAGCGACCCCAAGTAATTACGAACGATCCATCATAAGTGGCATTGATTTGGGATGAGAGCGCGGCAAATAATTCCGTGTATGCACCGTAGCGGGGAGGTTTAAATATGACACCCTACGCCGTTCAATTTAATCTTTCAGATAAAGCATTTGTCGAGGAGGCAAGGTCTGGCTCACTGGCGTACACATTTTGACGGTATTACTTCGATATTGATTGGTGTTCAAGGCCAAAATGCGTTCTTTCGACAGTGTTTCGGCGGCTTTGCGAGTATTTATACAGGAAAGCCGCCTTCGACATAGTCGATATGATTGTTCTCCCGTCCGGCTTAGGGCTAAGGCGGATGGCTTGGGCAACCCCGACGCTAAGATATCCGGCTTCATGGAGGCTTCTACATTGGAGAAAGAGGAGTCTCGAGGGATTTATTTTCTAATTTTCCAGTCGAATTCCTATCCTGTCAGATAGCTATTTAGAAATTATGTTTATAAAAACTTCCCACTGCAGAATCCAACAGGAACACTCTAGCGGCCGACCGGAGGAACCAGCCGGCTCAAGCAAGGTAGCTGGTATCGACCCAGTCCGCGTAGTCGCTGCCTAGGATATCACCGATGGCGATCGCAGCGGACAGAGTTGTCGCAAAGCTGGCCCGAGTGCCCTCAGCGCCGTCGCCACTGTTGTCGTACTCGCCGAAGAGGATGTCCTCGGTTCTGGGCTCGCTGCTCGACCACTCGATCCAGCCGGCGGAGTTAATCACATCGCTGAGAGTGGTCTTCTGGAAGACGGCGCGTGCGTACTCGGTCCACGGGCGGCCCAGGTAGTAAGTTCCCTCAGTGACGTCCTCGCCGGACGCAGCGTCGACAGTGGACTCGTTGATGACCAAGTATCCCGCATCGGAGCTGGAGGGACGGCCTTGCGCGGTGATGGTGCCCTGGCCATAGGTCAGGACGCCGATGTCACAGCTGTCGAACCAGGCGTTGCCGGTCTGGCCGAAGATGAAGTCGATGGCGCCCTCGATGTAGCATTTTCCGAAGACCTGGTCGCCCGTCTCGGCGAGGATGGTGTCTTTCTAGTTAGTCAAGAGTCAGGACCGGGATATTTGGCGAGGAACATACCCTGGAAGCCGGTGAACTGACAGCCATAGTAGCCCTGCTCGGTGTTGTAGGCGCTTAGCGCGAGGGCCTGGGCACCTTTGCCGTACGAGTTCTTCACGTTGATGTTGTAGATGCTGCTGTTGGCGGCCCAGTTTCGCAGAGTGGCTAGGGCGGTAATTAGCCGAGGTTCTTTATACAGCAGGGAGATCTCTTACCAGACTCATCATCATTGTTAGCATCTTTCAAGCTCAAGCCGTAGGTGATGGTGACGGTGTTGGACGAGTAGGTGGTGTCACTATGCCCCTTCGTGTCAGCTAGCGTTATCGACTTTGCTGGAAACGGAGGACATACTCCTCAGTCTGGCCGTAGATGACCAGGGCTCCGGAGAGCTTAGGAATATAAACCTGCTCCTCGTAGGTGCCTTTCTCAATGAAGATGGTCTGCGTACTGGAAGAGGAGGTGTCCAGGGCCGAGATAGCGTCGCTAATCTATGAAGCTGTAAGTATGTAGGACAACTGGAGTCTCAGCACGCCCATCATATGCTCATACCGTGGTGTAATCACCTCCCGACTTGGCCACTACAATGGACCCGGACGGAGGCGTGGTGCGACTGGCCGCAAGCACCGAAGATGCAAAGGAAATCAAAGAGAGCAACTTCATGGTTACCGATCAACAGTGCCAAGAAGGAAAAGAGCGTCAAGAGAGTGAATGGAAAAGAATAAAGAGCGAATGGCAAGCAACAGAAGGGGAGGAGTCAACTCGCGACCCATGCCGACTTTCTGGCCTCTTTATATCTCTCCTGACGATCTGTCTCAACCTGAACAGAGCGAAGGACATGTAAATAGATTACTTGTCGCAACAACGCACTATCCAGCCCGATTCGGATGGTAGCCCCGAAATATCGTCCGCGAAGAACCACCCAGCACCGCTTGATCCACCTGCAACGCGGGCAGAAGAACAGCCACGCCCCATGAGACTTCCCAACCATCCTGGTCGAATCTCTAGCGGTTGACGTGAACGGAAGTATCGGCCGACACGGGATCACTGGGACTAATTGATCATCTTCATGCCAGGTTAATTGGGTTAAGCTCCGGAGAAGGACCACGCATTCCAGCGAAAGCAACAATCAGCCTTCCAGACGGCGCCATCCTAGCGCACCCTGATTCCGTGTGGGAACTGTCTCTGTGTGCGGGAACAAGTGGTGAACGGTCTCGATCTTCGACCAGTGAGGATGGAAAAAACATGCGGGTCGGAAGAAGCTAGCCACGCCAGACGCCCCTGGTTATTTCCGCGAGGACCACCGTGGGTCCGTCGCCCTATATCTTCGGTCTGCAGCGTTTCTTCTAGAGTAGCACGATATCAGCGAGCTCGGCCTGTCTATGACTGGGTTTCAATTGTATTTTCTGCCGACAGAAGTAGTAGAGACAACCAGCCTTCATGTATCGACACGCTGATCGAATCCTCTAGGCTACGATGCGCCCAGTTTTAATTCATGCACCGACATTCCAGCAAGAAGTATGAGCTCCATTCAATCAGACCTTCGCGCGAGCCTTCTGACCCAATCATGGCAGTATGAAAACTATTGTAATCGACCTGCGAATGTGAGTGCCACATGGCTGGATCTACTATTCAGCATCTTATGCCTGGCAATTCATCTGGATTAGCGCTCGGAAGTCCAGAATCCGACTCTATCGAAAGTCCCCAGGAAGCCTGCGACAGATTTTGCACGCAAGCGGCTCGCTGCCTTATCGAGGCCAAATATACAACACCGGCCAGGTACACGATCTAGGCTCTGCTTTTATACACCTGCACCGAATACTTCCAAAGCCAGGACTCCCAGCATGAGATCTGGGTCTTGATTGGAATCACCCTGCGACTGGCAATGCGCACGGGATTCCATCGAGACCCAGATCACCACCCGAAACTCTCCTGCTTCCAGGGCGAGATGCGACAACGAATTTGGGCATTACTGGCGCAGTTGGATGTCCTACTTCCATACCAAATGTGACTCCTCGAATGGCACGGAACGAACTCACAGACACGAAGCTGCGGCACAACTTGCTCGACGGGGACTTCGTCGAGGATTCAAAAGCCCTGCCACCGCCACGACCAGATACCGACGCCACGCCAGTCTCCTATCTGATAGACAAGAGTCGCCCGGTGGCCGTGTTTGCGGCAATCACCGACCACCTCGCCGCCACACAATCAAGTGCCTACCCATCCACCATCCGGCTGGACAGGCAACTATAAGATGCCCGCGCGGCAAGGTCGCCGCATCTGCGTTTCAGCAGTATTGCGCAGTCCGTGACGGAGCTGCCCATACCATCATGTGTCGGTACCAGCTCGAGATTCTGCACAAGTCCCGTTGCATCTTGCACTGCGAGTATCTCACAGAGGACCGGCTCAACCCCCAGTTCTCACAGTTTCGGGACGCGTGCATCGGTGCGGCGGTGAGCCTGTTGAAGCATCAAGCGGATATCGATACACAGACCCAACCGGGCGGAGTCTCGTGTCACAGTCGTTAGTTTGTGACGTCGCTCCATAGCCACGACTTTCTTCTCGCGGCGATGGTTGTGTGTCTGGAGCTGCACTGTCGTTTCCAGGCCACGGATGACAGTGAGGCGCGAGACGATCACCAGGACGAACGCGTTTCTTCCATGGAGGACTTGGTCTGCGCCCTCCAGGACTCGCACTGGATTTGGGAGGGCTGCGAGGAGGCTTCGAACGAGGTGATGCAGGCTTGGAAATCCATCTCCATTCTGCTCGAGAAGGCAAGCTTTCACAGCCAGGAATGAGAACCCTAAACAGGGAGGCGAGTGATTGGACCGACAGAGCGAGTCGGACTAGAGATTCGAATGAGTAGGAGTCTCGATTCGGCAAGCCGGGACTTTATGACATGGGGTGGAAATGCCCGAACTGGTCGCTTTGGATGCCGGAACGACGTTTTCAGGCCGGGATCCCCCGGACAGCGACGCAGGATATATCTGGGGGTTTTCAGGGTCGATCAACTGGGTATGTATCCCAGCTAAGCATTTGCTAACCGGCGACTAGCACGAGAGAATGTGGGGGCGACAGGCCGAGAAGTAGATCGTTTACTTTTTGAAGTCATCTGACGGTGGTTGGGGCAGGACATTGTACCGAAAACTGCTAGTCTAGTAGTTGTTAGTAGGACTACTTCAGCAACATACAACTTCCCATAGCAGCTGTCAATACTTGTATTGTGTTCCCAGAATAGGTTGGTGGAGCGAACCACCCGTCGGCAACGCTAGGAGAAATCTCTACCGGGCTCGGAATCCTCACCGCCATAATCGAGTTGCTTTGCTCTTAATCGTAGCAGTCGACCTACATGGGATGCGGAATGTGGCTGAAAGTATTCTGCAGAATTGGATTGCATTTGGTGCTGGCTGGGGTTATGAATTTTGGACAGACGGTGGCGTAAAGTATAGTCTAGGTATGCCACTGATGAGTGAGTGATCACCCTCCCCGCTACCTCGGCGACCAGACCGAGGCCAGTCGGGGGCGAGGGGCCGGAAATAGGTAAGACGAGCACGAGGATCAGCGCAACTTGGGCGAACCATTTATCGGACTAGGAAGTAAGCACGCAAGGTTGGAGTGGAAGATTGCGCGAGGTGAAAGAACCTGATGTTGTTATAGTTGGGGGAATTAGAGACGGGAGTTGACTGTATGTACAGTCCAACCGTATCAGGGCTATGGTGGGATGTCGATATGGATTGAATGTGGATGTGGATGTGTAGGGCCACCGCATGGAAAGGGTAAAGGTGGCCAGAGGGCCGTAGCGCCGTAACCAGGGCCGCACTGACGATCCATACTGGATTGGTCGTGGATCGACTGGCGAAACCTTGATGCCAAGATGGTGCTGTGCTGGGAGGGGTCAACCGTCGTCTTTTTTGCGGGTGATGGCCGATGGCGATGAGCAACTACTCCACCCTCCCATTTACCATCGATGTACTATCAACCCAACCCGATCTTTCTGCATATCGTTATATCCTGGTAAACAGGATCGCATGGTGGCCATTGCGGAGCGGAGCCTATCCCGGCATGTGAAGACCCTGGCGCCCTAACTGATCAACCTATCTATGTACCTGGTCAGTTGGCGGATACCACAACTGTGCGTATGTACACACACACCCCCGTGGACGAAGCATGTTTGCGTGTCATGATCTGCAGGAGCGCCTATCACCCTCACCGAGAGAAAAAATCCCCCAATGATGTGGATGTGATCTCGGGAACTCGTGTCGCCATGCATGCCCCAGGTCTCCTGCAAGGATGACCCCACAGTGAACGGCTCAAAGAAATGGCTGCTCTGTATCCAGTCTGATAAAGAAAAAATGACGATGATAGATGACGGGTAGGGTTGGACTTTGGAAGTGGAGACCGTGCACACAATAGATCATACAGCATCCTATAGAGCTAATGAGCCTTGCAACTGGTTTGGGACTGCAGCGGAAATGAATGGCAGTGCTCTGCTATTCGGACTTGTTGCCAGGAACGGTTTCTCCCAGGTGAGTATGCGATCGGTTAGGTTGAAACTCTTGTGTTCCGGATTGGCCGATGTGTAGCTATCCGCAATGCATGACTAGTCGCTGGGGAGCAGCCCATGGGAAGTAGGACACTGAGACCGGGATTCAAAAAAAGAGAAAGCACATCAGGCCCTGTCCACTCACAGAATGAGGGATACAAAGACCCAGATTCCAAACCAGAGTCATCCAGTGCACCAGCAAGAGGGAAGAGTTTAGAGACGGAGAGACGGAGAGGAGAGCCTGAACACGACCGCCTTCCCGGAGCGGGCGGTATGATCGACGGTGCGGTTACCATACGCTTACGCTGCGGCGGTGTCGGCTGGCGGCTTTCTTGAGGCTTTGCGTATTATTTCGGCGTGCGCTGGTTCTGCTGGTTCTTGTCCCGGCCTTCAAACGTGGAAACCTCATACTTCTCGACTTTTCTTTCCCTCCGTGCTCCCACCACCCCCCTTTTCTTTCCCCTCCCTCCCAACTCTTCATCCTCCTTTTGCATTCATCTTGAACGTGCTGGGAGGATCGCTCTCTTTTCATCTCGCCACTCTCCTTCTTCCAGCCTGGTCCCAGTCCTTGGCCTTGTCCCGCCAAGCTGACTCGGACCCGGGTTTCGGGCTCCCTCGTCCATGCCACGCTCATCCGCTGCGGGCAGGAAGAACCAGAGCAATCGGCACGAGAATGGCATCGTTGGCCCCGGCAAGAAAGTAACCAAGCAGAAGTCCTCCGGCCATCTGAACGGCTCGCTTGGCAACGGCTCTGCCTCCGGCCCGGGCGCCACCGCTCCCTTCGACCTGTCTTCCTCCCGTTCGACGAGTGACACCGCGGTCACCTCTCCGACAATTGCAAACAAGAGTGCTGATGGGTCGAAGGCCGATGGCAATGTGCGTGGGGTGGTGAATGGACATAACAAGGGTGTGGACATGGCCTGCGGCCAGGCCAACGATGCCGTGGCGCAGAACGGCGGCATGGCGAGCTCGTCTCGCAATGGCACCGCTAAACGATCGGGGTCGAACGCCTCGATCAATCCGCTCCAGCTCGCGTCGACCATCCTCAAGTCGTGCCCTATGTACGACACGATTGCCATCCTGATTTTTCTGCTGCAACTGCCTCCGATGGTCCTGACCCTCGTTCAATTCTTGTTCGCGTCCTTGACCTTCATGCCTCCCAGTGGTGCGGCCGCCGGTTCCTTGTCCTCGAATTTCGATATCTTTCAAGGTCCAGCGGGCACGCCGTCTTTGGGGACGATGATGGCAATGGACGCGTTCTGCCTTCTCTTCTGGGGTCTCTTCATGTGGACGTGGGCCCAGAATTTTGCCATCGATCTTGCACACGTTCAAGTCGCCATCACGCTTGGTGGCGGAGGATCCGGCAAGAATGGTGGGGTCAACGGTCTTTGTGTTGGGATCGTTCTGCTTCTTCATATCGTTCGCAGCAAAGGTGTACAAGATTTTGTTATGGGTCACCTCTTTTCCACCAAACTCATCAGCCCCCATCTTTTTTCACAATTTTCGAACCTTCTTCCCGCCGAGTTCCGACGCACCGAATCGCAGACGTCTCCGAGTTGGTTAAGGAGTCTCCTCGCTGTTCATATATTGGCCCAGGCGGGAACGGCGATGGCAAGGCGTTCAATGGCAAGAAACCGGTCTCCTGCACCTCCCCGCAGCGGGAAGCGTGGGGATACGGAGGCGTCGGCGGGATCGCAGGGTCAGGCTGATTCTGCACTTGAGTCTGCCGCCAGTCTTTCGTCTTCTCTCGTGGGCCCGGATGGTCAACTTGCAAAGGACGGCAAGGATCGCTTGACTTCCGCCAAGAAACGAAGAAGGCAAGCAAATCAAGTCCGAAGTCGTCAACCGTTTTGGGCGGCCCTGGCTAGTACAAAGGTCACAGTTATGCGGGAATATGAGCATTCACGAGCGTCATCGAAGACGGCCCGTGGGCTCACAATGACCGAGGAGGACTTGCACGGTGTTTCTCTTGACGATGGATTGGTATGGATCACAGATGTGGACAGTTCTTCGATCAAGTTTGCCGCCGGAGATCTCGTTGATGAATCCTCGGCGTCGAGCTCTTGTGATGTGGGTCGTTTGGAAGGTGACATGGAGCCGTTTTACGTCTGCGTCAACGGGGCGCTCTGGGCCACTGCAACGATATGCCGCGTCTCGGACTCCTCGAAAGGACCAAGCATAGTGCAATGGCGGGGTGAGATCTCCGGACTTGCCCCCAACTGTGCCTATACCTGCTCTTTTGTGCGGAGCGATACCGACGAGGAGATCTGTGTCACGAGCGTCAAGACTCCCGCGACTGCTGACGCTGAACAAGGTGAGTTTTGTGTGAAATTGACTATCCCTGCCGATTTGGAGTTGCTCATGAGTCTCACCCAACAAGCAGCTATTTCCGCGGCACCGACCCCTCCGCCACCGACCTACCGCCCCTCGTCTCCCACGACCACTCTCAAGAATTCCATTATCAACGCAGAGAGCAAGTTGAACGAAAAGCGCACCCGGTTAAAGAAGACCAAGAATGACCACAAACTCGTCATCTCAAAAATTCGCAAGGAGCTAGATAATTACAACCATCGCCTCCAGAGTGGAACGGATGAAAACAGACAAAAACAGCGTTCGCTCCAACTGGAGCGAAACATCCGGCAAACGGAGGAAGCCACCCTGGCACTAGAGACGCAGTTGGACAACATGGAGAATGTGCCGGAGGAGGAGGTTGAGCAGTGGACGGAGCACAAAGCCGATTTTGATCGCGAGATGGAACGATTCAACGCGGCCAAGGAGGCACTCGCAGAAGCTCGAATCACGGCCGCTCAGCAGGTGTCGCAGCTGGAATCGGAGTTGAATATGGTCATCCAGAAACGTGAGCGTCTCCAAGGCCGTCGTACCCGCGTCAATGAACAATACGAGCGCATCATCTCGGCCAACGCCCAAGGTCTGAACGAGAGAGAGCGTCGCGCGGCGGAACAGTTTGCCCGAGAGCAGGATCAAGCCAAGATGGAGAGCAATTTCCACGAGCAGTTCGCGAGCATCAGCCAATCTGTGCAGGACTTCCAACTGCGTACCAGTCAACTCTGGCAACAAGCATCTGCGGTTGAACAATCGATCCAACAGCAGCAGCAGCAGATGCTTTTGGAATCTGGTCCACTCACCCCCGAGGGCAATCTGCCAGGCACCAACCCCCTGTCTGAGACCACCGGGTCCTCTCTCAACGTATCAACGACCAGTGCTCCTAACAGTCGCGCATTGCTGGGTCTCAGCTTTGCTCCCTCACGCTCCAGCCCACTGCAGATGTCATCTCCCGTCCATGCTTCTTCGCATCCCACCAGCCCCGTGCAAGATGCTTTCATGCCCCAGTTTCCTAACTCGCCATTTGGCAACACCGGCTCCTACTTTGGATCCGATATCAACAATCGGGACCGCTCTTTCTCCAATCGTTCTGCTCGCAGCAGTCAGTATGGCTCAGACTTTTTCGAATCCACCCGTTTGCCGCCTCTTCAGCTCGATTTTTCCGAGCTGCTTGCTGAGAAGCAACGGTCTGGATCGGATGGAAATGGGTTCCTGCATCAGAGTGGCCGTCCCGTTCTGAGCCCATTCCAGCGAGCTGTGAGTCGGGGTAGCGGAGCTGGCAGCGGTAGTGGCAGCGGCGGTACCGGGAGTGGCAGTGGCAGTCCGAAGTCTGCACGCGAATGAGATCCTCGAGACCAACTTCTGCTGCCGGGCTAAGAACCGATCCTAGTCTTTTGCCTAGTCACTCGATCAGTATTTCAGTTGCGTGCACCGTCGAAGTTGTTCGCTCGAGTCTTTGCACTTGTGCTTTCCCTTCCATCTGGTTGAGATCATTCTTGCGTGTATCACCTTTTTCCTGTTTCAACGTTGATTCGCCGGGCTGTTCCATAGCGACTCTGTTGGTTATGAAGCAACCATCTCTCGCGCGGCGAGCTAACCGGCTATATAGATCGGGATGCAGTGAGATGAATCGCAGTTCTGTTCTAAGAGACTAAAAAAGCTTGTTCTATATGACCTCGATACATGTTTGATTTGCCTTGTAGTGCTATCCCGAAGGGTCAATGTGATCATAAAGACCAGTAATTGGAAGGATCACTAGTTATGATATCCTCCAAGGCCCAAACATCCTCATGTCTGGTCTACGTATAGATCACAGGTTCCCCCGGTCCCGGGGAGATGTGACCTTAGTCATCTAATCCACCGCATTCGCAATATCTACCTACGTAAGGGAACTTAACTTTACCAACTAATACGTGTACAATTTTCAACCCGATGAAGATACGCGGATTTTGAGTGGATTTCTGTCGATTGCTTCCAGGGGGCGAGGATCTTATCCCCATGGCGCCATCCCCACCTGGAGCCCACACCTCGCCCGCATCACAGAGGAAGCAGATTCCCGGCACCCAAGTCTTAAGTTGGCACTCTTCTGAGAGGCAAGCCAAGAAGCCCCGGATTCGTCGTCCCATCACAGCGTGTGAGGCGTGTCGCTCTGCGAAGGCGAAGTGCAATGGGCAGCACGGCTGTGAGCGATGCAAGAATCGCGGTCTTCGTTGCACGCACGCCACACCGCCGAATACAAGTGGCGGGCATGGGAATGGAAGTGTCAGGCCTGAAATAGTTGCGACCTCGTCCCCGTCGGTCGACCAGGTAATCCCAGTTGATGTTGCTCCCACTGCTGCTACGCCAGCACCAGCAGACCAGATCACATTACACTCAACGTCGGTTGACTTGAGCGGCGATCTCATTTCTATGGCTAGCAGGAACGAGGGAGCCATTCAGCATGTGCCTGCTAGCCACGCGATGGATCACTGGCGAGAGGACAGCTTCAACCAGGCACTTGAACAGTTCGACTGGGTCTTTCCAGAGCCAGACATTGGCTTGAATGTAAGCCGTCCATGACATATTCTCAGTTCATATCTGATAAAAAACACTTCTCCAGTCTCCTCGTCCGCAGCAGAATGAGTTTGACTTCTTGCCAAATCCTACAGGGGTGATTTCTCGGTCTGCAAATGACAGCACCAGGCCAAATTCAGCCTCACAATCCGTTTTCACGGGTCTGCCACAACAACCCCCAGTCCCATCACGGAGCTGTCAATGCCGAGCAAACATGATGCTGCAAGTCCCCAAGATCGAATGTGCCATCCAGGAGAAGCCCAAACCACAACTTGACCGGATGTTCAAAGTCACCGGCGACGTGGTCAGGAGCTGTCTCGAGTCCACGCGCTGTGGTTGCTACACAGGCCCCGTCGACCTCGTGTGCATAATGACGGTCTTCGAGCAGACGGCTGTCTGCTTTGACTTCATCGCGAAATCCGGCTTTGACGGCACTGTCAAAGTTGGTATCGGGGACTACTGCGTCTCACTCACTGACGACGTCTCATTGAAATGCATGCTAGTCTCGGACCTCGTCAAGCAAGCCAATGAATTGCTGGATTCACTGAACGAGCTCGCACAAAATATGTCCGCGTCGCGCAAAGACCCCGGTTTCAAAGCGATGAGTCGCTCGCCGGCTTGTTTGAATCAACTCAATCTCAATTACCTACGTGAGGCAACTGCAAGCTTTAAGAAGCTTTTTTGTTTGATCACGGATTTCTATGATGCGAATGACCCAGATACTCGGTGTAAAAAGGCAGATCAGTATCTGTCTAGAAAGAATGTTTAGTTACTCCTCTTGGGATTTTGGCTTCAAGAGACTGCGAGTCCACTGCTCAGCCGATCTGTGTTCTCTAGAGTGTGCTCAGAGCCTACATCTATATGCAGGCAATTTGTGGGTAGCTTTGGATTCAATTAATTATCTCTGGTCCCCTGCTCTGACTGCTCTCTTTATATCTGCATTATTGAACACTGAGATACCTGCCTGTGAATTTGATTTTCTTCTCCACGCCCCTTGAGAAAGATTCAACGTGCTCAAGGGTCTCAATCATGAGATTGAACAATTGCCGGTCAACCTTTGACCATTGCAACTGAAAATCTTCAATCGAGCTGTATCGGGAACTTATTCCGCCACTCCTCGCCATACCTGCGGAAGACTAGAGACATCACTCCCAATCCCAAAGATACGAAGGCCAGAAGGGAGTTTCCCCAGCCGTAGCCAAGCCTATCATAGAGAGGGATTCCCGCGAGAGGCAGGATAGCCGCCGAAATGCTCCGCAGTATGTTTCCTGCGGCAATTGCACTGGCCGCATACTTCGTGTATGCATCGATCATGTAAACATTAAAGGGAATCTTTCAAGAGTGAGTCAGCAATGCGATCAGGCTTCCCTGGTGAAAGTACTTACGAAGGTGAACATGACTCCAAACCCGACTAAGCCCGTCGCGACGATAGGAACGGCGCTGTTGACGTTCTTCTCGGTGGTCCACCCATAGATGAAAAATCCAATGGGAATTGCAATTGCGCCGTATAGCAACGAACCCAACCGATATCTGTCAGAACGCAAGGATTAGAGGCTACTTCGTAACGAGTACACGAAGAACAATGGCTTGTGTCCTCAACTCACTCGGGTTTTGGTGCACCGTGCTTCTCGCTGAGGTGCTTATGCGTTCTATCATTGGCAACGCTGGCAATGCTCAAAGAGATCAGAAAGCCGATTGCTAGGCCCAGGTAAACCAAGCCGAGTCTGTCCTCTCCATAATGGTACTGCCCTTCAAAAACAACGGAGAAGGTAGAGAAGAGCAGGTAGGTGAATCCATACACAACGGCGTTGTACACAGCCAAGCCAGTGACGACCGGACAGAACAAGAACATCTTGACAGGTCGACTGATAGCTCGCTTCAGGACAGCAGTTGCTGGTAGCTGGCGTTGGCCTTTCGCGTATAATGCTGGGTTTCCAGTGCTTTTGCGCAGCTTCTTGACCTTTCGTTCGAGAATGACTGGCGCATAGGTCTCGGTGTATGTCAAGGCACAAACCAGTCCCATGGTGCCATTCTGTAGTTGTTGTGAGCCGATGGATGTCTCGTGGCGATGAAATTGATGCAAGGGTTCACTCACCACGATCAGCAACAACCAGAAAACCCATCGCCATCCCTTCGCCGCTGCCAGAAAACTACCAGCAATGGGACCGACTGCCGGCCCGAGCAGGAATCCCATCGAGTACATGGACATCGCAAAGCCTCTTCGATTAACGGATACGAGGTCAGAGATGGTTCCGCCTGCGTTGTTGAGAGAGCACGACGCAGAGCACCCTTGTAGAAACCGCATGATCACCAATCCGCTCAGCGACGGTGTCAAGGCGCATCCGATCGAAAATGCGCTGAATCCAACATTTGCGCAGTTATAAACGATTCGACGGCCGACGATCTCGGACATGGGACCCATGATAATAGGACCGACGCCAGTGCCTAGCAGCTAACGGCGAATGGATCAGTCTGTCATCCCAAACAACAGTCTGAAAATGCGTACTTCAATTGTCACAATCAAAGTCCCGATCTCTTCGTTGGTTGTGTTGAATTCCTTCAATATCTGCGGCACTGCAGGGGCAATTGCCGACGAGGCTATCGACCTGGGACGCGCTCGTGTTAGAGTAGGCGGTTGATTGGTCTCGGGGCGACTCAACTTACGTCGAGAAGACGACACAAGTAATGACACCGACCAGCATACTTCGTCTCCAGGTAGGCCAATTGCGCGGATTGTGAGGATCATCGGGGCCATCCCAGTCAATCTCATTCGGATCGGATGGCTTTTCGTCGTCCGTCGTTGGGGGTGACCTGTTTGACTCGATGTCTTGTTGTTTCTCTCTCCCATCAGGGTTGTTCTTTCTTAGCTCTGAGCTTATGGCAATGTTCTTGTATTCGCGACTTGTAAGCAATTGATATGCCCAGGAAGCCGAGAACCTTACCTGTTGGTCGCCGTCATCTGCGTTCCTCGCCACACGAGCCATGTTGCTTCTCTCTGATAGCAGAATAATTATAGAATCCTTGAATTCAAGCTCCGATCGATACTTATACCTCCCTAGTCCTGTATAGGGAGTTTGTAAGCCGTCGCCGGGGAATTCGGAAAATCGGTTTCCCTTTTAGGCAATCGATTTCCCGCCGAGTATGGCGATGGACATAGTTTAAACACCTTTAGCTATTCGGAGGACTCCTACTCTGATAGGCATGGTATAGAATATCATGCTAACTCTAAGTATGCAGTATTATCCCGGGCTAGGCGGCTGGGACCGTAAACTCAAGTATACAAGGTCGAGTAATGTCAAAGACTGAAAAAAGAAGCCATGCGGCGCGCCCTAAACATACCCGCTTGGCAATCCAGACAACAATTGATTGAGGGAGTCCACGAAGGGCTCGCAGAGTTCAATCTATACACAAGGAAAGGCGGTGTGAAGGTACAATATATTCTTCAAAAGCTCCCCCGCAGAACTGAAACTGAAAGTACATCTCTTTCTCCATCGTGAACCATTACTGATTCAAAATGAGCCCAGACCCTTGCGCAGCATGTAGCTGGTCCCCTGAACGCCAAAGTCATTGCAACTACCAAAGCTACCTCAAATTGTTCTATGAAGCAGGAGACCGAGGCGTTTGGTCGTTAGGGTCAAAATTGATATTGAAAGATCGAGGTGGTAGCCTCCCGACCCTCGAGGTTCCCAATATTCAACTTGTGCAGGAACAGACATCTATTCCTGTTCCCGCCGTTGTCGAATCCTGGGAGGAAGGCGAACACACCCTCATATTAATGCGACGCATCACCGGTGAACCCCTCAGCAAAGCTTGGCCGAAGCTTTCCACCGATGAAAAAGAGAGGATAGCAAAGCAGACCGCTAAGTATCTGCAACAACTTCGCACGCTCCAGTCTGATAAAATCCAATCTCTTGGTGGCCGCCCAGTTTTTTCCAACTTCCTGTTTTGAAGAGACCCCGACAGTGAAAGAGCTACGAAGTTCATGGCGAACGCAAGAAGTGAGGCCCAAGGTGTGTAACATTGCTTCTTCAAATGAGCATATCCCATCATGAAGACTCATCCAATACGCAATGGACACTCATTAGACCATCCTGGAACTATGCCTAAAAATCGGAGACGGTGATCCTTTGACATCGAGTTAAGGGCGGTATTTATATATCACCGGTTCAATTGCGCACCTCCAGGGCTGGCAATTGAACTGGTGACTAAGCGGTTATCTTCATTCCAACCTTGGAAGGTTGGAAGGTTGGCTCCCTAGGTAGATTCCCACTCTTTCTTTGACCGACCATCTTCGCGATGGTAACTACGAAGGTGGCACGATGGACGTGGCGTCCATTTGCCATCAATCTATCTCTTTCAACTAGTAGCTGTGCTATGCCTTATTCAACCTTTGCCTCCCTTAATACTTCAATGATGGATAACAATCGTGAACTTTTCGAGTATACATCTGGTCGATGGATGTGAGTTACCCAGCACCCCCCCTACATTGCCCAGGTGCGACCGTAATAGCTTACTCATGTAGATACAACGAAAAAACACGCCTGACTGAACGTCATGGGGAGTTCAACATCGATGCGTTGAAAGACGCCGCGGCTGTGTCGCTGGAAAGACGCGGTACTGATATCAAGAGTCTGTCAAAGCTTGCCGAAGGAGGCTTCAACCGTGTTCTACAAATCACCATGCTCGACGATACTCAAATTCTTGCCCGGTTGCCATATCCCGCAACTGAACCAAGACGATTGGCCGTTGCTAGCGAGGTAGCGACCTTGACTCTTCTCCGTTCTCATGGTCTTCCTGTGCCCCGTGTGTATGCATACTCAACAGATGCTGGAAATCCTGTTGGTTCCGAGTACATTATCATGGAAAAGGTGCCAGGGAAACCACTCGGTGCTCGTTGGTTCGATCTGTCAGACAAACAACGCCTCAAACTGCTTCGGCAGCTTGTGCAGCTGGAGGCAAAACTGCATACTATTGAGCTTCCAGCAAGCGGAAGCATATACTATGCCAGAGATCTGCCTTCCGACTCGTCACGAATTGCTATCCCGGACTCGGATTTCTGTATTGGTCCCAGCGCAGCTCTCGAATGGTGGTTTCGTGAGCGTGCCACGCTCCGTATTGATCGCGGTCCTTGTAAGTGCCTCACACATTCGCTTGCCTCACTCCTCACCATGTGTCAGGTGTAAACGCGATCGATGTCTCCGTAATCCCGCCTTGAAAGAACTGTACTGGCTGCGTACACATGGCCGGCCGCGATTCCCATTTCAACGTGCATATCGCGAGAATATGGAATACCGATTGTCCCTCCCCAATGACCATATCCGCTCGCTGGAAGCGTACCTGAAAATTGCTCCTGAGCTGCTTCCATCGAAAGAATTGTTGCGCCCTCTTCTTCGCCATCCAGATCTCCAGCCGAACAACATTTTTGTCTCGGATGATCTCGACATTGTAGGATTGATTGACTGGCAACATGCATCTGCGTTGCCGCTCTTTCTCGCTGCTGGGATCCCTAAATTTTTCCAGAACTACGATGACCCTGAATCACTTGTCTTTCGACCGCCTCCACAAACAGATCTAAGCGGCATAGATGACGAGAGCAAGGCTGGCGCTCTTGATGTCTTTCGACGTCGCCATACACACTTTTTCTATCTGGCCTTTACGCAGCGTTTCAATGCACCTCATTTCCGCGCCATAGATCAGCCTACGAACATGCTTACCCGCCGTGTCTTTAACCATGCTGGAGAGCCTTGGGAGGGAAATAACATCCCTCTCCAGGCTGACCTTGTGCTCATTACCAAACTCTGGCACGAATACGCGACCGACCCATGTCCGATATCATTTCCTTCGGCCGAGGCTGATTCCATCATGCGCCAACAAAGCATGCAGGAAGAAGTTGATCTCCACCTCAAACAGATCCGCAACGTCATCGGCATCGGTGTGGACGGTTGGATCCCTCCGGACGAATATGAAGCTGCCTGTTCCCGTGCTCGTCAGATGAAAGTCGATGGCCTTGCCTCTCTTGACACCGAGTATGAACGCGAAATGACGGACCGTCACTGGCCATTTGACGACCACAACGAGGATGACTAGCGCGATTGTTTTTTATCACTAGGCTGCTACAACTAAGGTGTGGTAGTCAACAACCAATTTCGGGCATCAAGAGTACAAGAATTTCGTCCCAGCAGATCCAACTCAGCCTTGTCAACAATTCAAAGCGCGAGTGGAAAGCCTAGACAACGGATCATTCAGGGATCCAATATAAAGTTTGCAGATCAAACCAAGAGAAGTCTTGCAAATCATCCACGAATATTTGCGGCATGACAATGTTTTTTGGAATGAAGAACTTGGCTGGATATTGACCATCGACTTTCATTGATATACTGATATATTGAAATATGGACTGACTTTTCAGCGATCGTGAGCGGTAAAACAACGTCTGTATTAATCAGAGACAACAATATGCTTGATTTATTGAGCAATTTAAATATATATCGCAAAAAAAGTATATATATATATAAGCCACCTCTTGCTGTTTACGTGAAGCAACCCGATCTTTGATATATTATCGATCTTTGATATCTATTTTTGCTGGAGTATCCTCTAAGCCAAAAAGCCTACATGCAAGAGCAAAGGACCGTGTAAGATCTATATGCCACATTTTCACTCCACCCATGTTACCTTAGAAGCTAGACATTTTTGTATGTATTCACGGCACAAACTAATTGTCTAATTCTGGCTTTGGCATGTATTTTTATATCTACGAAGCTAGACAGACTGACATAAATGGTACATGTTATATACAGCGCCACGAATCTATCCCGAGGATCGCGGCATCCTCTTTCAGATGTTATTTCTTCGACATGCTCTGACGAATGAGGACTGCGACTTTCTAGACCTCAGTCCCCATCTTCCAGAACTTAGTATTGGCATAGGTCAGACATAACAGGTCCGGCGAATGCTCGTTGGAATCTTCCTTGGCATAGTCTCTGTCGGCAGTGCCGGTATTCGGGCCTTGGATCGCTCGAACAACCGTGCCTAGTACAATCGAGTGGTCCTGCACATCGATCTTCTGCGGGTGGAGGGTACATTCAAAGATGACGGGGAAATCGATATTCCCCCCTTCACATCCCTCCTGGTGGTGATCTGAAGCGTTCTTGTGTTTCCGTCGCAAAATCGGAAGAGGTCTTTGGCTTGCACTGCTCGGGGCATGTGGTTGGGAAGGGCTATCCAACACCCCAAATTCAAAGTCGCCATGACCACTCAGCATGGCTGCAAGGGTCAAGTTACCCTTGGAGAAGTCCCTGGCCAGAGTTGCAGTTGCAGATCCCGGGGCTAGTAGGTGAACCAGGAATCGGCCTGACGCGAGCAGCGCGTTTAACGTCTCGGACGGTCGGCGCACATTGAACGAGATCACCGGGTGTGGGATAAGAGTGACAGTATTGAAAGAGGAGACGGTCATGCCACGAAAAGAAGTTGTATCTGAGGGACCGGATGGATCGGTTGCTGTGATAATGGCGACTGGGTAGGGTACTCGGCGCATGAGAAGGCGGACATCTTCGGATATTGAAGAGACAGGGGATGGTTTTGAGATTTTTGTTGCACCTTGTGTCTCATTTGTTGTATTACCAGAGGAACTCTGGCTTCTTATTGAGGATTCATGCTTTAGAGAAACAGCACTGCTGTTATGTCGTTCGGAGTTTCGAGGTTGGTATGGCAGAGGTAGCGCTCGGTTATGGAAATGGGATAGCGAAGAGCAAGTAAGAGACGGCCCTAGGTAATATAACTCTGAATGCCCAAGAGGCTTCAATCAGCGAGGTTTCTCTGCCAAACAAGCTGCTCAACTTACCTCCGAAACCTCTCCGGGCCGCAGCCCGCGGGAAGGATAGCTTCATTATGTCAGTCTAGACAAGCTCGAACTCTTAACAGGCCCTGAAAAGCTGAAACAGGGAATTTCGAGCATAGATTACTACTCGTCGCTTCCTGATCACGCCGAAAACTCCAACAGTAAGAGCTGGCGCGAAACTGCGCGGCGAAGAGAGTCCCGTCCGCGAAAATCCCGGGCTGCTTACATAACCCGCGATAATTTCTCTGCGTTCGCAGCGGAAGTTGTATAGCATCAACGCAACTCTGCCCTTCGCCTCCCTGATCTCACTGAAACCCGCTCGACAAGACCCCAGGGCTTGGGTCTATTCAAGCACACCGCAATTGTCTGCGCAGCTCAACGCGTCCTCCATCCACAATGTCACTGCACACCTCTCTCCGCCGCACGGCGGCCACATTACCCAGCTCAACAAGCACCATCCTTCCTTCGAGCCGACTAGCCGCCTCACAAAGCAATGCCACAACCTTCATCTGCTCGCAATGCCGCCATGCCACCCTACTTCGTCGCCCAAAGCGGCCCTACACCTTCACCCAGCTCATCACTCTCTCCGACGGCAGCGCCTTCACCCACCGCACCACTTCTCCTGCCCCAGTCTACCGTTCTACGCGTGACACCCGCAACTCGCTTCTCTGGAATCCGTCCAGTAGCAAATTGATGAATGTTGAAGATGACGAGGCCGGTCGACTGGCCGCTTTCCGTGCCCGCTTCGGTCGCAGCTGGGATGCGAACACCCCCGTTGCGGAGACTGGCGCCGCTAGCCCTGGTGCCAGCGCCGAGGACGCTGCTACTAAGAAGGCTCGAGAGGAGGCTGCCAAGGCCCAAGCAGCGGCTGAGCAGGAAGAAGAGGATAATCTGTTGGATCTGATCAGCTCGTTCGGTCAGGAGGAGCCGCAGCCCTCCGAGAAGAAGAAGAAATAAGCCAGTGTTGGCCCTGAAATCGGAGGTGTATGGAACGATAGGAGGGAAGTAAGCAGGTGTGCGATTCTTACTGGCAATGGGTTCGGAGTTGGATTTTTGATTCTGTGTCATCTATCTTGTACAATATACTGCATATGTATTCCCGCGGATTTTACCAGATGACATTACTTTCATCACGTTTGGTTTCCGCCCTCGCAATCGAGCCCGTTCAACTACCTATATTGACAAGAACTATTTACCAGTATTAGTGGTGGAATTCCGAAGTACCAGCGGGTTGTCGATGGTGCTCGAGACGCCAGGCCAATCTATACGGCCGCGCCATCCCCATCGGGAACTCTTCTTGTCTCGCACGCTGCCTCCACCTGCGATCTTACGCTGAAACCTGACAGGGGCACCCAACGACCAATGACTCTCGATCCTCGCGGCGGCTGAGCACGGGGGATTTCTCATGCCTGACGCTACTGCAAGCACTCGGGGCTGAGTCCCCGCCTTCCTGGCCCCCAAGTGTTGGCTCTCCCTCTGGTGCACGTCGTGCTTCCATCTCTGCCTTCTCAAACATCCAAGGCAATATGCCCGGAAAGGAGTCATGGTCTCTCAGGGAAAAGCTTCATTTTCGACGATCAAAACCCAAAATAGCGGACGGGGACGGCAACCAACCATCTAGTCCTCAGAGAATACCCTCCAGCTCGAATACATCTGGCTCGCAGAGTATAGTCAACGACGCGAATTCACGGCCCGGACAAGCGACATCTGGTTCCTCCGAGAGACCATCGCAGCCCGACAGCTCGATTGAACCTCCTACTCAAGGTCCGATAGACCTTTCAAATTCCACGTCGCAGCCTGCCGTAGGAAGTGCAGATGCTCCCACTCAGGAAGCGCCCCCAGCCAAAAAAGTACGGGCGATTGACATTCCACCAGAACTTCTATGGGATCAAGCCTATGATGAAATCAAGAAAGAAGAGCCGAAACTGGTGGCAAGCTACGAAACAGTTCTGTCCCACGAGCTGGGCGGCTCCGAAAGCCCAAGTGAGAATGTGATTCAAGAATCTCAGGTTGAGCGGCGATCCCAGATGGACAAGCTTCTGGAAACCGGGCTAGAAAAGACAGCCAGGCTCAGTAAAGTCGAACAAGGCATTGGCACTGCCATCAGTGTTGTCATGTCCGTCAAGTCAGCCATCACCAGTGGCCTTTCTTCAGTGCCAGTAGCTGCTGTGGCCTGGACCAGTGTCTGTGTCGCCCTTGAGGTAAGCGAATTGCGTCTATTCTCGGTGCTCGATTCTTATACTGATTCGTCTGGAGGTCTTCCAAAACCCAATTGATCAAATGAGCTCCAACAGGGACGGCATTGTGACTGTTACATGCAAGATGAAATGGTATTCAAGTCTTTCAAAGCTTCTGTACAAGGAAGCCTCGAGAGAGGACGAACATTTCACAGAGTTACGGGGACTGCTGGCTGAGCGCGTCCTCGACCTGTACAAGGTGTTGCTCAAGTATATCATCAAAAGCATCTGCACGCACTATCGCAACCAGGCATTAGTCTTCTTGAGAGGCTTGGCAAAACTTGATGACTGGAGTGGAAACCTCGACAGAGTGACCAAGGCAGAGGAGTCTGTGCGAACAGCTGCCAGTGAGCTAGGCGACAGACAGAACAACATTTTCCTCGGACTCCTTGTCGATATACACATGTCCAAGGAAGAAAACAAGATCATGCAAAAGTGCTTTGTCGCTGACATGACGAGAGAGATTGAGAATATCCAAGCCCAAACAGACAAGCTGCTAGCTGAATCATGGCAATGGGTCCTCGGCACGTCGGAATGGCAAGAATTTATCGCTTGGGACGAGAGCAACGAGCACAGTCTGTTTTGGTTGAGAGGCGATGCTGGGAAAGGGAAGACGATGCTTCTTATCGGCATTGTGAACGAGCTCACGGCTCAGCTCAATACCCACTTCAGGTCTCATTTGTCGTACTTCTTCTGCAAGGGAGGCGATAGTAACTTGAACACAGCTACTGCAGTATTGAGGGGATTGATCTGGATGCTGCTCCGTCAGGACAAGTCGCTCCTACGCCACCTGGCTCCCTTCAAAGACCTAGGGCCAGCACTTTTCGAGGATCGCATGGCCTTTTATAACCTGGCAGCAATATTTCGAGCAATACTTCAGGACGACGCCCTCGGTAGGATCTATCTTGTGGTCGATGGCCTTGATGAGTGCCAAAGGGAACAACCTGGGCTGTTGCAACTTCTTGACCTAGTGAACGAGACTTCCGAGAACAGCAAAGTCAAATGGATACTTTCTAGCCGGAACGAACCTGACATATTGGAAGCTCTGGAGGATGAAGCAGGCTTACAGCTGTCACTCGAATCGAATACTGCTTCCGTGTCTGACGCAGTCAACGCCTATATCCGGTACAAAATGACCGAGGTTGGGAAACGATATGACCAGAAACTCCGGCGAAACAAAGGAAATCCTCGCAAAAATGAAGAGCTGCAGAAAATACTGCAGGATATCCAAACCGAGCTTCGACACAAATCAGACGGAACTTTCTTATGGGTAGCCCTGGTGGTCAGGGAACTCATGAAGTGCGGACCCGACAAGGCCCTCGAGAAAGTACAACAAATGCCTAGGTATTTGAATGGCCTCTACGCTCATTTCATAACCGAAATGATATCTTTGGACGACGCTGAAGAATGCAAAGCAGTGCTGTTGATCATGGTCAATGCATATCGGCCACTTCACCTATCTGAACTGGTGGCACTCGCCAGTCTATCTGATCTGAATGCTCATGACGAGAGCGTAAGACACTGCGGGCTACTGGGTCTTCAAGGTGATGATATTGTGTACTTTGTTCATCAGTCCGCAAAAGACTATCTCGTCCAAGACCAAAGCTCTTCGCTTCTATCTGATACCTTTCCCCAAGGACATGGTGCAGGGCACCGAGTCATCGTGTTTCGATCGCTTGAGCTATTCACGCATTTGGATCGAGACATATTTGCCTTGCACGATCCTGGATTTGACATTAATCATGTCCAAATCCCAAACCCCGATCCGCTTGAATCTCTCCGGTATTCTTGCTGTCATTGGGTTGATCATCTGTGCCATATAGAGACAATTGGTACAGACACCAGCCTCCTCGAAGATCCCAAGGTCGATCACTTTTGGAGAGGCCATTTCCTCCATTGGCTCGAGGCACTCAGTCTCATGAGAAGATTTCCCGCTGCTATATTTGCTATGGTCAAGCTCACCGAGCTACTTGCGGTCAGTCAGCGTAGCCCGCGTTCATACATCCTTCATGCTGACTATAGCAGAGAATCCTACCTCGGTCATCTCTGCTCCCGTTGATGGAAGACTTTCATCGATTTGCATTGTCGAACCGTTTCGTCATCGAAAGTTTCCCCCTGCAAGTCTATGCGTCAGCACTCATCTTCGCCCCAAGGAACTGTCTGACTCGAGACCTGTTCAAGGACCAAGAGCCAGAATGGATAACTACCAAGCCACTTGTGGAACCAGAGTGGGATGCTTGTCTTCAGACTCTTTACGGCGGTCAGACATCCATATTCTCCATTGCCGCTTCACCAGACGGTGCTCTTCTAGCCTCGGCTGGCAATGATAGGACTTTGAAAGTCTGGGAGTCTAGCAGTGGCTCGTGCCTGCACACTCTTACTGGTCATACCAGCAACATTGTCTCGGTTGCTTTCTCACAAGACGGGAGCCTTCTGGCATCCGGCTCCCTAGATGGGGCTATCAAAATCTGGAACGTCCAGAAGGGGGAGTGCTTCAAGACGCTCCAGGGGCACCGGGGAGTTGTTAACACAGTTGTCTTCTCACTCAATGGCAGACTCGCTTCGAGCTCCAGCGACCGAACAATGAAGATCTGGGACACTGAAAGCGGAAATTCCCAGTCCATCTTGGTCCATCAGACAGACGCTATTGTGAAAGCAGTCTTCTCACACGATGGCAAACGCATCGCCACCGGATCCGAGAGTGGCATTGTTGCAATTTGGGATGCTCACAGCGGCGAATGTCTCAAGAGGATACTGGGCCACACAGGCAAAGTTATCTCCGTCGTCTTCACGCCCGAGGGAAATATTGCGTCAGTAGCTACTGATCAGTCGACTCGAATCTGGGATTCTGCAAACGGTCGAATTTTGAAGATATACAAAGCTCCAGGGTTCGTCCGGTCAGCGGCTTGGGGACCCAACGGCCAGATCGCATTCGGTCTAGAAGATGGGGGAATTGAAGTCTGGAAGCCCGAGACTGGTGAGTGCCTGACCAGTCTCAAGGGCCACGTTGACTGGACCGACTCTCTACTTTTCACTTCGAACGGCTGGCTCGTATCGGGCTCGCGGGATGGAAGTGTCAAGATTTGGGACTCTAACAAGCCCTCGGTCGAAACCCTCGAGAGGCACCGATGGTTCACATTTGCGATGTGTGCATGCCCCAATGGTCTTACCGCATCTGCCGCCAACGATGGCACCGTCAAGATATGGGGCTCGGATGGCGTCTGTCTCAAAACCTTGAAGACTGGCTCCTGGCGTATTCAGTCGATTGCCTTCTCCACTGATGGAAGGAGACTTGCGTCCTTCCACTTCGGGACGATGAAGATCTGGGACTGGCGCGACGGTGAATGTGTTGATATTCTGAAGTGGGATCGCGTGCCCAAGGGTCATGCCTTGTCCGCTAATGGCAAACCGTTTGTTCCACTGAGTGAGGGCCGGTTTACTGGCATGGTGCAGGGCGACCATGGCCCCTTTGAGGGCTGGGCTCCGGGGTCCTCACGATTGCCTGATACTCTGGAAGTATCTGGGCACCGGGGCCATGGATACGAGCTGGATGAGACGGGCGAATGGATCACATGGAAGGGGCATAACGTGCTTTGGTTACCCTTGATGCATCGTCCACTGCATTTCTCCTTCTATATCATCCTGCCCGACGGTCTTGTTGTTGGCTCCCGCTCGCGTCGGACTCTGAGGCTTACATTCTCGTCTACCAAACTTCCGCTGTAGCCTGGTTCCAGTGCGTCATAGAGCGGGTGGAAAGAGCAATATGAGTGATGATATGAAACGAGAGTTTCAAAGGGCAATATCGACTGTTAGACCATAAACTGAGTTCATGCAGCCTAATTGCCACTGCCTCCGTAATAAGGAGCGGTGATTTATGAAGCACAGTTGCACAGTTGCAAACCGTTGCTCATAACTTTCATCATCTAGCTACCTGTGCAGGTAGATATGTAGATAGATCTATCTAGACCGAGGTAACCACCAACTAGGTATCTCTAAAGTATAGAGAATGCGGATCTCATACTTACGTCCACGGGTGGTCGACGATGTAATCAGCTAAGCAACTTTGGGAGGCGGCCTACTAGAGTACCACATCACCATCTCTCAAGCGCGGCTTTCTTCATAAAGGCTTTTTCTCAGTCAACACCTCATCACACTGTGCGATAATTCCAGCTCTTGCCCTCAAATCAAGTACACAGGATACTCGCGCCTACCCGAAAAAGATCCAGACATCAGCGATCCATGCCATTGCATTATTCGAGGTTCGATTATGATAGGGAAACACTCCGATATGGCGATCTGAGATTCGACCGGGGTATCGCTGTTCGTTTTATCTTTGCCGACTATGCTCTCCGAGCGACAGTCCAGCGAATAGAGATGCTGGAGAAACGAGCTGCTGCCCTTCAAAAGGTGGTCGACGAAACTGAGCTCGTCCGCATTCACGCGGAGCTGGATGAGCTTCGACAACAATGCGGCCGACAAGAGCTTAAGCTTTATGAAGCCGAGTCGATGATTCCTCAGCGGCCTTTGAAATGGAACTACGATTTCTTGAGACGTCAGTCCCGATGGTGGATGCGAAAAAAGCTTGTTCAAGACTGTATCGACCGTGCAGGTTGTTGCAGCCGGGGCTGTGGATGCTGCGGCCAGCGCCATTTGAAGTCAGACCGAAAGAAAGGCCTTGGACACTGTACAGTGGAGTGTTTCTGCTGTCTTACCTACCGGGGATGTGAGCTGTCGGCGGAAGACAAAGTTGATGCTGAAAGGAGACTTGGTGATCGCCTTTGGAGTTGCCACTCGTTCTATCTGCTGAGAATGTGCGAGGCTTATTTCTCAATACCTAGTTTGTGGTCACTGTGGCGTCTGAATTAGCGTTGACTAGGTTGAGCTGGCTATTGAATTGTGGCTTGGACGAGTGAAGATGAAATTCTTGTGGCTCTTGTGGCTTAATGGCCTGTCTATCTAGTTTATTGGCTTGAAGTAGGACCAACAATTTGAATCAGCAACAGGAAAGTCTCTTGGGGATCGATGGTCCAGTTCAACGATCGACGTACTATTAGATACTATTAGCTGGCTATAGACTCTATTCTCCAAGCACTGAGCACGTCAAATATAATACCCAAATCCAATCTCTGGGTACACAAGCCCCCTGCATTCCAGGCTGGGGTTCGCTCTGCTCAGCCGAGCTCATGCACAGCCTGCGGCTGCGTCGGCGAGGCCGCCTGTAACGAGCCTATCTCATGAATCGCATTCTGCTCCGAGCACATCTCCGAAGTTCGCATGGTGGAATCGGTCTGGGCCATCGACTGCGTCTGTGGGGTCATATAGGCCGGGGACCACGCAGGCCCGCCGTCCGAGGGGACTTTGCTGCGTCCAACGCAAGCCACGAGCTTCTTTCGGAATATATAAAGAAGGACGAGGAGTCCGACGCCGGCGACACCGCCAACGACGATACCAGCGATTGCGCCACCAGAGATTCCCGAGCTAGCGTGTTGGGATGCGCTGCTGCTTCCTGTGGCTGTCGGACTGGCTGTGACTGAGCTGCCCGTAGTGGTAGATTGGGTGGCTGTGAAAGCTAGCAAAATATCAGCATCGATATAGGGTTGCGCATCAGGCCTCCACATTCTTACTATCGAAACTATTGGATTCGGTGATGGTGATCTCAGGTGTGGCGGTGGAGGCAGCGAATCGTGCAGGGAGAGTGCGATAGAGAGTGTTCGCGACCCAGTTGGCCAGACAAGCGTATTCGGTGACGCCTTGCGTGTAGTGAGAATCCTCTGTGGGAAAGATCGTGTAAGACCCGCATGAGAGTGTGCCACCACTAGTTTCTCGACTGCGTCAGAAGATGGTTTCGAAGGGATGGGACAAACGACATGCATACCACACGATATACCAACTCGGTCTTAGCAATGTTGAACCGGAGCAGCTCGTGGCAATGGGAAAAGAGCTAGATGGATCAACGCAGCCTGCATATCGACCGCTTGTGTAGTAGATTTCGGTCGATCCGCAGACAATCGGTTGTGCTGCAACAGATTTAGCGGACGATTCGTTTAGCTTCTGGAGGAAGTCGACGAACGCGTTGCCTGTAAATACCAGCCCTTGAAATTAAAGCTAGTGTGATAGTCGGCAGCAACAAAAGTCGTAGACGCGAGCGACATCGTGATCAATGTTGGTCTTCAGGAAGATCTGGCTTGGACATGCCAATTGCCCCTGAGGGTAGAAGTCGAACAACGACACCATGCATGGACAAGAACCGGACCCTGAAAAAACATAAATACTCAAGTCCAAGCGAAGTCCAGGGATCTCAGGGTTTAGTTCCAACCATTCTATACCCACAGCGACGGCCAACGACCGAATAAGGACGCCGTTCAGGGACGGGCGGGCCGATGGGGGCTGGAAGTAAAACGCGCTTGCGAGCGACTGCATAAGTATGCCAGGGGCCAAGCACCAAGCATTGGTGGGTTCGTTATCATGCTGCGCACCAAAAGTCCCTGCTGTGATGGCGTATCTCACTGTCGCGGTCATCCAATCACGGGCAACTGGTTCTCACGATCTCTATCGGGAAGTTCAGCGCGAGCCAAACAGCAAAGTGGTGACAATAGCCTTCACAGGAGATTGAACCAGGTTTATAACCAGCCATTCAACAACAACAACCGTGCTTACCAGGCCGTCAACTCTAGCGGGTCTCTCCTTCAGCGGTAGGAAAAGGTGTTTCGGCCTGCCGACTGTCCAGCCACAAGGGATTACGCAGAACTCCAAGCTACACGCACCGGTAGAATCCATAGAACCGGAAATCAAAGTCGGGCGGAGTGCGCTGATCGTACCGAAGGTAGTGGAATGGTTTTTCTAGTATGAATCACACGTTCAGCCTAAATTATCCATCTATGATCTCGGCAGGTCGAAGCAATGAAACTGAAGAAATGAAGGCAGAAAGAGCCGTCTTCAGGCTAAATCGACCAGATTCGGCAAAACCCTGTGTGAGACTCACACCAGATCGACCTCGGAACTTACTATATTCTGTTTACAAAAGAGGGGAGGCGGGGGAATTCCCCATACAAGATCTTGGCTCGAAATACTATAAGTTCGGATCTCAGAGTCGACCTGACTCTTCAGCATTCCCATCATGACTTTTACATCAACACTTGCCCTCCTCGCGGCCCTCGGGCCGGCGGTCTTGGCTCAGTCTAACACCACCGATGTTGACTACAATACCGATCCAGAGCCTGGTCTCTACGACTTTACACAGAACCTTGTCGATTGGGCCTTTCCAGACTGTGCGGCTGGACCCCTGAAGGAGACAATTGTCTGTGATGCCTCCGCCAGGCCGCATGACCGAGCTGCCGCTCTGGTTTCGATGTTCACCTTCGAAGAGCTCGTGAACAGCACCGGAAACCTGATGCCTGCAATTCCACGTCTTGGGCTTCCACCGTATCAGGTTTGGACGGAGTCCCTGCACGGAATTGACCGGGCAAATTGGACGGAATCCGGAGACTTTAGCTGGACAACGGCCTTTCCATCGCCCATCTTGACGATGGCTTCGTTGAACCGCACCCTCGTCAACCAAATCGGAGACATCATCTCTACCCAAGCAAGAGCATTAAACAACTTCGGCCGATACAGTTTGGATGTTTATTCGCCGAATATCAACCCATTCCGACACCCAGTGTGGGGTCGTGGACAAGAAACCCCAGGCGAGGATGCCAACATCCTATGCTCCGCTTATGCGTTTGAATATATCACCGGTATTCAAGGTGGCATCGATCCCTCCCCGCTGAAGATTATTGCCACTGCAAAGCACTTGGTTGGGTACGATATTGAGAATTGGAACAACCATTCCCGGCTGGGCAACGATATGATCATCTCGCAGCAGGATCTGTCCGAATATTACTCGCCTTCGTTCAAGACGGCTGTAATGGATGCCAGAGTCCACAGTGTCATGTCGTCATACAATGCCGTCAATGGTGTACCTTCATCGGTGAATACTTTCCTGTTGCAGACCCTCGTGCGCGACACCTGGAACTTTGTTCAAGACGGCTATGTCTCTTCCGATTGTGACGCGGTGTATAATGTCTTCAACCCCCATGGGTATGCATCGGACAGCGAACTGGCGGCTGCGAAGAGCATGCTGGCTGGTACAGACATCGATTGTGGCGCAACATACCAACTCTATCTGAACGGTTCCTTCGCGAAAGGTGAAATCTCTCGCAATGAGATCGAACGTGGGGTGATTCGCTTTTACTCAAACCTCGCGAGTGCGGGTTACTTTGATGGGGACAGTGCTAAATACCGAGATCTGGATTGGTCTGATATTGTTGCCACCGATGCGTTGAATGTCTCCTATCAGGCTGCCGTGGAGGGTATTGTTCTTCTGAAGAATGACGGTATTCTGCCGCTGTCGAAGAACATCAGCAGCGTTGCGTTGATTGGGCCGTGTGCGAATGCGACTACGCAGATGAAAGGCAACTATCTCCCGCTAGGAAATGCGCCATATCTCACCAGCCCTCTTGCTGCCTTCTAAGACTCGAGCCTCGATGTCCATTACGCCTTTGGAACCAACATTACTTCAGAGTCCACGGATGGTTTTGAAGCTGCCATTTCCGCCGCCAGGAAGTCTGATGTGATTGTGTTTGCCGGCGGAATTGACAACACCGTTGAAGCGGAAGCCCACGATCGACAGGATATCAGCTGGCCTGGCAATCAGCTGGACCTTGTCAAGAGACTGAGTGAACTGGGAAAGCCGCTCATCATTCTCCAAATGGGCGGTGGCCAAGTGGACTCCTCAGCGCTCAAAGCAAGCCACAATGTCAACGCTATTGTCTGGGGTGTATATCCTGGACAATCTGGTGGCCGTGCACTTTTCGACATCCTGACTGGCAAGCGTGCCCCAGCAGGCAGACTGACCGTCACTCAGTATCCCGCAAAGTACGCCCACCAGTTCCCCGCTACAGATATGGGCCTACGTCCAAATGGGACCAACCCCGGCCAGACATACATGTGGTATACGGGCAAGGCTGTCTTTGAATTCGGTCACGGTCTATTCTACACCACCTTTAATGCCTCGGTCAAGTCACACAGCGCGCCCACTTACAATATTGACGAGCTGCTCGCCCGCCCTCATGTGGGATACAATACCGTGGAACAAAGGCCGTTCATGAACTACACCGTGAGCATCAAGAATACCGGTACCGTCGAGTCGGACTATACAGCGATGGCCTTTGTCAACTCTACAGCTGGACCAAGCCCCCATCCCAACAAATGGCTGGTTGGCTTCGATCGGCTAGGTGGACTCAAACCGCAATCCTCTCGGGTTCTGAACATCCCAATATCTTTGGATAATATCGCTCGGACGGATATTGATGGAAATCGAAACATCTATCCAGGCAAGTATGAGCTTGTCTTGAACAATGAGCGTTCCGCAATTGTCAGATTTACTTTGACTGGCAATGTTACGACCCTTGCTACTTGGCCCAAGGAAGCGCAGCTTATCCCACCTTCATAGGTTCAAAGTGATGGTCATTTCACTGAAGTGGATGACTATCTTTCTGTGAGGCAAATTTATGCTTGGAGCAAAATTCATTTGGAAGTATTCAGACCTTTATCTAGCCTAGGAATCGATTCCAGCATACACAGCGCATACGCCACGCCGCCTATGCTCTTGTTGATATTGTTCGTAAGTGATGCCTCAGCGCCAACAATTCATGCTCTATAAGTTTTCGGCAAACCCTTCACGGATTGGTCAATAAATGTCTGTTGTGGTATTGGCTACAATATACACGAATGATGGTATTTGACGAGACATCTGAGTCAAGTAACCGGGAAAGGGAAAGAATATAGAGCTGGCTGAACAATCATAGAGTTGCACCATGGCACGAGATAACAAAACAGCCCGGACCAAGGGTCCTCTGGGGAGCATATGCCAGAGGTGAGTTTCGGTTTGGAGGGGTAAAAGTCCAAGTCAAGAGTGAAAGGGTATCACGCCTCTTCTTCAGCCACAGGTGTGGGTTCAACGGTCGATGCCGTAGATGATTCAAGAGCAGATGGTTCGCCGATCTCGCCAGACGCCGACGGAGGCACATAAAATGGTACACCATCCTCTCCCGCATCGAGACGTAGCAAAAATGTTTCCCAAAGCTCGATCAACTGTGGATCGGGTCAACTCCAAATTTCTTAGGGGACAGGAGCATGGTGGAAAAACTAACCTCTTTCTGGGCCTCAACGGCACTCTCCAGGAAGGTCTCCACGCCAGACTTAAAGTCCTCGACCTTCTCCTTCTCAAACCTCTGCAGCTCATTTCGCATCAAGCGGCCCATGTCCTCGAACAGCAACCGCGTCTGATGCACTTTGCGCTCGGCGTCAGCGACGTCGGCATTGACTTGGTTCAGCCGGTCTTGTTGAGTCTTGCCCTGTCGGAGCAGCTTTTCTTGGGTGTGTTTGCGCTTCTGAAGATCAGACTCCGCAGCATGCCAGGTATGGAAAGCCTTTTGTCGTTGGGAAAATGCAGTTTTGACACTGCCAATCAGGCGAATGTACTCATCAATCGTGATTCCCAAAGTCAACACATCCTGTTGTGCCTGGCGTTCGTAAAGTTCCCGAATCCGTAGTTGAAGTTCCGACAGACCGTCCAAAGGCGAAGATAGAGCGGGAGAAAGCTCAACTGCAGAGAGGGCGTGGAGCGAGCTTGAAAAGTCACCTGCAGCGTCCGCAAGTCCTTTCCGTTGCGCAACGACTGTATCAATAGATTTCATGAGTGCCTTCAGCTGGTTCTCCAATGCGTCTAGGTAGATCTTTCGATCATGGAACCACTACCAACAAGTGAGCAAATGTGGTCAAAAGAATCGAAGAACAAACTTACGTCGTCATGTTCCACGAACTTGCTCCCTCCGCCAACATTGATTCCGAGCGAACTCAGCATACCCTTGTTCTGGCCCAAATCGGGTTCCCTATTCTCTTTGTTCTTAACATCGACATGAAATGCTTCGCTCTCAAGGAAGATCTTCAAGTCGGCGTCGTGTTGGAGAATCGGGTGGCTAGCAATCTTGTTGAGCATTCGCTCCAGGGCAGCTCTTCTGGACTCAACAAAGTTGGTGTCAAACCGTCCCACGGCCTGCTTCTCTGGCGGAGGGGCGACAACCACTCCAGGGTTGCTGTTGTGCAAAGAGTTGTAAAGCCAGAGGAAATCACGGTATCGGCGACTGACGGCGAATTCAGGCTGGCGATATGCTTTGGATGTGGTCTAGTCACCCAAGTGTAATTAGCTTCTCAGTTTTTCGGGTCACCACAAGATAGACCAGTACCTTCGTCCGAACTTGGTAAACAGTATGACTACTTGTCAAGTCTCCCACTTTGTGCGGATCCCCCACGGTGATTTCAAATGTCGGTTTGGCGGCTTGCTCCACGGTCATGCTTGCTTGCGACTGTCGCGTTGGCCCCTCTGCATCCGCAGGCGGCTGTACAGGCGGAGGTCCTCGGAATCCGGCGCCATCCTCTTCCAAATTGACTGAATCCGCCAAACCATTGCCGCCAAATGTTTGCGAGAAATTCGAAGGCGGTTGCGAACTACGCCCACCGAGGGATTCCTTTTGGGGAGGAGCCGGTGCTTCATCGACGGGTGTCACGCTGGTCTCGGCTGGCGCTTCTCCCAACGGGCCAAGTGGATCGACGGTGTCGTCAACCGCTTCCAATGGTGTCGCCTGGGCGCTGATTTTGCGCGTTCCACGGGGGCCGCGTCTTCCAGGCGTCCGAATCTCCGCTCTGTGCTCGGTCGGTGCGGGCTGGGCGACGGGTGCTGAAAGGAGACCATGTGCCATTAATGAGGGGCCGATGATAGCGCGAGTGTTCCAAGATCATAACATACCAGTGTCTGCAGCGTCCGGCTTGAGAGCAGCACTGCTGGTGGCGGACTGCGAAGGCTCGTCTGTATGCTGGATTAGATCGCAACTCCAAGAGCTGTGTTATCATGACTGCCTACCGCCCCACGGGGAGTCGCCAGCGTCAAGGTCCATAGCAGCTGGTCGTTGTGCAAGCAAAGAGTCCGATGTATCCTCAGGAAGACAGATTCGGATACTTGTATGAAGGTTGGTTTGGCCGCAGCTCGGAGGGATTGAGGGGGCTCAAAGGTGGAGGGAAGCTGGCAGTTGAGGTGGAGGATGATCCGCGCGCGGTCTTAGTCACTCGCGGGATCCTACCTAGGTACCTAGGTAACCCCCAAGGTCCGAGAGGTGACCGGCGCTTTTCTTTTCTACAACTCCCCGCGACAATTGGCTTCCGGCTCTGTGGTGCTAGAATATACGGGTTACCGTTCATGCTGATGCAGATCATTGAGACTTCGCAAATACTGGAACATTTCACTACGCCAGTAGCTCATAGGTCGCATACCATGCATACGTCACTTCGTCTTGATTGGGACTCCCCAGGACTAGCCCATCTATACACAATGCCCCCGATATTTGTCCTGACTCGGTATACCGTGTCGGTCACAGCACCGCCTGCATGCCTATCTTGGTGGTTATGTCTATTTGACCCATGGAAGACCCAGCTTGTGCATTTCCACTGCCAGTTGGAAGAGGTAGTCTAGACTCTCGCACTGGGTCTTCGCCTTGGCGACATTGTCACCCCAGACATAACTGAAATAACCGTTAGCTGATTCGAATCGCAGAGCAGAACGACAGTGATCGATCAATATTAGGCCAATTCTTACATTCCGTGTCTCCGCACCAGCACAGCGTAGGTGTCAGGGTACTTGTTCATCGCAGCCTCGAGGCCACTAGTCAGGTCCTCCTCAAAGGCAGTGTTTTCAATGATGGGGATACGCAGAGTATCGAAGTAACCCAGCATGCCCTTGCCCTTACCGCGAGGAATGCCCTTGATCTGCTCGATGTTGCTGATCTCGAAACAGGCATCAGGACCCTTCTCCCGCTCGACAAGCAAGGTCACCAGGACAGCCCATTGGGAGTGAGTGTGGATACAGCATCCTGCGCCATGCTCAAAGGCTGTCAGGAACAGTGGGGTGCAGGCGGAGGGGTTGAGCTTGAGGGGCTTGCGAATATAGTTGCGGTCGCTTGCCGGGTACTTGGCCGTGGGCCATTGGATGACAAAGATGTTCTCGGACTTCATCAGCTCCTTCTGGACTCCAGAGGGGGCAATGAAGATATGATCGCCATGTCGGATGGAGGTCTAAATGCTATCAGCGGGCTGTTGCAGGTGTCTGCAGCGGGGCACAAGACTTACACCTCCGCCGGTACCAGTGACCCATCCCCAGTTATAGAATTTGCGGCACAGCTCCGGGATGAGGTTGGCCGGGTGCTCAGGGTCCTCAGACTGTACCAGATGCTCATTATTGGTGACCGCGACGGTCTTGTCGGCATCGGAGGCGCACATGGTGGGATGACAATCCCGCAGGGGAGGTTCGTACGACAAACCGAGACGTCGGAGGGAGTCGCAGGTGTGGCAGTAAGATCGGCCTAGGATTGGCGATCAATTCTGACGCCGGCAATAACAGCGGAAACCTAGTGGATGGAATGGCTGATCTGGGGGGTTATGAAGAAGCAGTGGTGTAACGGCGCAATCCAAGAAATCGTAATATTTCGGGCGGGGTGGAATCAGCTCCGCGCAGTTCATTACACATCACCCAAGAGCTACGGTGCTACGCCTATGGAGAACCACCAGCGGAGAAGTGAAATACAGCGATGTCGTAGGAGAAAGGGGGATCCAATCATTCTTAGTTGTCTTTAGAGTCCAAGACAATAATCAATAATGCTCACGCTAGATCTTCTTCAGCGCCATCGAAGACGATCGAAGGGGGGCCCTGTCGGGCTAGTCCCGATTGGGAGCTCCCCGGGAAGAGGCCACCTGGACCATTCAGCATGCATTGCCGCTATATAACCTCCGCTTTTCTCCTCGCCTCGTCCGTTCCCTTCTCTAGGTGCTGCGTGTCTCTTTCCCCCCTAACCCCGTGTCTGCTCTTGTTCAATATGCGTTTCAACGCCGCCTTCACGGCTCTGGTCTCTTCGGCCTCTCTCATGGGCTACGCCCATGCCGAGGAGGCTGAAGCTGCTCCCGACGCTGCTTCCGCCATTGAAAGGCCCACTTTCACGGTATGTTTGCGCTCTCCCCTAGCTCAATTGGTCTTCCACGCCTCTAACACGTTCTTTCTTTCCAGCCGACCAGTCTCAAGGCTCCCTTCCTGGAGCAATTCACTGACGACTGGGAGTCCCGGTGGAAGCCTTCGCACGCGAAGAAGGATGACACCAAGTCGGACGAGGAATGGGCCTACGTCGGTGAGTGGTCCGTCGAGGAGCCCACCGTCTTCAAGGGAATCGAGGGCGACAAGGGTCTGGTCGTGAAGAACCCGGCTGCCCACCACGCCATCTCCGCCAAGTTTCCCAAGAAGATTGACAACAAGGGTAAGACCCTGGTTGTCCAGTACGAGGTCAAGCCGCAGAACTCCCTAGTCTGCGGTGGTGCCTACCTGAAGCTCCTTCAGGAAAACAAGAAGCTCCACCAGGAGGAGTTCTCCAATGGCACCCCTTACGTGATCATGTTTGGTCCCGACAAGTGCGGTGCTACCAACAAGGTATGACGGCCCGCGACCAGCGCGTATCTCTCTGATGGCACGCTCACAAGACTCTTGTTCAGGTCCACTTCATCTTCCGTCACAAGAACCCAAAGACCGGCGAGTACGAGGAGAAGCACCTCAACACTCCTCCCGTCGCGCGCACTTCCAAGGTCACCTCTCTCTACACCCTCATCGTCAACCCCGACCAGACCTTCGAGATCCTGGTCAACGGCGAGTCCGTCAAGGCGGGCAGCCTGCTCGAGGACTTCACCCCTCCCGTTAACCCAGAGAAGGAGATTGATGATCCCAAGGACAAGAAGCCTGCCGACTGGGTCGATGAGGCCAAGATCGCTGACCCTGAGGCTACCAAGCCCGAGGACTGGGATGAGGAGGCTCCCTTCGAGATCCTTGATGAGGAGGCCGAGAAGCCTGTTGACTGGCTGGAGGACGAGCCCACCAGCATCCCTGACCCCGAAGCTGAGAAGCCCGAGGACTGGGATGATGAGGAGGATGGTGACTGGATTCCTCCCACTGTCCCCAACCCTAAGTGCGCCGAGGTCTCTGGCTGTGGCGAGTGGACCCGCCCCATGAAGAAGAACCCCGAGTACAAGGGCAAGTGGTCCGCTCCTCTGATTGACAACCCTGCCTACAAGGGTCCCTGGGCCCCTCGTAAGATCGCCAACCCCGCCTTTTTCGAGGACAAGACCCCATCCAACCTGGAGCCCATGGGCGCGGTAAGTGATCCAATCTCCGAAGTATTGCCGTGCTGCGTACTAATTGCGTTTACAGATTGGTTTCGAAATCTGGACTATGCAGAATGACATTCTGTTCGACAACATCTACGTTGGCCACTCCGTTGAGGATGCTGAGAAGCTCCGCCAGGAGACCTTCGATGTCAAGTTCGCTGTCGAGCAGGCCGAGGAGGACGCTGAGAAGCCCAAGCCCGAGAAGCCCGAAGAGGGTACCACCGTCACTTTCAAGGAGGACCCCGTCACTTTCGTCCGCCAGAAGGTCGACTACTTCGTCAACCTGGCCAAGGAGGACCCTATCCACGCCGTCAAGACTGTTCCCGAGGTGGCCGGTGGTCTGGCCGTTCTCCTTCTGACCTCGATTCTCGTCGTCGTCGGTGCCATTGGCTCCAGCAGCCCGGCTCCTGCCCCCGAGAAGAAGGGCAAGAAGACTGCCGATTCGGCCAAGGAGAAGTCCGGCGAGGCTACCAGCTCCTCTGCCGACACTGGCAAGGGCGGCGCCACCAAGCGCACCACCCGATCCTCTGCCGAGTAAAGCTTAGAGGCTGCAAGGCGAAAAGAAGTTACCCCATAAATCCAAACAATTCAGATCGCACAGCTCCCGCGTTGATTCCCTGTTCCTGTGAGATTCTATGATGTGTAGTAGTATTCTCTAGGTAGTTTGCTATTCCCACAAGGGAGGCCCGGTATACTTTCAAGGTTGACTTGATTCCGCTTATCGATCGTTACGTAGAGGTCCAAGCGCGGTAAGTACTATATTGGCCTTTCTGAATCTTCGATATGTACTCGGTTTCGATTATATATCCATAGGATATTATCGCATACAGCTATGCATGTTTATACGTGAGCTAAATAGCAGGAAGTATTAGGCGAAAACGGGGGCGACCAGTTACTGACTTACGTGCCTAGATAGTGTACTCATAACCCAAAATCCTCCCAATGTTGAGAGCCCTACTATGTGGACCGATCTAACGGTACAGCCGCTACTATTAATTAATCGTTAATGATATTAATGATAATTAATCGCAATCAGACCGGTTCAATCTCCGCTACGCTTCCCTTTATAGTAGGTACAAGTGCTTATCGGTACGAACATAACCGCGGAATCGCTTGCCTGAAGCACTATCGACGCGAGCTTCACCGCGATTGCGGGCCATTCGGCGGTCTGGCAAGTATCTCTGCGCTACACGATTGGCGGATGGTGCCGAGACGAGCTTATCTGGCTCTGCTAATCGTTTGTATGGGGAACCCGATTCAAGGCGGTAGCGCGGTTGACCTCGGGCCTGGGGTAGCAGAGCGGCCTTTACTCCGACTATATGGGACTTCTTCCCGCCACATCCCACCGCGGCCTTCTTTCATGCTTCTTGCTCTCTTTTCTTCTCCTGCTGAGACCTAACCCTCCCATCCATCTCTGTATCCTTTTCATCATGGCCGCCCGCCGGTCTCTGACCCGTTCCATCCCCGCTCTCCGCTCCGTTCCCCGCACGCCGGTGGTTACGAGAGGTGGCAACGCCCGATCTCTGACTACTACTCCAATTGCTAGATTGTCATCCCAGAAGGTGACTTCAACTCCTGGTGCCATGTCAGCTGCCCGTCGATTGCACGCCACAGCTCAGCAGCTCGCCCCTGCAACCACCTCGGCTGCCACCACCCCTACGGAATACCCGACGGATCACCAGCCTATTGCCAATCCCATTGACACCACTAACTTCCTCGATAATGAATTTGTCACGTCCAACGCTACCACCTGGATTGACCTCCATGACCCGGCCACCAACAACCTGGTCACGCGCGTGCCCCAGAGCACGGATGAGGAGCTCAAGGCCGCTGTTCAGTCGGCTGAGAAGGCCTTCCCCGCCTGGCGGGCTACCAGCATCATCGCCAAACAGCAGATTATCTTCAAGTTCACCAACCTGATCCGGGAAAACTGGGACCGGTTAGCCGCGTCAATCACCCTTGAACAGGGCAAGACCTTTGCAGATGCCAAGGGTGATGTCCTCCGCGGGTTGCAGGTCGCCGAGACCGCCTGCGGTATCACCACCCAAATGCCCGGTGAGGTTCTTGAAGTAGCCAAGGACATGGAGACGCGAAGCTACCGTGAACCGCTGGGTGTTGTGGCGGCTATCTGCCCCTTCAGTAAGTTGGTCCCGCTGGAGCCGGTTGACTTGTTCTAAGTGCTGATTGTCGACCAGACTTCCCTGCCATGATTCCACTGTGGTGCATTCCAATCGCAACTGTGACCGGTAATTGCTTGGTTATGAAGCCCTCAGAGCGTGATCCCGGTGCGGCAATGATCCTGGCCGAGCTTGCCAAGCAGGCTGGCTTCCCGCCGGGTGTTATTAATATCGTGCACGGTGCTGCTCGCACTGTGGACTTTATCCTTGACGAGCCTGCCATCAAGGCTATCAGCTTTGTCGGCAGCAACCGTGCCGGTGAGTATATTTATACTCGTGGTTCAGCCAATGGAAAGCGTGTGCAGGCCAACCTGGGTGCTAAGAACCACGCTGCCGTCCTACCTGACTGCAACAAGAACCACGCTCTGAACGCCATTGTTGGTGCCGCCTTTGGTGCTGCTGGTCAGCGCTGCATGGCTCTGAGCACCGTCGTCATGGTTGATGAAACTAAGGAGTGGCTGCCCGAGATTGCTGAGCGTGCCAAGGTACTGAATGTAAACGGAGGCTTCGAGGAAGGTGCGGACCTCGGTCCTGTCATCAGCCCCGAGAGCAAGCAGCGCATTGAGGACCTCATCGCTAGTGCCGAGGAAGAGGGTGCTACCATCCTCCTGGACGGTCGCGGCTTCAAGCCCGAGAAGTACCCTAATGGAAACTTTGTAAGTCATTCCTCTGAGTCCGCTCTTGTCTTGAATCTAGACTAATCTGCTTCTTACAAGATCGGTCCCACCATTATCACCAACGTTACTCCCGACATGAAGTGTTACAAGGAAGAAATCTTCGGCCCCGTCCTTGTGTGCCTCAACGTCGACACCCTAGACGACGCCATTAACCTGATCAATGCCAACGAGTACGGCAACGGTGCTGCCATCTTTACTCGCTCCGGTCCAACTGCCTCGCGCTTCCAAAAGGACATCGAAGCCGGTCAGCTCGGTATCAATGTCCCGATCCCCGTTCCGCTGCCCATGTTTTCCTTCACTGGTAACAAAAAGAGTATCGCCGGTGGCGGTGCCAACACCTTCTACGGCAAGCCTGGCTTGCAGTTCTATACCCAGCAGAAGACCGTGACCAGCTTTTGGAAGAGCGAGGACGCGGTCAGCACTAAGGCGAGCGTTGTAATGCCTACTCACTCCTAATATCGCCAGTTTGTGTTAGTCAATTGCCTTGGTTCTCTTTCTTCCTATGTTTGTTTATGATTATGTATCTTTGGTCAATTGTCATCAAAATATAGCTTACAAGCGACGCGCCATGAAGTACCAAAGCATGTACTTGGGTTTGCAAAATATGCATCATCGTCTTGTTCATTAATCAGAATGTACAACCTTGGAGTTGATACCATCGAGCCTCAAATAGCACGAGGTAAATGTACCTCTCAACCTAAATCTTACTCTAATTCGTGCCCACACATCTGGAACAGGAGCAGACTCAAGCCCGAAAAGTTCTAAATTCTATCTCACCACGAAGCTATTCATTAGGTCCAAAAAAAGCCCATACGATCTCGACACTTACTCAGCCCGTCGCTCCTGGAATGTGTAAACCAGACGTGCAAGCTCGACCTGGCCATTCTTAGTCACAGCAACACGGCGGGTGTGGCGGCGCTCGCCGTCAACAAGCTCAAAGCCCCAGACCTGGAAGTGCTGATCAGCGCCATCTAATCAGCTATAGACCTCACGGAACATGGACATACCTGCTCAGCAGTCCAGCCACTCTGATCATTCACAACAAAGCTCTGCACGAATAAGCCCTCGCCCTCGCCGAACTCCTCGCCCTCGGCGTCAACCAGGAATCCCTCGCTAGCCGAGCCATCGACAAGAACCTCGCCGCGCAGGAAACGCTGCACCTTGGCATCGGCCTCGGGCTCGCCGACGTTTGTCAGAACATCAACGGCGGGACGGACCTTGTCGCCATCGCCCTTGGCGCCCCGGAACATGCGGGAGCGGCCGCGCAACGCACCGAAGATGTTGTCCTCGTGCCCGCGCTCCTCCCAGTCAAGCACGCGCGACTCCGTGCTGGCCGAGATTCCTCCAGTAACGACCTGTTCGATGTCGATGTGGTACACCTGGGGCTTCTCTGAGTCCGGGTACTCGTGCACATGCAATGTGACGGTGGCGTACGGGAGCGCCTTGCGGAGGAACCAGCTCATGCCTTGCTGCGTGGTTGTTAGCGGGGATTGAGCGGGATGGCAATTAGTGTGATTCCACGCCCTGAAGGACTTGTGCAACCTTGGCTGTGTGAGCACATACCAGAGCTAGAATGGAGTCTGTGGGGTCGGACAGGGTTGCGTCCTGTTGCATGGGGTTTGTGTTAGCTTGGGTACTTGTTTCGCTCGACATCCATAGCCGAGGTAAGAGACATACCATCACCCACTGTCCATTGAGGTTCTTGATAGTGATATCGGCAGGGGCGGCCATCTTGTATAGACACTAGGAATGCGGGGTGGTGGGGGGAAGGTGTAGAGTTGGAAGAACTGTGTCGCGACGACTACGGACGGGAAATTTGACAGGGAAATGGTGGGAGGAGACGAGAGGAGGGGACCACAGGGGTAAAATCAGCACAAACTATTTCTTCTGGCCGATCCGATCCTCTATATACTTCTGTCCGTGAGGCACATGTGCTTCCACCGAGGCTGACACGTGCATGCTGAATCATCGCGGGTGACCTCATTCGGGAACGGAATGTGGAAATTAATTTCTCCTGGTGCGCTCTAATAGTTATCTAGTGTATATTCGTTGGATGATACAGCTCTATCCTAGTCATCATCAAGTATACCAAAGCGTAAAAAATCTTTTGCCATATAGCCTTCTGCCAGTGACTGCTACTAGAAGGAATATTGGTATGCAGTCTGTTTCTGTCCGAGGGATCTCGAAGATGTTTATACCTTTTTGTTCTGCGAGCCCAAGCAATATATTGGGGGAATTTAGTTGTAGTACTCTTGATGCCTAGGTAGATATATCTCGCTATACCTATGGTTATTTATGTAGCCAGACAAATACTTAAGTGGTATAGGTGATATGAATAGCGAAGATAGCCTTGATCCATGTGTATAAATATATACCAAAACCGGAAGGGACTCCAATACAGCGTTATATTACATCACCCATCATGCCTATTATAGTAAGCCGGCAGCACTTAAGAGCTTGCACAAAAATACCCATCGCCTTCAAAAAATAACAGAAAAGAGAGAAAGAGCGTAATATACGCATAACCATGTTGTATCAATAAAGCAAGCCAAGTACAGCAAAGTAAAGGAGGAACAAACAGAATACCATACCACCCCATCTGCAGCATAATATATTACGATTTTCATAGGGGGAACAACCTAGGCGAGGAAGAAGATAAGCAAAAATGAGAGAAACACTCCCCACTACTCAGGTCGAGTAAACACTACGCAGGGTGATCATTCCGTAACACAGACTTCTGATTTTATAATACTGACTTGCAGTCTCTCCTATCATTTATTTCTTCACCTCCCACTAGTTCAGATTAATTGCTCCCTACCTCATGATTCTAGCGATGCCCACCGCAGCCATCCTATCTCGAAGGCCGGCCTAACTCCTCTTCTCATCTTCTAGCCAAGATCCTTCAGATAAAATCATCTCCTCAAATACACTTTCAGATCATGTTACAGCACATGCCAGGGCGCACTAACCAAACAAGCCAAAAGACCAAATATGCTAGAACGCTATGTTCTACCATGCCCGGGACCGATATAAGTAGCATACAACGTTAGACTAGGGGGGACCAGGACTAGCCCTAACAGATCATTGAGTTGATACTATTTTGCTTCTTTTGGAGGCGTCGCACCAGAGCTGTGGTCTGGCTAGGAATGATCGACTGTATCACTCGGCGCCCTAGCTAACAAGGGTCAAACCGGTAGTAGGAGTCTCGTAGAGGATAGTAGGCTTGGTATCATTTTTTATGCGGTAGTCTCGAGTTGTCTTTTATCCGGTTAATATAGGCCTTGCTCACACAGCCTATGCTTCCGAAGATTGTGTTGTATTGGGGCCATCTTTATGACAAAATATGTAGTGCGAGGGATGCACTACTGTGTCTCAGATGCTGCCAGGAGGACTTGCTTCCTATAGAATGAATAAGCACACAGGGGCAGTAAAGTATCACATAGAAAACACTTACCGAGCTATCTTCTGTTTGATCAGGATCCAGAAGAGAGTAATCAGCCCTGCACTCAGGGCACCTGCGAAGAGACCAATACACAGCCAGCCACTAACAGGGAAAGCGGCGGCTCTTTTGTGATGGTGGTGATGGTGGTGATGGTGGTAGAGGCAGACATGGGAGGAGGGACGAAGTATGAAGCAAGGGAGAGCGGCATTTATGGACGGGTATGAGTGCCTTTAAATATAGTCAAGCCCAGCCTAGGTTTCAGCTTCCCTTTTGTTAGGATATTTTCAGTTCTGTCTTCACTCACGGAGGATGTAGAGAATTTTGGTGGTCAGTATGTTAGCTCTTTCAGCGTGTTTGATACTCCACTTCAATGATCGATTCTTCAAACTTAATAACAGATATCGCTATACATTTACCTATGATGGAAGCTGTATAGTGATAGGTCCCTTTCAAAAAGTTGATAAGCACTTTGCTTGATATGCACCTGGTATTAGTTTCTTGGGGCCCTGTAGATAGTTAATTGACCTTCGGTTTGATCCTACCACTACTTTGTTTTTATTTCCATAGCATATTCTTCGAGCCCTTATTGACTTAATGACATAGGTAACTAGTGCTTGTCTAATTAGAATGCTGTTGTTTAATTGCAGGGTGAGGCCAGGAGTAAGGATTCCGTACTTTTTTACAGCTCTTCCAATTCCATCAAATGCAGTATGGATGGGTGGATCTCGGGGGAGTGTTTTATCAGAGCGTTCTTTAGTTGGATTGAATAGGAGATAAATTGACAGTCCAGGACGGAGGACTACTCCATGGATGAATGTACATCACTGGTGCCTTGGTGCCTGAAGGCTTGGCCCAGACGCGGGATCAGCCAACTATACCCAGAGTGGTCAATCGCGTTGTTGACTTCCCCCCGATTCCACCGCCATGGCTTTCAACAAGAAATATGCCGGCCTTCCAGACCTGGTGAGTCCTCTGAAGTACCATATCGAACCGTAAACTAAATTTCCATGCCAGGACCTCGCCCCCGATATCTACGAAACCCCTGATCTGACCGACGAAGCCTCCACTGTTCCCGTGAGTCCTACAACGACAAAACAAAGCAGTGTTAGGTCATACTAATCATTGACACGCCAAATTGCAGACCACGACTGTCCGCACCGACTCCGATCATGATGATTTTGGTTCCACCCCCGACATTGACCGCGAAGGGGTCAACGCCGACCAGGCGCGGGCGCACTTTATGGGTGCCGCAGTCGACGCCCGCGACGTCAATTTCTCCGACAACATTGCCATGAAGCGGCAAGCCTACCGCAGTAAAGACAAGAGTGGGCGACGACGACGGAGACGTGAGGATGGTACCGAGGAAGTGGGTGACCTGAGTGATAGCGAGGACGAGTCGCTCGAACGGCGGCTGGCACGCTTGCGACGGGAAGTCGAGGACCTGAAAGTGGAAATGGCGAACCAGACCTCGCCGACACAAGTCGAAAGCACGGAGAAGGGCCCATCCGAGGACGCAGACAAACAAGGAGAGAGTGCCCTGGGTGATGGCGTGGCGGAGTTGAGCCGGGCATTGGACAATTTGCATGCCTCGTCCCGGGGCAATGTACACACGCCATACTCGGCTGCTGCTGCTCTCTCCCAGAAGCTTGCGCCAGAAGCTCGCCCAGCAGCTGCTGAACCGGACTCGCAGAAGCAACAACCCCTAGCTGAAGGGTCGGTGCCTACCGCTGTTATCCCCGGAGTCTCGCAAGCCGCGCTGCCCCCAGCAGGAATTCTCTCCCATGCAGCGGCGTTTGAAAGTCGACTCGCACTCATTGAAGCATCAATGGGGATATCGAGCTCCTCAAACCCATTTGTCGGGGACGGGCTTAGCGAGCCCGATCTGCAGCCAGTTCTCCCTGCTCTAGACCAGCTTACCTCCCGCCTCGGAGCTCTCACAGGACTCCTTGTGGGTACAAACCCAGCTTCTGCTGCGCCCAGTGCTGTTCCGAGCCTGACCACCCCACACCTCGAAGCTCTATCCGCGCGGGTACGCAAGCTGACCACAGACGCCGAGGCTCTTGCGTCCGCTCGCAAGCGTGCAAATGATATAGCCAAGGCGCCGCAAACTCCACGCATCCCCTCTGGCGGCTCAGACACCGACACCGCGCCAGCCGCAGACGGCTCGGCCGCGGCTGACGACGAACATGCCGCCAAGATCCAGGCTCTATATGCCACTCTTCCAACCATCCAGTCCCTGCATCCCTTGCTTCCCAGTGTACTGGAGCGCCTCCGTTCTCTACGCGCATGCCATGCCAGTGCCGCTCATGCTGCCGATTCTCTCAATGAGCTCGAGAAGCGCCACGCCGAGATGGCCTCCGAGATCGAACAGTGGCGTGAAGGCCTCGCAGCTGTCGAAGAGAAAATGGGCCAGGGTGAAGCAGCTCTCCGATCCAATGTTGAGACCGTCGAACCATGGGTACGCGAACTGGAGTCTCGCATGGCGCGCTTGGAAGGTCCGCCAGGTGCACTTTGAGGTGGATTGTTCGTCTCTGTTTATTCAGTCTGCCACTTTGGCAGACACCTATCATGACACATAATACCCTCCTGCATGTATTTCCTTCACTTGACTGTCCGGTACTGTTGACGTGTAGGGTCAACGTGACTCCGATATTGTTGATATATCGATCCAATGCACATGGATACATAGAATCTTCCCCAGTTCAACGCGTAGGCCGGAAAGTACCTCGCTAGCATTGAGTTTGTGAGAATGGTGAAAGGGATAGTCAAATGGATGCTCCCCTTGGCTTACGGACACCTGCCCTTGGTGCTGGGGAAATGGTTGAAAAACTACACCTTGGGAGACCACCGTTTAAATCAGACGTAGCTACATTTGAACCTAGTATGCTGTAAGTCATACCAAGGGAGTGTTCAATAGTCTCTATAATGAAAGAAACATGGCATGCTCTCAGAGAAAGACATGTAAAATCTACTCCCGAACCCGCTTCAACACCTTAATCTTGGGCTGCATCTTCAACTCAACCCACCAACCCCGCAGAACAGCCTTACGCACCGAATCGCGAAGGCTCTCATACACTCCTACCGCACGATCCCCACCAAACATGGACAAAATCCGCCGTTCCGCAGTCCCAGCCGCGGGAGATCCGGGTCTCACGATAGAAATACCGGCAAACCCATCCACAACCTCCGCGACATCCCATTTCGACCCGGGGAGTGCACTACGTAAACGCGTTTCATCGGCATCCTGGTATTCTGGATCCGCGGAAGCCTCGACGAGCACATAGTCGAATTGGGACCAAAAGGCATCGGTATCTTTCACCTTCTCGTCTTCGGTTTTATCGTAGCGCCATCCCGATGTCGCGGGTTGTTGTAGGAAGCGGGTGACGCCTGTTTGGCAGGCTAGGTTCCCGAGGTAAACGGCGACACTTCCGGGTTGGGTATGTAAGTTGCTCATTGCGGTACTCTGGTCATGGTGCTGATGGAGCGTGTTCAGGGCGTGGGCACCTGGGTAGTTGGCTGCTGATGCGGGGAGCAACGCCGCGTTTGACAGTAGGAATGCGGCAAGGGTCGATAGGACTAGGATGCGGGATGCGGCCCAGGAAAAGAGAGATCGGGAACGGCGAGTCCAGAGATACGATGCGCCGAGGGCCGCGGCAGCCGTGACTGGCGGGATGGTGTAGATGATGAAGCGCCATTCCTTGTGCGGTTGGAAGCTGTAGAGTGCAATGAAAGCGAGGGACGGCACGAGCAGCGGGATGGCTGCGCTCCGTGTTGCTGGCTGGCGCAGCGCGACGGGGATGGCCAGAAGGTAAGTAAGCGGGTTGAGCAGGAGACGTGGTAGCGCGTTGAGGAAGTAGAAGTACCACGGGTCAGTACCCCAAGCTGACGACTGCCCTGAGACGACGTTGAACAAGAACGCGTCGAGTTCGGGCCAGAGGGGGTAGCGTTGCCAGAACTGCGAGTCAACGAGGACAGTGGCTAGCAGGCCTGTGGCGAGGCCTGCTAGCCCGGCGACAATTGCGCCTCGAACGAGTTCAATCTGGCGTGTAGCGAGGAGAAACAATGTCTGTGTTCCAACTAGTAGTGCCAGCTCGGAGCGGAATACTACTCCGGCAAAGGTGAGTAGAAGCAAGGACAGGCCGCCACGAGACTGTCTTCGGTTAGCCAGCAGTGCGTCTGGAAGAAGATAGCGCATAGCTAGTGTTGTCAGGCCGAAGGCGAACATATTCGAGAGCGGCCGTGAGGCATAATAGATTAGATGGAACTGGCTGCTCTGGAAGAGTATGTACCATGTTGCTACGGTCTGGCCGAAGCTGCGCCGTAGACCATATGCGAACACCGCCAGTGTGAGCGCATTGTACAATCCCAGAATCCCGCGAGCTGGGGACCGTATTAGCTTGGCTCTTGCGACAGAAAGGGTGATTTAAAGGTATATCAGCTCCCTACCTAGTATCTGCGGATCGATTCCCTCGCTCAGCGCAATCACGGGCTGCGATAGCTTGGCGAGCACCGCAGCACCTGTAGCTGTGCGAGGGACAGCCCCAGGGAATTCAAAATGGTCATAATGAGACTGGTTGAGATTCAATTTATCCGGAAAGCCATGGACCAGTATGTCATGAATAGCTTGGACATGGAACGACTCCTCCACCTTGGTGTACGGCGCAACAAGAAGATGGATGGTAATCAACACGGGAAAGATGAGGAGCGCGAGAAGTGTAGATGCTGTATGATATCAGCTATGCAACTTTCAGAAGATTGCTCTACGGCGGCGCGAACTGACCATCTCTCATGGTGGCTGCATTGGCGGAGTTGACGGTTGATCCGGAGATCTGGCGCTTCCCGCACCTCGTTATCACTTCCACCTCAACTCCAACTCCCCGACTTCACCTCTCTCCGCCCGCCACGATGCTGCTCTTCGGTCTCGGGAATCTTGTCTACGGTGAGTAGGACCTGTTATATTCTATAACCATAACTGATCCATTCCTCTAGTGATTATTCTCATCATCAACGCCATTGCTGTCCTCTCCGAGGACCGCTTTCTCGCTCGCAGTACGTTCCTCCCCTCCCTTGTCAATCCCTAACGCCTTACCACGAAGCTTCCCTTGGGATTCATTTTCACTAATACGACGTCATAAAGTTGGATGGGGCCGAACACAAGCAGAGCCATCCTTTGGCACAACATACGATAGCAACAGCGTGAAGGCGAAGTCGATCAACCTAATTGCCAGTGTGCGGACAGTCATGCGCAGTACGTTCAACCTCTTCTCTCCCTCCATCAAGAACTGCTTGTCTCCGCATTCTCCTCGCAATGAGAAGAGCGGGAGAAAGCACCCTTACCAACCGAAGACCAGGCGGGAAGACCGCAAGCTACTCGAACGACCCAGCTAACGCGTAGCCACAATGACAGTACCCTTGATCGTCATCAACACATGCATCATCGTCTACGAACTGATTCTCGGCTGAAACACAAGTCCGAATCTATTACATTTCGACAGGCGCCGGCGCAGAACCATTCCCCTTCTGGCGCGCGCGCCTTCTCCTATCTTTTTTTCCACTGCCACCGCACAATGGCAGTTTGCAGTTTTTTAAGCGAATCGAATGAATCGAGTCGGGGCCTGGCGTGGCCTTTTATTTGCCAGACTCACCATAAGATATGTGGTACGATGTGCACGAGCACACAGCAAGCATACTAGAGCCGGGGGCATGCGACTAGATGGACAACTTTGCCAATTCGAGATTCCTAGCTCTCTATGGCTTTTGGTTATTAAAGGTCCTGTTTCTGGAGGAAAACAGGGTTATGGCTGTTGGTTGACAGCGGCATGTTGGCGTTGTTGAATGGATTCACAAGGAGGGCTCGGTGGTTGTATGGTCGGATATGGGCTAGAATGAGCCCATGCTGTTGCTCTGTTGATGCTTGCTTACGTGTCCGCCTAGTTGCATATACCCAGGATTCATTCCAGTCCGCAAACAGTATAAGGCAAGCCGCTAGGTATTTATGCCGTGATTTAGGATCTTGAGATGACCAGTGTGCTTTCTCCCAGCTACACCTACGATCATCCTGATATGAAGAGCCACGGAGCATCCGCAACAGGGAAGTCCAGGAAACGTTTGCTTCAATCGACGGCGAGGAAGAGTAGCAATATTGGGAATATCATAAGCCACTCTCGCCAGAATGGCAAGGAAATGGATAGCAAGGAGTCACGTCAAGCAGGCGTCAAGATGAAATCGCTCACGGCTTAAAATGAGGAAGTCAGAGTAGAAACACCATGTAGAACCCATTTCCCATGCTCGCCAGCATTGTAAACCCAAAGACAAAGCCAGGAGAAAACAAAAAACGCCTCATTTTGCGCCAGGCGGGAAGACTTCATCCGCGTAGGTATCATGCCGCCATACATGTTACAGAAATCAACAGCCATGAGACGCAGGAGCAAAAAGAAACAACTATGATCGGGCATCCAAGGGTCTAGAAAGACATGTCCGTGGGGAAATGTCCTTAGAAGAGACATCCACAGGAGAACGAATGGAATAAAAAAGATGATGGCACATACCATAAAAGCAAATGATGATACATCCATGGAAAAAGTTATGTGCAAACAGCAAATTGTGCTCATATGTGCATGGTGGCCCGGGGTATCTCTGAAACTCGACTGGAAGCTGGCAGATGCAAGAAAAAACAATGCTCCTTGCGATATATTGTTGAGATTCAAGACGCCTTTTTGAAGCTGAACGACCTCCATCGGGTGTGATGGCCGTTCTTTTCATGAGTGTGATGGCCGGGAGTGTGATCCTTGGTCGGGAGGTGGACCGTCCGAGAGGACAGCTTTGGATTGGAAATGGCGGGGACATCCTTCGGAGGCACCGGCGGTGGTTGGACGGGGTATGCCTCGCGAGCCAATGCCTCGTGGGCCGGTGCTTCAGGGACCGAAGCTGGTGGGTGCTCAATATCGGAAGTTGACACCCGAGGCTCTTTGTCTTTGCCCAACCGGTGGCTGATACTGCGGCTACCACGTTTCAGGAAATTGAGCGGTTTCTTCGGTGACCCGTTCTCGGCTCCAATGTCGGAAGTATCGGCTTTGCTCATCTCGATAGCCCTCCTGAGCTCCTCGGCTTCACGTCGGGCCTGGAGATGTCTCTGGTGGTCGAGTTCTCTGCGACGGTTCCTCTCTAGTTTATCATTGCGCTCGCGTTCTTCTTTCGCCACTTTCTCGGCTGCCTTTTCAGCGGCCTTGCGTTCCTTTTCCTCCCGAGCCTTCTCCTTCCGTGATTGAACATCACTTTTCTTCGGGCTCAGGACAGGAGGTGAGTCATCAGGAATAGGCGGCAAAGGTGGCAAAAGCGGTTGAGGATGCTGGACGGACTGCGGGGACGATGAATCGGGTTCCGAGGATTCGGGGTGAGCAGACATGGTAGGAGCTGTTGGCGTCCGACGGATGGGAGAAAACCGATTGTGATCGTCAGAAGGTAGTTGAGATGCGCTGTGTACATGGGCTAGCCCAGGAGATAATGGGTGTCCGTTTGTCCGGGCCCCCTCTCCAGCGTCAGCTGTTGGTGCGGCGGCGGTGGACGCCTGGTCCTCCTGGGCCTGCTCTCGCATAACAGCCTCCATGGTCGTCTCCTGATAGAAGAGAACGTAGGCACATGCCAGTCCCGGGCGATCTCCAAAGAAGTTGCGGACGTAACTCTTATCCACCGGCTCCACCAGCTCATCGTCAAAGAGTAACCAACCACGATCTTCTGTCTTGATGAGAGCAACATAGTGGCCATGATAGGGCCCGCCGCCGATGTGAACAACGACCGCATACAATTCATAAAGCCGATCGGGATCCTCGGCGTCATCAGTAGTGTTGAAGAGCCGGAGATGGTAGGGATAAACGACGCGATGAAACAGCTTCTGCAATCGCTGTAAATCCTCTGTATACTTGAAGCGCTTAAGATGTAAGGCCAGCACGCGGGGCAAACGCTTGATCTTCATGCGCTTCTCTGCTTCTTGAAGACCACCACAGTTGTCACAGTGAAACTTGTTCCTCTCGCAAAGCATCTCCTCTGCAGAGAACTTGCGTAAACAAGAGGTCACCGAGGAGTGCTGTTCGAGATCGACCGAGAGATCCAAGAATACCTCATCGCGCTGCGAGACCTTTTCGCAGGTCAGGCATTTGGTTTCTGAGGTCAAGGTTCCCTCAAACAGTTCGTGGACCCATCTTGTGGTGTTGGGGGATTTGGAACCGGAGCTACCGGTCAACATGCCCAGCGAGTCTGCACTGTCTGAGGGTGGCAGGGCTTTGTCGGCAAAGTTCTGCTTCGTCGCCTCCGCCTCGACATTGGACACCACTTCATTTAGGAGTAAATTCAAGAACTCGTGTGCATCCTGATGCATTGCCGTCCGGAACATTTCGTGCTCGCGCCGCAGCACCTCCAAGAACTGCTGTGGTCGGATAACACCGATCCGGGACTGACTACCCACCAGTGATTCAAAAATGTCCTTTAACGACGTAAAGAGAGATTCTGACATGCCGTAACTAGCGGCATTGTTCTTCGTTTCGAGGAGAGGAAGAGTCTGTAAGGCCACCTTCTTCTTGTATTCGGGCGAGTCTTTGTCTTCGGGCTTCTGCGGTTGGCTGGGAGGCACGCCAGCCTGGCGCGCCGAGGGGGCAGAAGCAGTCGCCTTTTGCTTGGCGGCCTGTGCCTCTGCTTCTAGATGCGCGTTTGGGTTTTGATATCGGAGGTTCTGGGCGAGTGCCGCCTCGAGACTGTCTAGCGGGGTGCGCCGCGGGTAGTTGATCACGGCCTCGCGGAAAGGAACGGAATAGTAAAGGCATTGGAGAATGGAGTTGCAGTAGCAAGTGTTTCCGTACTAGATGTGCGCGTGCGCACTGCGAGTCAGCATGGCTGTTTCACTACCGGAGAAACACGGCTCACGTTTTCCATGCCGAAGAACTTGTCACTTCCGTCACCACGGATGGGACCCATGTCCTGCATCCTTTTCTCCAGCGGACTGATCTGTGGGGTCTGAGGGTCCTTTTTGGGAGGCGCCGGGGAAGGCGAGGGGTTGGTGGGAGCCTGTATGAATCAACGGTCAGTGGTGGTCTCAATCAGAATGGTCCCACGAGGACAGGCCGAGGCATTGCTGCTGTGGCACCTGTCTCGGACAGGGTCAGGCTCGTCGAGATGGGAGGGCCACTTACCCCATTGCTCCGCGAGCTCTTAAAGAGCCCCTTCATGGTTGTTAAGAGTGCTCACAGGTCGCTCTTGGCTGCATGGAGAATCACCAGAGAGGGGTGTAACCGGTCGCGAGGGCGGACATGTGGAGGGAAGGGCGAAAGGAGGAGGAGGTGCAAGAGCGTGGAGTGTGTGCAGGGCGTGGAGGATGCCGATGGTGACGATGACCGGTGATGATGGGTGCCCAGGTGGAGGCCGTTGATGATCGGTAATCGGGACACACACTTTCTAGGAACGTTGAGTCGCCGAGAGGGTCCGGGGAAGTACTCCAAGGGAGGGAAACGCAGGAACCACCTGCAACCGTGGCAGACAAAAGAGAGAATCGGGCTGCAGGGAGTGTGAGAGGAAGATAAATGTGGCGCACTCCTCAGGGCGAAACAATACGCGACAAGAGGTGAGGTGAGAGGTGAGAGGTGAGAGGTGAGAGATGACGGCGGAGCGGAGAGGGCGGCGCAGGACGGGGACGACAACGACTAGCACTACCACGAGAATAAGACTAGTAGGAAATGTCGTAACGGTACACGAACAGGCAGCGAGGGCTCAATCATAATAATATTACTCCTCCTGCTACTACTAATCCCGGGACTTTCTCGCCCCGAAGGACGTAGATACGCCGACTCCTGGTCAGGCCTACACCCACCACGACCACTGATTATCGCGCCTTCATTTACTCCAGGGTGGGCCCTCTCGAATATCGCGCAAGTCATGCAGTGGAAACGTCCAGAAACGCCCTCCGCATCGCTCTTAGTCAGGAAACTCTGCTGAACAAGTCTCGAGCCACGTGGAGTCCTAAGGCAGGTACTCGTCCAATCGCCGATTTTCTCGCAATGTGTGCTTCGCCTGCCTCCTTCTGCGATTTGCCAACGTTGGCGCCCGGATATATCGGACTGAGCGAACGAGAATGAAAGAAAAAAAGAGGGGGGGGGGCTATGACATCCCTTCCTACCCATTGGCTCCTCTTTCCCCACGGCGACGGGCGACCGTGGAACTCTACCTGGACTGGCGCTAGGTCCTGACCAGGTAAGTCGAGGACCTCTCCGGATGCCTCAGTCGGGGCTCGTTCTTCGATTCCAGGTGTCCGTGAACTCTGGGCCCATTTCTGGCTGTTCTAACCGCCCTGACTAAGAATATCCCCTCCATCAACCGGTCGTCCATGATTGGCTGTGCTCACGGGCCATGTCTCCGCCCCTCGCATGGCGTGTGCGATGTCGCCAATAGTGTTCCACGCCGTGGGGAAATATCCAGCCGGTGGCGGTGGAGTATGTACGATTGTCCTTCGCAACGAGACTCGTCCGAGCCCTTGCGGCCTAGGTCGAGTATCATTTGCGGGGTTCCCATCGTGCTCTGCAAGGGAGAACAATGCCCAAAGGCAAGAGAGATACAACAACAATGATAAGCTGGTGACCTCCAACCCAATTCATCGGCCGCGCGACCCTTCGAGATCGGTGGCGGCGAGTTTCCGAACTGCGCCCCGAGGGAATGGTGGTCTCAGTAAGTATAGTGCGCCCATCTGCGACCTTATCAAAATGCATACATTTCATAGGCTCCTTGCGGAGCCCAGCGCGCTAAGCAACTGGGTGTGCGCAGCAACATTGTGACCCTCATGTCCCATCCGCAAGGATCAGGCTCGATATGCCCTCCCCCAAATCGGGGTCCGAACCCGTCGGCGCGAGGCAGCGGCGTGCTCATTGGAAGAATGTGGAAGAATGGAGTACAGAGGAACCATCGCCACGGATTCAGGCTGGCTGACTGCAGCGACTATCCCGAGCGTTGGCCCCATCAGAAGGGGGTATATCTCGTGGCGGGGGTGGCACTCCGCAGGTTGATTTAACCACGGCCACGGTGAGCGGCCACAAGTAGCGACAGCCGGTGCTACTCGGAGCACGGTGCTTGGCGGCTTAGAGAAGCCGAGCCCAGCCGAAAGAGTATGTAGTGACGGGGTGAGTTGAGTTGCCTGACCCTGGAAGCATCCAAGGGTGGGTTGTGATGGCCAGCGGTGCCTTACTGATCAACGACATGCGCTGAGATCAAAAGAAGTCCGATCTTCTTTGAGGATGCACCACTGCCATCTGTGTATATACGCCCGCACTGCCACAGCTCGTCCGCTTCAGCCACAGATTCGGTATTGATAGCACCACAAAGTAAATGATCTTGAATAACATTGTCATAATGTATGGGCTTCTTGTCAATGGAGATGTCTCCCATTGCAAAACACTACCCGGCTGCCTATAATAATGGTCGGAGAAGTGGAGTGACATACGAATGTATCACTGACTATACATATACTCCAAGCCCCGGATCAATCATCGGAAAAACCCACCCGAAGCAGAGAGAACCCCCGGTCAACCCAATTCTGGCAACCAGTTTTCGCCAATGTGCGCGCTGCTTTTATGACGCTCCTTCCTGGTCCCCTGCGCTCTGCACGACGAGCCATTGTCGACTCCTTTGGTGCGGCCATTTGGTGTCCTCTGACTCATTTGCCTGCCCAAGGCCTGCGTGCCGCCTCGAATCAAATTTGTCTCCGTGCCCCCACCATCCCCCACCACCAAATCTATCCCCGCCGCACTCGTTCCTTTTCTTCAACCCCTCGCGCCGCCTCGCTCGACACAATCATGCCTAAGGATAAGGGTTCCTTCAATCTGAAGACCCCGAAAGGGACTCGGGATTGGGCTGCCAGCGACGCGTTACTCCGAGACCGCATCTTCACCACCATCGCCAACGTCTTCAAGCGCCACGGCGGCACCGCCCTCGATACCCCCGTATTTGAGCTGCGAGAGATCCTGGCGGGCAAGTATGGCGAGGACTCCAAGCTCATCTACGACCTACAAGACCAGGGTGGCGAGCTCTGCTCCCTGCGCTACGACCTGACAGTGCCCTTCGCGCGTTGGCTCGCCATGAACACGGACGTTCGCAACATCAAGCGCTATCACATCGCCAAGGTGTACCGTCGGGACCAGCCTGCCGTCAGCAAGGGCCGTATGCGTGAGTTCTATCAGTGCGATTTCGACATTGCCGGCGCCTTCGATCCCATGGTGCCCGATGCGGAAGTGCTGCGCATCGTGACCGAGGTGTTTGAGGAGCTGGGCTGGAACGGCCGGTATACCATTAAGATCAATCACCGCAAGATTCTGGACGGTGTCTTTGCGGTGTGCGGTGTGCCAGAGGACAAGCTTCGGCCCATCTCCAGCGCCGTCGACAAGCTGGACAAGATGCCGTGGGCCGATGTGCGCAAGGAGATGGTGGACGAGAAGGGTCTGGATGGTGCGGTTGCGGACCGCATTGAGACATATGTCATGAACAAGGGCTCCCGTGAGCTGCTTAACAAGCTGCTTGACGATGAGACCCTCACTGCCAACGCCTCCGCCAAGGCTGGTCTAGAGGATATGGCTCTTATGATGGACTATCTGGAGGCCTTTGGTGTTCTGGATAAGATTTCGTTCGACATGTCATTGGCTCGAGGATTGGATTACTACACCGGGGTGATTTACGAGGTTGTCACTGAGGGCTCCGCTCCCCCTGTGCAGTCGGACGCCCCGGAGGCGCAGAAGCTGCAGAAGTCCGGCAAGAAGGACAAGGCTAAGAGCCTCGAGGACGAGGATCGGTCTAACGATCCCACTCTGGGCGTGGGCAGTGTTGCCGCCGGTGGTCGCTACGACAATCTGGTGGGCATGTTCCTGCCCAAAGCTCAGATTCCCTGTGTTGGTGTCTCGTTCGGCGTCGACCGTATCTTCTCCATCACCAAGGCTCGTCTCGAGCGCGATCAGAGCAACCAGACCCTCCGAAGTAGTGAGGTGGATGCCTACGTAATGGCCTTTGGTGGCAAGGGCTTCAATGGCATGCTCAAGGAGCGTATGGATGTCTGCCAGCAGCTGTGGAACGCCGGCATCAAGGTAAGCATCGTTCTTCTCCCATGTTGTCTTCTTGTGTGTGCATACTAATCCCCTCGCCACAGGCCGAGTTCTCTTACAAGCTGAAGCCCAAGCTGCCCCAGCAATTCAAGGCTGCCGAGCAAGGTGGTATCCCCTTCGCCATCATCCTCGGTGAAGAGGAGCTCGCTGCCGGCAAGGTCCGTATCAAGGAAATGGGTCTCCCCGACGGCCACCCCGAGAAGGAGGGCGTCGAGGTCGAGCTGGCCTCTGTGGTTCCCGAACTCCAGTCTCGTCTTTCCCGGAAAGAAAACGGTGCGGTCGCCAGTCTATCACAACAACTACAGGCTACGCAGGTCTAAAAAGCAAAATACGGGCGTTCGAATCCTTCCTATCTCTTTCTGTCATTCCCCTGGCCATGGTTAGCAGTCCCCTTGTCATCCAAAATATATAGATTTCACCTCTTCTCCATCTCTTTTCCCTTTGACCTCTTGCATATGCCCGAATCATTTGGATAGACTCGGGTGGTCTACTCAAAGCACAATTTCCGTTGTTCGCACACAGAGAACAGTCTTTATGTGATATACCAGCGGAATCGCCAATACCCAATTCGTTGCATTCTTTTTCGTGGACTACCCTGCCTGCATTCGCCTATGTATTGTGCAGTGCTGGACAGTGGATGTTCTTTTCAAATTTAGATGGATCATTACCTGCGGTGGATCAGCCTAGGCTTCAAATGTCTACGCTATTGCATGAGGCGCTCAACTCTCTCTCAATAAGCACACCTTCTCTTGGTTGCACAATGAAGCCTTTAAATATCGACTACCAGCAACGAGACGCCCGGGTAGTCTCTACCCAAAGTAGTATTCGGCACCTATCGGGAAACTTTTGCTAGATTAGTCGTGAGTATGCAGGTACTAGCATGACCGGCTCGCCTACCGAATACCCTCCCTCCCAGCCCAACATGAAAAGAATGGCCATTTTCTTACTGGACAAACCCGTCAATACCTCTCCACGTGATCGGCTCATCGGGCGCCCCGCCCGATCCCCAGCGAGACCGGAGCCGCGGCCCGATAAGATAGATATAGTTCTGCGTCTCGATTGACAGATAAGCTGCTCGCTCCCAGCAATTGACAATATAAGGGCCATCGTACAGCTGCCAATTGCTTCTGATCTGTTTCCCCGTGTCTGAAAGAGCGCCGGCCTTACTGAGCAGCTGCCCAGACCCACCCGATCATCTGCAAAATGGCCTCCAGCAACCCCTCATACCTCATTATCGGCGCGGGAGTCTTTGGCGTGTCCACTGCCTACCATCTCATCCAGAAGTACCCCAATGCGTCAGTGACGCTAGTTGACCGCGACGCATACGACGCCGAGTCCCGCGTGGCCGCGTCCTGGGACTGGAACAAAGTTGTGCGCGCCGACTACGACGACAAGGTCTACTGCAGGCTCGCGCTCGAGGCGCAGGACATTTTCGCCTCGGATCCCCTCTGGCAGCCTTATTTCCACCAGACTGGCGTCTACTGGACGTGCCGCAGCGACTATGCCCAGAATGTCATCACCCACCACAAGGAGCTCGGCCGCAACGACGACATCATCGCCCTGCCCGTTGCCGAGGCCCGCAAGCTGTACGGCGGCCTATTCGACGACGCGGACTACACGGGCGTGAAAGAAGTCCTCGTGAACAGGGCGAGCGGCTGGGCCGCCGCGGGCGACGCCCTGCGCGCCGTCACGAAGAAGTGCCTGGAGCTGGGCGTCAAGTACGTGACCGCCGACGTGGCGAGCCTAGAGTTCGACGGCCGCGGGTCCTGCACCGGCATCAAGACGAGAGACGGAGCGATCTTGTCGGCGACGCATGTCGTCGTCGCTGCGGGCGCGTTCACGCCCACGCTGCTGGAGTGGAGCGCCGCGAAGAGCGGCAATCCCGGCCTTCGGGCTGGAGAGCGCATTGTGGCTGCCGGGATCACGACGGGGATGGCGCAGCTCACTGAGGCGCAATATCAGAAGTTCAAGGACATGCCTGTAGGCTTTCAGGGGTACACCCCCGACGAGGGTAAGTGGGCTCTGGGTGCGAGGTATAGGCGCGGATGCCCGCTGACTGGCAACAGGCAAGCCCTTCATTGGCACCCTCCCTCCTACCCAGGATGGAGAGATGAAGTGGTGGGGATCGAAGATCTTCACGAACACTCGCGAGGTGCTGCCGGGCCGTCACCTCTCTTCTCCCCCACCTACACACGACTACAACCAGTGGAAGGTCCCCGGTCCTTTGAAGCAGGACATCGTTGAGGCGAGGAATCTATGGTACGGACCGAAGAGCGCGGATTGGAAGATGACCAAACACCGAATCTGCTGGTGAGTAGCAACCTCCTCCCCTCAACGCGATGATGATTACCGATCTAACACCTGCTAACAGGGACGCTTTCACCACCACCTCCGACTTTATCATCTCTCCTCACTCGGCCTCCAAGGGTCTCTACGTCGCCACCTGCGGCTCATTCCACGGCTTCAAGTTCTTCCCCGTACTCGGAAAGTATGTCACGCAAATGCTTGAGGGCGAGTTGGCGCCCGAATTGGTGGAGAAGTGGGCTTGGGACCGACAGCGGCCGGATTCGTCTCAAAACGTGGAGTACCCGAATGCTGAGATGAAGCATCTCTTAGCGCCTACAGCGAAGCTGTAGTGGGAACTGGAAGGGCTATCTATGAATGTCGCATTGGGCATCGTCGGCGCACTAGCGTAATGTAATTGACATAGAATCGCGATGCACTAACAAGCATGAATATAATGAGTTCACGATTGCACAATCTGTTCCGGTCCTTACTTCAATGCTGAGACGACAACCCCCAGAAAACTCTGTTTCTTTTCTTTGTTGTGTGGATAGAACAAAAAGACGAGGGGAATTCTCTGCGTAAGATTTACCATATAGGGTTGCTCTTCGGGAGAAAGCAGCCGATCTAGAGAAATAGCTTTAATTCCATTTGCAACCGGGCACTCACTCGAAAGAACAGGGCGAAGGTGCCTATACAAATTGTTCGTTCCACCTTTCTCCAGGAGGAAGAGATGAATTATAATTTTAGTGCCTTGGTGTCAAAACACCAGAATTAACCCTCTGAGTGTTAGATAGAAAAGGCACTATTTTTCGAGGTAGAAAAAAGGAAACTAGATGTACAGTGAATACACATACAGAAGACCTATGCAAACCGCTGTCTAGTAGCCCTCCGCGTTCTTCATCAAGAAAGATTTGACAAAGGGCAACCGGTCGATAACATCCAAGCCGAAGCTCCGCGCCCATGAGATAGGGTTTTGTCCCGGGACCGTATACATCTTATGCAGCAGATCGCAGGCGCCCCCAATCTTGGCATTGGGCAAGTATCGCTCGCAAGAGTAGCGTTCAAGGGTGAGGAGGTCACCAATATCCATACCGTGGGATACGGCGTACTCAATTGTCCGCGAGAGCGCCGCCACATCGGCCAAGCCCAGGTTCAGGCCTTGGCCGGCAAGCGGGTGGATGACGTGCGCTGCGTCACCGACGAGTGCGACACGCGGGGAGATGTACTGCGCTGCGTGGCGGAACCGTAGTGGGAACGAGGCGACGGTTCCTGTTTGCACGCCCGTTGCAAGGGGGGGTATTCGTGAAGGGAGAGGGGTGTGTTGGAGACGCCAAGCTAGTTCGTCTTCGTGGGACGTGGATTCTGAGGTTGAATTCTGTATGCCCATCATATACGACAGGTCAGTCATGGAGAGGCGGAAGGCGGCGTTGACCATGGCGAGGAAGGCCGGTGTAGGGAGGGACTTGAGATAGGCAGCGTGCTCGGGGGTTGTTGACCAAACCAAGGTGGCGTGGTTGTTTGGTAGCGGGAGCAAGGCAATTGGACCACCAAGCGCAGGCAGGAAGCGCTGGTACGCCGTGCGGAGGTTTGCTGGGAATGGGGTTCTGTCGGGGTCTGCGAGGGCTAGCGTCGCGACGATTCCATGCCGGTTGTAGTCCCAGCCCTGAGTGGTGATGTCGGCGAACGAGCGAACGGGACTGTTAATTCCATCGGCGCCAACCAGGAGTCTCGCAGCGATTTTTGAGGGCTGTTGTGCCTCAGCTCCGGGTCCTGTGGGCTTGACAGACAGCACCGGCCAGGCAGAGAGGTCAGGCCCACCAGTCTCCTGCAGATCGCGTCCGTTCTCAATAGACGCAACAGTAGTATTATAGAACAATGTCAGATTTTCTTCACCGGAAGCGTTGATCCGGCCCAGCATCGCACGCACAAGATTCGCGTTCTCTGTCATTGTGGCAACGGTGCGCATATCTTCAAACGCAGGCGTCTCCGAAGACCAGTCAAAGGATATTCGCGACCCGGTCTCGCCATCCCACACCTGCATTTCCTGATAGTCCTGCACTCTGTCGACAGCGAGATGCTCCCAAGCACCGATCTTGCGCAAGAACGAAACAGACGAGGGTGTCAGACTGCTGACGCGGTTGGAGAACTGATCCGACTCGAGATTCCATGCGCGGGCTTTTCGAAGGTCCTGGCTTTCGACGAGGGCGACCCTAAGCTTTGAAGTGATGGGTGAAGCTCCTAATATAGTTACTGATTAGTTTAAATTTGCTTCCATTGTGCTTGTCATGCTATGACGTACGAAGTGCAGCCACAAGCCCGAGGCCCGCCGGACCACCGCCAACGCAGACAACGTCGTAGATGTCGGGGGATTGATCAAGCTTGGTGCCGAATCGCCGTCGACCAGCCCCAATACCATGTCTGCAAGACGGGCAGATATACGGCCGCGAGGCGGCTCTTGAAATTGGACGCATTGTGCTTGGGGATTGAACGAGAGGAAGATCGGATGATCGCGAAAGAGGTGTCAGGATGGGAGGGGACCCGACCAATTGGAATCGAGAAGTCTGTCTTGCTATTCCGCCCAATCTGCCAATATAGGGGGCGTACGCTTAACTAATCATAACATACAGGAAAAGGATAAACTATTAATGCGAGTCTCCACAACTCATTCCAACACACTCACCTAGCCTTCTATCCCCAAGGGCAGCTGCACCTATATCGGCGCCCGCAGGGCCCCGTTCGCTCTGAATCGCTCAAATCTGCAGTCTTTCCAAACCAGCATCTGTTTCCTCTTTGGGCCAGTCGATCAGATGACTCACGTCCAGACGTGTGGTCAACTAGACACTCGACGAACTCGGCGCGAAACTCGCTATCTCGGACTGATCGCAATAAGGCCTAACGAAAGCCTAGGCGGCGCTTGCGGTGGTCATCTGAAGAGGCGGACCTTCTGCTGGAGTTAAGAAGAGACAAGCAGCGACCGTGGTCAGAGGTGGTGAAGTTATTCTCGGACCGATATCCGGGAAGAAGCTCTGGTTCAATCCAAGTATACTGGAGTACGAACCTCAAAAGCACGACGGAATAGGGTTATACCAGCACCAGAGGCAACATTAAACACCATATGCGCGATGCAGATGTAATAGAGCATTATTAGCTACCGTGGCGTGCCTCTTAAGTCCCGAAACCGGAGTCACCTTCAGAGGCACGATCTATTTATAACTGCTGTTAATTTACACCGTTATCATCCCGCTGTCTTCATCTTCAGTACTCTTGAAGATGCTGTCAAGATGGATATGGAAATGACTGCAAACATTCATTCATTCCGGCAACATTTTCAGCCTTGTCCAGCAGTTCTGAAAGCGTCAAATTCTATACAATGCTGCGTTTCATTCGTGAGAAGCTCTACCAGGAACACTTTACCTTTGCAACTCAACTACCACTATTATCAAACCGGGAAACAGAGCCTAGAAATCACCATCGAATTAACTAAGTGGGCGTATAGCTTGTGTGTGGTGTTAGTATAAGAGACAGAAGGGCGAAAGGGGTCAACAAGCACCACGATCAAGATCTGGAACTCGTATATTGATTCATTGAGCGGGGCAGGACTAGAATCGAAAGTACTCAAATTTCATTTTCTTTCAGCTCTAATATTGGCCAGAGTCTCCTTTCAAAGTGCAACAAAATTTGGTTCTATGAAGTAGCCTTAGCTCACGAGCCCCATGACATGGGGGAAATCGAGCGCTTCTGAGCCGTTCTCGTCGTTGCTGGCCCCCGAGGAAGATCCCCAGTATAGAACGGGTGACGGAGGTCGATTTGGGTATCTCACGTCTCTAAATCTGCTCATCAGGTAGCCCACACTGCCCAAATTAACGCTGTTCTCCCAACTTTGCCGTCTAACAGGGAACTCGACTTCCTCAAGGTCAATGACTACCACTTGTCCATTCTTGCAGAATAAAAAGTTGCCCAGGTTCAGATCACAATGCTCAGCTCCGTATTTGTGTAACTCCCTGAAAGCTTTCTCAAGTTCAGACTCAACAGTTTTCTCTGGGACAGTTGATTCATCAAATTTGGCGAGATCGCGCAGTGTAATCCCTTCGGCCTCTGAAAGTATCAAGGCCGGGCACTCATTGAAAGAGCCCTGGCCAAATAGAGTTGGAATCACGACGCCTTGAAGTTTTTGCAGCCTCTCGTAGGCAGTTATCTCTTCGCGAAATCCAGCCTCCCGTTCCCGTTTCTCTTGTTTAAAAATGACTGTTTCTGGAAGCCCGTGATGGGACTCCTCGAGTTTCAAGCGATATATGGTCGGGCGAAGTTGATTCAGCAGCTTATTCCTCTTCACGGTGATACGTCTGTCGCCAAAAATGAGTGTCTATAATGTATAAGCTCTACTTTACCATCCACTTTGAATCTTTTAACAGAGCCTTATTGGTAATTGTGCTTGTAAGGGCATGATATCTATGAGGTGTAGCTCAAGACGCGATGAAGGAGGTAAAGAAGTAGGAAGGGATGGAACTGAATGATAAGATGGTTATGGAGTAGTTATGGGTTTGATTACTAATGGAAAATACCACTAGTTAGTTACAATATTGCATGGGTGGATATATGTTACCTAGAACTACCCAGAGTTGATATGGGTTTACAATATAATACAAAACATAGCAATTTGAAGGCCGCTGATCAGCCCGGCCTAATCAGCTGTATAAAAAGGGGTCGGGTTGACAGATACTGGTATATGCTAGTATTGAGGTATTCTATTAAGATGCAATGATGTGTGTTCTAGCTGGATCTCGCTGTTGAAGCATTGTCAGATCGAAAGTTCAGGATCCAATCGTTCCAATCAACCCCTTATATGACTTGGCCAGCACACAGCATATGCGCTAAAACTGAAGTACATTTAAAGAGGGGAACCCTGTCAGTTGAACCAATGACGAGACAACAACACGACGTAACCACATATTGGGGCTAAAGAGAGCTACATAACTGGGCAAGATAAAATATTAACTCCCCTCAGCCTGGGTATAATTACTTTTTTTTTTTAATTGTCTTGCGCTGAGACTAAGCTGGTCTAGTTTCCACGAAGGTCTTTAGGTGATGGGATATGCTTCCCTATAAGATAAGATGGTAACTTCCTGGTCATGCTAACTGGAGGTTCCTGCTTCTTGCATCAGCCTTTTCGTTGGTCCTTTCATTCCAAAACACCCGATACGATTTTCAGATCCTTACTCCCGAGCCCCGCTGAGATGTTCAGTGATCTAAGCCCGATGCCCTCCAATGAAGTCTCGATACCAAATTCAAAAATAATTAAAGATTCAGTCGGGATATTTGAGCAACAGCTCAGAAACGAATGGGTCGGCAAAAAATCCCCAAAGGCACGAAGAAAAAGCTTCAGCAAATAGGGGTCTCCGATGCCACTGGAGCAGACCGAATCTTCTTCGATAATGGAGGGCTCAACGCTTGGATAGCATTCCTTCTTACGACAGAGGGACAAGCCCATTTCAACGGCCGACATAATAGATCTGTCACTATTGCTGCCTTTCAACAACTGCCTACGGCTGACAAAGCAAAAGTCGTGAAAGCAGTAGCCAGCAAACAGCCACATCCCAGCGTTAGAGAGGCCATTCGCATCATGTCGAAGACTTTTGAAGATGCCGGTATGCGGCCCATGTATTTTGCTCTTTTATTCTAATAAGATAGCTAGGGATCCTGGACGATCGGTTAAATGATCTTACTCATCAACGCCTTTCGCTAGCCGAGAGTTCGACGGGAGAGGCAAATGTATCCCCTCAGAACAACATCTCAAATACCCCGAAGAATTCATTGGATCCTGGCGCTTCTCAACATCTAGTTTTCGAAAGCTGCTATAACTATGGATTTTTCTATTGATGGGCTAGTGGATTGTCTCATGAGCTTGGCAATCTATCACACAAAGGTCGAGTATTTAGCCTTGTCGGAGGGGACCCGTCCAATTGGAATCAAGGAGAAGTCTGTCTTGCTATTCCGCCCAATCTGCCAATTTAGGGGGCGTACGCTTAACTAAGTATAACATACAGGAAAAGATAAACTATTAATGCGAGTCTCCATATCCTGACAAGGGATGTCAACAATGCAAACAGCAAACAGCAATCCGATCTACACCAGTATTTGTCAGGGAATCGTACGATTCAAATTTCCACTGCCGCGAGAAATGATGGTATTGCGGGTATGAAATGGTAAGAACAAACTAGCTAAAGGAATAATTGGTCATCAACAGCTATACCAAACCGATCCAAATTCATAGACAGCCCAACCCATTGGCCTACCGAGCGCCCAGAGCAGCTGCGTCAGCCTCAAGGCCAGCGACGTCAGTGTCGCCCTCCATTTCCGCAATGAATCGCTCCCAGGTCGAGAGAACACCTTGGTAGAAGTCGATGTGAGACTCAGCGAAGGACCCAAGTGAGTCCCGGAACTCGACGGCCTTGATGCGTTCAAAGTCCGCTACTTCGCGAACGACTTCTTCGTCAAACATTTCGGACGTGGTCTTGGCCGATTCAACCTCACGAGTAAGTTCGTCGATGCGCAGCTCGAGCTTGCGGACTTTCTCACGGCGGGATTGTTCATGATCCACCCCACGCATATCCTCCATCTTTGAGCGGATAAAGGAAGCTGGAGAAGATGTAAGTGGGTTGGAAGCGTAGTAGGAAGCCGGGTTGGAGGAAAGGGTGTCGCGCTCGGCCACTGCTTTGTTGCGGTAATCAACCAGGGCTTCGAAGTCGAGCTGCTTTTGTTCTCGGGTCTTCAGGAGTTGCTTCACAGATAGGATATATGCCTCCATGTCGCGCAGTGAGCCCAAGTAGTTTTGGTCCGTATGATCCTTGAGCTCATGCAGCCCGCGCGCAGTCTCCTCAACCGAAGCAGCGAAGACTTGCAGAGGCATTTCCACTGCGGGTTCGAGAGGCACGAGTTTGCGGAATTGTGTTGCCAGCTCTGTGTAGTCCGTTTCCAGGTCGGACTCGCGTCGGGCCACCCGCGCCACAGTCTTCTCCACGTGCGACAGATCCTCGTCGAGCTTATCTGCCTTCTCCCGCACTTCGATGAATCGCCGATCTGGTTTATGCACCTTTGTGAAAGCGTTGACAAACGTATCAGTGAAATTATCAATCATCCTGTTCCCCGAGTTTTCTGAGCTAGCAGTAGTCGACCCGCGAGTCGAGTGCAGCCGCATATGGGCATTCCAGTCTGGCGACTCAAGGAAAATAGTAAGAAGCGGCGCACGGCGAAGCACCGGATGTAGTGTCAGACGTTTGAGAAATCGATGCAGCGACCATGCGCGTCGTGTTGTGAACTCCGTACCGAATCGGTCTCCCCGTACGTACTCCATCTTGTGCTTGTCCGGCAGCGGCGGAACCGCGCATGCTGGGTATTCGCGGTAGAGTGTCTTGTACAAGAAATAGAAATCGGTAAATCGTCGCCGAATAGTAAATTCAGACTTCTGAAATGACTTGAAGTCGGTCTAGAGTGCCACGATGTCAGCGACGGGCTGTTTTAATAGAGTCAGGATGCCGAGAGTCTGCAGGCAGCAGCACCTCGATGCCCCCCGCAGTCCAGGATCAAAGAAAAGATGGCACATACATGTGTTGAAACCAAATATGAGATATATGCGTCTTTTGTACCGTCATTCTCCTTCAGAGGTGAGTCGACCCGGCACTCGAGCACACCGTCTCCGATTCCAGCCAGGTCGACGGCGTCGGCCAGCGGGCCGGCCTGGGGTTCCTCGGGGGCCGAGCTCATCCTCCTCTTGCCATTGGTGTCATGGTCATATCCATGTGGCTGCTCTGCATCCGTGCCTGAGGTCGTTGGTCGGGAGGCATCGCTGTCTGCATCTTGCTTCCAGGAGACACTGTCGAAGTCGTCGTGTTGATCCATCGCGGGGGCGGGAGGGTGTCGTTCAGCCGTGAGCGCCCGGCGAAACGAAAGCTGCTTGACCTCAGCGAAGTGGTTGAGCCGTGAAGGGTAAAACGATGCAGGTCCGAGTGCGATAGGAGATGTGAAACGGGGCAGAGGCGGGAGGAGCTGTGGGAGCTGGGATTCAGATGATTGTCGGTTCCCCAAGGCGGAGTCCCCGAAGCGGCAACGTCGTCATCGCTGTTTTATCACCGAGGGGCCCCTGCATCGTATTGTTGTTCAAATAGAACTCAAGACACGTACTCATTTCTAGTTCAAGATCTGCATGCAAGCATCCCTACATAATCGGTTTATAATTCAAAAAAAAAATGTCATTATAGACAAGCCCTTGATTCTTTCATATAACTTCCCCTCGCCCGGTCATTTTGAGAGTAGACGCTATTATCCGTACTGCCGAGGGGAATAATGAACACAGTCCGTAGCACCCGAGAATCAAATTGAGATCTCGTAAATATTGACAAAATGCTCTTATGTTCCTGTCATGAAAATAGTGCTGGATATACAGACGTCTGGCAGCCAATTGTCTCTATGGCGGTACATAATGCTGCCCTTGAACCGACATAGGCTTAATATAACACAAACAATAAGAATGACCGGGCCCAATGCAAAATGAACTAGCCAATATCAATCACGGCCTATCAGAGAGGAGATGGCTGTCTGGGTTGTCATCCTCGCCTTCCTTCTCTGATATATTAGCTAGTCGATCCTGGTATGGTTCGTCGTCATCACTGAAGACTTCATCGTCACTCTCTCCAGCGAAGGCATTATATAGTTCACCTCCACGACGCTGAGTGCGACCACCTACACCCGTCATGGGGCGCATCTCGTCCTCGTCCTCAATCACCTCGAAATCATAGTCGTCCTGGGGGTTGGTGCGACGACGCTTGAGCCGCTGGAGCTGGAAGTAAACTCCTAGGCCGATGAAGAAAACAATGATCATAGCCAAGGATGCGTATATCCAGATTTGAGTGCGCTTGGAAGTCCCAAAAGTGGGGAGATAGGAAGACAGATAGTTATCGGAGGCCGCAGTGGTGGTAGGAGCAGCGACAGTGCCGTTGGTAGTAGTGCCGTTGTCAACTGGCAATTTCTCATCCTCCACTTCGCCTTCTACACCCGTCGGTTGAGCAGCTGGCGGCTGAGCAGCGGACGGCTCGGGGGGCTTTTGGTTCACTGGTCGGTCGTGATGGTCATCTGGGGCACTGGCAGGGGGCTCAGTTTGGACTGGGGCGGGTTCCACAGTGGTGGTAGCCACATGGGCATCCTCGTAAGGATGATCATCATCGCTCTCCTCGGGCAATGGGTGAAGGGGTTGGTGGGTTCCATCAATGGCTTCGCCCCAGAGATTGAGTCTCCAATCAATGAATTGACCAGAGAACTCGTTCACCTCGGTATCCTTGACAATGACAGTCCATTCGCCCACAGGCGACTCACCCCTAGATTGCAAATTAGTCAAGAAGATCCTCGGTCGATCAGATGAGCCGGATATACATACCAGTGAGCAACCGACATAAAAGTCCAGTCCTCATAGCCGGCGTCTTCGGTATCACCTTCGCGAACAACGCTGAGATAACTGACAATCCCGGAGGGACTGTGCAATTCTACACTAATATCACCACGCCGAGTATGGTTGACATTCATGGTAACAGTCACATGTTCGAGGCGGGCAAAGTTGGCCTCCTTTGCTTGGTCGCCAGTCACCACATACCGGCTGAGCAAACCTTCAGAGCCTTGGGGGATGTTCTGATGGACGCGCAGCCAAGGAGAAATGAACCAGGCCTGCGGCTTCACAAGTCCCCAAGTGCGAGCTTTTTGGACCAATGTGTAAGTATCAACCTTTCCAAAGCCCCATCGGTGGCTGAACTTCCGGCCCGATGGGAGGAGCTGCCAGCTGCCATCATCTTCGCTCACGGGAACAGCGGTTTCTAGCATTAGGTATTGAACATCGCGCCAAGTCAATTCTGGCCGCGCACTGAGCGCAAGGGCCACTGAGCCAGCGGCTAGAGGACCAGCCGCCGAAGTACCGCCGTGCATCGAGTAGCACTTGTCCGCACCCACGTCGGTCGTGTGGATAGCGTCGCCAGAGCCACTGCTGTAGGCGACAACCAGCTGGGCAGAGCAAGACTCCGAGTAAGACGGGTGGTTTCCTTGTCGGTCAATTGCACCAACCGTGATACTGTAGATACTGTTGGTGTATCCGTCGAAGTTGCAGTTGTCACCGAACATGGCGCCGTTGCCTGCAGCGAACACAAAGACTGAGCCCTTTCCACTTCGACCTTGCTGTACACCGTTGACCATTGCTCGCTTGATCAGAAGACCAGGTGCATCCATGGTGGCACCGTCGTCGGGGGGTCCCCATGAACAAGAGTAAATGTCGTTCTTCTGAAATTCGTAGTTGATGGCGGCAGCCTCATCAACATCGTCAATAGGCCTTGACAAAATCCGAATCCCCGACACTTTGCCATCGTATGCCACCCCAACTCCACAAATGTCATTCTTTGCTGCTGCGATTTCCCCTGAGCAGCGGGTACCATGCTTATCATCAAACAGAAGAGGCCGAGGTGCGGCCGAATGCTCATTGAAATCCCAAGACCCCTCTGCAAAGTAATTGGGCTTGAGGTCGTTGCTGTCCATGTCCAACCCGTCGTCAACCACTGCCGTGGCAATCCCGTGGCCCGTTACACCCTCTAGCCAGACACCGGTGACATTAAGATCGTGACCCGGCTGCTGCACGTTGAACAGATGCCATTGGTCTCGGAATATCGGGTCGGTGATCCCGAGTTTAGACATGATGTCGTTCTGAGTCGCAATTGCGTTCTTGTCCGGGTCCTGAGCGAATCGCGAAGTCAGGGCCTCGGGGGGAGGCGGTGCTCGCTTCTGGAGTCGTTGCCGGGGCCGTTCGAGCTTCTGCGACCACAAAATTCCATGTAGGGAGTCCTCACTTCGAGATGCGCTGTTATCCCCTGACCGCCGCCGAAGCTTTCGCCCGGCCCTGAGATCATCCAACACAGCATTGAAATCGGAGCTCTGCTCCCGTGGTAACGAGAAGGTGTGATGACCGGCTAGCTCTCCAATCTGCCCTTCATGCCTGGCGCCTAGGACCCGTGCGACGTGGGAGGGAGGAGTGGCGTCGTCTAGGTGGAGAGCGAAAAAGTCGCGTGAATCATGGGAGCGAGGATGTAGGGTACCGGATGCGGCACCAGCAAGGCCCAGGGCGACGGCGATGCCGCCAGCGACACGCATGATGGGTATGAATGGTCGGTGTTTAGAGGCAGGCCCTTGGGTAGTCCTTGCACGATCAGGCTCGGGTGGATCGAAGCGCAGGTGCCATGAACGGTGCCTCACTCGAGACAGACAAGATTCCAACGATTAAAAGGGGGCGTTGTTGGCGAGTGGGTGGAAGGAGAGACGGAGTGGCGAGTCGTGGACAGGAGGAATAGGAGGATCGTCGGGAGCGCGGCGGAGTTTTGTTGCCTGCCGGATTCAGCGGTACCGTCCACACCGACTATGGGGGCCTCGAGGCGTCGGTGCCAGTCTTGAAGACTTTCTTTGATGCTTTTCAAAGAACACGGTTGCCCGTTGTCGATCCCTGCATGTCCGACCGTCTTCTCTACAGGGGACCAAGTACTCGTCCCTACTCGGAAAGCTTACGTATCGGCGCCTTGGGGCGAAACCAGGCACCCTCATAGCCCCCCGTGGACGCATCGGGCCGTCAATAATGATGCCCTTGGGTGGCACTGCAAGAGTCTCCTAGTTTGTCGGTTTCCTTGCATGAACGAAAGCTCGGATGGCCAGAGGTTGAGGTCCAGTTGTTGATGAAGCATCGAAACTGTACCGTCGACAAGCCGAGGTGGGCGGCATCGATTGAATGTAAACATGTTTGATCCTCGTGAGCGAGACACGGTCCAGATCTCATCCAGAATTCTATTATTCCATTCTTTCCAACACAAAATCCTCCGATGCCACGCATTCAAGGGTGTAAACGAGGCGAGGACGGCCTGCAGCAGCCAATGATGGCGGCCCCGCGCGAAGGCTGGGGAGCCAAATACCAGCCACCGGGATATCGCGCGATGTATAGAGCTGCGCAACACTCATTTTTTTCTGCCTGGCCCATCTCCCTCTCCCCTTTCTCCTTCTATCCTTCCATTCTTCAGTTTCTTGCTCCCCCCCCTCCCATTCCTCCGATTCCCTCGGTGATTTTCGTTCGGGCTTCGTACCACGACCTCCCCTGTCACCGCAGTCTCCCCCGCCCTAAAAGCACTCGACCAACGAGAGTCTGTCGCAACCTGAATCGGCTCAGGCGATGATGTGGTGAGCCTACGTCAGGCATCGGGCATACTCAGATTGCAGCCACCTTTCCATTGAAATAGCAAGTCGTACGTGGAGTCTCCTGCTCATGATTTGCAAACTGTCGCAAAGCACAATGCCTTTGTAATTGAGATTGACGAAGAGCATTTCAGCTGGGACTACACTTGCAGCTCACTGTCGAACTTGATCCCCGCTCACTCGGTTCCCTCGACTTCGCAAGGCGTGGCAGGACGAACCGAGAAAATACCAGAGGAAGAATCAGATGGCGGCAGCCACAATGCGCAGTTCGCCCGAGATGGCAAATGGTAGCTCGCGTCCTCCGAATGCCAATGGACCGCGAGGACCCCCAGGAAATCGCAAGCAAAGCACAAGTTCCCCAGGCGTAGTCGCCTATGAGGAAGAAGCCGGCTATGAGCCCTCTGCAACAGAGGGCCTTTACAAGCGTCCATCGTCCAAGGCCTCGTCTAGTTCGAAGGCCTCTGGAAAGCCAGGGCGCTCCTTCTCAGCGAGAGCCCGCGAATTGCCGCCAGCAAATTTGAACTATACAACGCGCAAGCCTGCGCCTGGGGCGCCTCCGGGTCTCTCGGAGGAGTCCACCACACCTCGAGGACTCCCACCTACGTCCTACCCTCCCGACACCGGTGCAGGCGCGGAAGAAAACGAGGAACTACCACCACCACCAGAAGCACCAGCTGCGCCAAGTATGCCATCGCCTCCGAGTCGATCAAATACGATGCGGTCGACATCTTCGCAGCGGCGAGACTGGGCATCGGATCGCTCGCCGCTCCAGAAGCTTGAAGTGACTCTGAACGGTATTAGCAAGGAAGAAAAGCGGGCCAGGGTACAAGAGGCGGAAATGCGCCTTCGAGAACGTCTTGCTCGTCAAAAGGTTGAGAAAGAAAAGACTGAATATGCAGCCAGTGCTTCTCGTCGGGGTTCCGAGCAGAAAACACATCCAGAAAACCGTTCAGTCCCTGATCCCGTCCGAGACCAGCAGAATGACATCGCTTTCGAGGACACCGCGCAAGATAATCCACCACCGAAGCGAAGACCACCTCCAGGGGCCGCAGTGCGTCACAATAGGAATGTGTCGATGAACCATCAATATCCAGCATACCGTCGCCCTGAAGATGCTCAGTATGCACGCGCAGAAGATCCTACACAGCCATCAATTAAGATGGGCAGTGTTCCCCGGAGATCAATCACAATGAGTGGAGCAGCGTCTAGGCCAGTGCCTCCTAACGATATGGGGCACACCCGCTCGATTTCTCAACAAGGAGTCTCGAAGCCTATGCAGGCTGCGGCTTTTGCCACTACCAGTGCCACGGCCGTCTCAGATGCAGAGAGGGTGGAAACACCTCCAGCAGTACGAGCGGCGCATGAAAGTGTTGAGTCGTACTCCAAGCCGAAGAAACAATCGGTTTCATTCAATGTACCACCACCTACGCCGCCACCTGTTTTCGAGTGGAGGAATGCGCAACCTGCACGACTTGGGTCAGCCGATTTTGACTTCCAGCACCTAGACATTGATCGGAGCAAAGCGTGGTGGGAAGGTGGCAGGACAAAGGATCGCAGGAAGAGCAGGGCTCTCCCTAAGAACTACCAGACTCCAGCCCAGAAACTGACAGGTGAGACAATTGCCATGGTTGCATCAAAGAAATTGAACTAACGTCAGATAGGAGTCACTGAGCAGAAAAACTTTCAGCCTCGGCTGTTCCTGAGATGCGGTCCTTTGCTACGATATACGGGCATTAAAAAGGTCCAGGCAGATGGGGCCCATGGCCCTGCCCAGAAAGAGGTATGGCGAGGATCTATCATGATAGTCACAAAGGATTCCCGCTCTTCATATGAGACTCCGCCTACATTGAGGCTTTTCTCCCAGCCGATGGATTTGCTCCCCCCGCCACCTGCGGAGATCAGTGGCGAGGCTGGCGTGCAATTGGCACCTGAATATATCGACCCTACAGCTGGCCTCATGAAGGTCGGTCGCGATGGGCGTCCACTCTATGTCAAACCCGTTGACCACCTTGAGGAAGAGCTCGATCTCTCAGCCGTCGAAAATGACGACGGAATCTATGAATTGTCGCCCAGCATAATCGACTATTCTCCTGAAGGCGCCAAGCAACCCGTACCTTCGAATCGAATCCATTCCCTGGATGGAGAAACAGCGGACCTGTACCGAGACATCTCCGGAGTTCGTCTTTACGCGGATTCTGACAGAGACGTAACATTCTGGCGATTTAATCTTGAGATCGAGCTCAGCCCAACTCAGCAGCGTATAGCTTATCGGATCAACCAGGGTCCTGCCTTGGGCTTTTGGGTACCAGGCGCCGGTCAGCCAATGAACATAATGTTCCACAGCGGCAACGGATTCAGTCCATCCGTTGACCCCAATCGCTTCTGCGGGCCTGATCCGCTCTGGCGAGACATTCTTAATGAACACCAGACCCGACCATTCCATGTTATGATTGGAGGAGGTGACCAGATCTTCAATGATACCGTCATCACCGATTCGCCCCAATTCCAGGAATGGATCAAAATCAAGAATGCTGCTGAGAGATATGGCGTACCATTCACCCCCGAGTTCCGAGCTGAACTTGAGCAGTTTTACCTCGAGCGTTATGCTTCGTGGTTCTCACAGGGACTGTACTCTCTCGCTAACTCCCAAATTCCAATGATCAATATGTGGAACGACCATGAGATCCTCGAGGGCTTTGGATCGTATCATGAAGAGTTTATGCAGAGCATGGTCATCTCCGGACTAGGAAGAATCGCGTTCAAGTATTACTTGCTCTTCCAACACCACAGCGTCCCTGACGAAAGTGAACTGGACGAACCTAGCTGGCTTCTCGGTGCTCAGCCAGGCCCTTACATTGATCAAAGAAGCCGACATCTGTTCATGTCTCTTGGAAGTGATGTGGTTTTCCTGGGTCTGGATTGCCGTACTGAGCGAAGGGTAAGACCTGCTATTGATTTTACAAGCAATTGGGAGATATTCTAACGTGGTTTTGCAGAGCAATGAAGTTCTCAGTGGGGAGACCTGTGATTTGATTTGGGATAGATGTCACAGAGAAATCGTCAAAGGAGAGACAAAGCATTTAATTGTGCTCTCCAGTGTTCCCATTGCGTACCCTCGAGTGGTATGTTCGCTACGTGTTTTCTCGTCCTTAATAGAGCTATACTAATGATGAATTCAGACAATGCTCAAGAACTTCCTGAACAGTCGCAAGACACTTGGCAAGTCTGGCATGCTAGGTGGACTCGTCAACCGCTCTGGTGGTAATGTGGAAGTGTTCGATGACCACTGGGCAGGCAAAAATCTCAAGTCTGAACGAACGTGGTTGGTTGAGGACCTACAGGATATCGCTGCAGAGAAATCTGTCCGGGTCACAATTCTCAGGTAAGACAGACCATTCGATGTTGGTCGTATTGGAAAACATACTGACTGTTGAGCTCTAGTGGTGATGTTCACTTGGCTGGCATCGGCCAGTTCTATTCGAATCCCAAGTTAGAAGTTGCCAAAGATCGGGACTACCGATACATGCCCAACGTCATCTCCTCTGCGATTGCCGATATGCCTGAAACAGGGCTAATCTCAGACATGCTCAACAAGCGCAATTCTGTACACCATATTGACTCGAACACGGATGAGGATGTAATCCCGATTTTCACACAAGATGTGGATGGGAAGTCACGAAACAACAAAGGCCTGCTCCCCCGGCGTAATTGGTGTTCGATTCGACAATATAATCCAGGATTAACGCCACCTGCTACACCCGAGTCAGAGATGACACCTCCGGAGTCTCGTCCTGGTATGCTCCAGCGAACGTTATCTCTTGGGCGCGGAGACAAGCGACCCAGCGGTAAGCCAGGAGGTCTTCTTCGGCGATTGTCCACTCGAGGAGGCCCTCCCACAAGGACCATGAGCTTTGGCCGAGACGGTGGCCGAAGAGCCAGCGTCGACGCCCCCTTCCCTCGACCGTTTGAGAGCGGAGACAGCTACTTCCCAGGGGCCACGCCACGGGCAATGCAGGAACCCCAACCCGGTCGTTTCCACCGACGACCAACAAACCTCAGCCAAAAGGCCGCTAAAACAGGCGACGATGGCGCAGGCGCCTTCGTCGATCTCGAGGGCGGCCTAGCTATCACCCTGAACATGGAGATCAGCCCACATGACCCGGCAGGCATCACCGCGCCGTACAAACTCCTTGTGCCTGCACTGCGATACGAGGGCACCGAGTACGACCCGCCAGCCACGCAGATAGTCAAGGGCTGGCGGAAGTGGCTGCGTGTACCGCGCCACAAAAAGAATCCCGAGCAGCAAGAGCCCAGCGACGAGGATGCTGACGATTACGAAGACCACGACACGATCAATAATACCCTTGCAAACGCCACAACCACCACTCCACAGTATCAGTATGACGGATATACTGGCAGCGAGGAGGACTCGGATGGAGAGGTGCCACAGCGACTGCCTCCGGAGGAAATGACAGATTCGCCGCTGACGGAGGAAGAAGAACCGAGCCGGCCACGGAAGAAGTGGTTTGGGGTGATTTAATGTACATTATGATGAGCTACGCTGGTGTCCTTCCAGATGGGGGATTCTTTAATGATGTGTATGAATTTCCGGATAATCTTGCGATCTACATCGTCGTTTCTTGCCGATTGATGATAATTCCACTACAGCTTCAGCATCGTGTAAGCAAGTGTGAGAATTTATAAGCCTCAAATGCTTAATTGCCTAGACAATTCTTGGTATTTCTTTTACGCGAAGAGAATATCAGAACGTAAAGAACCCATCGATATTAATCCAATCGAACCAACCGTAGTGCCAGTATGATAAGTAGGTGAGGTGCTAGAGGTTGGGGATGGTCAGTAAACTTAATCTAGTCATACCCCATGGTATAGCCAGCCGGTTTCTCCGCTGTAGTTGGTTATTTGTTGAGCGCAAACATGGCCCTCAAATAAAGTTGCTTAACTAGAGGCATTTTAGGTTTCTAGTCCATCCAAGTTAACTTAGCGTCGGGCCTGAAAGTGCTGCGGAAGAATAATATAATCCATTATATTAAACAACCATTGGAAATGAACAGCAGGATCCATGGGTTACTTTAGACTTCAATTGCCCCACAGAAACCTTCGGGGAATCTAAGGACTTTGTATGATCAATACGTTGGCATTCCATGGCATAAATTCGCGCCAGTGCAAAGGGTATTTGACGAGATCAATCATCGATTCTACTCACTATTCAAGCCAACTTTCTGCTGATGAGAGCTATCAAGCATCAAGCAAATATTTGCGATGATAGTTATTAATATATTCTTTTTTTTGGGTCACTGATAATATATCAAGTTAGAATCTTGACAGCACTATCGCCATCCCCGGTATCTCTATCCGTACACTCGACATCCACATCAAAAGACTTAAGGACAGCAATGCCTTCTGTGTCCGCAAACTGATCAGGGTCACTATTTTGGACATTGTGCAGCTGATACGAATGCTGACAAGCACTGTCATCCGGGCGAAACCTGTTCCCATACGACCCGGGAGTCACTTTACCAGCATTGCGCGAGCGCGACGAGAAGAGCGATAGTCGCGGCAGATACACCGCAATCAGCCGCTTGAGCCGCATTGCGCAGGCGCAAATTATGCCGAGGTTGATCTCGACGATGGACCAGACTCCCAGGATGGCTTCGACGTAAGTTGTGTCGGTGGTCTTGTCGAGGAGGAGGACGTACGGTAGACGGGCGATGGAGCAGATGACGACACTAGGGAGAGAAGAAATTAGCGCGAAGTCTCAACGGAGGCAGGGTATGAGTAGATGGCGAGGTTGATGCCAGGCAATGGGAGAAGCGTACCCTGATCCCAGCGCCAGGAGGCAGCCGACCGTGGCTTTCTGCTTGAGTGACAGCTGGAGCCTGTGGATTGTGGGAATAGGAAGACTGATCACGGCCAAATCTGAGACGATATTGAGGACTGCCTGCGACAGGGCGACATTCTCCAGGCACTTGGTAGTCCCCGTTTTGAGAGGGTTGCATGGGCCACCGGTGATAATGCATAAGGTCAAAGTATAGGCGAAGATCGCGACGGCGACAGCGACGACAATGCAGCGGTAGGTGAGCACAGGACTGATGCGGTACAAGACGGACAAGATGGCCATCTTGGTGATTGAAGGGCAGATCAAATAGGTCAAGGTGTTGGGGAGCAGGGCCTACTATTCCGTTAGAGTCCAATGTTCTCTACCACCTGTCAACATGTCATCAGACGAAGAAGCCTTACTTTATTGAACTGCAGAATCTCCGCCAAGGAGACATTCCACATGTGCTGTCCCCATCCATGCTTCATCACTATCACCGAGTCAGACGATGGGTCTTTCGCCCCAAGATACCAGGGGAGGCGTACAATTGACAATGGTCACAAAGTAGACCAGGGCCACACCGTAGGCCGTCGTGATGGTGACTGCGACGCATTCCATTGTGAGCGGAGAGGATCAAGAGTCGACAGTGCAGCAGCCTTACCTAAATCCAGCTCGATCTGTTTGATGAGCTTGAAGGCCTGGAACCAGCGAAGGCCGAGAAACACCGTCGCGAAGAGATAGGTGATGCCAAAGGCGATGACCGTCCCCGTCTGCAGTGAGCTATAAGGGCCATTGAAATTCGACGTCTGGCCGACTGGCGGCTGCAAAGCCGGAGTAGTCGCCAGATCCATTGTGCGTTGTGGTCATCGAGCGTGAGCACCGTGAACGCGAACGGGTTGTGGAAGCGAACCCGACACCGAGCCGATGATTGACGACGCGGGTGCTGCCCCTCTACATATACCGAGATCACCCTCCACTGCGAAAGAATTCGATTGTTCCAAACGTGGCTAACCATCTCTAGGGGGGAACTCCACCGTCACCAGGTGAAGTGGGCCGCGTCTCCGTTTCGCGTCGGCATCATATCCTGCTTGAGCAAGATCAACCAACGGCACCAACGGCGCGAGTTTAGTCTGGCCGCGGAGAGGTGCCGGAATTCTCTGACAGGACCTGATTTCATGTCTTTGACATCTCGCTTGACCTGATCGAGCTAAGTCCAGACCGGGCGACAGCCTAGTCGCCCCAAGTCTGCACACTTCCAGCTTAGTGCGGACTCGACTCGGTAACATGATATACAGCATTGCCGGGCTAGTTCTGGAGCGCCGTGGGCCATGAAGAAAAAGGGGAATGGGCCCGCCAACGGCCTGAAGGGTGTCCTTTTTCCTCAGACGTTTCGGGGCCATCGCTCGTGGCATCGATCACATTTGTTCGCCGGGGCAGAGGCGTAAATCTTGTTGTGTGAAGGAACAGTGGGCGACATGGACTTCATCTTCGGGCGCAAGCCCGCTGTGCAACCAGTGGCTGGAGATCGAGTGCTGCCATTGCACTTCTTCGAGGACAGTCTGCTCGTCCAAGGAAACAACATGGCCGTGTCACTGGTTTTTGACGCAGTGCTCGATCCAGAAAAGCTCCGACAATCCCTCGAAGGGCTGGTCCAACGCGAGGGATGGCAAAGGTTGGGAGGCCGGCTAAGGAAGAATGTAAGAGAGACCGAGCAACGAGGCCACCCAAAGCTGTTCCGTGCAATCTAACGCTCTGCACGGACGAATAGGCCTCGGGCAAGATCGAATGGCACATCCCAGCGGAGTCTTACCGCCGACAGACCGGCGATTTCCTTCGCGCACGTTGATCACGGCGTCCCTTCTGCTTCGCACCCGACAGCCTCCCGAATCCCGAAACCAGACACTCGGCCTGCTGTCGTTGGCGATCCCGACGACCTGGAAGACTTGGCGTGGGAGCCTGGATACAAGCCAAATGGGATCAAGGACTACCTCAACACTGACCGTCCGGTGTTAGGGTTGCGAGTCAACTCCTTCACGGACAAGACCATTGTTGTTCTTCAGTGGCAGCATGTTGCCTTTGATGCGCTTGGCTTGCAGTACGTTGTCGAGGGCTGGAATGCCATGCTTTGGGGTAAGACAGCCGAAATCCCGACTCCATGCAGCGCCGACTCGGATCCGTTCAATCTACTTGCCCAAGGGACCCGCCCAACCACGGAAGAGCACGTCCTAGCAGATAAAAAGGTCGGACTGGTTGGCATGCTCAAGTGGGGACTGGGGTATGGGGTCGATATGCTCCTCCGACCCAAAGAAAACCGGATGGTCTGTGTTCCGGAGACGTACTGGCGGCCACAGCTGGACAAAGCCATGGCAGAGCTACGTGCCGAAGCTGTCAGAAAGGGCGAAGACGAATCCAAAGTGTTTCTAACTGAGAACGATGTTGTGACAGCCTGGATTCTGCGATGTGTAATTGGCCCGACGGGGATGAGTCCCGACAGGACGGTAAATACTAACTCTTGTGTCCTCGCTGGATGATAGCACTGATTGACTCCCTCTTCCAGGTCGCCGCATCCATTGCCATGTCCCTCCGCAAGGCCTTTGAGGGTGACCTCATTCCTACCTCGGCCGAGCAACCCTACATTGGCAATGCTTTCGGCTGGGCCAACGTACTCGTGAGCGCGGGCGACGTTACCACCAAGCCGTTGAGTTGGCTTGCACGGCAGATCCGGCGTGCGATCAATGAGCAGGGCACGCGTGCTCAGCACGAGGCATATTATGCCATGGTGCGCACGTCTGGAACCGGTCTGCCCATTGTCGTTTTTGGGGATGGCGACATGGCCCAAGTTGGCTTCTCCAATTGGTCCAAGGCTGGCCTCTTCAATACTGACTTTTCCCCTGCCCGTCAAAACCCTCAGAGTGATAGCGGGCCCTGCAAACCGTCGTATGTTCAAGAAAATCACGGCCCTATGAAGCCTGGTGATGGTTTCTTCATCCTCGGGAAGGATGAGAAAGGAAACTATTGGACTTCGGCGTGCAAGGTGAAAGGCCAGTGGGCGAAGTTCGAGGAGCAGCTGAAGGCATATGAAGCTGAGGCGTGAGTGGACCAAGGGAATTAAATAATAGCCTGGCAGATGTAGCTTGTTTCTTAAATGATACCCCTGGTTGCTTTAATTCATATGCATGATTGCGCTACCTGTATTTTATTATGGCATTGAGATTGTTGACTGCAACGGCATGGACATCAAAGTTGCCAGCAATTCGTACAAGACTAACGGGTCCATATTCCAATACCAGTAGTTGTCTAGGATTCTGGCGCTCGACCGCGGTGATTGAACAAGGAGGTCGAGCCCTAGCTATACCCTAGCAACAGCTGTAGGATTTGATGACGGAAGTATCATAGGCAAAATGAAATCAATAGGTGCCCTAGACGCCCGCAGCATAAATTAGCCTGCTACATGGACGGGGTGCGTAGCATTTGATATCAGTGACATCGACCTGTCAACTATATACCCAGTGGTTCATTTCTGGGAACTTCGTTCCCAACCAAAAACGCGTTGAGCTGAAAGGATACGAGAAGAAGTTCCAGCCACTTTTCGGATCCGTATATTGCTACAGCCACCGTTAGCGCACGTTGCAGGGTCGAAGTAGGTCTGGACATACATTAGAACAGCTCTGGGTGAGCACCGTCTTGCTGAGAGCCGATTGTATGTTATCACACCACTCAAGCTCTGCATCTCTGGATACTTCAACGGATAGCGCGCGACGCTGGAGAACCGGACGCGCAATCTCAATGACAAGATTGGCCGCGCTGCATCTGTGAGCTTACATTCATCTGCATGAGAGTGGCCAGTAAGGAGCACTCACCATTCTATTGAGAACAGAACAGATGTGTGTCCACTGCCCGAGTTAGGTCCCAGCAAGTAGAACATGTTGGGGAACTCGTTCATTGCGATGGTCTTGTAAGCACCAATGCCGCCCACGGCGTCCCAATGCTGTTGCAGGCTTTTGCCATGTTTTCCAATCACAGTATCTGCTTTCCACTGCGTGAACTCGAAACCCGTCGCGAGAATCTAGTATGACAATGAGCACAGTGGACGTGGATATATATTTCAGCCCAACTCACTATAAAGTCCACCTGATGTTCCTTGCCCGATGCAGTGCTTATACTATTGGGGCCAATACTTGTTATTGAGTCCTTGACAAGCTGCATCTTAGGATTATGAAGAGAACGGATGTATTGATTATCCAGGATTCGTCGCTGATGAAAAGTCAGCTTTTTGCAATACCATCGTGGAAAGGGACTTCTTACTCGACACCCGAGATCGTGCGTGGGAGTAAGCAAAGACCGATATCGCTCTATTGAAAAATGGTTAGAAGATTATGGAAAACATGTGTTATCTTGAAAATACCTGGCGCATTATCCTCAATATACTTCTGACTATAAGCAAGTCTCTCCTCTCTCGCTTTCTGGCCTTGGGGATCGTTGTAAAATTGACCGAGTGCCGAGTCGAGAATCCAAAAGACGAGCCACCTCAGGATAAGCAGGAGAACCGGGACATAGGAGAAAAGAGTGCGGAGTGTGGTAGTGAATTGGTAGTTTCCGACGGCCATGGGGACGTAGTGTTGTGAGCTCTGTATTCACGTAGTAGGGTTAGGAACTGGATATTCGATGAATAGGGGAGGCGCAACTCACCCGGATAAATTGCGTCAAGCTATTGACATCGTCCATCACGGCAGGAACGACTTGAGATCCAGAGCCTGTATTTTGGTTAGCTGTGAGTGGCGCCAGATCTGCGAGGTAGAACCTTAGACACATACATCCGTTACCAATCACAGCCACGTTGCGGCCTCGCAGATCGTGGTCTTTATCCCATCTCGCCGTATGAACCACTGGTCCTTCAAAGTTCTCGATGCCGGGCAGAACAGGGTACTTGGGGTTTGTGTAGCCCCCGACGGCAGAGATCAACACCTTTGCCTCGTGAACAAAGTCTTCTCCGGTGTGCGCATCGTGGAGGTATACATGCCACCTGCTAGAAGATGCCATCCATCTAGCGCCTTTCCACTCTGTCCCAAGCCTAGTCCGCTCATGCACGCGATATATGCTAGCCACTCGCTGAACATAGGCCAAAATCTCCTTTTGGGAGGGGAAAAGGCTGGTAAATCCAGGGTTAGGGAACCATGATAGTGAATAGAGCACCCCGGGGATATCAACTCCACATCCGGGATCTGGAGATTGTTAGCAGGCATCACGACGGCTGAGGATTGAGATAGTACATTTGTTCGCTGCCCAGGCTCCCCCCATCTCTGATGCCCGATCATAGATCACGAAGTCGCCAACCTTCAGTTGTCGTTGTAGTTGGCATGCCATGTTAATGCCAGACAAGCCGGCTCCAATAATGACAACGTCAGTCTTCAATGTCTTCGGTTTGTCCATGTTTGGCTGGGTGTATGGGTAGAAGAGGAGCCCCGGGGAGGAATCATACCGAGGTCCTATATAGGTCTCCTGAATGAGGATAGAGCAAACCTCATTCTAGTAGCCAATCGCGCCCAACCAGCCGCCTAGCGCTTGATTATGGCCCCCAAAGGATGAGGCTAGTTTCCGATACCGATACATGTAGGATAGGGTGGGATATCCCATAGAAGGTGTAGGATAGTATAGACACAACTATCAAGCAATGCACGTGCGTGCAAGTTGCCCCGCTGAGTATCAAGTCGCGCGTCGATCAATTCCTTGTATGTGGACCCAATGCAAGGCTCGGAGAAAGATAGCGCTGATATGAAGCAGCGGCCTTGGCTTGCTTTGCAACGGTCATCACGCCTTTCCAGCCTATTGACTCCGCGTGAGATTGTACAACTAATTCATCAGGCCAGACCCACCGGGGGTGCGCTAGGATGAAATGACTTGGCTTTGGGGCGGCTGTCCTGATATCGAGCACGCTAATAGGAGAACTACGCGGGCCCAATGATTGGGACCACCGCGCTAGTGCGCGATTCTGGTAGTCAACGCCGGTACTAACGTCGAATCCGGTATTGATATTTCCCAGTTCCTCTCTTCAACTCTCTTTCGCCCCCAAGGTAGCTAAACTTTCGTTGACACTAAATATCAAGCCGCGTTGAATGACGTTTCTCATTGCTGTATCGAGGCAAGATGAGCCGACGAACTAAAGTAGCCAAACGAACTAAAACCCGACAATAAGGCTCTCGACGCAGCCGAGGTGCACGCTTGGATGAGGAGATTCAATAGCTAAATCCTTTATACTCCAGTGGTTATGAACTCACATTCGTGTTGTAGCTGGATCTCGTAACAGTTTGCTATACACCAGATTGCACGGCAGGCTTGGAGATCAGTTGCTTCGCAAGCCTTCCTAACATACCTAGCACTCGAGGGCCATAATTATAGAGTCTGCTTTTGCGTAGGGTCAAGTCTAAAGTGAGCTGTATAAGGGGTAAGAGGGGGGGGGGCGGGTTACATTATTCTTGCCGACTGCTATTGACCGCTAGCTCCCAGACAATAAAGTCCACTTCGTGATGTAACGTGTTAACGTAAATCTTCAAGTTTCCTACAAGATGGGTCGTGTCAGCGTGGATGCTAGTGCCGGTCTCATGGTCCAGATTTGGAATGGCGGTTGGTATATGTCGCGAAAGGCTGCAGACATAGCCCGGGAGAAGCGAGAAGCTCTTGCATATGACAATGTATGAGCGAAATTCCAGACCCAGCCTTGCGGATCACAATATAGGTAATACGCTTGTGGCTGCTAGCACCATCTGCTAAAATCCTCTGAAACCTTGAATGTTGCGATTCCACCTGCTCGGGTCAGGAAGTCCATGAAGAAGAGCCGACGACTGACTGGAAGTGATAAGAACTATTACCAACGTAATACTGCTAACTATCAGGGTAGAGTCTTGATAACCCCTCATCGCAGATCGATTGTTTTCCCCCTCTCAGAGACCATTCTCCTGTGCTTCGTGTATCACTCGTTATTCTCACATTGTGTCCAAGCTGTCCAATGCCTTCGTGGACAGTTCTGCCTTTGTTTGTGGCTCCGGCCTTTCGGCAGGTCTTGGAGGGACAAGTTGTGTTGAATTTGGTGGAAAACCTTTTTCTCACCACTCTTATACAATGCGCTTCTCCAACCTGGACAACCTGCTTAGCTATCTTGGCCTTTTTCATCATCTCTGCTTTTGTTCAAACGCAGGTCGAGTATTTCAACTGGGACCAGAAGACCAAGAGCCAGTGTACCCGAGCATCCCAGCTTACCTGCATGTCTGAAGTCCGAGATGTCCGGTGCCCAGCGTTTACCACTTCCAACGAGAGTCAAGATTCCGAATCATCCAAGTCAAAAAACATGACGTATCTGGACTCACTTGAGCACTCCCCAACTCCCCCAGATATCTACGGCAAAGTCACAATGTACCCGTGTGTCCTGCGACACATCCGTCTGGGTGGCGGATTCAAAGATGACTTTGCTCACACATATCTCTACATCGGGGTTCCCCTGGGTCTACGCGCATGCTACACCCCATTGCTGTCGGTGGATTCACCACCGGAGTCTCGCCCTTGGTACAGCAAGGCATTCTTCAGTATTCGACCCGAGGATCAATTCTTGAGAGGTGGCGCAAGTCTCTCCTTGGTCCAAAAGCTCCACGAATTTCTCTTACTGGAGGTGCGTAGCCAGCCCTTGGATTAGTGATACCAGGGTATATCTAACTGACAATGATGCAGGGAGAACGCCCTGAAGAATGGCCGCACTGTTATTTCCTCTCCCCACCAAGTGCCAATGGCCAGTCATTCAACCCGCTTTCCTTCTATTATCTCTACAATGCCCAAAAGGAGCTTGGCGCGATGATCGTCCAGCTCGACACGTCCTACGTGACGCGACGATTGTGGTTTGCACGCAACTGCCGCCAGCCAGGGCCTAGCAATGGTCCCTATACCTTTCGATGCAAATTTGAGAAGGACTTGCAGATATCTCCATTCACGCCGGTTGCCGGAGCGAGCTATGTCATCGACAGCTCTGATCCTTTGGCTAGTCCGGATCATCACGCCAGTCTCTTGATCAATCTTAAGAAGGGCAATACCTCGATTATGCTGGGTCGGGTCACCACAACCTCCGAGCCTCTCGATGTCGCCAGCGCGAGCTTTGGCTCTCGACTGCTGTTTCTCGCCAAGTGGTGGTACATCCCAACGGGTGGCTTTGTAGCCTTTCGAATTCTCAGAGAGGCAGCCCGGATTTATCTGACGCAGCCTAAGGAGAACCTTGATATTCAGACAAGGACCGAGCAGATTAAAACATCTATAGCGAAGCACTCTAGAATATCGGAAAGGTAAGCGATGGCCCTATTCCATGCCCAAGGGCATCAGCGGAACTCGCTGACCGACCTGCAGGTTGATGGAGAAATACTTTTTTGTGATCCTCTCTGCCATGGTTCGCCGCCAGACGGCCATCAAGAGGGTAATCTATGAGACCCCGGGGGAGCACTGCGAGCGAATCCGTGTATTGCATTGCAACCAGCACAGCGCAGCCCAGAAAGGCACCGTGTGCCCCATGTCTGGCAAGCAGACAACAGAGCATGACGAGGAACCGCAGATCACATTCAAAGTGATTACTCCCAACTTTTACGCGCGCTTTTTCCACTATAACTCGCCACTCGCGGCGATCCAAGGGGAGCTTCTCGATGACGAGAGGACTCGCACCGCATGGTGCTCGCATCCCGACGAATTTGCCTCGTTATTTTCGAGCACGCAGACCGACGCATTCCTCCCTTATCCGGATTGGAGGTGGAAGGCCATCGCTGCCCTGCGCACTGCTCCGCCAGAGACCAACTTTCCCCACCACAACCCCTACCAACCATGCAGAGGCATATCGATGATAGACTCTCTGATCCTGCAGCTCTGTACGAAGGACCAGATTGGGGAATACAGACGTGGTCTGATGCGGCTCTTTCTGGGCCACTGGTTGGGAGCGATTACCTGGCCGGTGAACACTGACTTTGAGCTCATTGGTCTGAGTCGGGATGGTATTATAACGATATTGGACGCTTTTCTCAGAACGGCGCTTACTGCTCTGATGCTCTTTGTCTACTGTACAGTCCCCGAGCATGCCGTTAACATCTGGTATCTACCTCTGGTGGTCTTGGCTTTGGGAGGTTTGAACCTTTGGGCTTGTTTCAAGTCCATCTTCTAAATGTTCTTCTTGGAATTAAATTATCATTGTACTTACAACCAACTTTGCATGAACTTTTGGCTTCCAAAGATCTCTCAATTCAGTTTCTTGTCGCGGGTCAAGTTGACGGAGCTCACTTAGGCAGTTCGGTAGGTTCCAAGTGATGAGTCGCATACATCATTAACATGCAAATACAGAGAACACTCTGCGTCGTCTCCTAATTGACTTTCCGCTGGCGTTACGGTGTAGCTTAGGAGATATTGTGTTGCGAATAGTCCTTTTGGGGCGGCGGCCCATTGTTCTGGAGGCGCCGAGGGTTTCCTATCATATAGACTGACTGTCGCAATCCATTTTGCTCTTTTTGCTCGACCTTGGGTGATATTTTTGCTCGTCTTCTTTCGGGATACTTCTTCGAAGCCTCTTGTGACATCGAGATTTCCAGGAATCCCTTCAGCCATGGTCTTCTCCCAGAATCGGACTTTCCGGCCAGTACGCAACTGCCAGGCCAGTCTTTTACTCTCGGGCCATACGGGATTGAGTACGACCGGCACTTTAAATCTGAGGCTAGTGCATTCGTGGCAGTCATTCTAGTGGAACACACGCTTCGACGCATTCTCCAACGAGAGAAGGTCGTGATGGCAAGATGGCGGGCATGCAAAAGGAAATTGCTCTAAGTGATGATCGGACACATGTTGTTTATATCTATTTTAGAGAAAAGAGCCTACCTGCATGCTTCGGGCGGTTTGAATATATATTCGGGTACACTAGGCATATACTTGCATGGCCTACCATAGGTACTAGCCAGTTATAGTCCCTCTCTCATAATCACCTTTGATCATCCCAGGAGGATTCTAGGGTGCCCATTCTTTCTTGGATTATGACTTACGTACGCCTATCGGTGACCTAACCCTGAAGGTACCTAGGTAGTTTATGGAGCTCATGAGTTCCTTATATAATCCCCTTTGTATTTAAACAGGTTTAGTGCAGTTTGGAATCAACACACTTCTTTTGCCGAATCTCAGAAAAAGCAAACAGACGAGCAATAACGCATGATTTCTATCTCCGCGGATCGGCGTACATTGAGCGTCCTTTCACAACGCTCACCATGCACACAATGTCAATATCAAACTCCATCCCTACCGAGGTCGTCATCAGAATATTCGGGGAACTTTCTCTTTCAGACGCGCTTCACTTGGCCGCGACTTGCTGTCGACTCCGCCAGGTCCTGAATGAAAACACACCTACTGTCTACAAACGTCTACGCAGACAGATCCAATGTGAACGATATGCGAGAGTCCTCCTGGCAGATCAAGGGGGCCTGCCCTCTAATTCTCCCTCTGTGACGATACCGGATCTTCTACGATTGCGACGGAACTCCCGTATGGTGGAGAAGGCGATTAATGTATTTGATCGTGATATTACACCGCATATCCGGAGTGAGTATAAGCACACTACTTATACGAGACCTGAACTGAACCACATCTCCTCAAGTTCCGACTACGGATATTGATGATGAATTTTATGGAGGAAAACCGCGTCCGTTGCATTTGACCCCGACAGAGCGTCATCGGTTCACTCGGAGCTACTACCAAGTCTGGAGTCTTTTCCTACTAGATCGACCGTCTCGACAACAACGATATCGCAGCATGCTGCTGAAGCATTTATACGTGGTCTTCGAAATGATTGATCTTGACCAGCCGATTGCGGACGAAGCCTCCCCACCCACCGAGAAACGAGGCGAACTTCTTCGAGAAGTGGACGTGTATCTCTGCTATCTCTACCACCGCATCCATAGACAAGACTACATTAATTTCTCAGGGCAGAGCATTTCTATGCGTACACAAGGGCATGCAGCGATATGGGACCATTGCCAGCCTGATTTCAAGAAGGTTGTTTGTTACCCGTGGCGAAATCCCGATAAACTACCCATTCAGGATGAAGAGGTGTGGGAGTATACAACGGATGAAGAATGAATTTATGGTTTGGATCTGTCTCGGTATAACGTTGGGTTAAGATATACTAGGCAGTGATATGACTATCCGAAAGCTTAATGTCTCGACAGCCCTACCAAATATGTAGGAATGCGAACGGAGGCTAGGCCAGTGAGACTACCCTAGGTAGGTAGAGGACTGCTGACAAAATACAATATATGTTGTACTCGAGAAAACAAATAGATTCTCATTACAAACCGGAGCCCTTTCACTAACGTGGTTCCACCCACTTCCGAGCATCCCCGAGCCTTCTGGGTAACCAAAGCTGACGAAATCAACCTGCCAAGGTTCCAAGGTTGTACCTAGACCTTCTAGTTAGCTCATTCACTATGTCCACTACTTACCTCCAGGGCTAGGTAGTGAATCCGTTAGGTAATCAACACTGCTGATGTCATCCAGGTCTCGACCCAATCACGTGCGCAGTGCTTAGCAAGCGACCGGCCTCGACGCGCGCAAATGATTAATTTGCATGCTGGAAAGACACCGAAACGTCTGTGATCGCAATCTTCTTAGTCTTCCCCCCCCCACTTCGCGGCCGATAAAACTCTCGTGCATATAACTTCCCTCTTTCCTCCCAGATCCCTTCAATACCTTCAAGCTGTTTTCCTCCACCTTTCGTCGTTTCCCTTCCGCTCTCCGATCCCTCGGGTTCACTGCTGCCGCCGCCTCGACTTTCCATCACCAGTCGCCCCCGGCATCCTCAGTCTTCGCACAGCCCTTATCGACGCCCCCGCGCGTCAATTGCATGAACACCGCCAGAATGGTGCACTCCAAAGTTGTTAGTAAGTGGGATGGCCTATATCGATCACCCCCAAGTCGATAGATGCTAACTGGATGCCCCGCAGTTATTGGATCGGGCCCCGGTGCCCATACTGCCGCCATCTACCTGTCGCGTGCAGAGCTCGAGCCCGTGCTGTACGAGGGTATGCTCGCTAATGGCACCGCTGCCGGTGGCCAGCTCACCACCACGACCGACGTCGAGAACTTCCCTGGTTTCCCCAGCGGTATCGGCGGCGCTGAACTGATGGAGAACATGCGCAAGCAGTCCGAGCGCTTCGGCACCGAGATCATCACCGAGACCATTTCCAAGCTGGATCTCTCCCAGCGTCCCTTCAAGATGTGGACTGAGTGGAACGACGGCCCCGATGCCGAGCCCGTCCGCACCGCCGACGCTGTCATCATCGCTACCGGTGCCAACGCTCGCCGCCTCAACTTGCCCGGCGAGGAGACCTACTGGCAGAACGGCATCAGCGCCTGCGCCGTGTGCGACGGTGCCGTCCCCATCTTCCGCAACAAGCCCCTTTACGTGATTGGTGGTGGTGACTCTGCCGCCGAGGAGGCCATGTTCCTCGCCAAGTACGGCAGCCACGTCACCGTGCTCGTCCGCCGCGACAAGCTCCGTGCCTCTAAGGTGATGGCTGACCGCCTGCTCGCGCACCCCAAGTGCACTGTTCGCTTCAACGCCGTCGCCACCGAGGTCATTGGCGAGAACAAACCTAACGGCCTCATGACCCACCTCCGCGTCAAGAGCACCACCAATGGCGAGGAAGAAATTGTCGATGCCAACGGTCTCTTCTACGCCGTTGGCCACGACCCCGCCAACAGCTTGGTCAAGGGCCAGGTCGACCTCGACGAGGATGGCTACATCATCACCAAGCCCGGTACCAGCTTCACCAGCGTCGAGGGTGTCTTTGCCTGCGGCGACGTTCAGGACAAGCGGTACCGCCAGGCCATCACTAGTGCTGGTATGTTTGACCCATAATATATATATCCCATCGAATCTGACTAATTCGCAATAACAGGTTCTGGCTGTGTTGCCGCCCTGGAGGCTGAGAAGTTCATCTCCGAACTCTGAATCGCCGAAGCACATACCACGATTGTGGACCACTCAAAATACACCACGCCCGGGTCCAAGTCGACTCCACGACTCTAAGCATTTCACGCACCTCCTCTCCCAGGCATGATTTCTCATCTCATCTCACGACCTCCGTGTTCGTTGTTAAGCGTAACGTTCGGAATGCTCGTCGCATTTCTAGACTTGTCTGTTACGCCCGTTAGATTTTCAATTCCCCATGCATATTTTCCTTGCTCTCATGGTTCACGGATCTCCTTTCTGTTATATTTTTCTTTTCTTTTTTTTTGTCTGGTTTGATCGTCGGAAGATCAGACTCGTTTGCTGGGGTTGGTCGGTACCGATAGAGATAGAAATAGACGGAACATTTCAAACCACGCAACCTCGTCTCGAAATACCCCCAAGACATACTCAGGAATAAGTCTGATGTATCCTTCTAGAACATCTCGTCCGTGCAGAATGAATTCGTCAAAGTCTTGTATTAAATCTTCAATGCATTTCACGAATTGGAATACGGCACAGACGCATTCCTCTATCCGATTAACCCGTAATTGCGCCCACAAATCATATTGAGACACAAGACAGCTGGAGACATCTTGATCTCTGCCAGCCCACGTAGCAAGAGCGCCATCATAAACCATAAAACTCATCGAATCGTCGCAGTGATTTCACCGCGCTTGCCACTACTCCTGCGGAGCATCCCACTGCTCAAACGGATTCTCCGCACACCACCGGCCTTTGACCTCGAGGGATCGTCGGTCCCACTCCGTTGCGACACGCTTGAACGCATCCCATGCTTCGGCGTTGGTGCGGCGATTCATCTCCGTCCGCTCGAGGTAGGGCTGCTTCTCAGCGGGCGCGGCATTGCGCCACATCTGGCCGAGCGCGTGGCGGATCTCGTCGCGGGCGGCTTTGGCGTTGGGGTTGTTGGATGCGGCGCGGCGGGCGTCGTCGCATTGTGCGCGGCATTTAGCCCAAAAATCTTTCTGATAGAAGAGGAATGGGTTCAGGCCGGCTTTTTGCGGTTTGGGTGGTGGGGGACCGATTTCGGCGTAGATGGCGGTCCACATTGCTTGGTCGTAGGTGTCGCGGCGGAGTTTGTCCGTCGCGATGAGAGGGTTGCGTGATGTGGAGGTAGAAGTCGAAGTGGAATGGGAGGTATTATTGGTGGTGTTTGGTGTTGTGGGCGTTGGATTCGATACGTTCTCGGCTTTCTTTGTGGTGCCGTTTGGCGTTGCTGTGATGCCGATCGTTGGCTTTTCTGGGACGAGAGGCTCTGGGATTTCGATTGACCCAAGGGCGCTCTCGATGATTTCTGAAGCTGCGCGGAGGCCGGAGAGATAGGCTCCATGGACGGTCGCTGGGTGTGTACCGCAGGTTGCTTCGCCTGCAAAGTGCAGATTGCCAAGTTGCCGGGCCATCAGGTCGTAGTCTTCAGGGAGTGCCTCTGACGCTACATACGAATAGCTGCCACGTGTGAATCGGTCGGAGCCCCAGCGGGTAATAATAGTCTCGAGGGGATCCGGAACGACGGCATGTTTGAAGACATTCCGGAGCTGAGCAGTAACCTCGGCGATGATCTCAGCGTCTGGAGTGCTTTCAGCTTGATGTGCTGCATCGCCCGCCATCAGAGCAATCAGAACCGGCAGGCCGGTAGTCTTGACACAGTTCCAGAACAAATAGAATCGGCCCCGATTTTTCGCGTAGTCCTCTTGGGCCATGCTGTCTCGGGTCGTTGGTTCGCGAAGAAGACCGAACATATCCCGCTCTGTGTCCCAGAAGGGTTCGTCAAACACTAAAACTACCTTGTTCATGACCCCAAATCCCAGTCTGTCAATGGCACCCAACTTCCAATCGGGCAGAGGAGGGTCGAAATTGATTGTTCGATGCTTGAGGGTGCCGAGAGAGCCTGTAAATACGACATGGTCTGCAGAGAACTGCTCTCCATCCTCACACTGGATGATCGCGTTGCGATGGCCAGATCCTGCCGCATCATAGGAGATATTCGTCACAATTTTGTTCGTGCGAACATCGAGTTTGGTAGGCAGCGAATACAGCCCGTATGGCAATTGCTGATACCCACCGATCACCTGTGAATGTTCCCCCTCGAACTCATTTCCGATATCCTGATCCCATCCGGAGAGGCTGAGCTTGTTGACGTTCGTAGCATTGGCATACTCGAGGTTTGCAAGGTGCCAGTTCAGAAGTCGCATGTCTTTGGGTGTCAACGGGAGCATGCGCTGATATTGCTTGACACCCTCGTCCATCACCGCCCCTAAGGTCTGTGTTGGAGTTGCGTTGGCAAGATCATCTAGTTCAAGTGTATCCTCTGGAGAAAATCCCGGATTGAGTTTCCATCCGGTCGCTTGACAAGCCAATGCCGCCGGATGCTCTTTCATAGAACCCACGAGATTTGTAGCCACTCCGTTGTTTGCCTGAATTCCCGTAGTCTTATGTCCTACACCTCGGCGTCGACGAACACGTTTCGTTGGGACGAGTAGATGGGTAGTTCCGGCCGCGCGAGCATCTTCGTATTGTCGAACTGTGAGGCCGTCATCCGCTGCTGACTCACGACCACTGTCAATCATTTCGCGATCACCCTCGGCCGTGGTGATTACGAGCGCTTTGTGGCGGTATGATCCAGACCGGTCAAGCACATCGTTGTAGAGTTTTTCATCCATCGCATCCTGCACCTCATGCACTGGAGAACCATCAATATCGTAAATCGTAGAAATATCTCTTAATAAGTGGTAATGAAGGGCCAGCTGGCCACGAACGATCTGGTCCAAAGGATTGCCGTTGTCAAAGCCAACAATAATCTGAGCTCCCATTTCTGCCTTGGGGACGAGTCCCGGGGGCAACATTTCCGACTGCATGCTGTGCAAGGGATGCGAATAAATCCGGCCGCCGATTCTCCGCCGACCCTCGAGCACAATGATACGCGGGGAGCTGTCTGCATCGCGATACTGTTGGAACAGCCCCTCCAACTGTCGTGCACAGCCCAGGCCACCGACACCCCCACCGACGACAACGATGACGGGCCCATCACGGCGTTTGCCACGTCGAAGAGGCATGGGAGGTATGGGGACCTCGACACAGCCAAAGTTGATGTACCCATTCCGTATCAGCCAATCGTATGCAAAGGAGGCCAGATTCATCCAACGATAATCTTTGGCGCATCCCAACGCCTCCTCTCTGCTGACACTGACCATGGGATTGCGAGTCCAGAGTCGAAGAATACCGTTTCGAATGTTGAGATAGAGGGTTACATGCATGTAACATAGATGATCTTGCAGCGCTTCTTGCTCCTTCCGATGAAGGGCATAGGGGTTGAGTCTGGATGCATAGGCGGCGGCCACACATTGTTGGCCGTAGACAGCAGGCGCGAGCTGGGACGGGATGGACGAACGAGGACGACATTTGGTTAAATCGACCTTGTTACTATCCAGTATACTTACACCCGTGGTAAGAGAGGGTGTAGAGAGAGATTGCGAAGGGGTCGTGGGAGGAGATGTAGACTTGCTGTGCTCGAACGAGGATGCGAGGGATGTGGCCGTTGTGGCAGACTCATTGGGAGTGCTGCTGCTCCCACTGATGTATGATTCCCCTAGCGAGCTGCTGAAGTCATGATATTGGTCAGAGAAAGGAGAGTGGGGAGTCACAGGCAGTCTCTGATACTCGAAAGGAAGGGATGGTGCGATATTGACGAGAGGAGCCTCCGAAGTACGCGGTCGTTTCAAAGGAGGCTCGCGCTCTTCAACTCGAGACGCCAATATTTGTTCCTGTCCCCCGACGGCAGAATATCCATTTGTAACAACCTGGTTGAGATATGTGGCTTGAGTGGACGGGATGTGCGCCACACTCGGGATTCTCATAGTAGCCGAAGCCTCCATGTTCAACGGTGGGTATTTGTAGCCAGCGTAAGTCTTGACGATGCTCGAGGGGGGGTCTGACGTGTGTATAGGACGAAACTCCATGTCTTCGTGGTTGAGGGCCTGATATGCCCCAAGTCCGATACCAGAGAAATGTGTGTCAATGAACGGATGTCAAATGTCAATAGTGCCCCCCAGGTTCAATCATAATGAGGTTTGCATCGCGTCCAGGGCACCAGCGAGCAGATGAGCAGGATGGTGGAGGCCGTAGCGAACGAAGATAGGGCTTGTCTGCATAAGGTCAGATGCGAAGTACATGTGAAATCTTTGCGTGTAGATGACATTCGAAACGCAGGCGGCGCCGGGGGCAGCTGGATTGGGACATACATTCACGCAACCCGGTTCCCCCACACGACCCTGGCCGATTAGAATGCGGACCAGCGCCAATCGCGATTCAATTGCGCGCAACGCAGACAAAAGCTGGGAAGAGAGAGGGGCGAGCTCGAGTCCGCCGTTGTGCCTTGAGTGCTCGCTGCTGGGCGTATTTCTCAGTCCGCCCGTTCCCGGCTGCAAATGGCATGACAACTACATAATACTTCGTAGGGCATGCTGACAGAATACCTGGCTGGAAACTACATCTACTGGAAGAATACCGAGAGTCCAAGTGAGATGCTCATGTAGAGGGCAGGCACAGTGGCAGGGACAGGGATTACTTGAATGTATCGCACGGCCAGATGCGATGGACAAGACTTATATACGACAGAGCTGAACGAACGCCAGTGAGCACTCCTCCTTCTACAGGGTCCAATCTCTGTCTTTCTTGCTCGTCCCCTTTTTTCCACTGTCAATTGTTCCGTCGGACATGACCGTGCAGACCGAACGCCTCGTTGTCACCTTCGCCCGCAAACCCATCCGAGTCATTATCCGTAAACTCATCATGGTACGACCTCCGTGCCGAGTTCTTCCATCGGCCCGGGTGATCGTTTTCACTGTCATCGTCTAGATGCAGATCGACATTATCGTCGTCCAGATCGTCGAACCCAACGCCTTCCTCCTCGTCGCGAGCCAACATGGTGGCGGCTATATTGGCGTCGTCATCATCGGCAAACCTGCCGTGAGGACGATGGGCTTCATGATCGGCATGCAGAGACTGACGGATTTCATCACGTTCCTTGGCCTCAAGTTCTTTCGCCCGAGCCAAAGTTCTGGATGAAGATTCCTAGGTTAGCGCATCCAAGCTCTTGACGGAAGCGATGGGATCTAGAAGGAAACAAAAATGATAGAACCAACCTCTGGTAGATATAGTAGCCGGTAAAGATTCCAATGCTGATCGTAACGAGAATACTAATGATGTTCACGGCCTTGGAGCCTGCACTCATCTCCTCACCCTTCTCGGAAAGAAGACGCAGGCGGCTGCCGACAAACGCAGGGACCAGCAGCTTGGGAGTGATGATGGCCGTAGCGAGTCCGTACATCAAGGGCTCGACGGTCGGGAAGGTAGAGACGGCACCGTTGCAGATGGAGTAGGGCAGTGGACATAGGCGGATCATACAAAGGAGCTTCAATCCATCATACTTGAGAGTCAGTGCCAGCGCAGCGAATCGCTTGTCGTGTTCCATGAGGCGATTGACGAATTTCGATAGCACGGTACGTGATACATAGAACGAGGCAGTCGAGCCGAGGACGGTCGCAGTGGCATAGATGAGCCATCTGTCAGGATTCACGAGTCAGCGCTGTCCAAGCTTGCAATTGCATGCTTCACGATACACGTCGAGGGTTCAGCGGCTTACCCCTTCCACACGCCAAAAATAAAACCCGCCACGGTCCCAAACGTTGACCATCCCACCAATGGCGGGAAGGAGACGGAAAAGACACAGAGCCAGAGGACAAAGGCGACCAGCAGTGATCTCTCCCACCGCTCGGCGACGGGGCCCAGCCAGATGAACAGCTTGCCGGTCAAGACCATGAACCCAATACCAAGAGCACCACTCGCCAATGACGCAACGTGGAAGCCAACCTTTTGCCAAAATGTCATCCGCTCCCACCTTGCCAGGATACTGTGATACCATGCTTTTCCTTTGTCGACCAGCTGGTCTCGCAGGTTGGTAGCCTGGCCGCCGGACCAACGAGCGGCGGAATCCCGCCGACCAGCTGCGTGACCCCAGAGCGGTTGTTCATCGTCGGGGGAAGAAGGCAGGGGCTCTGGTGGTGACGTTGAGAGTGACAACGCCCGTGCCGTGGACTGGTAGTCCGCAGGCATCGTGGGCAGATGAGGTTTAAGGAGGATTCAGAGCAGGGATCAGGCCTGGGGAGAGCACGGCTGGAGCAGCGATCGGCGCTGTGGAGGCGGGAACAGAAGCAACGACCCAGCGATCGCGATTCAGGGTCCGGGAGGGAAAATGGGCGTGCAAAAGCCCTGAACACGGTGGTCAGGGTTGAACATGGGAATTGGTTGAGGCGAGAAGCCAAGACGTCCGAGTCGGCGTGCCATTTGGTCTCGGGGGCGGATCCAACCGGAGCGGTGTTTACGCCCAGCGAACGATCTACAGCGCGATAAGATCAGGATCTGGACACTGCATTTTATATTAGACTTTGACGGGGGTGGGATTGGAGTATATTAATCTGGATATCGATCTCCAGGGTCTGGATGCTGCACAGTTCCATTAGTGGCTCGTCCTTGCACTGACACTGACCCATCTGTACATCTTGTGCCTACTGGCATCACAGCCATCACCTAGAGACCAACTAGCAATGCCATTGGGTGTGTATGTATCAAAGAGAGTCAGATTATTCACAGAATTCTGTATGAAGTCGGGAGAGGTGTATGTTCAGTGCAACTGGTTGACAGAGAGAGCCCCGAGTATAGTTCCAGGAGTGAGGACCTCCGCCCGATGGAATCCCATCTACACCTGATGTTGATCTCCTTTCTCTCCGCCCCTTCTCCCTTTGTGTGCACTCGCCCTCATCCAATCCCCCCTTCGCATCCACTGTCGATTGGCGCGTGCTTTCACGGGTGATGCGATGTAATCACAGCCGTGATTGCGATTCGTCCCTTTGATCTGTTATCCCTCCCCCCTTTATCGCTCTCCGACACACGTCCACTTATCAGGGAACATGGACCGGGGACTCTGACCACCCCCTCTCTCCCCTCCTCTAATCATTCTGGTTGACGACGCACCTATCCAGAGATCCATCCCGGTCTCCATCCTACTCTCCTCGGAGGACCTGGCCCGTTCTGCCCCGCCTTCGTGCTAGCCTACTCTCCTTTCCCGCCGCGTGTACCTTGCCGCATACACACCAACATTATGGTGTCAGAAGAGCTGCTTGAGAAATGCCTGGACATCCTTCAGGATCAGGCTCTGGATGAGGAGGAGCAGGTCGAGAAAGTCGAGGACTACTTGCGCGCCAACTCCTCGCTGTCAGGGCCGTCGCTGGAGAATGCGGTTCTGGACATTCTATGGAGACATCGCAATCGCACGCTGCCCTCCTCCTCCCCTCCTCCCCCTCGCCATACAGTTATTCGTCGGTCATCACCAGCGCCATGGCAGATGGCGCGCTCCACGACGCCGCTGTCGCCATCGAATCTGGGGACGAGCCCCGGCAGTACCTCGTGGGTGCAGAGCTCGCGCGGGGCATTCTCCCGACCTCCACTCTCCTCAACCGTGTCTCCGTTTACCTCTCCGCGCCCATCGCCCCGACTCGCCCTCGCGCAGCCCATCCCTCACTCTCCCAATCTCAACGCGTACGAGTTCTCCGATCAAAGCCAGATTTCCGATTTCTACGGCGACTTTGGCAGCGACAGCAATGTCGACTGGCTAGTGGCCGATGATGCAAACAGTACCACTTCGTCCATTGGGGGTTTGAGTGTCCCCGGGGCGTTGAGCGCGACGGCAGCGGAATTCGTTCCGGATATGAGCCCGCATGATATCCTACGAACCGTGCTCGGCGACAAACGGTCAAACGATGAGATTGAAGCGGCGCTTGAAGCCAACAGCTATGATCTCGGGGCCACGATTGCCGCCCTCTCGCAAGATCAAGAGCCCGATTCTTTCTCGAAGCAGCATGATGATGGACGCGTGGTGGTTGGTAAATCGATGGCCATGGAACAAGTTCGGCCGATCACGCCCTCTGGTAATGGCCGCAGCCCCGTGGTCTGCAAGTATTGGCTATCTACTGGCCAATGCCTTCGGGCAGACTGTCGTTTTAGTCATGACTTGACCAGTCATCTTTGCAAGTACGTTTTGATTGTCGGCGTATCATGATGGGAGTTTTTGCGAGACTGACAAAACCACCAGGTATTGGGTCATGGGTAACTGTTTGGCAGGCGATGGCTGCCCATTCTCGCATGACCCTTCGGCGCTTGTTTCCAATCTCAGTGTCTCGGGTAGTAGCCGCCCAACGTCGCCACCTGGGGGCTCTCCTTTCCAAGTAGACAGTGGATCAGATGCGTTTCCTCCTCTGCAATCATCGGGCACGCTCGACGACCAGTGGGCAAATCAGTACGTGGGTCGATATCCCGCACACCTCTCCGGCCTCCAGGGGAAGCATACACCCCCGGGGCTTCATCCGGGCATGGGCAGACGAACCGGGAGCATGCCGCATATGGGACGGCCCAGCTCTCGCCCAACTAGCCGCCACCAGAATCGAGAGCTGAACCCCACTGCTCTCTCGGTTGATGACCCTGATGCATTCCCGACTCTTGCAGCTGTCAGCGCAAAGAATGCCAGTAAAAAGCATCATGGGAAACGCGGTGGCCATAACAATCGTGACACGAACTTGAATAAGGAAAATGTCCCCTCCTCGCTGGCAGATGTAGTGCGCATGACTCCATCGCCTGTCCCCAGCAAGGGAAAGTCGACCTCGAAGAACGCCAAAGACTCCAAAAGTCGGGAGAACAGCGCGGCCGCCATGTCAATATCACCCCCGCAAAATATTCCTTGGCTCGAGACCGGTGCGCGAGCCAATCAGCAATATATCAAGTACCGCACCGAAGCAATTCGCCATGGGACCGTGCGGAACAAGTTTCTCCAGAGGTATGCTTTGATCGGCCGCGGTCTTTGGACAGGGCTTTTTCATGATGACAATTGACTAACATACTGCATAGCGCCGCACAAGCGTGGAATCGAAACGATGCGCGCGCTGCCAAGGCTCTCTCGCTACGAGGTCAGGCAGAGAATGATGCGATGCGTCGTTGCCACCGAGAAGCTGCCCGTCAGTTGTACGAAGAGCGCAATCAACATTTGCACCAGGCAGGCCTGGATCAAACCTCTGAAGAGCTCTATATCGACTTGCATGGCCTGCACCCCGAGGAAGCAATCGAATATTTGGAAAAAATACTCCTCAAGCATGCACGAGAAGGTCTTCGAGTTGTCTACGCAATTACAGGCACTGGTCATCACTCCAAGAATGGCAAGGATAAGATCGGCAAGGCAGTCAAAGCCTGGCTCAACGAATGGCGCTACCTGTTCCGTGAATTCAGTGTACCAGGTGAGCGAGGTGGCTATGTCGGCGGCATTCTCGGCATCGATCCGACCAGCTATGACAAGTCACTCGCTAGGAGCTTAGCGGAGGATGAGGATTCAGCAGATGCGGGTGGACAGCCAAACCTCACGATGGGCAAAATCCAATTGCTCAAGCGCGAGGACATAGAAACGAAGAATCAATGAACTGGTGTGATTATTCAACCTTCCGCTGCGACATGATAGCCTCTTTGCATAAGACTAGCGATGCAGAATCTGCTCTACTTGCTTTCCAAGTTATTCCTCCGCCGTAGTACGGCGGAGGAATAAAAGACCACCTTTGTATCTTCAGTGGTAGCCATTACACAGTCGTAGTATACAAGATCCCATCTGCATTTCCCTGCCCTCACTCGGGTTCCTGGTGCTGCCACTGTTCCCGAAGCGCTTTCACATCCACGCCACAGGCCTCGGCCTTTCTGACAATCGCCCGCGCCTTCTGCGCAACCGGCACATCAATCATCTTCCCATCTAAAGTCCAAGAACCCCGGCCAGCAACCGCAGCCTTCTCATCCGCAATCACCACCCGCATCGCCCATTGCGACTCCTCGGGATCCGGTCCAAAAATCGCATCCGCAGTCTTCACCTGCGACGGGTGGATACACTGCTTGCCATTGAACCCCAACCTGCGTCCATCGCGGCACTCCTCTTCCAGCACCGCGGGCGGCGACCCATCTGCCTTATCTGACTTGTACGCCGTGCAGACCAGATCGATCGTGGACGGCAGGTTCGACGCGCGCGCAGCGGTCGCAATAGCCGATCGCGCAAACAAGAACTCCGTCAGCGCCGGCGTGCGCGTGATACTCAGATCCAGGGCGAAATCCTCCGCCGCAAAGATCAGCCCCTGCAGCAGCGGCGACGCGGCACAGATCTGGGTGAGGTTCGTGAGCGACTTGGCCGACTCGACGAGGGCGAGCAGCGAGACGGGCGGTCTCGACTCGGGCGACTGCTGCTGCTGCGAGAGCGTGTGGTTCACCACGTCGGTGACGAAGGTCAGGTCTGAGGCGGAGTTCACCTTCGGGATGACGATGGTTGTCAGATTCGGCGATTGCAGCTGGGTCGCGGCGTGCGCGCATCAGCGTTCGTGTTCTGGTGATACTCGGGTCGACCGGGGCGCTCGACTCACGACTTCTGTCAGATCTCCCAATGCCAGGCCGCTGTCTACGGAGTTGATTCGCACTGCCCGCTCGCGAATGCCTGGTGGTGCGGGTTGGTCAATTGCTCTCCGCACGAGGGAGCGGGCCTCTGCCTTCTTGTGCGGCGTTACGCTGTCTTCGAGATCATAGGTGACACAGTCTGCTGCGAGCGATCGGGACTTGTCGAGGAACCGCTGTGAGGAGCCGGGGACTGTTGGTGGAGGAATTGTGAGCTCGAACAGCTCGGCGTGGAAATGCGGGGAAGACGCGATAGCTTGCGAGCGTGCTTACCGTAGAGAAGGGAACGGCGCAGAGTGTTGCGGGCGGCCATTGCGGGTAGCTTAGTTGTGTGCCTAGTGTATATGCCCAAATCTCTGAAGGGTCTCGTATTTGATCGGGACCGCCGCGTTGATGGAAGACGCGAGGCGTCATGTCTGATGATCCACGCAAGCCGAGACCTCGGGTAGCGTCGCTGGAGCCGATTCGGCTCTGCGGCCGCTTGTATGGTGGAGTTCGGCATCCAGCTTATCGGAGAATTATCAGCAGCGGAGAGTGAGGAAAAGAGCTCAAGAGAGAAGAATTAAAGCTGCAAGAAGTCCAATTGCTTTGTACCATCGGAGCTTGGTCAGAACTTGCTCCATCACAACCAAGGTAGTCTTCACTATGACTTTTGTATGACGAAGTCTATCTTCCAAACAAACGAGAAATCTAATCGACAAAACGACCCCCAAAAGTCTATAGAATGATCATTTCCCTCTTACAATGCTGACTGGCTGAACTTGCTCCGCTTGCGAATTGCTGCGCCGTATCGATAGAACAGAATCGGAAATGGGAACATGATGGCTGTCAAGCAGCCTAGCAGAGTCATAGCCCAGTCCACACCCAAGTTTTTAAACTAGGCAAGATGGGAGAATTGTGTTAGTCCATCAAGCATTGAACAAGCCACTTAGGCCTCGGGCTGTAATGCTTACCATTGCCGTGGCAAAGAGTGGAAAGCCCGCACCAAGGCAAGACCGGAAGATTGTATTGGCCGCTATAGCCGAGTTCGCATTGATGGTGTAGACGTCGATAATGTAGTTCAGGCCCTGCAAATGGTCAGGTCGCTATGTTCGCTGTTCCAGGGTAAAGCAATACTTCATACCTGCATGAAGATCAAGAGGATACCACCACCGATGGCAGCTCCCGACAAAACCTGTGGAACCCACGAGATAGATGCATAGTAGGTCCATCCAAACCAAAACATTCCTACTGGGAGAAAGAAACCACTCAGCATCATTGGAGGCAGTCGCTCTTCTGGGGATACTGCGCCCATTTCAAGCATGAGTCTCTGGTAGCGAGTCTTTGTGAAATAAATAATGATAGCCACCCCAATCAACACACCGACGGTGATTGCGAGAAATGGAAATTGTCCCACTCCCTGGTTCCATCCGCGAACTTCTTGAAATGCAATTGGGTAAGCTTCGAAGCAGAGGTAGAGGAAGCCATAGATGAAGCCCATATATAGAGTAATGAGGGTGAGGGTTGGCTCTTGAAGAAGCATCCGGAATGGGCGTAGGAGGTAGCGCTGAACAATATTGGATAGCTCGACCTGTTGTTCCTCCGCTGCAGCGTGAATAGCCCAGTTCTTGGTCTTGAATCGTAGTCGACGGGCTTTGCTTGTTAGAATAACGGGACCAAAAGTCTCTGGGACAAGGAACAGCCCCAGGAGCCCGAAAAATGCAGCCATAATCAGTGTGATCCAGGCAGTCCATCTCCATCCCAGGTATGACATGTTCACAAACCCTCCAACGATAGGACCGGCGACTGGCCCGATGAAAGTTCCGGAGGCAAAGATTGCGATGGCAACTCCTCGGTCAACGGGGCCAAACATATCTGCTAGATTTCCACCAACCTATGCGACAGCGAGACAGTGTATTAGTATACTGGTCGCTTCGGCCCACAGTATCGGGGATTTTCCACTCACAATCGCCAATGGCGAACTCCCAAAGACTCCTCCCAGAAAGCGGCAAAGCATGATAGTCTGCAGATTTTGTGCAACGGCCACGGGGATTTGAAAGATGGCAAAGGCTGCAAAGCCAATGAATAGCGGCCACTTCCGACCAAAGACCTCCGACAGAGGGCCGAAGACAATCGGACCGAGTGCATAACCGAGAACAAACAAGCTTGTTCCTAGAATCATAACCTCATCGGAAACACCAAACTCTTTGGCTGTGCTGGCGTCTGCTGCGCTGAACACAGAGGATGCAAAGGTCACGCAAAACGTCATCATGCCGAGGTTTGTGGTGATCACGTACTTTCGGAACACCGAATAGTTCTGGGGATTAGTCTGTATAATTGCATCTTTAGATCATGTCACAGCCAATTTTGTGGTTGTGGAAGTTCAGGCTTACAGGATCATTGGCGCCGTCCCAGGTGACAATATCAGGGCTCGGTTTGTCATTTGGGGGAGACTTGGGACTCTCCAGATCTTGAGAGCAAAGTGTGTCTCGATCTATTGGGTTTGATTCCAACATCTCTGGGGACTCGAGAGGAGAAACAGACCGGACAGGGAAACTGGCAGTGATCGTTATCCAGCCAGATCGAGGATCATCGCAAGGAAAGGGGCTGACGGCCACTTTAAAAGATTTGGAAATATTTTATGACCGGAACAATGCGGCCTGCATAACTTGATATTCGGCTTCGGCACGGCATTATTCAGTCCTTGTCAACGACTATGGTGCGCTGGTGAGATTGACTGCGAATACTCGGCGTGGATGGGCCGATTGTTCGGAGCGCCCATGGCGGAACATGTTGATCCTCAGTCAGTTCGAAGCCACCCACTCTTATAAAGAGAAGATATTAGAATCTTGATAGTAAAGAGGCTTGCCAGAAAGAAAGGATCGTCCATTCTTCACTGAACTTGTACTCTTAATATGTTGAAGTAGATAGGCTGGCAGTCATGAACTTCGCATCCCTGAGCAATATACAATTAGCTAGGACCCACATAGTGAACGCCGGGTTAAAGACGCTAACGCATTTGTACAGATCAATAACATCAAGAGGAAGACACAATATTTGAATTGCTTATACTGTTACTCGCTCAAACTCACTACTTTCCAATGTCTCTATGTTCATTCCCGGGCCGACGCTGGATCGATGGGAAAACGTATCTTATAGCGCTAGGTCCGACTGCACTTCCAAAGAAATCAGGTTTCTGAAGGTGATTTCAATCTGCTCTGAGATGGCATAAGGAAAATTTTATTTCCCTCGAGCAGTTCTGCTTTTTGAAAGACCGAACATAATATCCACCAGGCAATGCAAAGTGAGAGCCAATCGGCATTGGCAGGGTTGGTATTCTGCCTGTCAACACCGCCTCCAACGTGCCGTGTTGTGGACACATCAGGGATCTCGAACCAACAGCTCCGCGTTTCCTCAAGTTAACACGGATCTTATTGATTGACAGTGTTCTTTGAAGCTGCAGAACCACTGGTTCTCCGTATCTCACCATGGACCAAGGCAATCAAGGTGACCTGAACTGGCGCCTCAGCGCTCACCCGATCACGCTACTTGTCTTCTTGGGCTTCCGCATCGGTTCGTTCTGTCTTGCGCGCTATATAATTTCCCCATGAACCATTGACTCACAGGTGTGATGACCAGGGGCTTTGTTGATGTATCTTTTTGGCCTCCTCTTCATTGACAATTTGTATGCTCCCATCCGCTTGGCGATTTCTGCTCATTAGCCCCCAGTTCAGCCAGCTAACAAGCTGATCTAGTATCCTTGTCTTCATCCTGACACTTCTCCTCCTCTCTGCCGATTTTTATTATCTCAAGAACATTGCGGGACGTCGTCTTGTGGGCCTGCGGTGGTGGAATGAAGTCAACACAGCCTCCGGCGATTCTCACTGGGTCTTCGAGTCCGCGGACCCTAATGTCCGCACAATCACCGGCACCGACAAGCGCTTCTTCTGGCTGAGTCTATATGTAACCCCGGCTTTGTGGGTGGCGCTGGCCATTCTAGCAATCGTGAGACTAGTTGGCGTGATTTGGCTTAGCTTGGTTGGTGAGTTGGCCCGCGGCGCCGAAAGATGCCGAGATTCGATTTGCTGGGCTCTTGTGACTAACCGGTGGATGTAGCGATTGCTCTCATTCTGACTATCACGAACACGGTGGCATTCTCTCGATGTGATAAGTTCAGCCAGGCATCGACCTTTGCCAACTCAGCATTGGGTGGTGGAATCGTGAACAATCTTGCGGGTGGCCTGCTGGGCAGGCTGTTCCGGTGATAGGAAGCAATTGATGGTACTCTAGACCTTTCAGCTGCGCTGATGCAGTAAGGAGCTTTATGTGACGTTTCTTATGTACTTTCGAAGTGTGATAAATTAACATGGTTGAGCCTTTTTTTTTCTATTGCCTTGTGATATCGTGTCATGTGGTCGACGACTAATCGACTCAAACGACTAATCTACTCGAGAAGGTCGACCAATCGAGATGGAGCAATCCAGATTGCTCTTGCTTACCTCGTCGACCTCATAGTCCTTCCACACTCTTCCCCCCCCTTTCACTTTTCTACCATCCTCATCCGCTTTCCATCAACCCATACTGCACCTACCAGAAAAAGCCAAGAATCGTACCAGTAAGTCTCCTCCAAGAGCCTACCCAATGGATCTTCATGAAAAGACTTCTTGATCAAACTGCCCAAGGCTTGACGATAGAGCTGGAGACCTATCGCCTGCTCCGGGATATGTCCAACCCATTCATCCTCGAGCTTCCGGGTCCGCATTATCACTGACACGTGCAACAATGAAGTATTAGGCCTTCACAACTTCTTGTACATCCATTCAATCAACCCAGCCTTGATACTGACTGATAATCGTCCAGAGCACTAAACTCCCCGGACCTGATCAACATCTCTGTTCCTCGAGATGTCTGACGTCTGGGCAGTGGCATCCGGGGACACCCCCTGGAAGGCTCCAGAGGGCCCTGTCCCGGAAAAGGACCCCTGGTCAATGGACGTTCAGGGTATGTCTGCATTATGTGGTGTTGGCCCTTATACATTGTCGTTCAACTGGAACCACTCACTATCCATAGGCAAGGAACACGACGAGAACACCAAGCCGCAATCTTTTGACAATAGCGGTGAAATGCGATGCCAATTGTCAGTCTTGTATTCATCGAGCAATGCGCTGGGTTACTGACTTTCTAAAGCTGCGGTGGCCGTGACCACTTTTCTCGTTACTGTCCCACAGTCCCGTCGGCCAGCACTTGCTACAACTGTGGCGAGGAAGGGCATGTGCCTTCTGAAAGCATCGCTCGTTGTCGGGAATTTCTGACTGACTAGTGGTATAGTCACACAAAGGCCGAATGCACTCAGCCTCGGAAGCGCTCGGGTGGTTGTTTCAACTGTGGCGAAGAAGGGTCAGTAGGGAATGGGGGAAGCTTGACTTGACCAAATATTTAAGCTGACTGCCACCGGATGCAGGCACTCGAAGGCGGATTGTCCGAACCCCCGCAAGTCCATGGGCCCTTGCTTCAACTGTGGAGAGGAAGGGTAAGTGTTGGAACGCCCACTTGGCCACTGTTGAAAATCAAGCTCAATATCACCGCCTACAGACATTCCAAGGCAGATTGTACTCAGCCTCGAAAGGCATCGGGAGCTTGTTTCAATTGTGGTGAAGAGGGGTCAGTAGGCAATGAACAAAGCTGGATATCTTCGATCGGTCAAACTGACACTCACTGGATATAGCCACTCCAAGGCAGACTGCACAGCTCCCCGCAAGCCTATGGGCGCCTGTTTCAACTGCGGAGAGGAAGGGTAGTCGCTGAATTCTATACCCTATTATCATTGACTGCTTCTGACTTGAAGTCTAGACATTCCAAGGCCGATTGTCCCAAGCCTCGTGTGTTCAAGGGCATTTGCCGAATTTGCAACCAGGATGGACACCCGGCATCTGAATGTCCCAACAAGCCAGCGGATATCTGCCGCAATTGCAAGGCTGAAGGTCAATATGAATAATTCTATATGTTGGAAGGCGACACAACTGACTTGCTCATACACTAGGCCACATGTCCAAGGATTGCCAGGAGAACCGCAAGTTCGACCTGGACCATATCGCAGATAAGTCGCCCGAAGATGCCTGGAAGTTGATGAAGATTGCGAGCGAGGAGATGGAGATTAGCGAATTCCGCGAGGTAATTCCAAAAGCAGAATCCACCAGATGGTGTTTCGGGTTTTCTGACAAGCTAATTCGACGGCTCCAGGCCCTCCAGGTGTACTCCAAGGCTGTTCCGTCCGCTACGTTTGCGGATATCGAGAAGAAGATGCGCGAGGAGAATTTTAAGATCCACCTCATTGCTCTGGTTAGTGATACCTGGTATCTCGACCCCGGTTGATGAGAGGACTAACGGTGATCTCCAATCGCAGGAAAAGGAGTCCGAGGAGATGATCAGCTTAATCGACCTCCAGGGAAAGCTGGACTGCCAGTACGTTGTAGGCTTCTTCTTCAGTCCGAATTCCCGGCGGATGAACCTAGTTCCACGCTGGCCCTCTGACCCGGCTGAGAATATTGAGCGTTTGAGCAATGCCGGTCTCCCCTATGATCGTCAAGTGACCAAGTGCCGGAACTGCGGCGGTAAGCTCCATGCCTCCGATTACTGATAGTGCCAGATGCTGAGATGCCCCAGAACTTGGTCATTCCGCCCGCGGCTGTAAGCAAGAGCGGATTGAAGCTGATCGTGTCGAAATCAAGTGCGGCAACTGCGGAGGCATGGGTCACCGGGTTCGTGACTGTCTGCAAGATCGCCGAAACAAGTACGGTTGCCGCAACTGCGGGTATGGCTTCCTCGCCACAAGAGCCTGTGAACGAGCACTAAAATTCGTTTAGAAAGGACGACCATGACACCAAGGAGTGCCCCGAGCCCCGTTCTGCTGCCAATGTCGAATGCAGAAAATGCAACCAAAGTACGCGAAGCCCTAGGATTCCCTACAACCATATGGTCTTTGCTAACTCTTTCTCAAGTGGGACACTTCGCAAAAGATTGCCCCAAGCAAGATGATCGTGGCCCTCGCACTTGTCGCAACTGCGGGTCAGTAATCTAGGCATTCCATGGATAAGACGATGCACATACTAACCTACCTGCAGCTCTGAGGATCACATTGCGCGCGACTGCGATAATCCGTCCACCATGACCTGCCGCAACTGCGATGAGGGTAAGTACCGAAGGGTGCTGGTTGGGGGTCAATCATCACAATCTCTTACCCAGGCCACGCAGTCATTCGTTCATGGGGACCAATAGCTAACACGCACTGCCTTTAGTGGGTCATGTCAGCCGTGACTGCCCCAAGCCAAGAGACTATTCGCGGGTCAAGTGCAACCGATGCGGTGAAAGTAAGTTGATGATCTCCGGGATCCCACTGACCAACCATTCCAGCTCACCATTTACTAGTGGGCCATACGGTCAAGCGTTGCCCCATACCCGAGGAGGCTGGAGAGGCGGCTGATAGTTCGGTTGCAAGCCGTGGCGGTGCCGCTGAAATGTCTCCATGGGAGCAAATCGCTTGGCAAGCTGACGATGACGGCCTCTGGGTTTCGGCGCGCAAGACCGAGCGGACTGAAGCTTCCGGAAATGACAATGACCAGGTTGCCGATCTGAGCGACCAGCTGGCCGGCCAGCAGTGGTAGGCCCACAAACTCAACAACGCAGGAGCCTCGCGTGTATCGCCTGGAGGGCTTGGATCTGGATAGGGAGGAGACTTCTAGTCTACTTAGGTCTGACATGACGTGGGTGCCAATCGAATATTGTCCATGAACGGGATGCTTGAAGAAAGCGACCTGCAGATCGGATGATGCTCGATGGGCCGCGGCAGCGTGTGACCTGGCAGCGGTATTTTCTTGCGAGCGGATTGGCCCTTGAGGCTGTCGCGTAGGGCTTCGCGTGTTTTGCGCTTGATGACTCATTGCGGACATCTGGTTTTCTTCTTCAGAAATGGACGGTGTGTTCTTTACATACTGGATATGGCTGGGAAGGTCTTTTTCGTCTACGTGGTTATGCATCTCTTATCCAAATTTACCACAATTTCACCGCAGTGCCTTGAATGATCGTAGTCCATTATTTCTTTTTTCTTCCTTGCTGACCTGCTCCTCGAAGGAGAGATCAGCACAGACGCACAGGTCTCTGGCAATCCCAAGGCTTCAGCCTCGTCTGTTTTATAAGGTTAGAACCCACAAAGGGCAACTAGCGCATCCTTTGATCCACTCAGCACCGCATCAACCAGTGTTCATCTAAGTTAAGAGCCTTGCTATAATCTCGACACGAGGGATCTTCATATTCGGAAATTTCTTAGGCTATTATTCGGTGTCTACTCTGATCCTTCCTTGACTTGACTGGGGGCCAAACCATGACATTCACGATCAGTAAACTGAGTTTTCTAACTCTAATTATAGTATAAAATGACTGCCTCCCCCTCGACTCAAGGCAAGAACCGTCTACTTTCTCAATTTCTTTCGATATCTCCCTTCTGCGATAATCAGAACTAGCCAGCCACAATGCGTGCCACCAGCTATCTCGCTCTGCTCCTCTCTGCCACTACTTCAGTCCTGGCCACCAAGTACGATGTGACTGTGTTTTCCAAGCCGGGCTGCAACGCAGAGGATGCGCTCGGAGGAGAAATTTCCACCACCCTCAACCAATGCTACCCCGTGTACTTGGGAGGTCAAAGTGCGAAGTCCGTGTCCTACAGTACCAGTGGAGGAGCGTTGGACCTGCAGGTGGTCTTGAGCGATAACTGCTTCGGCGATGCGAATGTCTACACTATGAACGAGACGTGGACCTGTTCGGAGCTCGACGACCTCGATTTCGACGCCGTGTCGCTCAAGGCCATTCATTTGCCCTCGCCGTCGGCCACCCCTTCATCGTCGCCGGCCCCTACGTTGCGTTAAAGCATCTCGACCTTCGCCGCATCTGGGCTGTGACAACAAGCGAGCCTACACAGAGACAACGGTCGTCGATCCGAGCGAATGGCCAGTCTAAGCGAGTGACCGGCCCTTGATTTTGGAGAACTTCCAAGTGATGAGCACAGGAGGACCGTGGATCCTTTGTTTTCGAATGGGCTGCACATGGTTGTTGGAATGTCAAGAGGGTATCAACTGCTCCTAGATAACCCCGCGTCTCTTTGTAATCTTAAGGATTGTTTATATTCTGCAATTGACACCTACTTCAATTCGCTCGTTCAACTTGATATGCACGCAAGAGCTCTATAGACGCCCGCAGAAGTGAACTGACGCTGGGGTGAGGGCTGCCTCAGGCACGACACTGCCATCACTCCGTCGCAAACGCTCGAGTGCTTCCATCTACACCACCACCTTTTCCATACCGATTGTGAGTATTGAGTCTGGCATTCCCCGGGAACCCCGTTGCTGCGTGCCATTGGACCCATGATGTCATCGTCGTTGCTTCCGTCGTGGTGTGATCCCTTGGAATTCCAGGCTTTCGGGCAGAGAACGGCAGGGAATAAGCAGACCACGCTAGTCATCGCGCCACCGGCACTTCCTCCATTCCCCGGGCCACTCCACCTCCCGACGTCGTGGAGAAAAGAAAAGAAAACTGGAGAGGAATCCGGGGGAAACTCGATCGGTCCACCACAAAGACCCCCCTTGGAAACGATTCCGATCTCCTCTCCACCACGGACAAGGTCGCGATAACGTGCGCGCCACGGCATCTCTGCATAGTCGATGCGGTCATACACTCGGGCGTCAGCATCGCGCCGCTCGGCCCTAACCTTGCAAGTTCCCGATTTCTTGATTGCTCGGTGGCATCCGTGCCGAGATGGGACTGGCGCATCGACACCGATGATTACGCTGGCGCAGGGTGGAGCTGCTGCGCGAGTCTCTGGTCCTTATCATTCGACGAAGGTGGTGTCTGCGAAGTGGAACCCTCCGTCTGCTTCCAGATCCGGCGATGCGTAGACATCGCAGATGCGGATGTGACCTTGCTTTGCTCCTGCACGATAATTCTGGCTAGATTCGTTTCCGATCTCGACTCTCGCTCTGATGTCTGGATCAGAGGTGAATCCGTTGGTGTCATGGCGTGGCGCCCCGTTGCGGCGTGGGCTCATAAACCCCAGCTGCTTCCCCGGATGCTGTCCGCGTCTTCTGCTCAGCCACCGTTATTTCCTCGCATCCGATTCCGTGAACAGTTCTGGGCCCTTGACTGGAATTTGCGGCGTGTGTGAACTGGATAATTTCCACTGTAGGCCTAGGTGTGACTGGCCATTTCAATTGTATACGCCGGGTCCAACCACAACTTCTCCCATTTTGGTTTATAGCCTTCAACTTGACTGGTCTCCGCCACTATGAAGCCGTACTTTGGGCTGAGGGGTACGTCCCTCAATATCATGATCAGTATCATCGCTGGTTTGGATTTCTTGTTGGTTCACTCCGGCCTGGATATTCTAGCATGCATTTTGCTGACAATCTCCCGCAGGCTCTTCGGATATGACCAGTATGTGACTGAGGATCGGGGCAAACCTCTTGAATGCTAACTCCTCATAGGGGCGTTATGGGTGGACTGTTGACCCTGAACTCGTTTGTCACGACGTTTCCCCAAATCGACACCACCGAGGCCGGCATGATGGGCCTCTCTGCGGATCAGAAGAACACCCGTTCCACCGTCCAGGGTATGTCATGCCATTTAGACAAATGCTCACCCCCGCTAATTGAATCCTACAAGGCATTACGACTGCGTCATACAACTTGGGTTGTTTCTTCGGTGCTCTTTTCTGCATCTGGGTTGGTAACTACCTCGGTCGCCGCAAGACCATCTTCACCGGCTCCATTATCATGGTCATTGGCGCTACGCTGCAGTCCTGCGCTTACAGTCTTCCCCATCTGATTGTCGGTCGTATCGTGACGGGCATTGGCAACGGCATGAACACGTCGACCGTCCGTAAGTTGCTCAGCGCCAGTCACTCACATTCATGTCCGTCCCAGCTAAACCTTTTTACACAGCGACCTGGCAGTCGGAATGCAGCAAAGCCCACCACCGAGGTCAGCTAGTTATGCTGGAGGGGGCACTGATCGCGGGCGGTATCACCATCAGCTATTGGATCGATTTGGGCTTCTCCTTCCTGGACCCCAGTCCAGTGGCGTGGCGCTTCCCCATTGCATTTCAGAACGTCTTCACTCTCGTCATTCTGTTCTTTGTCCTTCCGCTTCCCGAGTCTCCTCGCTGGCTGATTCTCAAGGGCCGCGAGGAAGAGGCAATTGAGGTCCTCGGTGCCATCTTGGATCTCCCCGAGAGTGATCCCTATGTCCATTCTGAATTCACCGCCATCAAGGACGCCGTACTAGCTGCCTCCACCGTCAGTTTCCGTGACCTCTTCACCATGGATGAAAACCGCAACTTCCACCGTGTCGTTCTCGCCTACATCAACCAGATGTTCCAGCAGATCTCGGGTATCAACCTCATCACCTACTATGCTGCTACTATTTATGAGAATTCCATCGGCATGGGCGGCTTGATGTCACGGATTCTGGCTGCTTGCAACGGCACTGAGTACTTCATTGCCTCTTTGGTTCCCATCTTCATCATCGAAAAGGTTGGCCGTCGCACACTGATGCTGGTCGGCGCCGCTGGCATGTCCATCTCGATGGTGGTGCTCGCCGTGACGACCAGCTTTGTGGATCAGCCTAAACCTGGCATTGCGGCTGCAGTGTTCTTGTTCGTCTTTAACACTTTCTTCGCCTGGGGCTGGCTGGGTATGACGTGGCTGTACCCGGCTGAAATTGTAAGATCCCCGTATCCATCTAGAAGAGTGCTCTTGCTGACAAGGATAGGTCCCTCTACGTATCCGTGCCCCAGCCAACGCCCTGGCCACTTCTGGAAATTGGTAAGGCGATTCTCCGGGATAGTTTCGCGGACCTTGCTAATCATGTTCAGGATTTTCAACTTCCTCGTGGTCATGATTACCCCGGTGGCTTTCCAGAGCATTGGATACCGTACCTACATCATCTTCGCGGTCATGTGAGTTCCCTTTGATGCATCTTCAACCTCTTTCAACTAACAACCTCCCAGCAACGCCTTCATCTTCCCGGTTGTCTACTTCTTCTACCCCGAGACCGCATATCGGTCCTTGGAAGAGATGGACACAATCTTCCTCAAGACCACCAACGTCTTCAACGTGGTCTCCGTGGCTCGCAACCAGCCCCATCGCTTCGGCAAGAATGGAGAGCTCCTGATCAACTATCAGGACACGGCGGAACACCTGCGCCGCGCCAGTCACGTCTCCGAGAAGCACGGCACGACTCAGTTCGCTGCCAGCTCCGACCTGGAGACCGGAAAGGGCACCCACGTCGAAAAGCGCGCCGACAGTGTCTCCGACAACAGCTAGGCTATCAATACCCGGTGCAATCCCTCGCTAAGCCTCCCACTTAGCTACGTCTTTGGTTGACATGAGGATAATTTGACCCCGATATAAACGGTTTCACGAAGTTTCTGATCCTAACGTCTTGCTGGTCGCGTTCCTGTTGTTTCGCTTCTGCCGGCCCGGATACCGTCTTTATAATTTGTTTTTAAGTCGGCTGTTTGATTCTATTTTTATGATTTATGTTGCTTTTGTATACCCATGTGCATAATAGTCACTGCCAGCCATGGATTTTGGACTGTCTTGGGCCTTCCTACAGATGAAATATACGTGACTTCTCTCGGGAGCTGGTAGTGAGACATGCAAAGCAGAAATATCCTCGTTTCATACTCCCACTGTAGTGAGCACCGTACGGAGTAAATTCGTGCATCACGTCCCTGGATACCTAGCGACCCCGAGGCCATCCAAGCTGAACGAAACCCTCTCCATGAAATTAGCCTTCCATTGAGTATCATAGCCGTGACATAAGCGTCCTTATCCGCAGCGCGAGATGACCAACGGCCATCATATGAAATCCATAACTCATCAATTGTTCCACATCACAGTCCAAAAGCCAGTCCTCCAATAGCCACCGCCATGCAAGAAAACACCCAAGCCAACACAGGGCTGACGACAACTGCACTTGCGGGACTCGCGCCTGCAGCATTTCCACCGCCCTCGTGTGTGGAAGACGTCGCAGTCCCCGTTGACAATGGAACGGCATCCACGGAGCTCCTCAGGTACGTGGCGGAATACGGCGTGGAGAAGCTATACAGCTCGACGCTGCTAGAAAGGGAGGCGCTCGCCTCGGCGCTGTCAGTGGCATGGACCGACCACGTCGTCCTCGTCGTGGTCTCGGTCGAAGTCACCGTCCTGGTCGTGTACGGCGCGTGGGACGTCCAGAAGTAGAACCAATAAGTCCTGCAGCACCGGTTAGTCTGGTCTTGCCCTGTCTCTCGTAGCTTTCCCAAGTAATTGGGTGCAACTCACCAGTAATAGGTGGTGTAGTAGTACTCCCAGTCCAGATATGAGTAGTCCGACGTCGAGGTCGAAGTCGATGCCTCCGGCGCGCTCGTCACACCCGCCGCTGCAGTCTCCGTCTCCGTCTCCGTCTCCATCGCCGTCGTGCTCGCTCCCATCTCCACGGTACTGCCCAGGCTGCCGCTGTCGTTGTCGCCGGCGCATCCACCGGCAGGACAGCACACTTTCTCGCCCTGCCAGATCCAACAGCTATAACCAGCCCGGCAATAGTATCCGCCCTCGCAGCACTCCCCGTCAACGGGCGCGCAGTGGCCTGTATTGCCGCAGCAGGTCCAGCCACTCGGACACGTCCCGAAAGTGCAACAGGTCTCGCCCGGCGACGCGCAGTACCCGTTACTGCAGCAGCTGTCGCCCGTGGGACAGCAGCGCGACGATGTCGCCGAGCAACTGCTGTACCCGGATCGACAGGTGTAGTCGCCGCCTGCGCGGCCCAGGAGACCGCGGGCGTCTAGCGCCGCCGTCTCGGCATTGAGGAAGCTTGCGTTCGATTGCAGTTGCGGCGCATTCTGGTAGCCGGTGACTGCGGTCACTGCGAGCAGGAACAGAGTGAAGCCTGCGGCTTTGGAAACCCCGGCCGCCATAGTCAAAAGCAGAGAAGTCTGTGAGGAAACAGCGTCTGATATTCTCCGTTGATTTCACGGGGTTCGCAGCCTAGTATATAATGGGTTCGATACGGGCAAAAACCCGCGCAATAAAGCCAAGATCGAGCGGCTATGGGCGACTCTTGGCCCTGTCGTCCGCCTAGGAAGCTGTTATTCCTCAAAGAGCAGTGATCCGATCCTGGCCTCTTCGTGTTGGGGTGACAACTCCTCGACATCGCAGGCAAATACGAGATCGAGATGCTTGGCGCGGACTCGGGCCGCTTGGTTTCGCGCACCTCGAGGAGCCAGGAACTAGTCGTGGAGGAAATATGCTAGAATGCTGCTTTGTACAATACTAGACACCCTTGTATTGGAAGTCGCAAGTGCGTTCTGTATCTTTTTCATGAGGAGCTTAGGGCTCAATTCAGCGCTTTTGTTGGTGTGATTGTTGCGAACCGCTGTAACATGAGCCTCCTGCAATACGAGGAACGGGGATTAAAGTTTGCAGTAGTGACCTGAGGTGCAGATATAGCCTGCAGGTATAGCCCTCTGAAGACCAAATAGAATCCCTGCACTGACAGAGTTTTACCCCATGTCTCACGCTGAGATTGGCTGCCACTCTATACTAGATTTTGCTTCGAGAGTGTATAAGTGCTGGTCGGCTCTCGAATATGCGCGGCTGCCCGAAAAGAAAGGGAACAAAATACATACATACATACATACATACATATATATATATATATATATATATATCTACTAGAAGGAAGTTAGCATTGGGGGAACCTACAAGGTCCTAAGAAATCCGTATAGTCCATACGTTGGCGCTGTCATTTATTCAACTCCCTACTTGATGGTCCATCTTCAACGACACCTATGGATGGATATATTTAGTCCACGGGAGAGGTAGCTGTCGAGAAATGGTGTTGAGCACTCTTGTCTGCTGTGTCTACAAGGGGGTGAGAACGAGAACGCCTGTTCTCCAGTAAAGATGAGTCTGGCTAGTGTGAGGCTGTGATGCCAGAACGGGTAACTCGATTTAGCTTACCTTGGCTAGCGCGCATACGGAATACTAATTTAGGATGAGGCTGACCTCGCTAGCGCATGGAGCTAAACGTGAGATAGTATGGACTGGACCTGCGACTGGAGTATTAATTGGCCCGTCCTTAACATCAATGACTCATGCCTGAGTGTCATTGGCGCTGCTCCGACCCACGGGAACGCTTTTTTTTAATGGACATAACTAGCTAGTAGAACGACGCGTACGAATGAGCTACGCTAAATGCGCAAGATTCCAGCCTGGCATCATGACCATTAAGCCTGTCCCACCACGACTGATAAAGCGCCGACTCTCTCATTCCCCCAAGAGAAACATCTATCCTGCGTAGAGGATTCCCAGTTGGTTTTGTCTTTTCACCGTCTGTCAATTATGGACAAGATCGCCGAACAGGTCAAAGGCTTGGCCAAGGATGCGGACGAGGCTACCCGCAAGAACATCCTGGATGCTTTGCGGGACCTCGCTGTCTCTATTGAGACGCCGCAGGACACCATGCAAAGATTGTCGTACATAGTAGGCGATCCGTTTCTTCCCGCCGGAGACAAGTGCGCTAACGCTTGACCAGCATATCCAGCCCGCTCTCATCCGAATCGGATTGGATCTGCAGCTTTTCAAATTCCTGGATGAAAGTGACACTCCGCTGAGCGTGGCCCAGCTGGCCAACCAGACCAAGGCAGCGCCAACACTTCTGGGTGAGCTCCCGACCATGCATGCATATCAGCTCCCGGCTCGTACTGATGTGGAGCCTCCAAGCACGCATCCTGCGCTATCTGGCGTCGGTCGGAGTCATCGATGAGACAGGCAAGGACACCTTCACCGCGAACAAGGTCACGACGTGCTTGACCGACCGTGGAATCCAAGGCGCGGTGTACCACAAGTGAGTGTTGGCCTTGGATATGATACGATATGATTGAATGCACTGATACCAGCGCTTCTGCAGTTTCGACAACATCGGCCCCGCGGTAGCTGCCCTGCCAGACTTTTTGGCCCAAAACCAGTATCGGGACATCACGAATGTCGTCGATACGCCTCTGCAACGGGCGTTCCACACAGATCTGCCTGCGTTCTTGTTTGTCCAGGAACGACCCGTGAGCCACGCCCATTTCAACCAATTCATGCAAGCCGAGCTGAGGGACTTGCGTCATTGGCTCGACGAATACCCGATCGCGGCGAGGTGCCAGGATTTGCGTCCCGAGCAGGTCTTGTTCGTTGATGTTGGGGGCGGCATTGGACACCAGGCCGTTGGCGTGAGAAAGCGACTTCCCATGATCCCCAACAGAGTCATCCTGCAGGATATGGCGGTGGTACTGGCCGAGAGAATTCCGAACGAAGGGATCGAGGCGCTCCCGTACGACTTTTTCCAACCGCAGATTGTCCAAGGTAACGACGTATCTACCCCAAGATCTGCCCTGTCGTAGCACTCCCAAGGGTATAGCTGGATTCTGCGCGGCACTGACTCGTCGAAATGTGACTAGGTGCCCGGATCTACTACTTTCGAAGCATCTTGCATGACTGGCCTGATGAAAAGGCCGTGGCAATCATCCAAAATACGATCACGGCATTGGGACCGGACTCGCTGATCCTGATTGATGAAAGAGTACTTCCAAACGTCGGTGTGCACTGGCAAGCGACGTCAGTCGACATTACCATGATGTCCTCGCTCGCGTCACAGGAGCGCACGGTTGAACAGTGGCATTCGCTGCTGCAGAAGGCCGGTCTCAAGGTGCAGAATATCTACCCTTACACGGCATCGTACAACACGATCCTGGAGTGTGTGCCCATGTCTTAGGCTGATGGTCAGTGGAATGCAATCGTGGCAATCGGGACATGACTGCAAATGGGATGCTTCGCGACACATCCGGCTTCATGTATCCGGAGTGGGAATTGCGGAGTATTTGAGAAAATAATGCTTTGATCCTGGGGGTCTGATCCCCCGTCTCTGGAGCACTAGATCCCACAAGTATTTGGCCTCGTCGTCCGTTGGCCCGGACACATAGAAAAATTCTTCCAGCACAGCATATGCGCTGTCCCAGTCCTCGATATGTAGCTTCTCTGTAATCTCCGTGAGATGTGCGAGGAACCATGACTGCTGGGTCAAGCCCCGGGAGGCAAGACCGGTTATGAAGAGAACCCAGAAGAGGAGGTCGGGCGCCGTACTTTGAAGCGTGAGAAGGCTCCTTCGGAGGCTATTTTGAATACCCTGGACCCTCTGCTTCATGCATGGCATCCCCAGGAACGTCCATATTTGGATCTCCGAGTAAAGCAGTAATGACAGTAGTAGCGTCTGTTCGTAAGGCTTCAGAGACTGGTCAGCTGAAAGCCACAGGAGCAGGTGGTCCAAGAAGACGAGGCAATCGGTCTCGAGCGGCGAAAGCTGGGGGCCAGAGTTGCGTGTCAAGCCAAATCCAGTCGGGCTATGATGGCACAGAATGAATTGGCGAAATAATTGAAGAGTAAACTTGAGTTCGGGATGGAGGTCTCGGGACCAGAATGAGGTGAGAAAGCGAGCTCCTAGTGGGGAGGACTTTGAGTTGTGATTCTGTTGGTTAAATATAACAGATTCCTTCTGGACTCTCTGTCTCCATTTGGGGGTGATATGAAATCGTGGAAGAGAGTTCCTGGTGCAGGAGGCGATCAAGTCCGCACTGTAGATGCATCATGTTAGCGGAGGCGACGTCGGTTCCAAAGGAAAGCGCACCAATAGACCAGCGTTGCAGTATAATGATTCAGACTGTCCAATCCTCCCATGCCGTCGACGATTGATTTCAGACCGTCCGCGTGCAATCGAGCTGCCTCTAAATTACCTTCAGCGGCCTATCACTCGACATTAGATAACGTTCCCCTGATGAATGGGAACACATAGTAAACACAGTCCGATGTAGACGTAATACTCACTTCAATGCCAAGAAGATGCGCAATGAGCAGGACATTAGACTCCTTGTAGACTCCAGCCGGGTTCAGAAGCAGCTTTTGGATCAACTCTATTGTTTGTGATCGGAGTTGGAATGCATCTTGAAGCAACTCGTGCACGATCTGAACCGGTGCACCAGAAGCCCACAGATTGGCCGCCCTATGAGAAGCACCAACGGACAGAAGGATACTGGCCGTAGCTGGCTGATCAAGTGCCTGTTTCCAAAACCAAGCTGTCATGTCAGTGGAGCTGAACGGGAAGCAACACTTGGAGGTGTAGACATCATCTGCAATCATGAGCCAACGTGGAGGAGGTAGCGGGATTTGTCTGTTCTTCCATACTCACAGTGTTTTAAATACACATTTACGCTCTGCTTCAAGTGAATTGAATGTATCGGGAAGGCTTCCAGAACCCCTATATCGAGGGGTCGGTGCAGAATCGGCCCAACCGGGGGCGAAGAGCACCTTTTCTGAGAGTGTTGATGAGGGAATTGACCACCAGCGGTGATTCGAGCCTTTTGAAGCGCGACGTCCGCCGTTGCTGGCATGGCCGGCGCTTTCTGTCGTTGCATTTCTTCCTCGCGGCGTTTCCGATGATGCTGGGTTTTCAAGAAGGCCTGTTTCTTGCGAAAGAATGCGCGGGCCTCGCGTTTCTCTTCTCGTTCGTTCACCCACAAGAACTCCGAGGGCGGAGCCACATCCTCGCATTTTACAGCTGGCGTTCGCTGATAGACTGGGTCGCCTGCCATCGTGGTAGAACATCGACATTTCAGAAGCGAGTCAGGGCGGGTGGAAGAGGATAAACATCGGGCGGCCCCCCTGCTAGTCTGGTCCTTTAGTGTCGGCCAGTCTTGTGAATTTGAGTTAGGCGCCTCCCTAATCTAGCAGTGATGTGGAGAACGAGTGGGTTTGGACGCGATTAGGCTTTCATATGGGCTCAATTAGCGACGCGGAAGACGACGATCTGGAAGCGAGTTTCATTGTTGGGTCTTCGGGCTCGACTAACGGGCCAATCACGGAGATACCAGAGTAGGCCGACATTCCTGGGTATGTATGAATACGAGTGCTTTCCAGCGACTAGTGTTTTCTGCAATGGAAAATCCGATGTCGCGACCGTCATGATAAGCAGTAGTCTTGGCTGCAACCCGCGACAGTAAACGCGATCCTACTGGGAATAGTCATGCCGGTCGCGAGTCCACTCGGAGAGCCATATATGCACGATCCAGATGAGAACTGCTCTAAAGTTACATTATCTGCAACCTTAGATAAGATCTTCCCTCAAATCGGATCTGTAGGCACCTCGTACTCGTACAGAGCATGAGTCAACCCCCAAAACCACCGTGTTTTTTTTATCATTTATAGCGGCCGGGTATCTTTGATCATAGCCTTGAGTGCTCCGAAGAATTGCTTCAAGATGGTACCGAATCTTTCGATGTGCTCGTCCCTCCCTCCGTGAGGTAAATGCGGCGAGAGATAAGCCCCAGAGCCAAAGAGGCCAGACACAGCCAAAGAAGCCCCTAACCTTTGAAGGAGAACAGCAAAACTCCCATAGGGAGGTAACGATATTCGAGTCTGGGGCGCGCCCCGTCTAGGAGTCTTGTGGCAGCATTGTGCCAGGGGGCCAAAAGGATCCAAAGGACTCCGCGATCAATGAGTCTGGTCTGCGGTCATTGGTGCGAGAGCTGCAGGTCTGATTCGACGACGCCGATAAGCGCATATGCTCGCAGATTCGCCGGTCTGTGATAGGAGGAGCGGACCTGCGGGTTGCGTGTATCACACGCATAGTCACATAGGTCTGGGCCTGTAGAAAGGTGGACAACACTCATGCAGCCCAGACTAGGCTCAGTGCCATGCGGAGAAGGAATGGGCCATGAGGCTCAAATGCGACGCCCGAGGATTAAAGGGCCGTCAAGAGTCACCCACGGAATCTCTGCAATGCATCGCCAACGCACAACACCAGAGTCGAAGCCAACACGCCTTGTCCAGCTACCCTGAGCTCTTCTTCGACAACATGCAACAGTGTCTCGAGAGTGGCTGCGGCGCGATCTTCCCATCAAGCGAATCCCAAGCACGCTTCCCGCAATCCTTGACACGAAACGAGGGCGGAGGAATCTACACTCTCGTCGATCTCACCAGGAGATGCCAGTCCTGCTTCGATGCCCTCTATTTCCGCAAGTACATCTGCATCAGCTACCGATGGGACATGGTCGAGCCTAGGCGTACAGAGGGTCAACCGAGTCGTATGGAGGACACGATGCACCCTTGGGAAGCGTCCATCAACCCCGAAGACGGCCGGGCGTCGTTCCGAGCCCGGTTCTCCACGTACCACGGGGTGATCCGCCGCTTCATCGAAGCCGCCCGGCTAAGTTACCTCGACCGACTGAACGGGTCGCCCGAAGGGCTGAAATGGGAGAATGAGTTCGCGACGTACGCGGGCGCGGCGGAGGTTTATTGCTTCCTCAATCGCGAGGACATGTCGTCCAGGATGCGGATGCATCCCATGCGAATGCGCGGGCGTGGGCTCTATGTCATGAGCAAGTATTGTCGACAGGAGAGGCTGGCGGCAAGATTGGGGGGAGCGAAGGTGGTGTTTGTGACGCCAATGGGGGAACGGGTCGAAGCGGACGAGGACCCGGATATGGTGGAGTATCTGGCAAACGAGGAGCCGGAGAGCAAGGGGTGTTGGGATGATAATCTCTTGCTGTTGGAATCCATGATTCGGAGTGATGCGGTGCACTATGGGGTGTCCTTGATGGAAGCTGCCAGGTGGTTCGTGGAAGAGTATGAGCCCATGCAGATGAAGTTGGAAGTGAGCTGGCGGTATGTGGAGGACGAGGGTTTATGGTGGTGGGTGCCGAATCGCGAGGAAGAGATGTGATGCGAGGTGGCCTAACGTTGACTTCACATTCCTACATCACTTTGCGGGCACTGGCTGGACGGCAGCTCATCGTCCTTGAGCGTTGCTGTTAATGCACTGATTGTATACATCGATCGATCTTATTAATGCCGTAATACCTGCATCTGCACAAAAAAGTGCGTCGCTGTGACCATTCATGATGTTGATAATCCTGCCCGAGGAAGTATAAAAGAAGAAATCGCGCGGGTTTCCCCGTGATACTAGCTGGTACCACTGGTGATACGCCACTCGCATGTCCGGACATGCAAACTAGAGTATTGACCAATTACAGAAGCGAATCTCCTAGCGCATAACTCTAGATGAAGGATTCGCAGTAATACTTGGGTAAACTCTTGTACAACTCGGTGATTGTCTATAGGCTGTCATGGGTAGCCTCGAGGGTTGGACTGACGATCACCATCGACTCCGTCCAAGTATATCTTAATCTTCTCCCCTCCAGCCTGAGCAGGATTCTTCCAAGTTCTCTCTTACATTGCCAGACCATTCTTGTCGCACGGAGCTACTCTTACCTCTGCATCATCTGCACATTGTCAGCGCACATCACCACCATGGCTCCCACCTTCCGAATCACGACCGAAAATCTTCCCGAGCCTGGAATCAAGTATCTACCGGTCAACGAAGACTCCTACGGTTTCCCACCTCGGCCAGAGTACCTCGCCAGTCTCACCCCGCTCCACAGACGGATCTACGAGTGCTTCCGGGCGCAGCATCTCACCGACGAGCAATGCTACAAATATCTGACTCAAATCGACAAGCTCACCGGCTTCCACCGTGAGTACCTGCGTCATATCGACTGGCCCGCGCAACGTATTCAACAGTGGGAAGTGGCGTGCGAGACAACGACGCCGATGCCAGAGTTCCAGGACGGGCTGTCGAAGGAGATGTTTGATGGCGATCCGATAGATCTAATCCTATACACGATGAAGGAGGGTAATCGGCGTCAACAGCGGGCCGAAGAGATGGAGAAGGAATTCAAGTCGAACTAGCATACGCGGTCAACGGGTTCGCAGCCGTGATCAATCTCCCATTATACACCTTCAGATTTCATCGCATCGTCTTCGTACCTAGTATCACTCTGCATCCTGGGGCTTGAAAGCTCGCTGTTCCCGCCGAATACAGCACGCACACACGCCCGTGCAATGCGAGTAGAGATATACCTCCGCCCGGTCCTTCTGGTCGCCATAGAAAGTCGGTTGCGGCCACAACAGCCGCAGTCATACGCGCAGCAACCAGTGCGCCTGACACGTTTGCGTTTCCCCCCGTCGCATCTCGTTGGACTTTCTCCGGAAAACCAGGCAGCACCGGGGCGCTCGTGGGACAAGTTTCTGAGCTGCCGCCAGTTTTCAGAGTCACGACGGGATGTCGTTCAGTCCTTCTCGAGCCCATGGAGGGCGCTTACATTCATGGACTGGGGCCTTCGACCTGTTTGGCCAGACGCGTCTGTCGCTGCGCAAGTGTACCCACTACGACAAGAGCCTTCTGTTTCTCTAGATATGCGAGCTGGGCGGTCATATCTCGTTCTGGAGAGTGGACGTTGGCCGCGAAATTAGCCAGTGCGACTAATCCAGTGCATCCGGACCCGCCGCAAATATCGCCCGAGCTGTTCGAAGAGATCAGTTTTGGACCCGGCGCAGATACCGGCCGCGATTTCGAGGGCGAAGGAAATGCCGCGAGGAGGCCGAGGAACATCATGCCAGTGACCAGAATCAGAAATGAGAAATGAGAAGCCCAGCATGCCGAAGAGATGAAGCCACGCTTGGGCGACTCTGCCCACGATATCGGGTTCGCTCATGTCGGGTGGTACTGTCGACCATGCAGGATCTCGTCAGGGAAGATATGCTCCATGGGAACTAGCCCACGTTGGAGTCTTCATAGATGATTATCATGGAAATAACCTCGAGATGATTGGGCAGAAATCATAGCCAGTCTAGCAAGTCACCTGAGATACTATCCCAAACGGGCAATATCAATCTTGGATCCAAGGCTGCACGACTACGAGGCTGAACTCAATGCTAAACTCACGGAAAGAAACGCGCTGCTTGGTCGTGTTGCCCACGGGGAGGCGGATATCTAGAACAAGATCGAGCAAGGCAATGGTTCTCAAACGATGGTGGTGGTTCCATCCATGTAATGATTCTATGCTATTGTACGTCACACATAACCCACTTAGTGTGGTTGATTCAACAGAAACAAAATAAGAGTTTCGGCGAGTGCAACGAGGGAGGATAATGAACGCAGGAGGCGGACCCTGGCGCCGGGAGATGGCAAGATGATAGGGTGCAAAGGCCGAAGCAAAGGACAGGAAATGAGGAAAGAAACAAAAGGTCACGGAGAAAATCTCTATGGGGGGCTCCCTCACGCAATCAGGCCGCTCTCATGGTCCAAACTCCCAGTTGATGCCGGCGGGTATCGGAGCGCTAAGACCAAATGATTCCTCAACGTTTTTAAAGGCCACCGCAGAGGGTCTCGACGATAATGCCGGTGATCTGGTAGGGATCGGCGTTGGAGGCGGGGCGGCGGTCCTCGAAGTAACCCTTGCCGTCCTTGGCGCACTGGCGGGGGATACGGATGCTGCCACCGCGGTCGGCGACACCGTAGGAGAACTTGTCGATGCTGCCGGTCTCGTGGCGACCAGTGAGGCGCTCCGAGTTGCCCTCGCCGTAGACGGCGATGTGCTCGTTGTGGCGCACCTCCAGCTTCTTCATGGCGGCCTCGATGACCTTCATGCCACCCTCGGCACGAGTGCCGGCGGTGGACACGTTGGTGTGGAGACCAGCGCCGTTCCAGTCACCCTTGATGGGCTTGGGCTCGAAGGAGATGCGGACACCGAACTCCTCAGCGACGCGGTGGAGGATGAAGCGGGACATCCAGAGGTGGTCACCCACTGTGTGCCATGATCAGTATGCTAATCGCGTGACTGGTGAAAAGTGGAAAACAAAAAAAGAGAGCACATACTGTCGATGCCAGGGCAGGGGCCAACCTGGTACTCCCACTGAGAGGGCATGACCTCGGCGTTGATACCGGAGATGTTGATGCCGGCGTACAGGCAGGCACGGTAGTGGGCCTCGACGATGTCACGGCAGTAGACCTTGCCGGTACCGACACCGCAGTAGTAGGGGCCCTGGGAACCGGGGAAACCACCACGGGGCCAGCCGTAAGGCCAGCCGTCGGTGCCGAGCAGGGTGTACTCCTGTTCCAGACCGAACCAGAACTCTTCCTTGGCGTGGGTCTCGAACAGGCGGGCGGCCTCGTGACGGAAGTTAAACTTGTTGGGGCTGCCGTCAGAGTCCCAAGTCTCGCAGAGGACGAGGACGTTGTCGCCCTGGCGGAAGGGATCGGGGAAGATGGCACAGGGGCGCAGGTAGACGTCGGAGTTGTCACCGGGGGCCTGGCCGGTGGAGGAACCGTCGAAGTTCCATTCTGGGAGCTCGTCGACGCTCTTCACGGGCTTGGAGAGGGTCTATGCAAGACGGGGTACGTCAGTGTTGAGCCAGAGAGCGATAACAGGATAAATGATAAGTGGGGGTGTTGCGCCCCTCGTCACACGTGATGCGGAAGAGTGCAGGGCGTCGCGTGTCGATGTGAGATCCCTGTGCGCAGGGCTTATCGAGAGGGGGCCAAAAGATAACGACGCCCGCACGACCACACGAATGACGAGGATGGGGGAACAAAAACCGGAAACTAAGTAGAGCATACCTTGGTCTTGGAGCGAGTGCCACCGCTGGCATCCATCCAGACATACTCGGCCTGAACGTGACCACGCTGGTCCAGGGACATGTACTTCATGAGCTATCCACCCCATCGCAAGTCAGTATGAGTGATTCCTCTCTGGCTCAAGGGCCATTGCGGAAATCCAATGCATTGAGAATCAAACGCACATTCTCCGTGTTGGAGACGACAGTTGAATCAGCAGCCTGCAACGGGAGGGAGTTAGCCATATAGTTCACCACCAGGGGAAAATGAGTCATTTGGAGGAAGAGAGCGTACCATAATGAATGATTATGGGGGTTGTGTGGAGATAGAACACGGTATAGGACGGCTTGCGCACAAGCAGACGAAGTGAGAGAAGAATCCCAAAGGATTAAACACAGAAAACAGATGGATGGAAGATGTTCCCAGAGAGAGGGGGGAGGGGAGTTTTTAGATGAGAGATGGTGGGGGGGGGGAAGAAGGAAGAGGATGGGAAGGCGAAGATAAAGATTTAAATTTAGTCACGCCCGAGTCCGAAGGGGGGAAACGGCTCCGTACCGCCGCCGTACGGGAAAAAGGAAAATGGGCCAGAGAATGGAGAAGGCCGACAGCACGAATGGATCGCAACCATCAAACGAGACACGCGAACGGGGAAGGCGCGGATCAGCCACGCCTGATCAGGACTAGCGGTCAGGGTAATACGTATGACCATACCGGTACTCCAGTACGCACGATACCCACGATACACCCTCGTACGCCTCAAAGTGCCTCATACTAAAAGGCAAGAATGCCCGACACCGGGGTCGTTGGGGAAACCACAAAATCACGCATGCTCGTTTCTTTTTCTGCGATCTATATCATCTGAGCATCAAGGAATTCCTTCATCTAGCGAGACAAGCGCAGCTGGGTCCCACCGAAGCCTAATTCCTCGTATGCGCCACTCCGTCATCATCGTCGCATCATCCAAGCCGCTGCGGTGCCGGTCGTCGCCGAGATGCTGAGGCAGTTGAGAAAGGATCTTCCGCTCAGCGCGCTTCCCCGTCTGCAACTGGCTCGACCTGTAACCCTTCAAGTGTGGCTCCCGAGGACTCGTGCCAGGCGAATCTCGGTAGTCACCTTCTGAATCCGGTGCCTGATCGTGCCTTGACTGTTCTCGATCTACACCTCCGCATCCCCGGCTGGTACATTCTCCCGGAGACTCACGTCCAGTTGCCCTCGCGCATCTCTCACCGGTGATAACCCTTGGGCCCAATCAACATTCAGGCCTTGTAATAGGGCCCAGTAATATGATCAATCTCCTCCCTCCCGTTGGACCGATAACTCAGACTCGCAGGATATAACTGTACTTTCAATCCCGCCTCCATTGGCGGCACTCGCGCATCTCCCCGTTGTGCTCGATCTCTCCAGTGCTGCGTGTACACCACCCCACGTCCCATGTCGAAGTCTACCGTCCGGGGGAGCATTCTCCCCGGCACTGGCTCCGTGCGGAGAATTCTCTGACCCCTACATCGGGACGAGTCGATCGACTCGGTCGACTACAGATCAATGTATGAATCTCGTAGGGGTGGACATCTATGTATTAGAGGTAGATCGCTCGCTCTTGCTAATCCCCCTTAGCCACCGGCGCCAGGATTGCTAGCCGGCCGCATATCAGCTGCATGGGACCCGGGGAAGCGAGTCCACGCAACTTTATTCGCATTCCAGATGATCAAAAAGCACGCGGGAGTTGCGGTACAGACCAGAAAAACATGAAATATTTGGCACAGTTCGCGCATCGAATTGGTAACCCGCTCGCAAGTCATTCCACCATCGTGATCAACTTGTCTCCTCTCACAACCCCCCAGCGCGCCATTGCCGCGGGGCCACATGGCATCTCTCTTATCGGACTTCCATGGTCGAAGAGACAGGGGGCCTGTACCTGCAGCGGAGAATATCAACTGCCATCATGTACCACGACTGTATCTATACCACTAGTTCCTCCACCTTGCATCTCACAACGACGCGGATCGGTACTCCAGAGTCATCCTCGGGTAAGTCTCCGTACCGATGAGAAACAATACGCCGATCCGCAATCCCATCGACATCGCCCGAGTGGAGCGTGGCAAAAGTTCTCGAAACCGCCGGCGCGCCAATCACGACTGCCAGCGCCCCGATGCCGGCCGTCAATAAGATTTGGTTTCTGGAATTCCGTACGACGGTGTATGCCCTTGGCAGTATCTCTTTTCCCTGGTGGTCGGCGTGAGATGGATCATCGCGGCTCCGTTAGGTGGAGGGCAAGTGTGAGAACAAGAGTAATCATCGCTCTCTCCCTGTTTATATAGTACTATACTCAGCTATACTCAGTACCGGATCGTGAGTAGTCAGGGCCATCCGGACCGGCGTCTCGAGAAAAGTGGCAATCTTCCGTATTATGACGATGTATTGACCATGGTCTGCGCAGCGAGTTGAGGAATCAACCGGCGACTGAGTGGCTGACGCCGCACACCGACTGCTCGCGATGTACCACATGTCAGGGTCGTTTCCCCGATCTTCAGCCCTGTCTCGTCCGGAGGACACCGCAGGATGGGGACTGGGTGATTCAAGTCTCCGGGGTGACACAGTCGCTCCAGCGGTGTCTATGCTGTCGACAAGAATAGCAGCCGCGCTGAGACATGTCTGTGAGTCGAGACACGACCAGCCCGCTCGATTCGACGGTGCTGCAGCGACGGGCCAACGTATGTATGTACCTATGTGTATGTAGTAACATACATGGTGCGTTCATGCATTAGCATGGAGGGGAGCCGAGAACAACCCACCTGCGCGCCTGCGAAAATGACAGGAACGCCCGGTCAAACCAGGAGGAGCCGAATGGTCATGATAATATGGAGAGCCCCGGCTTGGATCGACAGGAGCCGGATGCTTATCGGCTGATGCTTATTGGCCCACGCCCGGCTTGACACACGGCGCTGACTGTGTGATACCGGATGGAGTCACAGATGGCCATTTCTCCGTGGATGCGGACAATGTGCGCGCATCTGGGAAATCTGAAGGTGTGAGAGGAGGATTCCACTGGAGAGCAGCGAGAACCTCCGAAATGCCTCACCGGGTGTGGGCAACAAACACGGAGTTCACAGGGATTGTAGATTATTTCCCTTGATGACTTCCGAATTTCCGTACACCGGTGCACTTTACCGACGGAATTGCCAGGCCTGATAACGGCCATATCATTCCACGCGTGCGACAAGCTATCATGAACGCCTCCGCCGGTGGGGTTTCGGTGGATTGGCCGAGATAGCGCCTCATCCTTGAGTATGGGTTCGGACGATACGGTGGGTTTGGCCCCGCGGTCCCAGAACCAACTGGTTCGATAACTAATCCAACACCGCTGGCTCTCTTTCCCCTCGCTTGTCGCAGTCACAGTCTCGGCCGGGAAAGAGACGTGGTGGATGGCGAATACATGCCTCGTATACATCGAATGCTGCGGTGAGAATGCATCCTGTGCCGGCGGATTGCCTGCAAGGGGAACGGCGTAGGTAATCATGCAGACCCCGCACAGGTGTGAAATTATCTGATCAACCTGATTTTTTTGTGAGGTTATCACACGGCTACGTTGGCAAGATCGAGCGCGGTCTCAAAGAAGGTAGTTCCAGTTTCAGAATTGGTGGATATAGAGTTATCTACGTGCTATCTTGGGTTCAGACGGAACACCCTCGGCATAGAGCTGGGTAGGGTGATTGTCCTCTGTGGAGGATCGACGTTGATTGATGATGGCTAGAACACAACGCTAGACGAATTTCATCGATGGTATGTATTGACGGCGGATAGGAATTCCATTGTATGCATGCGATCTGTCAGTCGGAAGCAAGGTTGACATGCTACGGCATGCTCCCCAACGCTGCACCACGCAGGTCTTCGGAGCTATCAACCATGCATTCAGCAGGAGTCATCTAGCGGTCCTGCCGGAACAAAGCAGGAAGCGGGCCTCTCTTGGGCCAGTGCATCCACGGATAGATATCCACTTTGGAGCTGATGCGGCTGCTAGGACGCTTGTATTCAACAGATCAATCACCGTAGCTAGAGTGATTGGCGGGTCAGCGGCGATCTGCATTAAACGCACAGCCATACAGACTGATTGAACGGACGACAATTGGCCGTGGAATGGGTCGAGGTTCCAGGCCTATGCAGTCTCGATTTCCCGGAGATCTCGGCGGTCAGCCTCACCCGTTGCCGGCCCGCTGCCGCAGCCAGTGCAGAACCCACTCGACCAGGGTCCCCAAGTCTTGGGAAATCTCCAAGACCCTGGCGATCTTCCGGTGTACGTCCTGCAACTTGGGCTCGAGGTCATCCGCCCCTTGCATCTCTGCGTCGCTAGTGTCTGCACTCTTCTCCTTGACAATCCCGGCACTGTCCACCACCGAAATACAGCCATTAAGGCCAACCTCGAAGCAGATCGAGATTTGCGCTCGTTCGCGCACAGGATGGTCGGCATTTTCACTGGGATCCGTGATAAGTAGCATGATAGCTGGTGCTTGTCCAAGCTGCGTGCGAAGTGTCACATCTACCTTGACGTCGCTCAGAAACACCTGGCTGCTGTTCTTGCCATCACTCGACAGCGACAGGATATCGGCTGTGGAGTCTCCCGTCGGAAACCTACCGCCCATCAGAGCATTCAGTTTATCCTCATTGGGGTCAACGTTGCTCAGAGTGATCAGTCCTTCATGGCCAGTAAAAAACAAGGGTTCTTGGCCTGCAGGAACAGGAGTCGTTGATGACAATTTTGAGGGCTTGCTGTTGTCTGTCCCGTTCGGCACAGGGGGTTTGAAAACCTTGCGGATTAAACTGGCCAACAGGGCGTATTGGCGGAAGACCTAAAAGCAGTTAATGCTGATCGGGGGATCTTAGGGTACGAGGGGGGCACATACCGGAAGGATCTCAGCCACTTGTCGAGGGTGCGAGAATGGCAGTTCACGAATTGTGCGCCCTGCAACGGACTCGAACGCTTGAAAGGTGTAGCTGTGTTTCTTCGTGCAGGGTGTGCCCGTTGAGTCAAATGCCTGCACCGACATCCTGCATTTTCGGCGGCTCGGCTGCGGTGTGGACTCTGTTATTGATAAGGGTGGCTCCGACACCAGCAAACTATCATAGGTGAGCATTTTGAACTCTTGCGGTAGTTGCATACCAAGGTGTCGATAAATTTCGTTGGCTGCAAGAATAGGAAGGTCGAGAGCAGGCTCAAGCTTGGCGACGAAGCGACGATTAGGAGGGGATGATTCCAACATGCTAGAATCGAGAGCCATGGGATCCGGATGGTCCCCATGAGATAATCGCATGGTCTGTGGGGGATCAAGCCAGTTCACAGACTCCGAGGTCTCATCCGAAGGCGGCAAGTCACTCTTGTCGCCAGCCGTGAAGACGTCGCTTCCAACCCATTCTTTAGAGATGCGGAGCGACGGATAGCCCTCTTCGCATTCTATCATGACTGTCCATACACGCTCCTCGTCATCAAGCTCCTTCGCATCTTGGTCATTGTCTTTATCGACAGCCATTGCATCGTCAGACATCGCCGGTTGCTTCGCATCCAGTATTTTGGCTTGTTCAACCCAATACTCCAAGTCAAGTCCGATTCGAGACCCCTTGTGCATGCTTGGGCGACCCACGAGACCCGTGCAAAGATGCTCATAATCACCGCCGTGTTTGCCCTTTTTCCCTTCTTCCACCCAGATCCGCTTCAGGTTCTCCTCAAGGCCCTCCAATGCCTCGAAGCAGTTCACCTCTTGGCTCAGCTTATCGAGCTTTGCAAGCCACTGTAAGTTCTCGTAGAAGCCCTGGAGAGATCTCCACCTCCCCGACTCGGCATCCTGAAGGGGCTGTGCCAGGTTGCGTTTGAGCACGGCAGTAGCTTCCTCCCGCCGCTCGCCTTCTGTGTACTCTGGTGTCGCATACCGTAAGCTCACGTTCTTGACGACGTCATGGCCAGCATGAAACTCGATCTCGAGGTCGACGAAATTGCCCGCGATGTTGATATCGTTGTCCTGCCAGATCGACTCGAATCCCTCAAGTTGGCTTAAGCGTTCCACGCCTTCTCGAGAGACACCCCGTCCTGCAACTCGTGCGCGGAGACAATGGACCACTTCCTCAATCCGGTGTCTCATCTCCTCATCGCTGTCTCGCCCGACTCCGAGCTTAAGACCTTGCATCCCGAGATTTTGGATATCACTGTCGTTCATGCCATGTCCAACGAGACCATCATGCACTGCAGGGGAAGGACTGATTCCAGGGTAGCCGCCCAGTGCGAGGAGTGCCGAAGGTGAGCTAAAGTTGACGGGGTCGTCGATGGCACTTGTCGCTGCAAGAGGAGTGGCGTACTGATGTGACGAGGACACACTGATCTGGGGCGCATTGCCAGGCCCAGAGGCCGTGGGGGTCCTTGTTGAAGGCGACTTGTGGGTGATGGAGCGAGAGAGAGGCGCAGAGGACGGGTGGGGAGACGGAGTGAGATGGGTGGGCGTTGCGCCAGGTTTGGCTGAGGGGGTCGCCATGGCGGGCTCAAGGTATCAATCGTAGGCAGACTTCAAACAAATACAAAATTGAGAGATAAGAAAGCTCTGTGTCCCTCCAGCCCTCCTGGAAAGGCCACAGCGATGGACCGTAATACCTCGGATGCAATTGGATCACCGTGCTCGAAGGAACCTGGAAACACAAGGAACAAGCAATGTCAATGCAAGAACATCCTGGCTCATTCCATGTCTCTCCCCACTCACATTCGCGCCGAGACCGCAATTGACAGTCGTGGACGTGGATATAGACTCCGCGATCTTCGATCGGAATAATAATAAGAGCTCGCCCTGCTTCTCACCGCCAGTCTCACCGCCTCCCAAATATCCGCCCCGACTAAATGACATCAATCGACTTTTGGATTTTGGGCAAGTCACCTTCAAGTCTCGCATAACTATGCAGCAATGGTGTTGATGCAAGCTATTCGTCGCGCTGCTCCTGCACACCCACAGTACATCACTTGCAGCATATACTCACGAAGCTTCTCTAGATCTTCATCGAAGAAATGGCAAACTCCCAATTATATTGTATGAGATAAATCCCCAATATCCGGCGCAAGCTTGTTTAGTTACATACTGACAGCCTCTTCAATAGTTTCCTCATGAAACAGAAAGTGGAGTCAAGGCTCTGTCCCTCCTGGAATCCACACCAGCTCACCCAGAATTGAGGATTGGTGTCTCAACGACCCTCCCTCCAACCACGGACTCCTTCACTGAAAACCCCAATTTTCTCAACATCCTTCAAGACGTCTTCGCCAAGCATGCGCATGAAGACCCCGATGCCAAGTCCCAGGCACAAGTGATGGTGTCAACCTCTGGTGCCAACCTTTATTCTGGCGGAGTATTGATGACTGCCCAGCGGCGAGGAAGACGCCGCGCGGAGGCAGGAGACTCCAGCGGTGGAGCTAGTGGCCAGGGTGGTGTTGGATCTGCTGGCAGAGGCGGCTGGATTCATATCGCCGACACCAGGCGGCCTGCTGAATACGGGCGAATCCCATGGTAAGACATCTCATCAGTTCCATGAAGGCTGGTTCAATTTTGACGCCGCTGCTAACATCTATACAGGCCGGAGGATATCTTTGGCAGCTTGGAAGTTGATGGAAACGGCCACTTTGTGGGAGGCAATGGCAACTATCAGCCGAGTGGTAGGCGTCTATCTCTACTGTACCAAACCAACTCCAATTACTTACTGATGAGGCGCAGGCACATACAGAATCGTCACACGGGACGGAATGTCAGTGCACTTTAACTCCTTTACTAATTCGGCATCAAGCTAACGTACAGTCCTAGGCTGGGGCTGAGTCCTTTCCTCAGAGAGAAGCTTGTGCAACGGTTACGGGAACTCGAGAAGGAGTATTCGTCAAAGCAACATTAAGCATCAAGTCAAGGCAACGCACCCTGAACATTATTGCCCTAGGAGCATTCAAGAACAAGGACGAAAATGGAACATAATCCCCTTGCCTATGAACTCATTTAGATCGTGATGACGGAGGGGATCTCGAGTACAAGATGAGATCTATCCAGCCGAAGAAACGGAAGAAAAGAAGAAAACATAGTGCACTACAGAGAAGAGGAAGGAGCAAAAGAGCTAATATGCCTCACTACTCAGGCATCGCAATCATAATACTAAAGCGATCTTTTAAATTAGGACTAGGTATAACTAGTCGCCGAATTCGAACTCCTTAAACTTTTCGAGTGGTCTAACCGATAAATTTAAATAGTATACACTGGCGACATCCAACTACCTAGGTAGTATCCTCACAGGCGCATTAGACAAGACGTCTAGACAGAAGAAAAGAAAGAAACAAAACCAAAATGCTCCAGGTAAAAGCAATCAATCCTGCCGGATTGGGACACTGTGCATATAGCGCTCATAAAAAGAAGAGGAAAATTATACACTCAATGCTGTTATGTATGCAGGATAGTGTCCAGGGCCGTTTCGACACACAAAAACTGAAAGAAATCGCAAATATCTCAATCGTCGCGGCGACCGAGTTCGCACGAGATGTCGGCGTCCTCGTCTTCTTTAAAGCTTGCCTTCCGCAGCAGCGTGGGCATCATGCCACGCGCGCCTCGCGAAGGCGACGATAAGCGCGAAGGGACCTTGGTATAGCCGTAGCGATACTGGGCCCCTCGGAGCACGATTTGACCATAGGTCCAGAAGAGACAGAAGCCAACGAGGATGGCGAGGAGGAAGCCGCACAAGGTGAGGAACATCCAGTGTTGGCCCATCTATGGTGGTCAGCGGTGATCCTACGGGGGTTCGGAATATGCTTACCCAGAAAATGAATCGCGCGTCCTTGCCGTGCCAGCTGTTTCCAGTGTGGTGGGTGAAGAAACTCCAGGACTGCGTCTTGTACTCATCCGGCATCAGAATGCGGATGCGGCTCATCTCGGACGGGTTGTCTTGGAGATACTCTTTCCAGATCACCGAGAGGAACAGTGGCCCGGTCGAGTACATCACGGTGATGTAGGGGAGGAGCCAGTGGTGGTCATACTGCTGGAGCAATTCGATCACGCGCAAGAAGAAGGGGTGCCGGGGCACTGAGCCCATTACATCGTTGGAGATGCCAGTGGGTATCGTGCGGCGCACCCACGCAGGGTACGCGAGTAGGGGATCTAGGCGACGATTACAGCCCTGGTGAGAGTTAGACTATCTGTATCCAGAGTGACTAGTGCGAGGTGGATATATACGTCGTCCAAATCGATATAAATTCCGCCATAATGGGCTAGAACGAAATAACGGATCGAGTCTGCGCGCTGGATGGGATATTCATAGCCATCAAAGGTCTTGAGGAACCAGGGATATTCGGCGGCGATAAAGTTGCGCGATTTTTCATTCGTCCATAACTAGAACAAGCATAAGCATAGATTCAGGTCGGGTCACACGAGGGCCGTACAATATACTCGTAATCCGGGTGCAGGTCAATGCAGCTTTGCTGGGCATCGATCCAGACGTCAGGAATGGTCTCGTTTTTATAGGTCTGGTGGATAATCTTAGGGATGAGCTGGGGGCGTTGTTCGATCAGGCCGTTCGGCGAGGGTAACTCGGCATAGTGAATCGCGTCAGCGGCAGCATCTTCGACGAGTAGCGATAGCAGCGTCGAGACACTGCGAAGCAGGAGAACGAGAACGAGAAGGTTGAGCAGGAGAAAGATCAAAAGACCGCGCCGCATGATGGTTGAGGCCGAATCGGGGGGCAATTGCGACCAATTGAACCAAAATTAGTGACCAAGTGGAGAACAATCCGAATTCAGAAGGGCGAAAAAGGTACATAGGCCGAAGACGAAATAGGAAGATAGGAAGGGATAATCCTATAATATAAACTTGTTCGCGGGATGTTCGCCGAATGCTCGCTGGATGTCCGCTGGATCGCTGGATGTTCGCTGGATGTTCGCTGGATGGATCGCTGGATGCTACGCCGCTCCACCGAGTACATTGACCTATAGCATCCTCCCAACATAGATTCTAGTGGGGCGAAGCTACAGCAAGAGGCGAGGGCCTCTTGCTGCTGTGGAATAGGGCGGCCGTGGCCATCCAAGTACTCATATTCATATACTAATGACAGTCCAGTGGTCAACAGCGACTTGCCGCCCCATCTGCGTATCAGAGCAATATCGGCGCTGTTTATCTTGCTGCCTACCATCGACCAACTCTTCTTTTACCATATCAGTGGCTCGAAATATCTTCGATTGAGGGCATCTGGGTGCTTGCCGCAGAGAACACGCAGTCGCGGTTTGCAGTGGCGTCTTGAATTCGCGGCTCTGCCTTCATCATGCAAAATGGCGTGCGCATCGCAGTGACACTCGCATTGATGATTATATTTTCGTTGTATCTTTTAAAGGAGCATCTTCAAGATCTTCATGAACAATATCGTGTCCACACATACGTGCAAGGTTGGCTGCACCGGCATCAGCCAGGTCGCTTTTAAGGTGATGAAGAAGCCTGAGGAGTTGGGCCTTGAGCAGAACAATCTCTCTGGTAAGATGTGATCCATTAGTGAATTGTAAAGAATGCCCTACTGACCTGACCGCAAAAGAAGCGAGCAGATATCTATCTACACAGCTATTTTGAGACCGCTCCGTCAATACGCGCACTCCACGCCGTTAATCCCAACCCCGAGCCTCTGGCCTAGGTACCTTACCTATCGAATCAATACCAACATAACCTATCACCATCATCGGCTCTGGGGCTCATCAGTGAATTGCGGCCTCTCATGTCGCAGGGCCCGTAATATAAGGGAAAAAAACCAGATATAGAAGGACACTCATCCACACATGTATTTAGCTCTTCGCGATCAATTGCTTACTATTACTTGAATGCACATAATTGAACCGCTCCTTGTTACCAAGGAGACCTATTCATTGATCCTGAAAGATCTATTCAATGGCTCGATGCTAGATTGTGTATACAAGAGTTTGATACCATTACTAGTAATCATTTCTTCCAATGGCGGTCTTCAAAGCATTACACTCCAGAAAGAAGGTAGACCTCCAGAGCAAGGATATAGATCTAATGCCATTATATGGCTCGTGGTCTGTTATAGGCAGTCAGACGAAATTCAATGCTTCCTGGGAAGACGAAGGAATAACTTCACCTACTATTCCCAGAAGACAAGTAGCCATCTAACAGCTCCAATGCTGTGAGTGTAATCATACAGTATCCATCTTTTAATCGCCTCTTTCATCTCGATGTTAATCTTCTACTCGCTCGCGTTTCATCGCCCATGCCTTGATTGCGATGGCCAGAACCACCAGCGACATAATGAAGGCAGTGAAGCCCATGCCCACGGTGAAGGTAAACATGGCATCCAGCTCATAAAACTCCATGGCTTCGATCACTTGGCGTGCCTATGCAATGTTAGTAAAGCGGCCGGATCGGATCAGCGGAATTCACTTACACTGAGCATGAAGATGAGCCCCCCGGAAATAAGACAAAATCCAGCCACGATCTCAGTGGGCGGGCGAGCCGGGAGGTACGAGGTTGGCGGGCGCAGGAACAGCAGGACATATGTCATTCCGCGAGCAATGGCGAATCCAACGAACATATTCCCCCACTGCTTGTGCACCATAGTCGAAGTCATGCTGTCCTGGTGGTGCGATCCCATCATCATACCTAGGAGCAGGATAATAAACGCTGGCATGGGGTTCAGGGGAACCTGCTGTGATTTGGGAGGCTGCCAGCTCTCATCATCAGCTTCATAGGGAGGCGAGCGTAGCAAAGTGTTGTTCAGCGCGTTGCGAATCCGCCGGGATTCAAAGAGCATGCCGACAAGACCGCCACCAAAGAACATAATCGAGATTGAGACGTGCTCCATATCAGTCGCAGTCCACGCTTTCCCCCAGCCGGCCAGGTGCTCTAGGAAGACATTGGTCACACCATATAACCAGATGACGAACGATTCCACAAACTCGCCGGAGGGGACCTTTGCTTTCCAGCCGACGATATACGCGGGAGGCTTCTTGTTCCAGGCCCATCCTAAATCCGCCCAGGCGCCGATAAATCGTCCAAGAGTGATGATGCCATACCAGAAGAAGATTCCACCTTTGATAAAGTGTGCTAGGCCGTTAAAGATCTCGATGCCGTGGAAGATACCACCATAAGTAATAGCTCCGGTCGCCATAGCAGTAAATCCCAAGGGGAGAATGATCCGGTCGATCACATTGTAGACGCCATTGAAAATGCGCAGGACACGGTCCGAGACGATTCCAGGCATACACTTTGAGAGGAACCGATCGACAATAGAACTGTAGAACCAGCCACGCAGACTGGAATGCTTCGGATGAAGCTCCTCAGGCTTGTCGAAGCTGTCGTATTCTTCCTGCGACTGGTAGGATGGCGATGAAGGACTGCGAATGGAAGAGCCAGGTTCAATTTCTTGGCTACTGCCGCGGGACCAGCGGTAGTTATGCATAGCCCGAGTTGGGTAGGGGCATTCATGCTCATCCGTAGCGATAGGGAGGAAGGTCGCGCGATTAAAAGATCTCGATTGCGACTGCTTAGACTCGCCTCGGCCAGCATACGCAAATACCAAAGCCAGGACGACCTGCGCACTCATGATCCATGTCACGATCCAGCCGATCTTGTGGTGGGCGTTATTCTCGTACAGATCGGGAGTCTGGCTATTATAGATAATTCCCAAGAGCAGGCCGAGGGCGTTGACGACCAGGAACAGGAACTGTGACGGGAGCGCAAGGCGCGAGCGGCCAATACTAAGGAGAACGGCTGTCGCGGAGTTAGCTGCGATTCCCATACTTGCTAGAACGGGAAAGTAGCTTACCTGCAGGAAGTACAAAGCACCAGCCTAGGGTCATCAGCGCAATGTGCGCCAGGATGGTGCTCGAGTGTTGACCATAGGAGAAGTAGCTCGTGGGGTCTTCGCTTTGGACAACCTGTAAGACGGAAGCTGTTGGAACAGCTGCGCTAGAGGTAGCGTGCATAGACACGCTTAGTGCCATGTCTATATCCATTGATGTATCGTCCCCGTGAGCGATGGCAAGGGACGCGAGGAAAAGCGTCTCGTAGGCAGCTCGAGTCAATAGCCGCATGGGGCCGTGTAATGGTCGCGAAGCTCGCCCGGGCGTGAAAAGTACTCAGAGGCTGAGGTTACGAGAGGTCAAAATGGAGGGAGAACTTCAGTCGGCGCAAAGAATCAAATGTACTGTCGAATCGTAACGTAGCGACGCTGCCAGATCCGGACTATTCGGATGTGATCTTCGCTCACACAAGTGAACGGTGGTTAGGGTGATGCCGGGACTGGGAATTAGGGCTGAGCGGGAAATGGAAATATAAGTGTGGGCGTTGTATAAGAAACCTGGCTCGGCAGGGTAGGATGCCGGGAATTAATACGTTCAGAAGAAAGCACCGGATTTACCGGACGTTGCAAATCATGAGATCCAGGAAAATAGAAGAAAATCAGCCCAAGAGGCTCATCGGCGCTGGGTTCCAATGCTTCGGAGACGGCGGGTGGCCTAGGATACTATAGCTTCCAATTCTGTGGAAACACGCAGCGATCAGCGATCATCCAGCGATGATCTGCGACTTTTCCACGGCTATCAACAACCGAATTTTACAGAATGATCGACCATCAGCAACAGCCGCATCGGCACTTAGGCAACAAGCACTCTATGCCAGGCAGCAAGCGCTCTAAGTAGGCAACAATCGCTCTATTTGACTGCACTTCTTATGTCCAATGACAGTCTAGAACATTTATATGTCATTAGAGAATGCGTGAGAGGGGGATTTACCATCTCGGCCTAGTCTCGTTGAGACTGAGCCCTCTACCAAGACAAACTGACATGCTCCCTTTAAAGGAGTGCGTGAATGAGCCGAGCTCAACTGCTGGTCGCTTATTATTTATAGGACTGATCTATTCGTCACTATTCACCAGTATTGGGGGCCTGATTCGAACGGCGAATCAGAAGCGCCAGCGAGATCGCGCTGGATGCAGCGAAACCGGGAACGGATCGGCTCGAAGCACACGCCGTGTCGAACCCACGTTGTCGTGTTTCGATGAACATTCCCTCCGAAGTCTGGTTTCACTGAGTGGATTTTGGTCATTAGATAGTGGGCAATTGCGCGTGGCCACCGCCTTTCGGTCGAAATGGAGAATATTCAATCGACAGCGGCTCGCTCGCATGCAATTTCGACTGCGCATATCAAGCCGCGCCGGGCCGGCGTGCCTTGTGTGCGATGTCGCCAGATGAAGGTGAGCATCAGAGCGCACTCCGGTTCCTTTTGGAGCCACCGCTAGTCGGAGAGCTAATTTATGATGTCAGGTGAAATGTAATGCCAGTCAAAAATTCCCTGCATCTTGCTCGGCTTGCGCAAAAGCAGGTGAGCGTTGCGCTGTGGATCCTGCGTTCAAGAGGACATCCAGAAGGAGGTAATGCCGGCCCAGTGCCCTTTTTTATGTCGCATTCTCACTCTAATCGAATATAGTCTGAAACCCCGCAGTGGATATGAAGGTGAGCCTGCATACAGGACGCCCCGTTCCGAGGGATCAGGTCCTGAGCCGACTGGCCTGTCGTCGAGACCGAGTGGACCACCACCTAGCTCGGATGCTTCCGTCGCAAGCATCGCTGCCGAATTGCGCCTCGGTGGGAATAGATCTGCTCGGTTTACCCATGAGCCTACCGGCGTCAACCTCACATCCAGCGTGGTGGCAGAACTGCTAGAAGGGTATAGCACGCCAGTGGTGTTTCCATATTCTACCTGCTTACGACCCTTTAGGTATTATTCTGATATACAGCCAAGGTTCCCGCTGTTGCTTGACCCTGCCACCATCATGGATAGCTACGAGAAAGCACCCTTGTTGTTCTGGACCGTATTGGCCGTTGCAAGCAAAGATTCCGAGAAGTATGCATTGGACTACCCTCGGTTACAAATTCTGTTACGGCAATTAGTAGCAGATATCCTCCTCCTGGGTACTCGGTCAATCTACCTGGTTCAAGCTTTACTCCTACTCTGCGTCTGGTCGTTTCCCCATGAAGACATGAACAAGGAGCCATTTTCAATGTACTGTGCAGTCGCCATTTCGATGGCACGGTCTCTTGGTTTGCATCGTCCACAACATCCATTCCTTTTATTTGCTGCAAAGTCATCGGAGATCGGAACCACGGAAGCTCGGACGGCAACCTGGCTGTCTTGTTTCATCGTGGATCAATGGTAGGATTGCTCCTGAGCCGTTCATGAGCTCGCTAATTCCTCCGCAGGCATACTGCCCGATTCGGGGTGCCAAGTTCCATCAGGACCGACCACACCATCCTTCATGCCCTGAATGTTTCGATCCTCGGGGTACCAGCGACCACGAGGATTCAACTTCACATCGCTGTCGTCACCTCGAAGATTTCGGCCGCCCTGGGAGAATGTGAGAGCTCAGCCACCGGGCTCACGCCAGATCCCTTTCCGCTTGTACGGGTGTTTGAAACGGAGCTTTGCATGATCCAAGACAAATACGCATGCGAATGGTCTCCTGCCGATGAAGTGTCATTCCTGGACGCGCGGCTCAGCCTGTACTCTTACGTTCTCGACCAGAGAAAAACCGAGCCCCTGAAAAACCTGCATCCTGAGAATGGGCTCATCACTCAGGGTAGTATCACGGCGAGACAGCTGCTAATAGTGCTGACTACGTTCCCCGACGCACTGAGCAAAGGGACATTCCATGTATTTCGCTCTGCAAGCTACGCCGTCTTCTTCCTCCTACGCATCCTTGGGACGGCACCCCGGGAGCTGATCGATGAGACGGTTATCCGAAATATCATCAGGCAAACCTTTACGCTGATGAGGGACATCTCTCAGACAGCGAACGACCGACGGTCTCAATGCGTCCGGGTCTGCAGAATCATCGAGAACATGATCGACTACGAAGACTGGAACAAAGACACGCCGTTCCTAGGCAAAGCCGAGTCCTTTATGGCTAATAACTTTGTCGCAGATGTAGCGGCTAGGGGCATCTTGAAGGCAAATATGCGGCATGCGGCTGCTCAGACTGAACGCGATTGCCGGGAAGCCGTGGCAGCAGGAGCTCCGCCGGAGATGGAGTCGCATTTTGACCTCGATTTCTCGGTCTGGGATCCGATGGAGTGGAATGTGAATTGGCAGGATAGTGAGGATCTGCTCTTTCTCAGCGAGGATTTTGGTGGATCCTCGTGATTATATGTCGCTTGCGCTCGGTTCGAGCCGATGAGATGCTCTAAATGAGTCAAGTCCGATCATTCGCGGATTGGTGTAAATTATCAATTGGAGAGATCAGTACCAAATCAATATGTCATCTCAGCCAAAGCGGAGTCCGATTGGTCAGAATTCAAAGAATTCCAAGAGTATCACCTGATTCAGCTTCTCGCAGAGCAGCCTCCATATTATTTATTTCTTTTACTTGCGATGATATCTCCTTTGTGATTCAACCAACACCTCCAGGGCTATAATGCTGGCCTTTTTCAGACACGCTCGTAGTTTCCCTATTCACCGACTATTACAGTCATTGTCCTTAATCAGACATTCCTCGCCAGTGAACCGTGTCCCCTATGTTCGACAACAATTCTCTCGGATGTCCACTATACCGCAATCCCTTAAAGAGCCTCTCGCCCTAGGCACACTCCTTCGAAGCGATTCTGGGCAGACTTACAATGTGGAAGAGGCGCTCCTCGAGCGCAGAATTGGCTCTACCTTCTTATGCGTGTATCGTGCAAGGTATGCGGAACTAGCTTTCGGCGGGGTGTTGTGCTAACAGGCCGATGAAAGCGCCGAGGGAAGGAAGTACATTATCAAGAACGTCATTCCAGGCGAATTTGAGTACAATCGGGATCTGCAAAAGAAAGTGTCTTCTAGCCCAAACGTGCGAACGGTCGTCGATACCATCCAAGCGCTCGAGTTGTTTGTCTACCCCTTCTTGAAGGAGGACATGCTTAGTTTGAGTTGGAGAAGCCTACCCGAAGGCACAAAGAAGAACATTCTCAGAAGTGCGTTACGCGGCCTAGCTGATCTGCATGATCAGGACATTGTCCATAATGGGAGGTTTGATCGCTTCGGAAGACTGCCCTTGTCCTATTACTAACCGTTAATAGATATCAAGCCCGATAATATTCTAGTCGACTATACGGAGAATGCTGACGGTCTGAGTATCAAAAACGTTCAGATCGCAGACCTCGACGATTCGGTCGATTTGCCGCGTGGGATGTGGCTACAAGATGCTCTCTGCGGCAATCCGTTCTGGAGAAGCCCTGAAAGTTGGTGCCGATCCCAACAGAACCAGTCCTCAGATATATTCTCTTTTGGAATCGTGGTACGTCCTTGTCAGCTCGATATTTCTAACGGATTGCTAATGCTCTCTAGATAATCTACGTGATGCACAATATGATGGTCTTTCACGTCGGTAAAGAGCAGCCCGCAGCCGAAGACCTATGGCGCCCTATCCTCCGCCGACATATCTCCTATTTTGCAGATGAAGGCAGCCTGAATCGGCTTCTTACGCACATAGGGAAAGAAAACGACTTTTTCCTCCGCTTACTTGAACTCGCCGGCAGTTTTACCCCGGGGGATTTCAGGCAACCTTTCGCGTCTTGGGATTTTGTGCAGCCAGAACTGAGGGACTTAGTGAGTCAAATGACGAGTCTGGATCCAGAAAGGAGGATCACGGCGAGAAAGGCACTTGAGCACCCCTGGTTTAGCCAAGATAGTTGAAATTTGTGGCTTTGTCTTGTCGAGCTGGAAAAGAAAGCAAGCGTTTTATCGTGAAGTTCAAGGGAGTAGAGGTATCCTTTGGTTCTCTAATCCCTAGCTATCTATCACATCAAAATTTGTCCCACACCCGCAGTTGCTTGTCGCGCGCGGATTATCCACGATCTTGAACTGGCTGCCAATTAGATCGGTGGTATAGTTGACAGTGCTCCCGTCCGTCACAACCTTGGCCTCGCCCGCTGCCTGGGTCGAAGCCTCCAAGGTGTCGGTCCCGATTTCGAAGAAAGTATCCTCTTCGGTGTCGATAGCCCTAGCAGGTGAGTATATATAGATAGTATACTAGTAATTAGTTTACTCTTAGAATCAAGTTACTAGTTTCTTTACTCTAATCCTTTTATCACTCCTTCGGACCCACTCGCAGCGCAGGTCCTAACACTATCTACACTCAGTGCGGGAGCTGCCTCGCTATTCAGACATCACCATCAGATTCAATTAATGGAGCTCTCTAGTACCCTCGGGGTTTGAAAATAGCAGGTTACTATGCAACTAGGCAAATCATTTTTTGAAAAAGCTTGTGATGCGCTGTGACCCATCAGGTGGTTTCGTCACTGCCGATTTCTTTAATGGAGAGTTGTGAGTGGCACTTCGCATCTTCGGCTTCTGTCGCGGAGTGGTCGAGCTCTGCTGCACCTTTTGCTTTTTGAACTCTTGTTTCGTGGCTGAGGTATCTTGGGTATGCTCTCTCTTGACACCACGCGCTGTGCGTTCTTCCTCTTCCTCTTTGATTTTGACCTCCTGCGAATCAAGTCCCTTTTTGGGAGAGATATCAGCAGCAGCACTCGGCATTTCCTCTGTCTTTTTGGCATTGGCAAAGAAATTTGCAATGTTACTTTTATTCTCCTTGCTGTGGATAGGAATGATAAAGTCAGGCGAGTTGTTTCCGACTTTGCCAACCTCCTTTGCGACAGGGTAACAATCCAGTTCGCCTTCGTACGGCTTTAGTATGGCCTGTAGATCTTTTGACCACGTTGTACGACTGGGATCAAGCCATGTGCTCATTGCTTCAGTGCCAGGGTCCAGAATGACAGGCATGCGCTCATGCAAGAACTTCAAATAGGGATTAGAAGAGGTCGTGATTACGGTGTAGGTGTAGAGCTTCTCATCGGAGCCTGTATCTGTCAACATCTCAAGCTAGGACGGTTATCTGTCCCAAACTGCTCAACTCACCTTCATATGAAACACAGTCCCACAGTCCCGCAAAGCACATCAATTCACCATCTTTGCGCTTGACGAAATGCGGGACCTTCTCTTTGCCACCTGGTCCCTTCTTCAGCCACTCATAGAAGCCCTGGCAGATGACGATGCATCGTTTGCGCCGCTTCATGGTTGTCCACATGCCACGGTCCTCGATCAGTGAGTCGTCCCGGCAATTGATTGTGCGCAGCATGGAGCCATAGTCTGGCTGTCGCTTGGTCCAGAATGGGATGAGACCCCATTCCATGCTTTGAATCCTGTATCTGGGAGCCTCCTTCTGGGCTGGTTCATGCACAAATTCTCGTTCTGCACTCTGTTCCTCGTTGGCTTCTTCTCCGGTCCGCAGTCGTCCCTGATCAGGCATGTCGGCTCGGTAGACTGCGCCAAAGTTCCCTGGTGCAAAGTTATATGTCTCCCTCACTTCATCATCTTCTGGTGCCTCGTCTACCCGCATGCCTCTACTCTGGAGGCTCTGTCGGATGTACGCCATGCGCTGTTTTGTACTCGTAAGGATAGGCCTTACTTGGGCACGAGGAACAGACTTACCACCCCCAAAGCATACCGCCCGCACATGGCTGATTGAGTAAAAAATGCTAGATGTGAGTGAGCAGGATCATCCTGATATGAAAGACCCGGTCTTGCAAAGGGATGTAACTAGTTAGTCCAGGCAGACGTCCGCGGTCGACGTCATACGGCGGAGAAGAGCTTGGGCCACGAGAAAATCGAACGCGGGCTCGGGCTCATCCCGACTTCACAAACCTGCAACACCCTCCACGCCACGCTCAATCCGCCTCGACTCAGATATCCGCGTTCACTGGGTCCCTTGCTGACCTTTATATTCTCATCTGGCACCACACGACTGAATCCGACAGTGAACATCCCAACATCCATGTTCCGCACAGCATCGCGGCGCACAAGCGCCCACGCCTCGAGGCTTGTACAAGGACAGCGCCAATCCTCCGCCCGATCAATATACAGCAGCACCGCCAGGCCAACACCACACTCAAAATCCAAGAATGCCGCTCCATTTCTCTGCGCCCATCTCCCACGCCCCCGACACATCTCCTTCGCCCAACGCCTGCGCCTAACGTACCGCGAAGCATCCAAGGGGATTTTCCGCAAGAACCCGGTCCTCCTGCCACTCGCTATCGTCTCCGTCGTCGGCGGAATCGCTATCTTCGCATACATCTCCTACGTGGAACTCACGCGCGTCGCGCCGCAGTACCACAAGTTCCCGCCGCCGGTGGCTGACTCGCTGCGCACGGCGGTATACTACACCGAAATTGACTTGAATCCTCCCAGAGCACTGAAGTCGTACAAGGAGGCGCTGCAGATAGCGTTGGAGCTGGGGATGCATCCGTTCTCGGACGAAGTGCTTGGCATCAAACTGCAGGTGGCGATGATGCTGGAGAAGGCCGGGCTGGTGAAGCCGGCGATCGCGGTGCTGGAGCGCACGAAGAACGAAGCGTTGAGCTGGGTTGAGGAAAGCAGGAACGCCGAGTCTACACCCGTTGGGAAAGTGAAAGAGAGCCAGGCCCCTCAGGCGAAGATCGCGCCGGACAATGTCCAGATTCATGACGGAGCTCTGCAGGATGCGGAGAAGGAGTTGGTGGCAATGCGGGAGTTTGAGGCGCGCCAGCGGGACCGCGTGCTCAAGAAGGCGGTTGGCATGGAGATGAAGCTTGCCGAGCTCTACGCCAGTGACCATATCCAGGACGATAGAAAGGCCGAAGCTGCGCAGATCGCTGCTGTGGAGCTGTGTCTGAAGGAGATGCATCGTCGCCAAAAACTGGGTCTCCCTGTTGGTGGTGGCAGCACCGATGATGGAGCCACTAGCGACTCTTGGTTGAACATGGTTGAGATTGCGACCGCGCTGGCTGAGCTTGCGGGCACTTATACCGCCAAGGAACGATATGAACTCGCCATGCCGCTCTATTTGCGCGCACTAGATCTGATCCGTGCATCGGAGGCGGACTCCCCGTCTTGTAAGCAGGTTGTGCTGCTGAACGACGTCGCTAGCGCAATGGCCGGCCAGGTGCAGCAGGGAGCTAGGTCTCGTGGCCAGCAGAAACAGCCTGTCTCGCAGGAGCAGACTGTAGAGGCTGCTCGGCAGTGGGCGCAGAAGTCCCTTGACGTTGCAGCGCGCATCCAGCCGCCGGTCCGCGATGAGGAATGCGATCTTACCTGCGTTGTGGCTACCTACAATCTGGGTGAGCTAGCAGAATTACAGAAGAAGCCGAGCGTGGCGAAGGAACGCTATTCGGAGGCAAAGTCTCTTGCGCAGGGACTTGGGTATGAAGAAGGCGTTTCTATGGCCGATGCGGCTTTAAAACGGCTCGCAAAGAAATAATATTGAGCACGCCGCTTGTTGCAACAATGGTGTGTATATGTATATTATGACCATGTACAATCCCACTTCTATAGAATGTCTACACCTTGACTGAAGAGGAAACCGTGACTGGCCTAGTTCACTCTAGCATAGATGCTTCTTAGGCATCTCATAGTTGGGTTTTTATTACCCACCGGCTTTGATGAGTATCCAGGCACCAGGTCCAATTGGCACATGTACCAGCCCGCATTGATTCGAGTCCAGCATGAAGACAATAGGTAATCTCTCAATGATCAAAATGAACATTGAAGCGGTAATGTCCCAGAGCACAGCCCAAGATGGAGGTAACATATTTACGAATGGGCTGACTACAAAGCCTCAAACCGGCCACACCCAGACTACAAAAGACAAGACGGGTGAAGAAAAAATAGGAAACATTTTGATGCCTTATGTGGTATTAGAACATCACATGCCGTCACAAGATTCCAGACATTCGATTTTAATGACGAATCAAGTAAGCTAGGCATGTCAGAAAACCTCCGGGCCGGGGAGAGAACTGGGAACCCGGCCCAGAGTGCTTCATTGCTCGTGGCTCATACATCCCAAACCAAAAGCCCTTCTTGTTCTGGATTTTGAACTTTTTTTTGATTCCCTTGGCGATAGATCAAAAAAGGCCTCCACCTTCATTCTTACCCGCAACCGACTCAACTCATCTATGCCCGCGACATAACACCCCAGGCACGGATCTTGTTGTCGGTGTAACCGGCGAACAGGGTCTGGCCGTCGGCGGACCAGGCGAGGGAGACACACTCGGGGTCACGGCTCTTCTTGCCCTTCTCGACGTACTCGGGCTTGAGCTCATCAACCTTGCTCTTCTTCTCGAGGTCGAAGATGGTGATGGAGCTGCTGGTGGCAGCGCACAGCCAGTAGCGGTTGGGGGAGAAGACAAGAGCGTGGATCTCGTCACCGGCGTGGAGGGAGTAGAGGTGCTTGGACTCGTTCAGGTCCCAGAGCATGGTGGTGCCGTCCTTGCCACCGGAGGCGCAGAGGGAGCCATCGGGGGAGATGGTGACGGTGTTGATGTAGCCGGTGTGACCGATGTGGTCGGTCTGAAGACGGCAGGAAGCGAGCTCCCAAACCTAAATCGCAGACCAATTGTCAGCGTCACCGAATTCACCGGGAATCGAGTGGTAGAAGCCAATATGATCCAAGAAATTTCCCTCCTCCTCAATTCAATACCAAAGGTATTGGAATGATTCCCATCAGGCATTGGTGAAAATTGTCTCATAGCCGTAAGGCTCTGAAGTAGCAAATACGTAGAATATGCAAACATCATGTGGGGAACAGGGGCAAAAAGAAAACCAAGGAGGTGGGCTTTCTGTTGAAAAAAAAATCGGAATTGGAGCGTACCTTGACGAGCTTGTCCCAGCCAGCGGAGACAATGACGGGGTTCTGGGGGTTGGGGCTGAAGCGCACGCAGGAAACCCACTCGGTGTGGCCCTTGTCGGTGATGGTGTACTTGCAGTCGCCCAGGGTGTTCCACAGCTTGATGGAGCGGTCACGGGAGCCGGAGACGATCTGACGGTTGTCGGCAGAGAAAGAAACGGACAGGACGTCGTTGGTGTGGCCGACGAAGGTGCGGGTGGTGTTGCCGCTGGAGAGCTCCCAGAGGCGGAGGGACTTGTCCCACGAGGAGGACAGAGCGTAAGCACCGTCGGAGGAGATCACCTGTAGACACAAGACCCGCGGTCAGCCAAGCAGCCCAGTTATACCCGTCAATCGACCCGAATTATTCCATCGCTGTTCGATGCCTCGCGTGGTTTCTTTTGCGGGGAGGGGCAGAGATAGCATACACAGTCAGACACAATGTGCGAGTGACCCTCGAGGCTGCGCTTGGGGTAGCCGTAGGCCTGCTCGTCGCGGGTGAGGTTCCAGATGATCAGGGTCTTGTCGCGAGAGCCCGACAGCAGCATGTTGGGGCTGGATAGCGTCACAAGTCAGAACACGTTCCATTGCGAAAATTCGGCCGATGGTCTTACTTCTCCAGAGAGGTCGCCAGGGAGGTAACCCAGCCATTGTGGCCCTCGAGGGTGCCGCGAAGAACCAGCTGCTCAGCCATGATGGGAATGAGACGATGAAGGGGAGAGGATGGGCGGAGAAGGTCGTTGACTCTGGGAGGTAAAATCGCAGAGGAAGGAGACGCTGCGTGCCCGCCAAAGCCCTAACCCGGTTGGCTGGCGCCGTGTGTGGTTCCGCCGTGCCCTAACCGTAAGCGAAGGTCAGGTGACCCGGGGACTATACAGCAACTTACAATTGTCTTCCGCAGTGGACGAATAGCAAATACAGCCCTGACTACAATCCAATACAATTCTTTTATTCATGGGTTTCACAGAACATTGCCACAATGCCAGTATACACTATTCGTCGACAGAAAAAAAATCCCCAAATCCACCAAATCATATACAGAGACATGCTGCCATGCCTTCATGATGCGACATATAATACAGGACTATAGGCCTATCCAGGGCCTGGTTACGACTCAAACACCTGCACATTTGGCATTCGACCCAGTCCACCGCCACCGGTCTTCTTGTTCTTCGCCGACTCGAATCCAACGGCGCTCTTATCCCGCACATGTTGTCTGAGCAACTCCAACACCTCGGAACCATCCCACCGCGAGGGAACAGGCCGGTACGCCGCCTTGAAAGCGCCGACTGTCTGTGCCCACTCGCCGCTCTTGGCCCCGGTCTGCTTCCAGGTCTCCGTGATAGTGTCTTCCGGCGGAACCGAGGCATCGGTCTGGCTGGGCGGGTCCTGTGTCGCCCAGTAGTAGATATCCCAATCATTCTCGTCCAGGAAGCGGTCGTATTCTTGTAGCTGCTGAACGTTCATGTTGCCCAGATAGACATCGGCAAACGTGGAGAGGAGGAGGTCGGACTCGAGGATTCCGCGCTTGCGGCTCTGGTCTGATTGTGTCTTTCGTTAGCTCGTCGCTTGACAAAGGACCAAATCGAACTGTTGCCTATTAAACACAGGTCAACACAATTCAGGGAGACATACACAGTAGACGGGCGCGCATAGTCGCGGCATCCTCGCCAGCCCGCTTCAAGGGCTCAACCTTGAAGGTAATACCCTCCATCTCACCCACCCCGAGCTCAGGCTTCTGCGCACCAGTCTCCTGTCGACCGCCGGTGTAATGCTCAATCTTTCCGGGATAAGGGTCTGCAGGACGGTAGTTCGGGTCGACAGAGCCAAGCATCTCAGGCGGCGAAGGCCGCTCCCCGACATTCGGGAAGTCCTTGGTCATAGTAGACGTGGAGTTGGGAACGACTGGATTCGGGGTTTTTTTCTTCTGTGTCTCGCGATATTCTGGGGCATTCGGATGGCCTCGGGGGGAACTATTGGTGCCATCTTTGAACCGCAAAGCTGTCGTGCCGAACGAGCGGTTGATTGCGGAGAAGCTGTACGACGACGGCACGGGCCGCAAGGCGCGAGTGATGAGTCGTGGAGCATACATCTTTCAAGTCTGTACCTTTACCTTCGAGTTATGCTGGGACGAAGGCAAGACGAGGTTTATAGGTAGTTGGTGATGCAGTGCCGACCTTGACATCATCTGGAGTAATGAACCGAAAAAGCACCTGCAACACCCGATGTTTGCACTGTTTGCAGACCATGGCTCCACTGAGCCGCGGGCAATTACATAGCCGTGTTTGGAGTGCTGCCATCGATCTGTTGGCAACGATTCCCTCTACACGAAACGAGCTGGTTGCATGCATTATCGTGTTCGGGCGTGTCGCTCACATGTAGCTTGATTCGTTTCAACTCTAGTCCAAATGGCCCGAGTAGTTTTGAAACTCTCATCCATCAGTACCCGCAAGTACATAGAAAGATAATTAATCCCCCGCACAAGCAGAGCATGTATTTTGTATCATTGAGGTCATGACTGTAGGAACAGAATACGATGAGACATGAGAGAATTACACGAATAGCAGTGACTCCCATGCAGCGCCGCGGCGTGTCGTAATTGCAAATCCAAAACGCAAGAGCACAACCATCCAAAATGCAACCGTCCCCCGACCAGATAGCCGGCCAGGGCTTTTACAACGCCAGGCTTAGATCAGGGCCAGGCTTAGATCAGGTGCTTAGAGCGGAAGTAAGCGCGCAGGTAAACAACCTGCCACGCGCCCAGTCCAACAAGCATGCCCATCGTCCCGAACGCAAACCACTTCACACGCTCATTAGTGCTCTCGTTGGTATCGCGCAGACGCTGCTCACGGGCACGTAGGTACTCCATCTCGGTGACAATGTCAGAGACCATCTCCTCGATGCGACGAAGGTCGGCCTCAACAGGCTTGAGCTTTTCCTGGGCTTGGATGCTGGACCAATCACGGGCGTCAGCGCCAATTTCGACATCGAGTTCGATTTCGCGGTGGGGGTTTGCGACAGCGTCTATGAGGAGTCAAGTCAGAATGGATTGGTTCCGTAATGAAAGCTTCGGCATAAAGCTGCTGAATGTTACACATGTGGGGAGACTTACTGCGACCAACCAGTTGGTTGTCCAAGCACACATCAAAAGCTGTGTCCGCAGTCGAAGTGAACGCCTGACGGACCTCGCCGACAATATCCTTAGGACGACCGTGGTCATTGCCCATCGAGTCCTTGATCTGCACGAAGAGAGGATCAAAGGTTAGTTACCGAGTGTCTTAGACCAAAAGTACAACCACCCCGACGCCCATTTGTGGCGGAATTGGATCATAAAAAAGCCCAGGAATCCTTATAGAAGCGAGACACGTACGTGCATGTTAACGACCTGGCCGTCACCCTTCTGACCGCTCACGATTGCAGTCACCACGACCAGCTGGTCCTTCGCGACGAAGTTGCGGACGCATCGCTCGTTCTTGCTCGAAGAGGCGGCCAAATCGAATTTGAGGGCGGAGGCGAGTTGAATGGCGAGGAGAAAGAATGCAAGGAAAGACCTCATTGTGAATGAGGAGGAGGCCATGGGTGGCGGAATTGGACCGTTGGACGCTGTAAACAGGAGAGCTGTTGATGCCACCTGGTAAGGGGACCGTCCACCCAGATTCCTTAGTCAGCACCCCAGTGCTGCCCCGAGGTCGTTTAGATAGCCGGAAACTTGTTTCCTTCCTCTCTCCAGATTTCTCCTTTACGCTCCTTGCTTTTAGATGTTTATATATTTTCTTATTTTTGTTTTGGGTGGGCTCTTGTGCACGCGCGATTTCTGGCCTGTGTGGTCAATTTGGCAGGATCAATGAGGTTTTAGTTCAATGCATGTGGCCTCCTACCAAGTTTATTAGAGGGATTCTGTCTTCATAATGATAATACATCAAGTGGAGTCTACGACGGTTTTTGAGTCTCTAAGATAAATGATCCAAATAGGAAGAAAAATGGTTTCCGCGTGTCAAGGAGTTTAGATACTGACACAAGTACTTCAAACATGGTATCTCGCGAAATGAACCGAAGGAAACCGAGGACATGCCAGTCAAAATCCAGGCCAAAGATCAAAAAATGATGTAAATGATGGTCCGTATTAGTCGTGACAGTATTGCATCCACTGGAGAGAATCTCCAAGAGAAAGTGGAGTGTGTGAAGAAAATCCAAGAAAGCCACCAGGTCGTAGCCGTAACGAAACAGATAAAAACAGGCCAGATAGCTCTATACAACAGAAGGATAAGAAAAGTGAGTGGAAGAACGAATATGGAGGATATGACGGAGATGATGCGTGGAAATGATCAAAACGATGGACATGAGATATGTGGATCGTTAGATAGGCTTGGAGCGCTGAAAGCATGACATATGGCAAGCAAGAGTAGACAGAATTCGTCTGCCTTAGACCTCAACCTTTCTGCGGCGCACAAAGAACCGTGATAAGGTGCTGTCCCTGATTTTAGAACTCATGGGACTGGTCTGAGTCCGAGGAACTGGCGGCTCTGGCGGTCCGGTGTTCCGGAGGAAGTCCGCCAGCGCACTAGTCTCGGTTGGTCGATGGGAAGTGGAGGGAATCGTGCCAGGGTTCCGCTCCAGACCGACCTTGATAGAATAGGTGGATTGGGGTTGGGCATTGTTGAGCGTAGTCTGCGAACGCAGCGAGCTGATCGACTTCTTAGACGAAGGGCCCTTCGAAGAACCCTTGTCTGTCGAGCTGCGCATAAGACGAGCTCTCATTCCCAATGGATCAAAGCCACTGGAGCCAGATGAAGCAGGAACATTGACGTTCAGCGGTTTCGGAGTTTGCTGCTCAAAATCAGGCGGGGGAGCACTCCGCAGGAAGTCCATGAGGCTTTCTTCCTCCCGCTGAGGCTTCTCATTCATGAGCTCTTCGAGTAGCTCGTCATCGTCATCGTCAATGGAGTAGGGGTCGCGTACTCGACGCTGCTTGCGCCCAGGAAGAGCATCTTCCTGTGCCGAGGGGGCCTTTGATGCTGTAGCTCTCGCTTTAGCATTTGACCGATAGGCTGAGCCCAGAAGCCCAGCCCTCGACTCAAGAGAAGTCTGTGACTTATCGGGGGTAGAGCTGTCCTGGGTGTTGGTAAGCGAGCTGCGGGTCGTGCGATCTTTGTCATTGTGGTCCAGCCGGATGTCATCCGAGTCAATTGTGTTCCGGAAAGGCGCAACTGCCCGAGGAATCCGGTGAGCACCTGGCTGGGGCGGCCCTTCCCGGATAAAGTCAATGAGATCCGACGTTTGGGAACCACTTGTCTCGGCAGGACGAGCCTGGAGTCGAAGCTTGTTCGACGAACGGGTAGTGGTGGAGGGCCGGATAGTCCTAGGCATCTCGGGAGCAGGGCTGCTGTTTTTACGGGGTACACTAGGAGGACCGGGAGGACCAGTTGACTTGATGAACTCGGCAAATTCACGGGTGGAATCACCAGCGGCGCGGGCCTCCCGTGCCTGTCCCATTGGGAGCTTTGGCGACATGGGCATGCGCGGGGAGATGGGAATGTGTTTCGGGGACTCGGTCGACTTGGTTCGTCCAATAGAGGTAAATTCTCCAGTTGCCCTGGAAGACACAGAAGTCCGGGGTCGGGGTTCGTCGCCTGGCGGAGCTGTATTTTTCAAGAAATGGGCCAGATCGGAAGTGTCGGCGGTATCAGATCGAGGGATAGGCCGTGGAATCTCTGGGAAGGTCATTTCCCTGACGCTCCTTGGTGTCAGTGTGAAATGGATAGTCTCGTCGCTATTGATCAGCTTGTCCAAGTCGGTGGTCTCGTTTTCCATTGAGTCTCCGCTCCCAGAGGCCCGACTTGTCTCAGACGAGCTGCGCAGACGAAGCGAAGAAGACTCCGCCTGCGGGCGAACCATGAGGCCCTTCAATTTGCTGGATACTTGGGATGTAGTGGAGCCGGCAGTGACGGGGCGTTTATCACGAGCACTGCTGAAGCTCTCCGAGCGGCGGGACTTGGTTTGAATGATAGAAGAGATTGATGTCGATGGGCGAGGCATGCGCTGAACAGCAGCTCGTTCGATTCCCGGAGAGCTGCGATTACCGGATGGTACTACCAGCGGTGTTGGCCTGTGGCGGGTGCGGGACCGCTGCGAGCGCTCGCTATCGCCTGAAGTCGAATCTGGTCGTGGTGTTTCGGGAGTCAAGGCAGGCTCTCGAGGCTTTTCAGATGCAGCGCTGTCGTTCGGAGGGACGGTTACAGGCACAGCCGTGGCAGCCATGGCCGATTTATCCTGATTCCCATCGTTCACAATCTCATTATCGTTAGGATAATTGATAGCTTCGATAGTGGCGGCAGGTGGTGTGGGAGTGGGTTCTGTCCCTTGCGTCGATTGGGGGGTCTCCACGACGGGCTGCATGTCGGGTTCACTAGTGGCTGCAATGATCGACTTCACATTTGATTGCGAAACATCCCTGCTAGACTTTCGCTTCGGTCGTTGGATCGTCGACACCAACTTTGGTTTTTCACACATCCCTTGTCCCTCGATTACCTCTGCATCAGTGGTTGGCTGGTCGCTGACGGAGGAAACAGAAACCTGCGCACTGTTGGATTGATCGGTCACAAGCTCGTCATCATCGCCACCAGCGCGCAAGGAATCAATCGTCTCATCAACTGCAGGAGCTGCTGGTTCTTCTTCCTCATGCACGACAGACATCCGGACTTTTTCTGGTGTGTCCACAACAGGTTCCTCGGAATCTTCGTTTGCGGTGGTGATGGCGATTCCAGGAGCGGACTCCGCAGCATCTACATACTCCGCCGATTCGTCATCCTCGTACATGGTCTCCAGTTGCCGGTTCTTCTCAGAAGCACTGGGAGAAGGCTGCTCTGGCGTTGCATCTTCGGCCTGAACCTCGGAGGGTGGGCTGGCCGGCGCATTTGGTAATGATCGCGAACGAGCATGGCGAAGGCTCTTGGGGTTCTCGACGGCTGATGCGCTTACAGGAGACCCATCCCGCGACTTTGACACCAGTGATGGTGAGGAGAATACCATCAGACTCCGTGGTCGCACCTTGTGCGCAACCATGGCCTCCATCGTCTGGACCTCGCCCTCCATCTCCGGCGAGAACCCGGGAACCTCGATTTCTTGGACATCGTGATCGTTCATAGGAAGGGGAACAGTGGCGGGGTCGAGCGGAGCGGGAAGCTCTGCAGGGAGAGGTTCATGGGGAGTCACGGGCTCCTCAATGGTCGCAATGCTGCTCTTGCGGCTGTTGGCCAGAGTGTGCGTGGAGTGGCCGCGACGTCGGAGCGACTCCCGCGATACAGTGCGCGAGATGGTGGCTGCACGTCTGCGTTTCCGCCATGTGCGCCAGAGTCGTCCCAATGTCGCATTCAAAGCTAGCTTCTCCATGTCCAGATCCTCCACCACCAGTCGGTCGATCCGCTTCCGGTCCTCACCCTGGATGGAGTCATCATCGCCGTGATTCAGCTTCGAAGACAATCTGGAGCGGGCGGTTTCGCCAGCGATTACGAGGGCGCGCTCTCCAATGTGCTCGATAATGGAGGTCAGAAAAATAGCTGCCGCGGGGGTCACATTGTCGACATGGCTGGAGAACCGGCGGGGGGCACCATCGCACTCGCGCAGGCCCTCCTGCGTAATGTATTCGTCTTCGTCCTCCTCTTCCATATCGCCTAGGCGAGTGTACACCATGCACCGCAGGCGAGTCAGTTTCCAGGAGCGGATCAGATCAAAGTCGCCGCCCGGTTCCTGACCGCCGCGAAACTCCGTTTCCTCATCGTCGCCACCACCCATGTATTCGCTCAACTCCTCATCCGCAGTGGACACAACCTCGGATGCGAGCCGCGGCTTCAGCACGTCCGCTAGGATCGGTCGAATGCAGGTCAACTGGGTGGATTTGGAGGCTGCGAGGATATTAAAGAGGAGATTATCGAGGAAACCGTTCAGGAGGGAGAGCGCGGCCGGAGTTAGCAGGGCATTGGCTCCAGCGCCAGTCTCTTCCTCGGCGACAAAATCGGCGGCGTTGAATTCTTGGTCGGAGGTGATGATTTCCGAGGCGGCTGACGACGAGATAAAGGCAGGCTGCGGCCGGACGGAGGGGGGCGACATGAGGTTGACTCGGGGGTGTTGCGAGTCGCTGGACAGACTGGTGCTGCGAGAGCGGGACAACGCTCCTGCGTCCAGGAAATCGGATCCTCTGGAGTGTTGCATCGTGTGCAGACGGGGACCCTCGGTCCCGGAGATATAGACAAGTTGCGCAGCGGCGGTGGTTGGTGCTGGGGGAACTTTGCACTCGAGCACCGGGCCGCCCTCGATCAGTATGGACTGGGTAGGAATCAAATCTCTAAATCATCCTGTACTCCTGGTCAGTCTGACACGGAGTCCTGTTGTGGAAGCTGACATTGAAAGGAGGATATTGGGGGCCTTTTGCCTCATTGCGGGAGCTGCTCGCATTTCGCCCCGAATTGTACGACATGCACCGCAACGTCACTCGGCCCCCGACACGGAGGGAAATTTCAAACGTACCTGTATGGAGAGTGCAAGGGCTCATACCGCACCATGCGTGAGGTTGGGAGAATTCGATTGGGATTGTTGGCGGAGAAATCCAACACGGGGGGAGGTGTGGAAGTCGCCTGGAGAGGAAGAAAGCCAGATGGAAGACTCAGGAGGTACTGGATAATCCTTCCGATGGGAAGTGCGCGGTGGAACCGAGTTGAATGGGGTCAACAAGGGAGTGTGATTTTTATGGAGCCGGTTACAACAAGTAGAGTAAGTCTGGATTATTTGTATATTATCATAATCACACTAGAGTCCATTGGAGTAGTCATGGATATCAATACTGCGAGCCCCTCCACTGCAGCGGGAGGCTTGCGTTTGCACGAGTCACTCTACATTTCTTCCCCTCTTCCCCTTTCTCTCCTTTCACCATCCCAGCTGTACCTGAGCAGCCCAACCCGAACCATGGGGCAGCCTCCGGACTGGCTCCGGGTTGCCCTATCGCATTACAGAAACAGGGGAACGCAGAAACACCGAAAAAAAAAAGATCCCACGATCGACGCGAGTTGGGCGCTCCACTACCCTCCACCACGTTGCCGTGTACCGCCAATCAGCTCTCACAGCTTCACTCAATCGGGGCCCCTGGGGCACTTAGTCTTTGGCGCTTGACCCATTCGGATGACATTATTGGAATTGTTCCCGAAGCTCAGCTGCAGGACCCCTGCCTTTTCTCATCTTCGATCGTGGTTCCATGCCTTCTGCTAGCACGGGTTGGTGCCATTCACCAGACCCATGGGAGAGGGAGGAATTACAGTATACTATACCACCACTAGTTGTACTGTGTATAAGCGAATGGTGGATGATCCACCGATCGCACGCGCTCCTCAGCCCCCTCCTTGTTCCATGGATCCTGCGAGCCATTCCCACGAGGCCCCCATTGCGCATTGAAATGCCATGCTAGGTATACATCTACATATGCAAGCCCCCCAATGCAGCTAAGCCCGGCCCCCAATGGCACTGCAAGTCTCCTAACGATACTTACTCAGTAGGATTTGATCTCCTCAATCCTTTCGTTGTCTTGGCCGCCTGGAATCGCGCCCTCTCGCATCGCATGCCGTTGCCGAAACAATCCCGATTGTCAAATCACAGGTCGCATTTCCCCGTGTGACGAATCTTACCCATGGGTTCCCTATATACCTGAAGTCAAATCGTGCATAACCCAGAATTATCCGGACCCAGTGCTCTTGCTGCCCGTCGATCCAGCACACCACACTGTCACCACACCCAATCACTTGTGTCGCTGCCATGTCCACTCGAGGGGGTTGAAGGGAACCTCTTCCCACAACGAATCAGTATCGCAGAAAGTATATCAGCCCGGTTTTTGTGGCTGGGTGGTTCAGTGGGACAATGAGGTGATGTGAAAGATAAGGCACTCCGACGTGACGATGCGATGGTGATTGAATATTATGGTCTGCATGCTTGCCGATGCGTGGGGACGAGCGGCGGTCAATCAGCCCCTAGGAGACCATGGTTAGACTGGAGTCATGCACATGTGGCGATAGCCATGATGCACGGCGTAGTCCGGAGTATCTTGCCTACTGCCGGTTACAGTGGTTATCTTCAAGCCCTTTTTTCCCTCGTCTATCGCAATCACGTTGGAAGTAACACCCTCAGGTCGGCCAACCAGTTCTACCAAAGTATTTCAATTTACACATCGGAGAGAGCTCCCGGAAACAAGGTTTCATGCACGAGAAATACAAATCATCGGCCGTACTTGGTCCCAGTGCCTAGGAAACGTACTGTAGCTGGTGTGACACATTGGTCGAGATCAGATCTCATCACAATGCATTTATTGATCGCTGCGGGCCCCGGTTGGTCCAGACTGAACGTTCCCTCTGCACCCCGAAACGCGTCGTGAGCTTGTAAGCTTATAGGGCGCAGCGTGCAGAGCAGCCCGAATCTGCCTCGCTCAGTCTGGACTCACTTCCAACACTCCACTTCCAAGGGGGGAGGGGGTGCCTCACATCGACGTAGTTACCCGTGCAATTATGCCACTGGAGATTTGAGAAATCGAGTAGTCACGACTTGGATGCCCCCGAGCTGTTATCCCTCCCACTCCTCTCTTTCCCGCCCTTCTCCCTTTTCCACCGGCGGTCGCACCATTGGGCCCCCGTCCCGTCACGACTCTTCAGCAGGAATGATCGCCCGCCACAACCCGGTCTGTTGAGGTTTCCACCGACGAGACCAGGCGACACTCCACTTCGTCCCCGTCCGCTGTCAGAGTCCTCATACTAATTCCTTCCAGGCTCCACACGGGGAGAAGCCAAGCCTGTCACTTTCGGGGCCTGCGAGAGCTGGCCGCGGGTTATCCCGGTACAGACTCAGAGAAAATGCGTATGGAGTGTCCTGGGCGGCTCACGCGAGACACTGACTCCCGATTCTGCTCATGACCGGGTCAGCGCAAGTGAGATCATTTTGATTCAGACCTGCCAAGGGATCATCTTACCCAGTGCACCCGATGATATATCCGCGATCGACTTGTGTCACGCACGCTGTGCAGTACAGTACATACAACGCAATGCGCTGCGGACTCGGCGAGCCAGCGCAGCAGGTCATCCTCACCGCATCAACAACGGGTGTAAACCCATATGTACATGTCTACGTGCCGGCCTGTGCGCCTGCCGCCGTTACGGATCGACATGGCGCAACGGCTGCGGACGCCCTTCGCTGCCGTCCGACATGACCTGTCACCTCTGGGGAAGAGTCACACGACGGCCCTGCATGGCGGACGCAAGGGTTGATCTCCTTGTGCGTCGATATCTATATGTGCTTTTTTCCCGCCTTGTTATACCTCCCAATGTGCTTTTGGGCCTTGATGCGTCTGTTTGGGGGCGACGATCTGCTTCTACACCCGAGTCCACGCTACCAGGCACTGAACGGGGACGTCGCGTCGGCTCTTTCCACTTATCAATATCTACCCTGGAGTAACTCTCCGAGTGCTCATCGCCTGCCAATGAAAGAATCGCGGATTATTCGGTCATCATCATCTACGTATCTGTTGCCCCAATCCAACGACGAATATACAGTACCATCCCAACCGGGCAAGGCACTTTGGTAGCGTGTGTAGATAGGCAGACTTTGCACCACGCCACACGGAAAAGGAAGGACGGACAGGATCTGAAGCAAAATGAGCTTCATCCAGCACTGACCGCACCAACCGCCAATCCACATACCTCGCCCATCTTTCCCCAAACCGGAAGGAAACTGAAACCTCCCGACCAGCCAATATCTGCCACTGCTAGATTCAGTACTGACGGAGTCAGGACGTGCCCCCGCACGCATGTGTATGTACCGGAGACATGCTTACATCGCGTGCACTATGAGTATGTATCAGGAGCCCATGTAGACAGGGATCAAGGCTCTAAATGTTTCGATCCACGCCCGGCAGAGCAGCCTGATACGGCTGGGGTTTGAAGCAGGGAGCAAGTGCACGCCCTGCCCCCGATGGACATCGACCCTCGCTCGGACTTCGGATTTAGGGTGCTGTTGTAAGTTGGACCTGGAAAGTGGGGAAGAAGGGGGCCCTCGGATGTTCTGAAACACACGATCGAGACTGGCCGAGTTGGAGTGTGCGTCGGGCCGACGGGATATTCTAGACTGCGGCAGGAGGGCTTGGTTTTGAGTTGGTGGCTTGAGGTTTGAGGGGTTGAGGCTATGGACTTGCGAGAATTGGGTCCGTTCTTTCGTTCTATCTGGCACTGGAACCGGATGGCTGCGACAGGCGGTTGAGGTGCATAGGTCTCCACGGTGGTCCGGCACGGGTGTTTGAGCTTGTTCGAAAGATGGGAGTTGTTGGGTGGAGAGTTAGGCTGAAGGTATCTATATCTATGACTGGCTGCAAGGGACCCATATTTATATGGCATTGAGGAATGTCAAAATTTGAAGTTTTTTTTGAATATTGAGTAGCTAGCTTTGGAAGATACTTGGTCACCTCTCGATTGTGAGCGTCCTCAGAGCTGATAGAAAAAAAAAGAAAAAGAAAAAAGAAACCCGAATGCTTTTCCCGGTTGTTGAACCGTCCTTTTGTTCCCTTTCGCCTTCGAAAAACACGGCGAATCCGAAAGGAACCCTTTTTTCTTATGATCGTAACGTCATATCTTGATTTTAGTGCGTGTGGTGCAGGTGGCACGGCACCACTCACGCTGATGCAGGCAGATCCGGCGTGCCGAGAGCGTGGGCGATGCCTCCAGCGAAGAAGCATAGTTCATCCGGACAAACATCAACGCGACCGTTTGCCAGTCTGTCCAGGAGGAACCGCTCAATTTTGGCCAGCAGAGTCTGGTGCTGAGGGGGAACCAGATGGGCAGAACCAGAGAGGACATGCTCGGTGACGAGATCTTCTTTGCGAAGGGCGACCAACTCATTCAATTCCTCAGCAGCAAGAAGGTTGCGAAATATACCGACGACGTGACCGAGGACTAAGTCGAGATACATGCAAGAGGCGTCATCTGGGTGGGTGGACTCGGTGTCGTGACCAAGTCGAATGTTGTCCACCTGATTGCGAAGGTAGGTCTTATATTTGGTGTCGGCAATGGCGTGCATGCCGTTCATGTAAGCGACAAACAGACTGCGGTCTACGTCGACGGCATCGCGAGTAAACTCTTCGGGATGATTGATGGTGGTGCGAACAAATTCCTTATGGTCGGTGTCGTCTTCGTCGTCGGTGATGTCGCCTGCATCGGTCTCGTGGAAGGTGGCCTGGGAATGGCTGGACTGTTGAGCGAGGAGCATCATTTCATGGCAGGTCATCTGGCTCCCAGAACCTTCCTCGTCGTCCGAGCAGTCCACGTCCGGAGTATCGATGTACTCAACCTTGGGAGCAAAGCGAACCATGGTCTCGAATCCGATGAATGAATCATCAAAGAGCTCAGTGTGGTCCTCGCGAACCTCTGGAACGTCGCCAGAGGTCTCGTCCCAAACAGAGAAATCGGACATGTCGTCCTCGTCATCCTCGTCTTCGGACAAGGCATCGTAATCGAGTTCGATTTCATCTGAGCCATAGCCGGACTCCGACTCGGTGTCATCCTGTGCTTCAGTGATGGAGTTCTTGAGAATCGATTTTAAGAATGGGTGGAGAGATGGTTCCTCGCGTTTGGCGACGCATGGCGAGGCGCTGGACTGCAGCGGGGTGGTGGTGTTTGACGTGACTGAGATCTCATCTGAGCCATAACAGCTATCTTGCGAGATAGAGATCTCTAAATTGGCAAAGGTCGAGGAGAGAGAATCCCATGATTCTCGGTGATTGGTGGAAGTTGCCATTTTGGCGTTTTTGCGTCCGCAGCCCTGGGCAAAGCGACACTTGCAATGATGGAGCGAATATCTTGAGATACCACGAATGCCTGAGAAGCAGAAATCTAGCAGTGGACGTATCCCAGGCCAGATTCGGGACACGGAAGATGTTGAGGCAGGATTTTCAGTTAGAATTCAAGATGAGAGAGGAAAGATGGCATCGAAAGCCTCCAAGACACGGAGAGAGGTCCATGGTGAGAGGCACACAGGTATCGTGTGGTCGTTTAAGAAAACTTGACGGGGCTGACCCCAGCAAGAATGACCAGTGCATACATGATGGTGTGTAGTGTTTAAGTATCAAGGCTGAGATTGAAGCACACCCTCTGCGATCGGGTGGGAGTATCAGAAGTGATCGGGTATGTGACGAAGTCGGATCGAGGAGGCAAGTTGGAACACAAAGAAAAGCGTGATGAAAGAGCGCTTTGATGGTGACGAGTGGCAAGATGACGGCAAAGGCGAGGGAGGCGCAGTCGTGGGTTCTCACGACGGGATGAAAGCGGCGCTGGAATACCAACGACACAGGTGTTCCTTTGCGGACAACAGATTGTTGCAGAGTCAAATGCCACGAGCTCGCTGACAAGGAGAACAGGGAAATGAGGAGAAGCTGGGATGGCCGAGGATGAGGCTACCCACGTTGCGCGGGGTGAGCAGAGGGGGTTGAGTCACCGGGCGGCCGAAAGGCGACGGCGAATGTCAGTGGACAAAGTGAGCACAACTGCGATCTGAAAATGGCAGGGGGTGCTCAGCAGTGAATCAAGGTGCAGAGACTGTTGTGAATAGACTTAAGCCAGCGCCGGAGGGTCGCAGAGCAGGGTTAGAAGTTCTTGAAGCCAGTCGCCGGATTCCGGGTTTCCAAGGTTCCAAGGTTCGCTCCGTCATTTCTGACTCAGCAGGTCGCGGTGCAGGCTGAGGTCACTCCGACTCGGCCTGACTCTGTCTTCACCCTGCAGCTGCAAGGCTTACGCCTGAACATGATGAGCAATCACTGTTCGAGATGGTGCTGCTGACTTCTAATCATCATATGTGCTTGATCAGCGTTGAAATTTTGCAATAATCTACTACACTAATGGATTGGCGAAGGGAATGCACTGTCGGACTGTTTACTACAGCTTCGGTGTCCGGCACGAATGTGACGCCAACATCCTAACAGCAGGGGCTATCTAGCCTATTTTGCAATGATCTGGTGTCGTGGCATAATCCTCTTAAATTAGGAGTCATCTTGGCTGTTCAACTGACGTTCTCTGATTCTTTGGACCACCTGACAGACCTAGCGGCATTACTGGATCCTGCAAAATAAAGACTCCAAATCCACACTCCTTGGGACAAAGGATATGGAATTGAGTCTTTGTTGTTTAGGCGGTGTAAAGCCCCGGTTTGATACTCTGCCCGCCTCAAACATATCGCACTCAAGGGCCAGCAATGCCTTCCCTTGGCCCAGCCTACGAATGAGTGCAGTCCTAAAATATCCCACAGCCGGATCTGGCAAATGCAGCCATTTTCGGCTGCAATCCGACAGGGATGGAACAAAGAAGTGACGGCAAAACGACAAGAAGCCGCTCTGCTTTAGAAAGGTTCCCTCCGATCCGCAGCCTGTCCAGGGGTAGTTCCAGACATGGCCCAAAGAGTTTATGGCAGCACACTACGGAGTCTAGTGTATGTATATGGCTGCATTCGACAGGGCGTTGAAATGATCAACGTTAATTCCCCGACCATGCAGATAAATATAGAACGCACGGCTACTTCGAGAAGGCCCAACGATGCCCAGACGACGATCCCCTCCCGTTCGAGGCTTTTTCTCTCCACACAATAGTCCTTGACGGGATCTCAGAGGTCAATCGGTATTTTCGAATTCCAAAAGACTTTTCTGTGCATGACTGGAGGAGGCGTGACATTCCTCCCAGCCATCGACATGCCAGGCAACATTCCGGGCAAGTCTTATCAGCGTCCATGCATTGGACATCGCACTGTTGACCCCACAGTGATTGAACAATTTTGACAAATGATGGACAAGACAGAGCGGACTGGCCAATGCCAAGGGCTGCAGATCCTACCGTGCTCTGAATTAACCTTGTTTGAGTGATTGATGACTAGCCTCTTACTTGTCATGACGCTTACACTGGCGGCGAGGGTTGACAGCCGGGTTCTGACCACCAGTGGGCGCCTTGGTCCTGGTTCCTTGGCCGAAGCTGGACGGTTCGGCGGGTGTTCCGACCCAGGCCCAGTCCGCTTCTGATGTCTGTTGCTAGAGCTATGTCGATCCCCATGGAGAGTGTTGATTTGACATGCCAGAGCTCCTCTCCTCCACCCCCGCCACACTGACCAATTCAGACCTCGCTGCTTTTGGGTGGATGAGAGAAGGTTGCATTCCAGCTGGTGATTATCCGGACCGAAACTCCCCACTGGGGTGGATCCCTTTCTGGCAAGTCTATCGGCTCAGAGATATTCGGCACTGCGATTGGCCGGCGAGCTCAGAGAGATGCTTGAATCATTCCTTTGGGGGTTGGTGGAGCATGCGACAGGCCAACCGGATCTTTTGCAGTACATTCCTCTTTCTTCTTGGAGGGCCTCTGGAATGTGTGCAGAAAAGCTGAGGCTGGTGCTGCTGGCAGTTCAAATAGTCGCGTCGCTCTGTTTGTTTCTTTTGTTTTCTTTGCATACACTGCAGTGTTTTCATTGATTGCATCCCCAGCAGCTTGTTTGCTCTTATTGCTCTCATTGCTCTCATTGCTCTCGTTGCACACTGTCCCTGTGATCTTTGCAGCCTTTGCAGTCTTTGCATCCTTTGTACCCTTTGCTTGCCGGGTAAGATCTTCCGATCCACCGAGCCTTACTCAATCTCCGCCAGAGCCTCCCGCTGCTGGTCGCCCAATCACATCCGTCATCCACTCTCCAGGCGTTCATACCCCAAAGCCGGCTTCGCCGCAAACGGAACAAAGATGTTCGCCCAGCCATTCGATCATTCATTCAATGACTTGTTCAGCCAATACGTCAATATGGAGTCCTCGGCCGCTGATGGCAACAAAGACCCGTCGTTCTCCGGCGACCTCGACCAACTTTTCCCACTAGACTCGCTATCGAGTGACTGTGGCGATCTTTCCCCCACCGGCTCCACTTCTAAACGCCATCGTCAATCGCCGCAACCTTGGAGTAAAGAGTGGTCCCTGCATGACGACGGTGCTCAGTTCGCTTTTCAAGACACCATCCATCCCTCCGCCATTTCAGACCTCGGTCTGAATCATTTCGAGGTCTCGTCTGGCCCTGCAGGAACCCAGGGACTTCCTTCCACCTCCCCATCCACCCCGCCGGCTACTCCTCGGCGGAAAGCTACTAAGAGCGCAATCGTCACCCCAAAGTCGATTCGCCATCGCGACCCGAATGAGCGCCGCGCACTTTTGCGCAAGCAAAGCTTCTCTCCCAGCTTGATGCGCTCTACCAACCTTCAAAAAGGAAGAATGGCTTACCCAGAGGCCTGGGCTCAGCGAATCCAGAACTTCAACTTGGCTGGTTCGGATGATCGCCTGCCTTTGTCTCCCCCACCTTCCGATGTGATTGTGAAGCACGAGAACATGCCCGCCGATCCCATTCCCATGAACCACCCCAGAGATTCAGCCGAGATGCCGCCTCATTTCTTTCACCAGTCCCCCGCCGTCTCCATGCCATCTCCCTCCATTGGTGCACTTGCACGGCACCAGCAACAATACTTGAGTCATCCAGGCTCAGCCGCCTTGACAAACTCCAGCCCTCCCTCAGCAGATGAGGTCTTCTCTTCATCCCACTCCTCAGATCCTCAATCTATATCCTCATGGCAATCAGATGCCCTTGGCACCTCCCTCTCCTTCACTCCCGATCTTCAGAGCCATGATCAGGCCTGGTGGTCTCCAATGCCATCTCGGGTTGCCCAGCAACAAACCCCCTATCAGAACCCTACACCACAGCACTCCATGCAAAGCGTCGGCAGCCAGAATGACATGATGCAAGGAGGACTGATGATCCAAATGGATCCTTCCTTTGAATTGTCTGCCGATGCGTCTTTCTCATCTTTCTCCAGCAACATGATGCCTGCGACCTCGCCAAAATTCATGGCACCCTTCACCACTCCCCAAGTTCACAATATCTCCCGCTCGCCTTCACTCTCCCCCAAGGCCGGCACCTCACCGAAAGACCCTCGGAATGCGATTTCCAAGGGCAACCACCGTCGCGCACACAGCCGTAAGCTCTCTAGCCCGAGCATGAACGGCCCTAAAACGACCAAGTCCAGCAGCCCCCGAGGATCCAACAAGTCTGCGAGTGTATCGTTTGTCAACTTCACCGCCCATGACAGCCAGAAGATTCTCACTGGTGTCGCCCCCTCCGGCAGCTCCAAGACAAAGGCCCGTCGGGAGCAGGAGGCTCGCGACAAACGTCGCAAGCTGAGCGAGGCAGCTCTCCGTGCCGTGCGCAATGCCGGAGGGGATATCGAAGCTCTTGAAGCTGTATTCTGCTAGATTTTTCTGTTTTATCCCTTTTTATTACTTGTTTGTCATCACTTTTTACGTTGAAGCCGGTGTTCTTGGGATTGATATCACTGGGTATATGTTTTTTGGTTGTTTGGTGTTTCCTTGATCGGTTCTTCAGCTCTGGGCCCGGGTTATACTCCAAAATGCTAGATGTACTTTAATGTCCAGACATATATACATGTCGAATTCATCAGTTCTGTGAATACTGCCATTGGTCAATCGTTTTAAAGCACATATCCGGAAGAATTCGACGTTATGCAAAGATTTTTGAAGTTTTCTATAGTTATCAATATGATCTCTCTTCCATCTACACATACGTTCCACACGCATATCTACATACATATATTCCTACCTAGGTAGGTATGGAAATGATCTCCTCTTACACTACACTGACATAGTTTTCTTCTGATTTTTCACCGTTCACATTCACATTCACATTCAAATTCTTATTGTCTTTTTTTGATTCAAAGGTACAGTTCATTCGCTTTGCCCTCATTTACTGCCGTTCTACGCTATGCTATTGTGATCTCTCATTACCTTATCTTTTCCTTTTCACTTTGTTGCTCTTGATTCTACCTATCTCTATCCTCTCAATCCAAACATTACCTTCATCATTCCCCTATCAAGTCTTGATTTTTTGGTCAGTATCTGTTCACTCGCTTCCCTGTTTATTCCCCGATCTTCGAACTTCACTGCCTTTATTTGCTTCATCTTGAGCTCCTTAAATTCGCCCTCTCCCCCATTTTCCTACAAATATCACCCTCTCCACCCTTCTCCTCCTCTCACCTCTGGCAACTCCTGCCATTCCTCCCCCCAACTTTCCTCTGCTATTGTTGCTACCCCAGACCTGCGTCGTTCCAGTTACCCAGTTTTCCGTTCCTTTGGTGTGTCTACAACCCGGTTCCTATATTCCACCTGCTAACATTTTCCAGATATCGATTTACAGATTTGCACGTTTTCAAGTTTTCAAAAAAAAAGGAAAAAACAAAAAAAACCCCCATTTTTTACTCCTTTCCTCACAGCGTTTCTCACCTCATTTTGTCCCTTTTTCACCCTTCCATCCGCTCCCCCATTTCCTTGCTCCTCTACATTCTCGCATAGAGTCTTACAAGACTCTAGACCTTTTGATACTTTTGTGCCCTTTTTTCACACACTTTCACATTCGCAGACTCCCTTTCTCTATTCCGACCAACCACCAGCTTCAACCTCTACATTTTTCTTTTTACCTCATTCTCTCTCCACCACAGACATTTTTGCACAGCCAAAATGTCTCAGCCTCGTGGACGTGGAGGAGCCCCTCGGGGCAATTTCCGTGGCGGCGGTGGTTTTTCTGGCCGTGGAGGACGTGGAGGCTACGGCGGCGCCGGTCGTGGTGCTCCATCAGGCCCCAAGTAAGTTGACTGTCCCTTCTTCCAACGAGACATGACTGACATATTCTACCAGCCTGATGTTTCAGGATGTTCCTGTCATCGACAATGCGATCCAAGCCTTCGAGGACCAATGTGTTCAGCAGAACAAAAGTGCCCCTCTCCAGGAGAAGGAGCTGGTCCGACGCCCGGGTTATGGTGTTCAGGGACGGAAGATTATCCTGCGCGCCAACTTCTTCAGTCTTGACTTCAGCCCAAATGCTCCAGGTTTCTACTGTCATAAAGTAGTCATCAAGCCCGAACCATCTCCCCGGCGACATGCGAGGCAGCTGTTCGAGCAACTCATGCGGACTGAAGAGATTGCTCCGCTTGGTGCTGCTACCGATGGTAGCACTGAGATTGTCTGCACCACCAAGATTGTCTTCAACCCTCGTGATTTTACGGTTGATAAGAAAGACAACGGTGGAGGCAAATCGTACCGGATTTCCTTGAATGAGCCAGAGCTCATCAAACATGTGGACTTGGTTTCAGCGCTGAAGAATGCGAAACCAACGGGCTCTTCTGCCTTCGAAAATGCCGCCATTCGAGCTTTGAACATTCTGATGACCGGTGCCCCTTCGAAGGATCTCGGCGTCGTTATCAAAGGAAAGGGCTGCAAGTTCTTTTGGACCGACAATCGAAAGCAGGTCGCCGATCTCAAGGGCGGACTCGAGTGCATCCGGGGCTTCTTTTCAAGCATTCGCCCCGCTGCTGGTCGAGTGCTGATCAATATGAACACCAACCACAGCGCTTTCTATCGCCCTGGTCCCTTGTTTTGGTTGCTCGGTGACTTTAACGACGTGTTTGGGAAGGACAACATTCTCTTGAACCGCTATATTCGCGGTGTCCGCGTTGAGCTGACCCATCTGCCTCTTCAAACAAAGGACGACGGATCACAGGGCCTTCGACAGAAGTCTATCTGGGGCCTGGCTTCACCTCGCGATGGATCTCGAACCGAGAATCCCCCTCGGGTTCCGCACCTTGGGGCCAACGCTGACCTTGTTGAGTTCTACATGGAGGAACATAACACTGGCAAAGGTCGTTACATTAGTGTCACTGATTACTACAAGAAGAGTAAGCTTTACTTCCCAATCCCCCAGCCTTGAAACTTCTCGATTGACAATTTCATACAGCCTATAACATGGTCCTCAAAAACCGTACTATGCCTGTGGTCAACGTGGGAAGTTCGGACAAGCCGACTTATTTGCCAGCAGACGTTTGCAAAATCCTCCCAGGACAAATCTACAACGGTGAGCTTGGAACCACGCAGCGACAGAACATCATCAATTTCAGTTGCCGCCGTCCACCAGACAACTTCAACTCCATTAACAGCGATGGGATGAAGATCATGGGTGTTACTGATACCCGGACCCAAAAATTTGGGATCCAGGTCAACCCCGGCATGGTTGCAGTTCCTGGACGCATTCTCAACCCCCCAAGTCTGAAGTATGGTACTACATGGCAGGTTCCCAGCAAAGGCAGTTGGAATCTTGTGGGAAAGAAGTTCTGCGAAGGGGCCGTGATCAAGAGCTGGACTGGAGTCCTGCTCCAGAAAAAGGGCTTTAGTCTGCCTGGAAGCAACACGACTACACCCGAGCTGAACCGGGCGCTTGAAAAGTTCTGGACTTGTGCGAAGAACTTGGGTATTTCCTGGCCTAAACCGAGTCCTTGTGCATTCCTGGGGTTCGAAAGAGACCAGATGCATGAACGAGTCGATGAAATGTTCCGAAAGGCGGCTACGCACCTTTCCTTCATTGTGGTCTTGCTTCCCATGCAGGAGGACCGTGTTTTCAACTACATCAAATGGGTCGGTGATACTCGGGCTGGCATTCTAACCCACTGTTGCTCTGCCTCCAAATTCCTCCAAGGCAATGATCAGTACCTCGCAAACAATGCCATGAAGGTAAACCTGAAGATGGGTGGCATCTGCCAGTCCCTGGAAATGCCTCAGTCTTCTCGCCTGTTGAATGCTGGAAAAACCATGGTCGTCGGCCTCGACGTCACACACCCTTCTCCTACTGACACTGAAGCATTTCCTAGCATCGCATGCATCGTTGCCAGCATTGATTCCCGCGTCGGCCAGTGGCCGGGCGAAGCTCGCATCCAAATGCGCCGCGTTGAGACTATCCAGCCTCTCCAAGCGATGATGGGAAATTGCCTAGAGCGGTGGGTCAAGAAGAACAAGCAGCTCCCGCTCAACATCCTCATCTACCGGGATGGCGTCAGCGAAGGCCAATACCAGATGGTCCTGAATGAAGAACTGAAGTCCATCAAGACCGCAGCGCAGCTCCTGTACAAGGGTCGCCCGCCCAACATCACCATCGTCGTCTGCGGCAAACGTCACAACGTCCGCTTTTTCCCAACCCGAGAATCCGATGCTGACCGCACTAACAACCCACTCAACGGAACCGTCGTGGACCGAGTTGTCACTCGTCCGCAGCTGTGGGATTTCTATCTCCAGGCACAGGCGCCTATTCAGGGATCCGCTCGACCGGCTCACTACGTTGTCATTCATGACGAGATCTTTACCAACCCTGCTGCTAACCCAGACCACATGAAGCCCGCCGACACGCTCCAGGAACTGACCCACAACATCTGCTACATGATGGGCCGCTGCACTCGCTCGATCTCCTACAGCACTCCCGCCTTCCTCGCCGACAAGTTCTGTGACCGCGCGCGCAAGTACGTGCGTGCTCACTTCACCAAGGAAATGGAAACCCGCGACAGCGCCGCCCTGTCCACTCCTCCTCAGAGTGTGGTTAAGCTGGCTGACCAGATCATCGATAGCATGGTCTATATCTGAAGTTTGTCACATCTTTCTTATCTTTGATTGTTGACCATGCGTCTGCTACTTGCTGGATTTGAATTACGATTCTATTACAGATTCGAAGAAACTTGCTAACAACGGGGGAAAACACCAAAACACCAAAAACATGCAGAAAAGGGAGGTGGAAAATCTAGAAAAAAAAGGAGGGAGGTTTTTTGGAGGTGAAGATAGAGGGTTTGCGCTCTAGATTGTGATTGGGAGTGTGCATTTGCTTTTGTTGTTTTTGGCTTTTTAGAAGATAGAAAATACAAAAACCAAAAAAGGGCCCGTTGGGGCCGCCCACATATTTTTTCTTAAAGGAATATAGACGGATCCATTAAATCTTGTAGGAAAACCGGCCTTGGCTGGAAGAATTATTGGGAATTATGGCGTTGAGAGCTAAGGACTGGTTATTATATTGAGTACAAAGAGGAGAATCCTCTGTATAGAACATGGAATCAAGCAATAATGTACAGAGGCTAAATCAGAGCAGGCCATTAATATGACATGGAAAGTGTTGATGCGCTCATCCAATTTAGAGGTAAGGGCATGAGACTCGGATGGCGAGCATTCTGGTGATGAAGTGCCTGCCTGCATACGATCTGCAGCAAGGCCCTAGAGCTCGAAGGGTGGGCATAAAACCCGTTTATCGCGAGGGAAGAGCATTCGAGCAAGATGCGAGGTGACTTCTTTCCATGAAACACCCAGGATATCTGCCGACTGGTGCCAGGCTGGCCAGGTGCTGCCCAGATGCTCTCCTTTGTTGACACAGTTTTTCTGTCTCGACGTTGGTCGTTTCCCACATCATGTTTCACCGCTGTGAAGTAGGTGTCCATGGCTCAGGCTGCCAGCTGTCTCCTGGGTTTTTATTATCTGCTCTAGCCCACGGGTTCGGTTCTTTCTGGGGCTTTGACTCGGCGGCGGGTGCCTGCTGCGATGCGGAGGCGCCGGGCGCAGGAGTGGCGGCATCCTCTGACGCCGCATTGACGGTAACCTCGCTAGATTCCATCGCTGGCGCAGGCTGCTGGGTCTGGGGTTTATCCAGGAAAGACGGCTTGCTGGCCCAGCGTTCATCGGCTAATCGGGCAAGTTCTTTTATTTGTCTCTGGCGGAGGACGTCCTGTTGCTGTTCCTCAATGCTCGGCGGGTGTTCGCGGACGTATCGGAGCCATTGGTGCCATTGTGCTGTCAATCCGAGAAGAAGTTAACATCACAATATCCTTCTTTAGACGCCCTGCCGGCGCAGATCGAGTGCGCATTCTTCCCCCGCATGCGATGGCACTCACGTGTAACCTGGACATCTCCATAGTGTGTCTTGGGATCGAATTTCACAATGCGGCGGTATCTATTGGCGTTCATGACATCCTTGAACTCCCAGAAAGTATTTCCGGCGAGGTCATTGCCTGGTAGGGTAATGGTCAGCAAAGCCCGGGGATGGACCCAACGCGGAGCGACAACTGCATCAAGCGCCGGTGGGAACAGGCGCAATCAACCTACCGACCAGAAATGACTTCCTCCAGGGCAGCCGGAAGCTCTTCCACTTGAACCAGAGGCTATTAACCATTGTGGGTGGAATGGGATGTGGAGTGAGGCGAGGAGGACGGGGCGTGGAGAAAATGTGATGCGGGAAAAGAGCCAGAACGTTAGAACGTCATCGGCGGGCCCGAATAAACACAGCCCCGGGGCATTCCATTCCACCTCTTCTCCCTCCACCTCTCTCTTCTCCCCATCTGGGTTCGTTGGAAGTGCATTGGGGGTTTCGTGCCACTCGACCTCTTTGCCTAGCTATTTCTCAAACTACACCTGACTATCCATCCGCTGATACCCAAGTCCCCACCGCTAGGGCGGATCAGGCACACTCGGGCAAAGGGATATCCTACACAGGGAGAACAGTCTGACTACACTCTAACACCTGCAGCACGCAGTCCGATAATTGCAAATTGACCATGGCGTCGGTGACTTCGTTGGACAAAGACCTGCGCAATATGCGCCTATCCCGCTATACCCCGCAGGCAGCCGCGGAGGTGCGCGACTGGATCGAGGAGATGCTGCGCGAGAAACTGCCCTCCAGTGACCTTTTGGAAGGACTCAAGGATGGAGTGGCTCTCTGCAAGTGAGTTTCAATCGCAGTTCTGAGAGGCATAGATGGCATCAGAACGTGAACTAATCCCTGCGTTTCCAGACTAGTCAATCTGGCCGTGTCACCCGGCGTGAAGTATAAGCCGTCCTCGATGCCATTCGTACAGATGGAGAATATCTCGCACTTCCTTCGCGCATGCCAAATGCAGCCTCTCAGTCTTCCCCCGCACGACGTCTTCCTCACCGTGGATCTCTACGAAGCGAAGGACCCGGCCCAAGTCCTCCAGTGCATTGCCGCGTTCAGCCGAAGGGCTAATGCCCTCCAGCCCAGTGTCTTTCCGCGCACTGTTGGCCCTCAGAGCAAACGGGGAGTGGTCAGCCCACACGCAACAGGTTCTTCGAGTCAAGGGTCTTTTACTCCCCGCACAGGCCGAGCATCCAGCAATGCCAGCGATGCGAATATTGCTGGCTCTGGGCGGCCGGTGAGCCCTGCTAAGCCCTCTGGGTCCTACAGCTCCTGGAGCAAGAGGAACGACGAGTCATCGACTGCACCGGCCTGGAACATTCACCAATATGGCTACATGGGCGGCGCCAGCCAAGGCAACCAGGGCATTGCTTTCGGTGCCCGGCGGCAGATTACCACTCCGTCTCCAGCAGTGCCTAGTCTTGCGGAGAAGGAGAAACGCAGGCGAGAGGAGGAAGAGAGAGCTCGCCAACAGGAGGCCGAGAGGGAAGAGGATGAGAGAGCACGCCAACGCGAGATCGAAGCACAAGAAGCCCGAGCCAAGGCTGAAGAAGAGCGCCAATGGCAAGAGGAAACCACCCGCCTCAGGGAAAAGGAACGCCGTGAAATGGAAGAACAGAAGAAGCAGTGGGATGAGGAGAGACGCCAGTGGGAGCAAGAAGAACAGCGACGATTGGCCGAAGAAAAGGAAGCCGAAGAACGCCTAGAGAACGAGCGGCAACGTCGACGAGAAGCCACCGATTCTCGTCTTAACGGCCAGTTCCTTAGCCAATACCAAGCCAGCCAGGCGAGTGCAACCCCTGGAGGAGCGGGAGCTTTGCCTCAAGAGACTCCCGAGAGTCGGCGCATCAAGGAACTTGAGCGTGAACTAGAACTGGCCAAAGAACGTGAACGTCGGTATGAAAGCGAGCGACAGGAAAACCAGTCTCAGGCGGGCAGCAGCGATTCCCAACCTCGCAGTCGCAGCCGTCAACGCCCGGTGCCTGTTCCTCCAAAACCGAGTTACGACCTCTCTTCTCTCGAACAAGAACGCCGGTTACTCCGTACCGAATGGCAGAATAACCAAGATATGCCCGCGGCGCAGGAGGAGCCTGATCACGCTCAAGAAGAGCAAGCTCCGCCTCCACCTCCCCGGCCCCTTCCAGAGCCTGTGCCATCATCACAACCGACACCTCCCGCCCGAGATCTGCCGCCCACTCCTCCTCGTCCACTGCCAGATCCAGTCGCATATAACGCGAATCGTACCCGCGAAAACCGGGTGGACCGTTTCCTCTCATCAAATCCTGCTCCGGTAGCGCCGACGCCCGCTTCTCACAAACCGCAAGACTACAGCACCACGTCTGAAGTCGACGAAGAGAATAGCCGCCGCGTCGCGGCACAGCAGAAGACCCGTGCTGGCGGATGGGCTTCCAAGTCACTCCTGGAGCGTGAGATGGAGCGCGAACGCGAGCGCCAGCGCGAGTGGGAGGAGAACCAGAAACAGACCCAAGCGGCCGCCGAGCGCGGCCTGCGCGATACTTCCCTCGGCTCGGGACCGGGCCAGTCCTGGGACATCCACCAGTATGGCTACCTTGGTGGCGACAACCAGAACCGTGGTGGTCCCGGGCTGGGTGTTGGTGGTGCCAGACGCCAGATCATCGGGCCCCGGCCGCCGCCATAAGCACTCGCGCTGCACGCAGATCGATGCCCTATTCAACCTAGGAACTGGTCAACTGCTCTTTTCTTTCCTTCTCGGGCCCATTCTCACTCTTCCTTTTCTATGTCTTTCTTCTCTGGTCTCCAGTGTTATCTCGCGTCTCCTTTGCGTCGGCGACCTGGTGGAATATTTGTTGGGTGGTGTGGTTTCACCACGTTTTATGCTAATTTTTTTTATGCTAATTTTCCTTCTTTTTATTTCGAGGCAGTTTTACGCTAGGTTGTAGATATCTCCAAGTATACATCAACACTGATGATTTCAGGTCTGCTCATGTTGGATATACTAGTGATCCAGTAAACTTCTGCTATGCTGGGATTCAGGAAAACCTCGCCCTGGAAAGGTGGCCGTTTCTGGCACCGTCACTTTTGGCGTCGAGTTCCACTGGACCCTTTAATTTAGTTGTAAACAATAGCATTCAACTATGTAGATGAGCAACGCTGAGTATGCATCATGAAAGATCATTGCCGTCGTAAACATCATAACCACGAGCCAGTCCCCAAGAGTCAAGACTGCGGCTGCAGGAGATCAACCAGAAAAACCAGTCTCTCGCCACTCTCCACCAGCCAGCACCACTCGAGAGACTCCTTATTCCGACTGTTCTGGCCGCGACGGAACTCTTCTTGTGCCTTATCAGCCCGACGGAGAATTCCCTGCTCCACTGCCTCTTTCAGAGAAGGGGTGACGGTCAGCAGTTTGCTTCCCGCGAGAAGCACGATGAGAGCCTCGAAGAGAATAGATACTTTGGCGTTGTTGACGGCGCTGGCGCTCGCTGCGGCGAATGGGAGAAAGCAACGCTCCAGCTTGTTTTGGTTGAGATACTCGTCATCCGTTCCAGGAGCGGAACTCTCCAGTACGGTGTACAGGAGAAGCTCGCATAGGGTAGTCTGTGCGGCATCCGCGAGCTCGGGCACGATGTATGGGCTGACGAATGCTTGAAAGATTGGGAGAGGGAGGGGGCGGATTTTTTCCACAAAAAAATTGTAGAGGTCGAGGATAGAAACAAAGTCATGAGGAAGCCGGTCAGCGACATTGGACAGAATGCCGATGAATCTTTTGCGCAGCCCTAGACCGGCAAGACCACCCATCAAAGCGACGCCACCGCGGTGCTCTGCCAAAGAGGAGTAGCCTGTGATTTCGGGCTCCGCGGCGGATGAATTTGTCGCAGTCCTTGTGCCTCGTCTTGTGCGCTTTGATCTTCGAGCTTTTGTGTCGGTGCCAGAGGAGGGCGTGGAGCCCGATGAATGTTTGCTTCCATTTGGGGCGGAATGGACTTCATCGTCCGTCTCGTCCTCAGACAAGTAGTCGCCGTATAGCCCCCGGTCAATATCGACCTCGCGTTCCCGCTTATTGGCCTTGTCTGCGGACTGGCTCGACTTGGACTGAACAAGTTCTCGGTGGAAGACCGCCCGAAACTCGTTGACCGAGGTTGCACTGCCATCTGCGAAGATAGCCCGTAATATTCGGCGATTTCTTCCAGACACCGGGCCCGCAGATAGGTACTGGAAAATCAGGCTGCCCCGGAAGATATCCAGCCCCTGATCATCCTTTGCTCGAGGCTTTTTGCCTTTTCCACCTTTGGATGCCGGCACAGCATTATACTTGGAGTCGTCCTTCTTTGCCTTGAGCTCTTCATACTCCCGTTCTCGGTCGGCCCAATCAGCCTGGATGACATCGCACATGAACTGCAGCCAAATCTGCCATCGTTCCCACCGTTCGGGATGAAGGACCGAGCAGTTGAACGCCCAACCAACCGCGTGCCAAAAATCCTCAGCACGAGACCATAGCGAGTCCGACTGGCCCAATTCCAGATTCAGCGCCTTGGTCTCGTCGCGGAGTTCATTGTTCGACGACGGGTCCTCTGTGTGACGGCGGCGCCCCGATCGCGTAGACTCGAAATGCGCAAAAGAAAACGCTACGTCGAGTTTGGCGCCTCTCGGGCTGACCAGCGTGCTGGTGAGCCGCAAGAGCCGCAGCGCGGCATTGGCCGCTTCCTTTTCTTCCGCGGTTTGAGCGCGGGTTGTCGTTGACGGGTGGACAAGGCATGTAGCGGCAAGGGCAAGATGCTGCGGTAGGGGAAGCACGGCTTTTTTTGAGGCATAGGTGCCGGAGGCGAGGGTGTTAAATAGGAGGGTCAATGCCTGGGTGTCTAGTGTAGTTGAGCATGTTAGCTGCGCTCGGCCCGAGGTGCCATATGGGGGTCCACAGACAGAGCTTCTCTTCAAAGAATATTCCTGTATGCTGTAATAGCTCAAACGGAAGAGCTGCCGGTGTGCGATAGGCCATGTCGCCTAGAGGACACAAGGGCTCGAGATTCTGGCCCGACATGGCGCCGCGTTGACGCGCCCGCGGGCGCTTATCGATAACAGCTTAGTCAGGGCGATCGTGAGGGAGTGTTGGTAAACACAGGTAAATACTGGGAGACACGAGTGTATGGGTAGGATGCTGGAGAGACGCAGACAAAGTGGAAGATGGAAGGAAACGTGATGGACTGGGAGGAGTTTCCCAATGGGATCATTTTGGGAGCATTTATGCATGACAGGTGCAACTGGCAACAAAGAAGAGTTGTCTTTAGGGGAGCAATGACCCCGTCACAAATGTACAAACACAAGAACCTGGTAATGATAGCACGCGCTCAATACAAAAATATCAAATACGTAATTAACATCTCTCCTTCAAGTTGTGCTAATATTCTTGAGCATATATTCGCTCGGTCTCTGGCTAGCGACTGTGTTAACTATTTAGTTAGTTCATATAGTACAGTATGATGCAATGAGTCCCCGCATGGGCCAAGCCACGCCGATGACTTGCATAGTTAGCAGCCCTGCAGGGCCCAGTTTTCATTTTAGCTTGCAGGGGAAGAGGACTACACGATTTGAGAAATATGGCTCCTTGGGAGAGACAGAAAGTGGAGGTGTACACAGTAAGATATGCAGGTTTCTAGAGCTGGGAAATCTAGACAAGGACAGGCTGGAGCTAAAGGACCGGCGTTTTTGTCTCTCGCAGCCAATGGTCGCGTCATCGTATTTGCCAAAAGAGAAAGGGGAGATTTGCGATATCCAATAACGGATCACAACTCCACGAATCAACGCAATGCAAGTCTTTATGAGGAGGGAGGACAAGGTAGCAGAGAGGTCAAGAGGGACCAAGAGCGAGCTTGAAGGCCGAAAAGACGCCAAGGTAGCAAGAGACGAGAGGAAGGAAAGGACAGAAAAGAGAAGAAAAGTAGAGCCAAGGGAAGAATAAGGAAATACTATGACTCCTCTGGTAAATCAGAGAAGAGGCCTATTCGCAACCGATGGGACTGGAAGAATGTTAGCACAATGCCCAACACCTGAGAAAACCAGTCCAGAGCAACAAAACACATACAAAAGGCAACTTGGGAATGACCACCCCCAGCGTGGCCAGGACGTTGATGGTGAAGTAGGTCAGGTCGTAGTGGGTATAGTGGGTGCTGAGGAGGAAGAGCACAATCGGCACGCAGAGCAGGAACTTCTTAGTGGGAGTATACTGGTCGCCGTTGTCGATTTGCTCCCACATGTTGAGGTTATCGTAGGCACCGGCGTTAAACTCGAAGGGAATGCCCCGCACCCAGTGGAACATGAGGAACGAGCCGAACATGTAGCTGATATTGGTCAGGGTCCACGAGGTCTCCTGCGAGACGCCCGGAATGATGTCGTAGAATATCTTGAGCGCAGCAATGAGGACGAAGTGGATGGTCCAGGCACCTGTTTTGACGCGATCGAAATTCTCCGTTAGCCCTCTGTGTCTGGCATCCGTGGTGGATTGGCCTGCTTTGCTGTCCACCGTGTCCGGAGCGAATCGGGTGGGATCTGGGTGAGATCTGGATCTGGATCTGGTAGGAGTCCAACTTACCCTTGGCGTTGACCCAGTTGGCATTGAGGTTTGGCAGTGCCGCCTGGTCACTGGTATGTTCGATGGACTCCGGGGGTTCCTGGTAGATGAGGCTGCTGGACCGCCGCCGGCGGCCCTGCTTTTGGGTGTTGGGGGATAACCGCTGTGGCCCGTCCATCTCGGGAGGAAAGGAGATGGTACGAGGAACCAACAGGGAGGATTTGGAGGGTTCAGTCGCCAGCGTGACGGATGGCGATAGCGATGGGAAAAAAGGAGCGTGGGGATGGAAGTGGCACACACGGCCCAGAACTGGAGAAGGCCGGGCGGATCGGACGGGGGTCACGGGGTTCTTGGGTTGATGCCGGCGCGGGTTTCTGCTGTTGGCCTGCGATGCTCGGAGACGCTGCTGGGGATGCAGGATGCAATAGTGAATCTGTTGAATCTGCACAAGAGCAGGGAATGGATTGGGAGGAATCCGATCTAGGCACGTGCGGTTCACGGCAGCTTCGGCCAAAAGTACTGAAGTTCGCCGCGATTTGGGCCGCGTTGGTCTCGCCACCGAGAATTCAACGGCCTTGTCCACATCCCCCTATCTTTGGTGGGCTTATTTTAGAAAGGAATCAAATTAGCTAGGGAGTTAGTCATGCCCTGAGACAGATGTTATCATGACTATTCCTGTCCTGCTTCTGATTCCCTCGGTCGTCATTCCTCGAATTCTTTCTCTGACACCCCTGAGGTAATTATGGATAACTGGGATTTGATCGATTCAAACACAGCAGGAGCTGAAATAGCCATTCCGATGCTCGGATGCTCCTATTGGGCTAACACTGTATAAATAGCCGGCAGAGTTGCCTCCATTCCGGGCGCTGCGCTTGTGGTGCTTATTGGCCGCCGTAAAATTTCATGGACTTTCGGCCATGCGCACTCTCCTCTACAACAGCCCACCCTGTCCAGCAACACCGGTCATGTCAGACTCTGGGGACGAGGCTGACTCAAGGACTGCCTCGGTGGGCATCCAACGTCCACGATCAACCCAATCTTCCAATCGCGGCGACAGCAACTCCCGGCCCACAAAGAAACAGCGGCGCAATCGGAACCGTGCAGACCGCGATGCCAACGATTTTGTTCCTCGCGGCGCTGCCTTTAGCGCCAACGCACTCCAAGTTGATCCCGACGAGACATCCACTTCCGACTCTGCCAGCGATTCCGCAAAGTCGGATGCGCCCGTAACCTCGACGGCGGCCAACCCACACGCGGGCAGCACCGCCCCAGCAATCAGCTGGAACCAGGGAAGGAAAAGCGCCGTGCGTACTACACTGGGGAAGCGGAAGGCCCCAGTACACACCCAGGAGCAGGGACAAGCTCTGCCCGAGGCGAATAGCGCGGGTGCGGAGCAATTCAAGGCCGTGAATGGCGCGTACTGGCGCAGTCGCAGTGCCTCCGTCTCATCTGCGGCACGTAGCAACAGGGCTGCCAGTGTGGAAGAAGGCGAAGTGGACTCCAGGAGCGACTCGGATGATTCCGAGTCTCTGGATTCCGAAGCTGATGACTCCATCTTACTGAACATTGGCGCAAAGTCTGGGGATGGTGCAGATGACTACGACCCAGCGTCCCTGGTTTTAGACCATGGCCCAACCAATGGCCACACAAATGGGGTCTCGCAGGCGAAGGCTCCGGTGCCCCCTTCACAGTTAGGGTCTAAAGAAGACGCATTTCGGCTATTCTCTCAGAAGTATCCGACTGCCCCTACCACTCTTGTGGATTTGATCGAGCCAGACATGGGGATCCAGGCGAAGTTCCTGTACTGGGATCGGGATATCAATGATATTGATCTGAACCTTCCAATTGGGTGTACAGAGTGTCTCCAACAGGGTCACTTGGCGGAGGTGTGTCCAACAAAAGAGGTATGTATTTCCCTTTTTTCTCTCAATTGTATGGGAGATCCTAATCCGCCCTAGTGTGTACATTGCGGGTCTTGGAATGATCATCCAAGCTCTTTCTGCCCCTCATGGCGACGATGCCAACGCTGCCGGGAAAGAGGCCACAATGAGCAACAGTGCCCATCAGCTTTGAAGAGCTCCGCTTCCGAAATCCCATGTGATTTGTGCGGTTCTTCAGAGCATGTGGAATCGCAATGCGATTATCAATGGAAGTTCCCAATGCGCGAAGCCACCGCCCAAGAGATCACGGTCTCCATTTCGTGTGCCCGCTGCGTCAGCTCCAGCCACTTGATCGGCGACTGTCCGTCCCTCCGCCAGCCGCTCAAAACAACCTCCTTCAGCCTCAAGGGCATTGATCCTGCCCACATAATCAATCTTAACACACAAACGAAACTCCCTCCGCCACCACCGACCAGGGCTCCAAGTGGCAAGGGACGCCGAGGTGCCCCCCGCTCGCCATCCTCCGAAAGCGAGGACATGCTGCCCCGTCGTGGTCGCCGACCACCTCCGCCGGCCCCGTCGCGCGGGAAACCGCGTGGTGGTGCTATTCGGTTTGGAAACGGCTTTGCGGCTAATGGTAGGGGCGGCTCCGACAAGTCGCGAGGCAAGCCTCCGAATCGCGGCCGAATGCCGCCCCCTGGAAATAACACACGCCAGCGCTCAATATCCCCCTATGGTCAACCCAGGCGTGGTCCGCCGCCTCCGCGAGGAGGTGGAGGGAACCGTGGCCGTGGAGGCGGGCGTGGCGGCCGCGCTCGTAGAGGGAAATAGACCGAGGAGGTCGGTCAAGCAACGAAATAACATCATGATTCCTGTTCACTTGTACATTAAAGGACCATAGACGTGGCGTTTGGCTACAATGGGTCATCCTACTGCAGAAGCATTCGATGCGACATCTGCAGCAATCACAATGTGTGATTCGGTAAATTTGCAATGCGCACTATGCTAATTGAATCATGTAGTAACCGGCGTAAGCATTGTCCAAGCAATGACCTACCCTGCATGTGGTTCATTGCCTTCCTGGTCCCCAACGAATCCCTCCTCGAGGATATCGACCAATTGGTCCAGACGATGGATGCAGAGATCCGTATGAGCGTGTTCCTTCAGGTGGGCATTACGCTCGTTGAGGAGCAGCACTGTCGCCGCACCCGCGGTGTGTCCGGCAGTCATATCGTCAATGCTGTCGCCGACCTATCAGATGCAAGTCAGTCGCCTATCCTGTACATTCGAAGGAGAGGCCTTTGATGTGGCAGCTCACCATGATGAGACTGTTTGCGCGGTTCGTCAGCCCCCATTCCTGCGCAATGTGCAGGATCCCCGCCGGATCGGGCTTGGGTAAGAGGTTTGGCGTATCCCGAGTGATGATGGGAAGAAAAATATGGGTTGGGAGATGGTTCTGGATCAAGTATTGCACTGGAGCCCTGCGATTCGATGAGTTGTAATTGTTACCTTCCCCAGAACAAGCTATTCGTGCGAAACGACGGACGGGAAATCAGATCATACTCAAAATTCCGCGTGCAAAGAGCTCGCCGAAGCCCGCGCGATTGGAGGTAGTCCATCAGCCGAGCCAGACCGGGCTGTGGCTGCTGTTCCATCATGGCTCGCCGTTCCACAGCTCGCACTTTTTCGACCGCGGCGGTGCGCTCTTGCGGGGTGGGCAGCTCGCGGATGTGATGGAGGATGTCGATGGTGCGGTCAATCTCGAGTGCCTCTCTACATTGGAAACCAGTCAGATCGTGGCCCATGCGGGACCCGATATGTGGGTTGTCGAGTAGTTTCTCGTTTCTCGGATGGACTGAGCGACTGGAAACTTAGAGATGGCATGCTCACCTCATTTCTGTGAACATGTGATGTTGCGGTAGACTGGAGCAGCGTTAGTGACAGTGGTACATGATCGAGTCGCCATCTCCTACCAGAGGGTCCCGTCCACATCAAACACAATCCCTTTCAACGGCGGCGCATCCGACGCCCGCGCGGGATCGAGCGGTGCGAACCGCCGCGGGTGGAGTTGACGGCATTCTGCAGCGACAGCAGACATGATGGACGACGGCGTGGAATGAAGCGCCCGCCGAATCGTGATGGGTTGGACCAGGAGAAATGAGGTGCGGTCGAAGCGGAGCCGAGCAGATCGGTTTCCCATGGATCTGCGTGTTTCGACCCATCCCCGATCTGGCCGTATAGAGTTGCGATGAAAGACCATGCATCGATTGGCGAGAGTATGGTTGTCGCCAGCATTTTCAATGTTTTGACCGGCAAAAATGACTCGACAGGAAGGACGAGAGTCGTGCCTTCTCACCGTGGCGCCTCCCCGACTTCATCGTCATCCATCGCGAAACCCATCGCTTGCTCTACATCACGTACATCGACACTCCTTGCACCGACACCATGCCTCTAGTTGTGCCGAAACGATCGTCTCGCACCCATCCTGTCCTGCCGATTACCCTCACCATCACTACGTCGCTCGTCATCGCTCTCTGTTACCTCCAGCTTCTGTACGGTGTATCCTACCTGGCACGTCCCTTCTGGAGCCGCCGTCGAGAGTTCCCCCCTTTCAGAAGTGTGATTGAACGATGGGAAAGGCTGGCAATCGATATAATCATGGGAATCGTTCCATCCCCTATCTACCGATCGCCTACGCCCACGCTCACCAGCACGCTTCATGAGGATTCACAGGGCTACCGGATCAGCTCCATCCATGTGTCGAGAGCTAGCTGGTCACAGAGCAACCCGTCCGCCTTCTCTGTGCCACCAAACATGCCGCAGTGTTATCCGGAGACGGCAGCGGAACGGAATACCGAAAATCAGCCCGCGTTCCGCGTGGACTCGCCGAAGCCGACGCCAGTGAATCGCTACTCGAAAGATGATTTCTCCCCCTACAATGCCATGAACAAAGATGTCCAATACTCAGTGACCGCCCCCACGGAGGCCTATCAGCACACCCTGCCGCTCTATACTCGATCAACTCAATCTCTGCGATTACCCCAGGGGCATCTCCATCCACTACATAAAATAGAGTTACAAAACTCCGAAGCGGCTCTCAACACTCCAAACTTGAGCCCTACGTCTCCAGTCTGTTCACTCGATGACCAAAAGGCCCTTGCCACCACGGCGCAATCTATCCAAGCGCTTGACGTTGAACCCGACGAGGATGAACTGAAACTGGGTGAACGAGTAATCAAGTGCCGCTCAACTGCGAGTTACCCGGGAAAATTTCCTGTGAGCGAGGGCACTGAGTTTAGCTCTTTGGCCACTGCGGAGTACGCCTTCCGAGAGCGTGGGACCACGTCAGTGCGGCCTTTCTCTGATTACTAGGACGTGTGGTGTGGTATAGACTCTGTTTCCTGGGGATTTGACGCTTTGATTTTTGGAGTCCAGTGGGTCTGAGGTACTGCACTCTTTTGGCTGATTTTTATGCCTCCGTTCTAGAATTGGGCTTGGATTTGCCCTGGAATAGGTGTTTGCATTGCAGCTTATACTTAACGCGTGTGACCTGTCGCTCCCTCTAGAATCCGTCTAATTGAAGATACTTGAAGCCTTTTGGTGCCCAGAACGTCTCACAACTTATTGCTTGAAGCTTCGAAGCGCAAACAACTTCCGATGTCCCAACTGGAGCCAGTGGTAATATACGAGGTTCGCAGTGTCACTTGCTACTCATCTCGTTGTGACAATAGAACTCGGTAGCACTTCGGAGAGTTGCAGTGTTACATTCAGGATATCCGGAGTACTGCGCCAAAGCGGTCTAATGTCCTTAGGCATCCCTGCACTTGGCTTCTGCGGATACCACGGAGCACGACACAATCATTCTCTAGCTCATTGGCCGTGTTCTACCTGACGCATTATCGAATATATAGCTGGACCCCGGAATATGGCACTGACGAAAGTAGATAAAGAATGTAAAATCCGTCGATATCCCTAGCTCAAGGAAAGAAGATAATTATTCCTCCAATTCTGCACTGGTCCATTGACAAATGAGAAGCAGCTGAAATGCGAGAATGATCTTGAAAATGGCAATTTTTATTTGAAAGAGCTGAGTAGAGGTAGACTTGTTTAGTATAGTTTGAATCGACAGATTTTCTCCCAGATCGACTCCTTCCGATCTGTTGCACTATACATCCTTCTTGCCCTCATTCCCCTAGGCCCTTCAGTAACCACTCGTCATATAATAGTTCCAACGCTGTCGGCCGGTCCTCGGGGTTCCACTGCAAGGCCATGCGGATCCACCGTAGAAACCCTTCTTTGTCTTCCCCTTCGACTTTGTCCGCCAGGCTCTCGAGCGTGATATCTGGGATCGGGGCTACTTCCTTCCAATTGCCTGCCTCGTCCCAGAAGGCCGAGCTAAGATGTCTCTGCGCCCGGAATTCGGGCGGCGGAGGACCGAGCAGAGCAACCAGCTCTGCCATATGGACCCGGTCATCAAATATGCCATCTGGGTTTTTGCCATTGATGAGGGTGCGAGAACTGACGATGTCCCAAGCCTACATATGACTATGAGCAATTTCTAGTCTGGTCAAAATTGGCAAGATTATACTCACGACCATAGCAACATTCCAGACATCCACCTTGTATCCCCAGCTTGATCTCAAAATCACTTCAGGGGCTCGGTAAACGTTGGGCATGATATCACCATTGTGCTCCTTGTCCCCAACTCGAGCTTCCCCAAAATCGGTAAGTAGTGGCAGTCCACCCCTTGGAAAGAAGCCTAAAGACTTGTATATTGTTCGGTCTTCAAGGATCTTTCGAGGTGATGGGTCTGTAACTTCAGCTTCTTCAAAGCGGGCAAGATAGCTTATCTCTGGTCCGGGGAGCAATAAATTCTTCAGCTGAAGATCTAGGATAGAGTTAGACTTATAATACAAGCTCTTCCAGTGATCGAGACATTACCTGTGTGGACGATATGACACTCGGAGTGTAGAAAATCTAAGGCGACGAGGAGTTGTCGAATACCGGGCTTCATATCATCAAGGGTCATTACCTGCCCGGGAGACATCTTCACCAGAAAATCCGCACTTGTTCCGAGAGGCTCGTGAACAAGACAGACATGACGACCATAAGGGCCTTGAATATAAAAATGGTCGAGCAGCTTGCGAATGAAGTTCCTGCCCGGGTGTCTTGATTCCGCAAAATTCATATGCTTGTAGATGTCCAGCTCTCGTTCATGGTCTCGGTTTTCGCCCGTCACGTAAACTTTTACAACAACATATCCTGACATGCTGTTGTATCTTATGCTATTAGAATCATTGTCACCTGGATGGGTAGCAGAAAGCCAATCAGTTGTACCTACGTCAGGTCCTTTGCAAGCCAAACTGTTGACGTGACTCCGTATCCTATTTTGGCCAGTGCCTGGTACCGATCGTTGAATATCTCTCCCTGGTTGACAGGGTAGTACTTCTTGGGCTGATACGTCGGCAGCGTCTCCTCGTCAAGCTTGATAGACTGGTCAAGCAACTCGAATCCCGAAGTGGGGAACACTCTCGGAGTACATGTCCACTGCGATGAAGACCTGACTGTTCGATGCGATAGAAATCTCGTTCTCGGACCAGACGGGAGGGGAATTCGTCGACAGCAGAAAATAGAGGATAGAGATGTCGTCCAGCCCCTGCGAACGCCAGGGACCAAAATACCCCCCGCACTCCGTGCGGCTGGCTGCATGGTGAAGCTGAGCGCAGGATTGAGCCACGAAGCAGGTTGAGCGTATATCTAAGTCGTGCAACGAGATGAATTGTAAAAAGAGATGCGTGCAGAGCAGCGTGGTTTCGACTATCTACGCGCCTCTTGATACGCTAGCCCAGTTTAGGATGGGATCTTCAGCTGCGATTGGTACATCACAGCCTCTCGATCGACCAGTCCGTTCGTTCAAAATACTCCATTCACGAAATCAATGACTTGTGCCTTCTCAATCACTCCGTCCAAACTGCGGACGAAAGACTGATGCACTGGATCCTCTCGGACGTAGTAGTCTCGGTCGGCGGCGCTCGCAAATTCCACAACAAAGGCATGTGTAATGCCATTCTATCCCGTCGCAAGGTAGATTGGAGAAGTCAGCCAAGCATTCATCGTGAATGATTCGAGAGAGAATCCTGCTTCCCGTCTGACGAAGCCCGAAGAGCTTACCTGTGCTCCTTCAATCGAGTTGTCGACTCCCCCAGAAGATGTTTGGATGTATGGCTTCTGCGAGGATGGATGCAGACAGTTGTCCCTGAGAGCAAGCATGCGGGTGCAGGTCTTCCAGAAGAGCCATTAGCATATTTCAACCCAGCACAGCAATTGGCTGTGTTTTGAATTGCCATGATCGACGTCCTCAATCCAACGTACATCTTTGATCACCTCCGCAGCGACACCAGGTTTGAATTGGAAGAGAACGATATGGGTGAGGGCCATCTTGGGTGATGGCGATATGGAACTGCGATGGACGTCGATGTTCAACCGAGAAGACGCGGGGTCGATTGGAATCACATGATCCTGCGGATAGTTCTATACAATGCATTCTATACTGAAAGATGGTTGCAATTTAAGAGGGCCATAGTGTATAGACTAGGTATTATCAAATGGCCTTTTTCTAGTGACATAACTACCTCAGGTGCGTAGTCACTCACTAATTACAAATTGTGGACCGATAGTCAGGCACCAATCTACCTAATAATATGTTACATTCGATCCCTCGAGCAGTGAGAAATTGTTCGCGCCAAAACAAGGCCACCGATCGTCGATTAGACTCTTGAGTCTTACAAAACCTTAGCCAAGAAAGTCAATGAAAGCTCCGTATTTACTGGATTCTCGCCAGTAAGTAGTGGTCTCGATCACCGGTCCGAACTTCCTCGCCAAGCTTGATCTGTTCGTTCCTCTTAGGCCTCCCTCGTTCCTGGCCCGTCTAATCTGCATGCTCACTGGCTCCTTAGGCCCAGGCCTCCGATGTTCTCTGGGCCCCACGATCCTGGCCCTCGATGCCCCCTAGGCGTCCTGGATTCCTTTGGCTATACGAGAAACCAAAACATGACATTCACCGCAAACCCTCCCACAAGAACGCACGATTATTATTTAATGACTCCTTAATACGCTCTGACGGGCACACCAGAACAGTTGGCTCCAAGCACATTTTCCTGCGAAAATCAACGCTCGCAAGAGATCTCTCCTTCCACCATGCGTGCCACAAGCTATCTCGCTCTGTTGCTTTCCGCCAGCACTCCAATCTTTGCGTCGGGAGCCCAGTACGACGTGACTGTGTTCTCACAGCCAGGCTGCGAAGCAACCCACATACTGGGAGGATCGATCTCCTCCGTCATCGGAGAATGCATCAACGTCCCCATCGTGGATGAAACGGCTCAGTCATTCTCCTACAGTTACCCAGCTGAGCCGATGTTTGCTCAGGTCTACCTGGAAAATGACTGCAAGGGTGCATATCTCACCTACTTGCTTGACGGGCCGTGGACCTGTCATCCGCTGCGCGACCTAAAAGCCGTATCGATCAAGGTGGTGCATCCTCAGTATGAAAACATTCCAGCGAGTTCAAGGCTCGTCACCCAGCTGCCTTCAACATCAACACCACATCCGACGCCAGCGAGAAGTAATGCGGCCGTATAAGCAGGTGCTCCCCCGAGCTGATCCCCTGCTGCTCGTCTAATGGCCGCTGCGTGATACAATGGATCGTCGATCTGTGCGATTGACCGGTCCTCAATCCTTGACAGGTTTCAAAAGATTGGACACCAGAGTTCCTTTGGACTTTGTTTTCGAGTGGACTGGACATGGCTGTGGAAGGATATAAAAGGACGCTGTCAGCTACCCCGGGACTACAGGATAATCTGTTTCTCTGTTCATGTTTATCTTTGGTATTTTGCAATCGAAATGTACTTGAATTCATCGTTCAATTCCAGGGTGGGCGCTATTTTCCTAGAGTGTACAGACCGCACGGTGAGTCTGCTGCGCCATCTGCAAAACGCTCGGCCATCCTCGTTTTGCATGGGCGCCTCGTGTTTTCTCCTCTCCCCCTCCCCTACAGGTGCCCTCCGACAACCATCATATCCTGCTGATCGCAAAGAAACTGGCCAGGTGCAATTTCCGAGAACACTCGACAACCATTATGACTTCTTCAACTTTTCGCTTTTGGGATTGTTGTATATCACAATGCGCTGCCGCTGCTGCAATCGACACTGGGGCCTGCGAACGCTGCAGGCAGCTTTTCTGTGCACATCATGTTTCTTCACCCACCCATGACTGCGAGGTAAGCTACTTCACGACTCGAAATCACATATGAACTTATTCTAACCCAATAAAGAAATGCCCCCTTGACGATGATGCTTGGACTGCTGCCCAAACGCAAGAACTAAAGGCTCTCCGAGAGAAAATAGACGACCAACGCCTGCTGAATCGAGCATCAGAGCTCAATAATGGTCTTCCATGTGAGCTTGATGCTTCGGATCCTCTGGGTCAGTCCCTGATGGGTGGTATGCATGTCCACCTGCGCATCCGATTTTCCAACAGTTCAACTTGGCTGGCCAGGCTTCTCAGAGAGAACTACACTTCCTTCTCCGATGAGTTCAGTAACCGCGTCATAGAATCTGAATGTGCGACGCTGAAGTGGCTGGACAAAATCGATGTACCGTCACCCCGACTACACGGCTATGGCCTGCGGAATGACCCAGGCAATGAAGTGGGCGTTGCCTATATGTTGATTGATGAGCTTCCGGGAACACCTTTACTGCTCAAGAACCCGTCGGGCGATGAATTGCGACAGGTCTACGAGCAATGGGCAGACATTTTGAACACGCTTCAGACACATCCCTTCGAGAGGATCGGGTCTCTGTGGCCTCAATCCAATGGCGAGATCTCCGTTGGCCCTATAATGGGCGACCGCACGGGCACGTTCTCCCAGATGGGGCCATTCTACACTGCAAGAGAATACTACTCTACCTTCGCAGAGAAGTATCTCGAGATGATCTGTGATGGTCAGCTTTTCTCGGCCTACCCAGTGAATGCCTATTTGATTTTCAAATACCTCCAGGAACTGGCTGATGCAGGGAGGTGGAATGGATTCGAGTCAGATCTTGATAATGGGCCCTTCTTTCTCAAGCACATGGATGACAAGGGCGATCACATTCTCGTGGATGATGAATATAATATCACCGGGATCATCGATTGGACGTACGCCCGAATCGTACCAGCGTTCGAAGCATTTGGACCCTCGCTCCTGACGGCTGATATGGGTGACTTGTATGATGGGAAAGCTGGGCGCTCGGGCCGGGATAACCTCATGGCTGAGATCTTGCAAAATAGAGATCAGCATCTGGGTCGCATGGCGTATGGGCCAGACCTTGTGCGTCGTTTCTCTTTCGGCCTTGGGATGGGTATGAATCTATCTTGGGATGAAGCAAAAGCATTATTTCAAGGTATCATATCTACAGCCACCAGCATCTCGCTGAGCCTTGACTGGGACGTGTGGCGTCGGGATCGATTATACCAATGGGCCGATGATTCCAGACTGCAGGCCCTCTTGCTCCAACACGGAGAAAACATCGAATATAAAAAAACCATCCAATATCCCAGAGTGCACCCCGTCCGTCGGTTTTCAACATGCTCGGTTGCTGGCTGCCAAAGTGCCGGGGTTCGGGGGCAGTCTTGCGCGAATTGCAAGAAACATTTTTGTTCGACGCATTTGTCAAAGAACCATCACACCTGCCCTTCTTCTAATGAGGTACGTGTAAAACCCAGATTGAGCTGGGTGAGCACTGACTTACAATTCCAAACCAGCTGGACGATGAAGCATGGGAGAAATCCATCAATGATGAAGTGTGGCTATTGCTATCCCACGTTAATACCCACGAACTTGTGCGACTGGGCACTCAGCTCAACAACCATATCCCATGCAAATTTGAGCCTGGAAAACACCTCGGAGTCGGAGCGACCATGGGCTGCGCCAACTATCACGGCTGGTTGGTATTCGACACTGGCGAGCGGTGGATAGTCCGGATCCCTCGAACGGGCTTCAGTGACACCCCTCCCGAATTAGTGGAATACCTCGTTGTGAGCGAGTACGCCACTCTCAAGTTCCTCGAGCGGACAAACGTGCCATCTCCAACGGCGTTCGCGTATGGGCTTGCGTCGGATCCTTCCAACCGCGTCGGCGCCAGCTACATCATGATGCAGGCCCTCCCAGGCACGCCATACTATGCACACCAGGCATCGCCTGAACAGAAAAAGGCCGTGATCGAAGCCCTCGCCGACATCTTGGTTGAGATTTCCAAGAACCCGTTCCCGCAGGCGGGATCGCTCCTGATGATGAACGACCGTATTGACATCTCGGCGATTGCTAGCAACCGGTTTGTCGCTCTCCATCCCTACGGACCATTCAAAACAACACTCGAGTATATCACGAGCATTATCGACCAGTATATGGATCTGATTGCGGATGGACAACTACATCACGAACATCCGCTCGAGGCCTTTCTGTTCTACCACTTCTTGCGGCGGAACGCGGATACTTTGGTTGCGGCGGACATCCCAGGACAGTTTTTCCTCAAGCATGTCGACGATAAAGGTGACCATCTACTCGTGGATCAGGACTTCAATATCACGGGTATCATTGACTGGCAGTTTGCCCGCGCTGTGCCTGCTGCCGAAGCCTTTGGCCCGTCGTATATCACCGCGGACCTGACGTCGCTCTACTCCAGCGACACTGGTACTACTGATGACGACCGGCTTCTTGCGAATGCTTTGAAAGATCGCGGGGCTGATGATCTTGCTTCCTTTGCTGAAGGGAAGGAGATTATGCGTCGATTTCACCATGGTCTGGCGAGTGGTATGACCAAAGATGAGGCACGGGATATGATAAAGGGAATAGTACTCTGTGCTCAGGACAGAGAGGTTGAAGACTTGGATGCTTGGATTACGAAGTACTGCAGGGAATGCCAGAGTGATCCTCGATGGGGAAAGATCCAGTCTTTGCTGAACAAAGCGGAAGCTCAGTAAACAGCAACTTGGGTCGAGATACATCGCGAGAAAATTGAATGAGCGCCTGCTTATTTGTGATTGGCCAAAACAGGTAACTACATGGTGCTAAGGAATACTGGGGTAGGTTAATCAAGCACAAGTGCTTAACACCCTTTTTGGCAGCTGGTTCTGACCGTATAGCCACCCATGTTGGTGCACTGTAGCTAGATATATTGGAATAGCTTTGAGAAATGTACCATCAAAGCCGGGTGTCGAGCATGGTGAGATGCCAACGTAACGATCACAGATTCCTTAGGACTCTTGTATAATTGAACCGGCAATAAGATCATTAAGGTTGATAATATATTGCACCGAAGATCGGAGGCCATGACGCTCCGTATGCTATCTACAACACTAGATCAAAGAGAAGAAGCTACACAGAAATATCCCAGAGGCCAGCAGGCCCTACCCTTCGAAATGCAAATATTGCAACAGAGGAGAAAAAGTCGCAAGGTAAACAGACCATAGCGGCCTCAATACAAATAGGCATGAACAAGACATAAAGACACAAAGCACATATATGGTTGCTGCCCCACCCATCGGGATACCTATTCACACGAAATGCTTTCACGAAGCTGGCTGGAAATCAGGAAGAAACAGATGAAAACCAAGGGGGAAAGGCAGAAAATTTTGGCGGAAGTGGCTCGTAGATGGGGGAGGATGGATGGACGATTGGCTTCAAGTTCAAGGCACGGGCGTCACTGTCGTTAAGGGCGCGGACGCCGACACATTCATCATCAAGAAAGTGGAAATATGACAACAAAGAAATGACTGAATGAAAAGAAAAACTCGCTAGGCACAAATACATGCCGGGTATCTCAATGCGGTCTCAATAATCATCGTCATAATCGATCTGCATTGGACTGCCTCGGTAGCGGGTGCGCTTGATGTTGCTTGGGCTGTAGGATCCGCCGGATGTCAGAGGGCGAGGTCCTGTTGGCTTGCGGGCGGGTGGTGAGCGGATTGCTGAGCTCTGTGTTTAATTGTTAGTGAGATGGCCTTGATAGGTTGTATAGGTATTCTTTGAAGAGATGGAACTTACTCGTGAGACAACACGGTCACCATAGGTTTGATCCTGGTTCTCGGGAATCTTCGGGGGGCGCTCAGGCACCAAAGGTCCAGCATCCTTGACCTTCGGAGGTCGTGGAGGCCCGGGAGTGCGGTCTGCACGAGAGCTGGTCTCCGAGTAGCCCGCGTCGGAGATGGGAGAGAGTCGGCTGCCGCCGCTGAAGCGCTGCTGGTTGGGATTGACGGCCGGCAGGCTGGGGTTCGATCCCCAATGCTCGGAGGCTGGTGAGACGGGCGTGGCGTACGTCTGGGCCTGAGTCTCAAGCGCGGACTGGAAGCGGCCGGTGGGACCCTGTCGGGGCTGAGGGTGTTGCAGGTCAAGGCTGCCGCGGTGGGCCCGATACTTGGGCGCCTCAGACACCTGAGAGGGCACCAGTGGTGAGGGTGGACGGTTCTCCTGTTGTTCGTCCAGAGTGTAGGTGGATCGAATACGGTCGTCGCCTTGGGCATCGTAGAAATACGCGCCCTTGTAGGCATCCTGGTCGAGGTCTGATCCAGAGCGAGACACTTCAGAGTACGGGCGCTCCTTTCGTCCGGGTTGGATGCTGTTGCGGATGTTGTCGCCCATGGAGGATGCGGTGGTCTTTGACCAACGCGAGATCTTGGGGAAGATCGAGGAGCTGCTTGACTTGTGCTTGCGGGCCTTTTCTGAGGCCTTAGGAGTCGTCTCGGTACTGCGGGCTCCCGTGGCCACTGGCTTACGAGGAGGCGTGGACAGAGGCAGTGATCCAGCTCTCTCATGGCGGGGAGGTTGCTGCACAGGCAGGTGCGCGGTCACATATTCATCATCCTCATCGATCTCAAGATCATCATCCTCTTCATCTTCCTCAGGGACGGTGCTAACGCGCGGGTCCGCATTGGCTTGTCGAGTCGGGCTTGACATATAAGGCGAACGACTGCCCAGAGCGGTGCCATTCTGTGCGTCGGTCTCAAAGTTGTTGGGATCAGTGCTGGCCCTCCGAGTACCATTGAGGGAGGTAGGGAAGTCTTGTCCAGCTCGGAGTGCCTCGACCTCCTCAAGTAGCTGCTCCAGCATGCCTTCAATCTTGGACAGATCATTACCGGATTTAAGACTCAAGCCCTTGAGGGCACGCTTGAAGATGTTCTTGCGCTTGGACTGCAAGTCGTCATCATCCTCCGCGTTCAACTGACGAGTGCGAGATGTGCTAGGAGGCAGGGGACGGGGCCCCCCGAGGGCCTTATGGGTCCGCTCGTGCTGCCTGTCACTGGTGTCCATGATCATCTCATCTTGCTGAGCGATGAACTTCTTCATTTCTTCAAAAGAAGTCCGCATCTCGGCAGCACTGCGGACCAAAGTCACCAAGATCTCGGTATCTCTGGCGTTCCGCTGAGCATCGCGAACAGTGAGGTGGTCCATCAAGGCAACGATGTCCTTAGATTGGATCCTCTCGATGCCCCGGCCCGTGGCACTGTCATAGAGCGGGGAACCGACTCCATGAGAGTAGCCGCTGAAGTGACGCTGATGACCAGGAGAGAATGGATCCTCACCCTCGGTGGGGCTATCGAAAATGCCTGCTCCGGCAGCATCCACGCCTCCAAGGCCGCGAGCGCCTTGCTTAGGGGTTCCGATGCTCGGTGACATGGGGTTGGCAGCCGACACATATCCCTCGTCCTTCGCTCCAGGTGGCGTACCGAACAACTGCTGCGCATGCTGATCGGGGTAGTAGTCGTCACCACCGAAGATGTTTCTCGCAGTCTCGTAGTACTCGGTGTCAAAACCGCGTTGTTGGTCAGGAGTATAGTCCTCGCCTCCGCCAGCTTGTGTTCCAACAGGATCATAGTACGGGACCTGGCCAGCAGGTGGTGATCGTGAGCCATAGGCCCATTGGTCTCCGCTTCCTTGAACGACACCACCAATCGGGCCTTGGATAATGGACGGGTTGGTGTTGATTTCCGACTCAGATTCCTGGCTGCGTTCCTCATCGGCGAGTGGGCTCTCAACGCCGCGGGGAGCAGGGGCTGTCATTCCTGCATCTTCTAGATCCTCGATGGACTGCGTGACACTCTGCGGGGGGGATGTCACACCCATACGCCGGGGAAAGGAAGTTTCATCAGGGCTGGAAGCATCCTGGCGTTGCTTGAGAGGGCTTCCACGGTAACCTTCGCTCACGGGCTTTTCGGGGCTTCGACTTGCCGCTCGTTCACGTTCAGCGAAGTCGCTCTGAGAGCGGTTTCCAGAGCGATTCGACTGGGTCTCAAGGACGGATGGATCCATCAACGAGGCAACGGCCGACTCAACACCCACCGGGTGCACAAATTGAGGGTTGGCAGCTACGCCACCAGACACGTGCTGACCCTCCTTGACTCTGTCCATGAAATCCACTTCGCTGTCGTCGTAATTCACTGAGCCTCTGTTATCCTCGCCAGGTCCGTAGATATCATCGTCCCTTGAAGCGTGGCGTGATTGCTCATATCCAAGTTCAAGGCCCTCGTCGGTATGTTTGGAGAGTCCACTTTGGCTTCGGGGACTGACGCCATTTCGGGTGGACCGGGCAAGGTTGGTGCTTGGAGCAGAAGACAACGAATCGATTGAGAGACGGGGCTCCATCTCGCGTTGGCCTTCGACGTAGTGTTGGGTTGGAGCATGCGCATGTGTCTCAGTCTGGTCGCTTGCAACGCTCTGAATCGGGCTCAGAGTTCGCCCGGTCTCATAGTGTTCATCCTGAGTGGCTTGGTGACCAGGGTGAGCAGCATCAAGCAGGTTGGCAGCGGCAGCGGCAGCAATAGCCCAGTTGCCACCATCAGAGGCAGGAGACTGGCTCTTGCCACGCAGGTCGTGATCTGAGGCACTATGAACAGAGAGGTTATGGTGGGATTTGTTCCCGTGCCGCATGCCGAGCTCATACCGGGAGTCCAAGGGGGTTCGGGTCGGCGTGTGAGAGGTTGGAGAGACAACTTGTCTAGGTGATCCACGCGAGACTTCCATCTGGGAGAGCCTCTTGCCAGAACCAGGGCTTTCTGTTCGTTGCGATAGTAATGAGTCTCTGGTCAACTCCGAGTCGATTTCGCTGCGCATCGGCATCGGCGGGATGTTGTGCTTCTGGAAAACAAGCTCGGTGTCATTCAAGCTCTCGATGCTTCTCCGAGAGCCGCCACTCTTCCTCCGTTCCTTTTTGCCAATGCTGGATCGGGAGTCGTGGTGCTTGAGAGAGGCTGCAGTTAGAGCTGATCCTACCCGTGCGGCTGCATGGGCATCGCGAAGGCCTTTGCTCTTTTGTCGACGGAGCTTGTCCTGCTCGCTGAGCTCGGGTCGGTTATATTTCACCCAAGCAGAATCAGAGGTATCGCTGCTCTTGCTGGATTTGCGCTCCTTGGTCCGGGACGATGGCTCACGTGTTGACTCGCGCATTGAGTCGCCAGCAAGAACAATGCCTTCATCCTTACTGTCCTTGTTCAACACCACTTTGGGCTTCATCACATCCGGTGCACTAGCGTGCTTCGACAGTCGTCGGCCCAGTTCATCTCTAGAACTGGTGGTGGACGAATAGGATGTGACCATGTCCCGTTCAAACTTGGACTTGTTGGTCATGACCTTCTGGTCCTTCTTGAGCTCCTTGAGCTCCGGAAGAATCAACCGCCGGATGGCATCCTCAACTGTCTCCAGCAGCTTCGGGTTGTTGATGGAAGACTTGGAGGCCCCAGAGCGAATGGAATACTGATCACCCGACTTGCGATTTGAAGAGACAGCCGAAGTACTGAGAAGGCTGGATTCGGGGCTGGCGATGACATCGTCATCCCCGGAGCCATGTCGCTTACGACGGGATGACTTGGTGGGTTCGGCCTCGAGGTAATCCTTGCCGGCACTTTTGCTTTTGCTTTTGTGTTTTTGTTTGCCGCTGGAGACTTCCTGGGGCGATCCACTGAGCTTCTCGGCCACACGGTGTGCGATGCGTTCCGTGCTCAAGCTGCGACTGCGCTGGCGGGACGGCGTCTTCAGCAAATTCTTGTCGTCTCGAGGGGAGCCACGCTCGAGACTTTGGCTCCGCTTGCGCCGCGGCCCAGCTGATGAGGTGGCTTCAATCATGCTGTCGGGGGGCATGGACGAGATATCAGATGATGGAGGCATGAACCTGGTATCGCGTGAGACGCCGGATAGCTCGCTGTGTTGGTCGCGGTTCAGAAATTCAATTTCTAGGGGTGGGCGCCGCGAAGACTGTGGTTGACCCTCCTCCTCAAACGAGTTGCCGGAGTCTTCGCTGAGATCATCCACCTGAGTATCGGCCAATTGCTTTTGTTTTTGCTTCGACGAGGGCGAGGTGAGTGATATGCGGCGTGTGTACGAGGGCTTACGACTCCCGGACTCGGTGATCTGGATGGTATCCTTGGCCTTGGACTTCCTCGCCCCCGACGGGGTGACTCGAACTCGTACGCTAGGGCGGGCAACGACGCCGCCGGAACCCTTCCCACCCTCAAAGTACTCGATGAGGAGGGAGGTCTGGGAGTCACGCTGTGAGCGAGACAGCTTGTCGTCCCGGTCCCGATGGTGCCGGGTAGAGACGGTGATGGGACTGCCGTCGTCCGGGATAGAGTACGACGTCTTGTCTGTGCGGCGAGAAAGGTCAGTTGCCAGATCTGTGCCCGTTGCGCTGTCGCCCGTGGTATCGACGATGGATTCTGTGGGAGCGGGGAGCATTGGTCTGCGGGTGTCGACCCCCATGGTGGAAACGGGCTGGGGTCAGCCCAACAATCGCATGCTCTGTCACACAATCGAGCGGATCAAGGCGATGGGACTGGTGGTGGGGGACGGTGGTCACTTGGTGATGCTCCGTGCTCGTCGACACGATAACTAAGAAGTGGGGGGGAGGGGAGGGAGGAATGGAGGGAAAGGGAAAGATGGAGAAGGGCAGACGAGAGAGTCTCGGTTGGCTGGGAGAAGCGTACCGGCGCAAGTCACCAACGGTGAATCCAAAGATTCAGAGAGAAGAGTAGGAGAGGGAGGAGGAAGGGAGGGAGAAGAAAAAAAAAGCAACGGTGAGGTTGGTTGCTATGCGGGCAGGAGGTGATCGAACGAGCTCTTCCGCCGCAGATCCCTCACATGAAAAGACGACTAAAGAATGGGAGGAAAAGGAAGAGAAGATGATGCGAGGGATAGAATCCCGGTGGGTGGGAAGAATCGTCGTTACTCCGGGGCCCCCTAGATCCTACAGGTGGTCATCATCATAATAAAGTCGACATCCGCCCAGCCTCTTCAGAAAAAAAAGAGAAAAAGCAAGAGGCTGGCAACCCCCGGAGTTTCCACTCCACTTGATAGCTTCGATCGCATCGATAGGCTCCCCCGTCAACAAACGGGGTGGTTCCGTGGTTCGGCTCGTTCGATGCTGCTTCTATTTCCACTACATTACTGTGGTCGACAGTGTACCCGTCGGAGTGTACCCGTCGAGGGTCCAGGGATATCTACGGGGGCTGGTCTCCCCACTCCTTCATCCACCCGAATCACCATCACCCATCCAGAGTCACCAATGTTGCCCAACAGCTCACTCCCCGACGATCGGTGATTCGACCTTCTCGTCACACAGGGCGCGGGCCACTACCTCGGCGGACCCGCCTGGTGTCCATCTCCTAAGAACCGGTTCGCGCGTCGCCCCGACGACACAAGACTCTGGGCCCTCAGGGAGTCGCCGTGATTGGCCCCCCCAACGTCTGCCAACTCATCACGCCCTGTGTGCACATCCTGGACGCCGTTTGGGTTGGAATCTGCTACGGGAGCCCAGCGGGGGACGCCAGCGGGGGACATAGTATTCGACCTGTCTTTCTATTCGTAATTGCAGGCCGACGGGAACGGAGGCGACTCGGTACGTATGCGCCAATGGCAAAAGGGAAACACTGGGTTTCTGCAAGTCACTATATTCTTATCAGGGCTACGCGCGCAGGATGCGATGGCCATTTTGGCTGCAGTTCATCTTTCTGTGAACCCCGGCCAAAAACAGTCACAGGCCTGTTCGCCGGCTGATTCCCAATCATGTCGAGGGAATGGAACCCTTGAAGTGTTGTTCCAACAGGATCGACCCGAGTATATATATTTTAGGATGGGATATTTCCAGATCTCCGGTTCCGAACATGTACCTCCTGTAGGGCTGCGATCCGCGTGGGTCACGATTGAAGCTTTTTTTTTTTTTTTTTTGCTCTTATTCTTATTCTGTTTTATTTTCGGGCTTTTCTCAGTTTTGGTTTTAACATAAGGTGCGTAGCTTCCAAGGTTTGCAACATAGGGCCGCGGTGTCCAGCGGAAATTGAGCATGGTTCAGCAGAAGACACCCCCTGCCAGGTCCTGAAATGGGAATCTACGCGACACATCTACCGCGTCGGAAACATCTAGACAGAACAGAGATCATTGCACTAATGAAATTGAAATAGATATATCTACACAACTAAACGCCATGGTTCCCAGAATGAAGATGCACGTGGTTACTTTTCGAGATCTGGACATTCAATTCATACACCTCCACTTAGTCCTCGTGCTTCCGCTTGAACTTGAGCCCTTTGCTCTTGGGCTGGCTGCCGTAGGTGCGGCGCCCTTGTTGCTCCTGCTTCTTGTCGCGGCTCAAGCTGGCACCCAGCTGGATGTCAATCCGGGGCGGGGTCGAGAAACCGAAACCCTTGGCGACCTTGACCAGGTCCAGCTTGTGCACGTCGAACACGGAGCGGAGCGAGTGCGAGGCGTATGCCTGCAGGTACGAGCGGTATCCGTCTTTTGCGGACTGCGAGAGCGAAGTCAGTGAATCGTGCGGGACTAGGGGGAAACATGGGTGACGGGGCGTTCTCACCTTGTTGAGATAGTAGTTCTGGCCAATAAGCTTCTCCAGCTGGGACTGGACATTCACAAGCTTGGATTTCGGGAACTCGAACTCAACTACCGGAACACGGGCCTCCTTGAGGTGCTTCAAGAAGCCAACCTCGGACGGCTGCAGGAACATCAAGCTGCGGCCCTTGCCGTTGGCACCGCGAGCGGTACGTCCGACTCGGTGGATGTAGTCACGGGGGTCATCGGGCGGGTCGAACTGAATGATCCAGTCGACAGCGGGAATCTAGAATGAAGACATTAGACGAGACGCGATGCAAATTTTCAGGGCAAACTAGACATACATCCAGACCACGGGCAGCAACGTCCGTACAGATCAGAGTGCCCTGCTGGGCGTTGCAGAACTCGAAAAACGTGTTCGTCCGCTTTTGCTGCTTTTGCTTTCCGTGCAGCTCCAGAACGGGCAGATCGATGTAGTTCAGCAGCTCGGCGTGGTACTTGACACAGTTGCAGCTTGAGAAGAAGACAATGATCTTCTTCTTCAGGTTGCGCTTGAGGAAAGAAAACAGGAGCAGGAAGCGTTTGTCGGCCTCACAGATCACGTAGCCCTGCTCCAGACCCTCCACGGTACTGTGCTCCTTCCGGTGGTCAACGTTGATGTACAACGGGCCAGGGCGCAGGGATACCCGAGCCAGGTCCTCGACCTTGGTGGTTTGGGTTGCGGAGAAAAGCATAGTCTGGCGCTCCTCGGAGGGAAGAATCTTCACGATCTGGCGCATTTCATCTTCGAAACCAACCTCGAGAATTCGGTCGGCCTCATCAATCACCAGCGTCTTCAGATTCTTGAACACAAAGCCCTGTGTATTTTGGAGGTGATCCAGCAGGCGACCAGGGGTGGCAATGATGAGATTGACACCCTTCATCAGCTTCTCCGCCTCGGCCTTTCTTGACGCTCCACCCATCAAGATACCTAGGGTCTGGGTGTGGTGTGCCATAAGTTCGCGCGCAACGCCAAAGATCTGCAGTGCTAGCTCGCGGGTAGGAGAGATAACGAGGACGCCAGTACCTGTGCAGACACAGTCAGTGAAAAGACGCCTTACAGAGCTATATATGAGGACCAAAGACAATCATACCGTTTCTCGGCTTAAAGCGCAAGGCACTGAGCATTTCCACCGCGGGAATCAAGAATGATAACGTTTTCCCCGAGCCTGTCTTGGCAGCGCCGAGTACGTCACGGCCGGCCAGGAGAGGTGGGATCGCACGCTGCTGGATCTCCGTCATGGTCTCAAAGCCCATGTCCTTGATAGCCTGCATGGTCTTCTCCGAGAGGTTCAGTTCGGTGAACTTTTGTAATTCGCCCTCGGTAGGCAGGCGGATATCGTTCATGGCTGGAAGATCTGCGGCATCGTTCTCCTTTCCATTCGGGGCCTCCTCTGACTCCTCCTCGGCTTCCTCAACATCCTCGACCTCGTCGGCGCTCTTCTCGTCGTCACTGGGCGAATGGCTCACTTTGCGCTTCTTGGTCGATTCATCTGCCGCGGCCTCTGAAGCGGCAGCCTTCTTTGCACTCACTGCGGGGCTTGACTTGGCCTCGACGGGCTTGGGGACATCCTCGTTGTCGGCGGTGGGCCGGGCACCGTGCTTTCTCTTCCGCTTCTTGGAGATGGACTTTGCAGTGTCCACAGGGCCGGGCATCTTGCCGGTTGAGCACAGAGAGATCTGGTGGTCAGTCAAGTTGACTAGAATTGGACCAATAAGATCAGGGGGGATCGGGTCCGGCAAAAGAGCGTGGTTTGATCTCTGCGAATGCCACTATCGCAGCGGAAAATCGTGCTACTACTTTTTTTTTCTGGACGGTGAGACTTGGCAAAATCTCCACATCACGTGTTGATAGCAAATTTGGTGCCTTGTGCAACAGGCACACAGGCCACAAGGCACCAACGGAGAAGGCTCGGGACGGAGTAGATATTTTCAGATTTGTAACAGCCCCATCTCACCTCATACCATTTATGAGGTTAGAGAAAGAATCCATGAAGATGCGAGTGTCTGCTTGGTCTGCTTTCTTCCCATCACCAATGGTGTCGGAGACAAATCATTAAGAACATGAATGCATTCCCACCTTAGAGTATCGGATTAGTTCGCGACATCTCGCAGCGCTTACGCATGCAACAGAGAGGGCCCTATGAGGGTTGGATTTTAGGCATGCACCAATTGGGGAGCAGACTGCCGATGCACAAGGCCCTCGGTGAATACCTAGGTAATGGATCATTTCTTACACCAAGGACGTTAGGCCGCCCAGGCGCGATACTACGATCCGACAAATATAGATCCAAATGACCTGCCAGTTGAACAATGGGGCTGTAAAACGAGCCATGGAATACGAATACGGAAAGTGAGCCTGGAGGACGATTGTCTCAAGGAATAATGATAGGATGAAGATCTCTGATTTTGAGCGTGGAGCAAGTACGTCCAAGGTATATGGCCTCCACATGCACGACTCCCCACGGCGACGGAGTAGCGGTCGATGAAACGTGTCGCAACGTTGAATCCGCGACAGCAGAGCGGCTCCCGACACACGACTACTGCTCGATCGCAGCGCGGGCAGAGATTTCCCGACATGCCAGGACGAATCAGGGGAGGAAGCGGACGGGAAAAAAAGACGATGAGCCACTCAGCGCCACGCAAGCACAATTTGGCGCCTGAGGACCCTGATCCAAAAATAGTGGCTGGCTACCATTTCTTCTGTCCGTATAGGCATACATATACCACATAGATGTATTTAGCAGCCATGTATGCACGGCCATGTAGCAGCGCTTTGAATAGCCGCCACTTGTTCAGACCAACTCACGGGGTTCATGAGGTAGAAGGGGTCCTAGTTAAGTTAGTTAGTTACAGCGGGCGAAAAGGCGACGTCATGAGTAATGGCGATCCCTGATCACCATGGTGATCAGCCATGGAATGGTCAAATATGCTATACTCGATAGCAGATGCCAACCGTGGGGCTGTCGTGAGAAACACAAGTGGAAGAGCACCAACTGCAAGTCCTTTGCCCTCGTGAGTCTAGTTGGAGAAAGCTGAAGTAGAAGCAGAAGATCGAGAAGGCAGCGGTTCGGCCGGGTGGGTCTGTATACATACAATGCGTATATACCTGTATGGTACCTGGGGAGGCAGTGCAGGCGCTAAAGGGGAGATTAATATTGGAGTGAATTTCATTCTCTGAGCGTTGATCGACAAAGGTTCCAAACCTACCTATGTGTATAGTAGGTAATAGTATTAGACCTTGCGCCCAGGCAGGACTTGGCTATCAAATGGTGATTCTCACTACTGTATGGTTTTGATCAGTTTGAAGGTACCTCCTTGAGAGTTGCACATTTGAACCATCTATGAATTGGACATGAAGTTTTGGTATGAGTCCAAATCTCGACTGGCACAGGCCCCTTGCTCGATATTCAGGGGCCGCTGTCAAGTGGCCCTCTAGGCAGACAGAATACCCGCGGGCGCCAAGAAGGTACCCCAGGAAGTATACTTTCTAGGGCCGCGCACTACACAGGTACGGGCGCACGACCACAGAGGTACCTGAGATATGCTCTACCGTAGATTGATGCTCCCCGGAAGCGGGCGAGCCACAGGAAGCGCTCCACCGCGCATGGCACGAGTCCCGTGTTACTCGACTAGGTATACATGCTGCTATTTCGGTATATCTACATATACACACCGCCGTACTTGGTGCTTTGTATGGCACAAAGAAGATGGATCATGTACCTGTACATAGCGCCCCCACAGCCGGGGGCAACAGTTCCTCCCAGTTAAAGCTCTGCAGCAAACCATTCAAGAGACCCACGCCATTCCGATCCATCAACCGCCTTCGGAGGCCCAGAACGACCCCCAAGGACGCGCGTGCATTGGCTTGGTCGTCGAGATGAACAATAGATGGAAATTGCAAAATGCAAATTGTGAAATTGGACTGCTTGGCATTCAAGTCTTTACACCTAGAGTATATCTATGGATCTCTTTTATGTTAATATAAATAATAGAAAATCATCACAAACCCTCATCCCTTGTCCCTTGACAATACCTAGCTTGTCATTACCATCACCATGATGGTAATTCCAAACCCTTAGCCAGACCCTGACGCCGACCGTGGAAGCCACTGTGATTGGTGCACAAGATGCCAGTGGTAAATACAGGGTTATACAGTGCAATACCACAATACACCACAATACACCGCACATTCCCAGCGAGTGGAACCCGCTGGGTTACAAGCCTAACACCTTCGCCCATTCAGAGACACTAAGGGACACTAAGAGGCCGCGCCCGTCAACCGCCCCTTCTCTCCCTCTCTCCCCCCGTACCTGAAGAGACTCTTGCAGGGACTTGGACTTGGACTTCATCATCACCAACTCGCCGGATACACTGCGTGTGTCGCCCTTTCACTCGCTCTCAACCCCCCTCCCTTTCGCTCTCGCTGTCGCTGTCGCCTTTGCCTCCGTCTCCGCCTCCGCTTTCGCCTCCCCCGTATTCGCCTTTCGCCTTTCGCCTTCACTTCTCCACGACTCTAGCTTCGACTCTGGCAGCATTCTCGCTTCGTCGCCTTTTCGAGGACTCTCGTCCTCCCACTCTCGTTCATCTCTCTTCGATTCTGCAGTCCATGCGACCGCGCCCCTGATCCCGGTCTTATTATTTATCCCGCGATCCAATGACGCCCTGAGAAGGCTTTCCCCTCGTCCAAACTTCTAGTTCAACAACCTCGAGCCCGTTCATAGCACAGGATTCTCTCCTGTGTGCACCTCTCTCGATCGTTGAAATCGCATCTGGCACCGCCGCACCAAACTTTCGGCCGCTGGGAGACTTCCGCATCCGGTGGCTGGCAACGTGGTACTCTGGAGTACCCGCTTCGACAGACCGTCGTCATTCCGCTCTGCTCCCTCCCCTTCTTCTCTCTCCCGGCCCCTGCCGCTCAACACCAATACCTATCGCCATCGCTTCATAAATCGTCAACATGAGGTTGATATCGTTTCTCACCGCTTTCGTCGCCTTTCTGGCACCGATGGCTTCCGCCGTTAAGCTCCTTGAGTCCAATGCGCTGAACGTGTGCATGGAGAGTAGTAACTTCACTGCCACGTACTTCAACGTCATCTTCTATCCGGGCAACAGTTCGCTAGAGATTGGGTTCGACGGTGTTTCCTACATCTCGGGCTACGTCGTCGCAGAGATGACCCTCACCGCCTATGGTTACAAGGCCTACCAGGCCACTCTCAACCCCTGCTCGATCACGGGCATGGGCATGTGTCCCATGGCCCCAGGCCCGATCGACCTGGAGCATGTGACTTTGCCGCTCTCCTCGGATACTGCTTCCCAGGTTCCCGGTGAGTAGGATGATGATATGTGCAGATAGGCCTTGACCGTATGCTAATAAGTGAAATTCCAGGCATCGCCTATACGGTTCCTGACCTCGACGCGAATGTGCAGATCGTGATCAAGAAGAATGACACCGGCGAGAAGATTGCTTGCGTGGAAGCGTCGCTCTCCAATGGCAAGACAGTCTATCAGCTGGGAGTGGCGTGGGTCACTGCGATCATCTCCGGTTTGGGTCTCGCGGCCTCTGCCATTACCTCCGGCTTGGGTCACTCAAACACCGCTGCCCATGTGGCGGCCAACGCTCTCTCCCTGTTCGGATTCATGCAGTCCCAAGCGCTGATCGGCATGACCTCCGTTTCGATGCCCCCGATTGTGGAATCCTGGACGCAGAACTTCCAGTGGAGTATGGGCATCATTCACGTTGGCTTCCTGCAAACAATTTGCACCTGGTATCAGCGATCGACGGGTGGGACTCCCTCGACTGTTTTGTCAGAGCTAAGCGATACCTCGGTGGAAGTGTTGAAGCGCGTCAAGCGTGATGTGGTTGGCCCGGCCATCAACTTCATGAAACGTGCCATGGATGCCGCGGCCCCTAATCTCATGAAGCGGGCCGACTCTGGACAGAAGATGGTGGTTGTCCGAGGCATCGACCGTGTTGGATTCCGGGCCAACATCGAGGAGACCAACATCTTTTTGACTGGTCTCATCTTTTTCGTGGTCTTTGTCGCTGTCGTCATCATCATTGTCGCCTCCTTCAAGGGCGTTTGCGAGTTGCTTGTCAAGCAGGGCAAGATGAAGAGTGACAAGTTCCAGGATTTCCGCAATGGCTGGAAGGTTGTCACCCGAGGCATTTTGTTCCGTCTCACTCTGATTGGTTTCCCCCAAATGTGCACTTTGTGTCTGTGGGAGTTCACTCAGCGTGATTCTGCCGCCGAAGTGGTCCTGGCCGTGGTGATGTTCCTGTCTCTGCTCATCGCCCTGGGTTGGGCGGCACAGAAGGTCATCCGTCTGGCTAAGCGTTCGGTGACGATGCACAAGAACCCGGCCTATATCCTGTACTCCGACCCCTCGTGCCTCAACAAGTGGGGTTTTCTGTATGTGCAGTACCGTGCCACGGCATATTACTTTGTGGTGCCTTACCTCGTATATGTCCTGGTCAAGGGCATGTTCATCGGTCTGAGCCAGCCTTCTCCGGTCGTCCAAACTGTGGCCTTGGTGATTCTTGAGGCTGCGATGCTGATTGCTGTTTGCGTCCTCCGTCCCTGGATGGACAAGAAGACCAATATCTATAACATCTCCATCGCGGTTATCAACTTCCTCAACGTCATCTTCCTCCTGGTCTTCTCGAATGTGTTCAATCCCCCCAGCATGATGATCGCCGTTATGGGTGTCATCTTCTTCGTGTATAACGCCGTCTTCGCTTTGGTGCTGCTTGTTCTCGTCCTGATTGCCTCGGGCTATGCCGTTGTCTCCAAGGACCCCGATACCCGCTACCAGCCGATGCGCGACGACCGTGGTTCTTTCATCAAGTCGCAGACTCAGCTGACCACCGAGCTGGATGCATTGGGTGCTACCGCGCGAGGCGACGTGAAGTCTGGTCATTACCACCAGAACCCATTCGACGATGACTCTGCTTCCATCTCCAGTGGTAACGGTGCCAGCATCGGCCATCAGAACCTCGACGCCCCCAACTCTCTCCACAGCCGTCACCAGGCGCCGCCATCGCCTGTCGACCCATCAGTACCACTCTTCCCTAGTAACGGCTCGGGCCATCATGGCCCACCGCCCGGCTATGACCAGCTCGGTCGGTCAACATCGCCCGCGATGCGGAACTATGACAACGCACCCGTCGGGCAATCAGCCTTGACCACCACCTACAGAGCCCAAAACAACGCCAGTCCATGGCAACGCGGAGCTGGTTATGACCATTAGGGGAAACTAAAAGTCTTTGGTCTGCCTGGTTTGGCTTGTGCTGAATCTTTCCACAATTTCCTGAGATGAAGATATGTGATTTTTAGCGTGGGACAGCGATGGTCTATGATCCTTCTCCAATCGCCATCCTTTTGGGTCCGGTATCTTTTTGTCTTTTTGCCTTGCTTTTTATTGTCTCTGAATTGCGCTTTACATCCCACCGATCTCGCCCCATTTCGTTTCTCCTCGATCCGTCCTCGACCCCCTTCGCCGTCTCGTGGATGCGACGCCTCTTTTTCCAATTATTTCTTTCGAACTCTGAACCCTTTTCTTCGTCCAGTCCAGTCCCTTCCCTCTTCTTGACTTGTCTCAAAACCTCTTTCCCTCCCTATAGTGGGCGGCTACCACTCACGGTCGACGTGTATTTCTCTTTTCTCTTTTCTTGCCTCGTTCTTTTCTCCTTTCGTCGTTCGAACCTTGCTCTAACCCGGCGTTCTGATGCATTTTGGATATGGAGATCGGGCCTTGGGTTTGTTTCTCGTGGGCTTCGGAATATACATTTTCTCATGTTACTGATCCTTCTGGGGCGTTGCGTTGCTATGTGTACGCTATCTACGCTGAAGTAGTCCTAGTGTTTAAACACGAGGTTTCTGAATTTCGTCGCAGTCAGCCGCGTAGTGTTCTCGGTAATTGTTTGTCCATCTTGCCTGAGCTGCCGCGTCCATTGCGAAGTTCGTGTGCCGCGTACTTCGGCATACAGTTGGCCATGCATATATGGTCTGGAGACCACGCACCCCTCACATAGCCGGCACGGACTACCGGAAACGAGCCCTGCGTTTAAACATATAATCGATCATCTTTTTTTGGATATGACATTGAGTATCGAAAGAAACTCCGCAAAACAAGAAGAACGCTATTGTACAACACCGATGAGAAGACACCTGGAAGCAGAGATAAGATAGATACCCATTTTATCTTCCCGACAGACCTGCGTCTCCGCGAGACGGAGAGGAAAAAGAGTACAAGCCCGTCAAGGCCGGCGGGTGTAGTACAACGACCGGGATGAGGAGAGGTGGAAGATCCGATCGATTCGTAGATCAGACGCAAGCGGAAGGGTCAAAAGAGGAGAGAAGAAAAAGAGGAAGCGCGGGCGTTGGAAAGACATTGAGGAAGGAATAAATGAACAACCAGAAAGTGAAAAAGACCGCGAAAAAGGTCTGATCGTCCGTTTTTCCTGGTAAGAGGCGGGATGGCTTCACCATTTCTCTCCCATGCCGGGGGGGAGGGCCTCCGCCCGGGGGAGGAGGGTAGCCCTCTGCACCGCGCGGGCCTGTCGGGATAGGCGAGTTGGATGCACCGGGCATTGGGGGCATTGGCGGTGGGAAGGCACCTGCTGCGCCGGGCGGCGGGATGGGGAAGTTGGCTGGGAAGCCGCCGATGGGCGGGGGAGGGAGGTTCGCCGCGCCCGGGGGCATGTTGGGCAGAGGTGGTGGGAAGCCGCCTGTCGGAGGGGTACCGGAGGCGTTGGTCGGGAACGGGGGTGGGAAGGGGAGGCCGCGGGCGCCGGGGGCTGTGCATGAGGAAGGCTGGTTAGCTGAATTCAAGGCCGGATTTGGATCGATGTTGCTGTAAAGCTGGCAAGTGGGATCCAAGGGTAAAGATGTGGGTGAGGGCTGCCATGAAAGGCAGTTCTGCTGGGGGAAACGTACGAGGCGGCATTCCTGGGGCACCCGGAGCTCCGGGTGGGGGGATGCCGAACGGAGGAGGAGGAATTTGACCGGGTCGGCCTGTGAGAGGTTAGTCCTGCGTGTTTCATCGGAGGACGAGTTGAAGGGCTTGTCGTACCGGGGAAGCCGAATGGAGGTGGGAATGCACCCGGCGGCACCATTGCGGGATTCGGCACGGGCTGGCCCTCTGCGGCGTAGGAGGACGTAATTGAGTCGATAACCGACTGTGCTTTCTCCTGACCGATCTCTGAAGCCGTTGTCAGCTGTGCTTGTTGTAGGGGGCGGCCTTCGTGCGACATACGCTGATAGTATTCCACCACGTTCCTCAGGTGGTTGCGGCCGGCATTATGCGCCTTGCGCACACTCATGGAGTCGTGCGTGAGGTATACATCGCAGTAGTCACCTGTAGTTCGAGGACTGTGTTAGTCGATCGACCGCGGAGAGAGATTTGGGTGCATTGTCGGCTGATATCCGAAAAGTGGTCTCGCGCTCAGCCGGAATTGGATCCAAGCGACAGCGTTCGGAGATAGAAAGAAGACCTGGGCAGGAAACCTACAGAAGAGTACACAGAAGGTCAGTACGAGCGCCAACACAGTATGGAATCAAGAAGACTTATATTTCGGCATCTTGGCAGCTTGTTCTGCCAGTACCTGGCTGGCGTCGCGCGAAAGAGGAAAATTCCCGTTTGGGCAGGAAGGGGTGCAGGAGGCGTCCTATTGGCGGATGGAGCAGTGTATCGGTCTTCACGGGTGTCGCGAATGTAGATACGACTCTTGCGACGGGCCCCAATGTCGTGAGTCAAGACGGAACTGAACTGACCGAGTTTCCATGTCGTCTCCAGCTTGGATGGCGAGGGTCGCGCAGGCGGTGAGAGTGGCAGAATGTGGAGCTTATCGCGTCCAACATTGCTCTGGAGTCTACTTCGTCGTTTCAACGATTTGTATTTACTAGTGCTTCTGGCTTGAGGCACCTGTACCAATGCTCACCAGATCCTCCAAGTGCCTATGTAATGGCTTGGTGGATGAAAGTTCTTGTTGCTTTGAGTAATGTACCTCGATATCACTGAATTTCTGAAATGAGCTTGATTATTTGTATAGAGGGCTTCAACTGTCACCACAGAATGATAAACTGTTATATCTGCAGAGTGGTCGCTAACGGGGATCTCAGAGTATCCCAGCAGCGGCTTCGAAGCGTACTGTGGATAAACAGTGGTTCATGAATAGAAGAGAGCAGTTGACTCTAGGAATGCCCGCATCCTAGTCTACCCACTGGCCAAACCAGGCTCTTTCATCAGAAATCTTGGGATTTGGAAAGCCACCATCTAGGATGCACCAATCGATTACCACGGCACCAAGGGCCCGAACGGATGTTTCGCGAAAGAAGTTGACCGGCGCAGGCATAAGCGCCCCGAGATTACCGCAATGAATACAAATCAAGTAGACTATGTTCGTAGACAAGGAAAGAAAGTAGATGTGCCAGTCGAGATGGCACCTCAGGAAACCAATGCCAATGGGGATCCTGGATGACGATCCGTCCCTCACGGATAAATGGCTGAGACAGATCACATCCCATTGGACCGGACCGGGTGTCTTACGGGCGAACAAAACCAGACTCTCCCACAAGCGCAACATCCCCAGTGGGAGGATGAGCCCCATTTTGTGACACAGCAGGACAGGTCGCTCCTGGCAGACTTTCTACTCCGAGCCGACACTCGGCACCGGGACCGGACCAGTTGGCAATCGACCGAGCTTCTCCCACGGAACAAGACGTGCGCAAGGTGACACTAGACAATCGTTGGTGGTGCCCGCAGAGACGCACACCTGCGACCCCTTTGTGCAGACGATCGAATAAATCGCGCAAGGGCCTGGCGATCACCGAGCGGGGGCGAAGAGGAGGAGAAAAAGGTTCGGCCGCTCTCCCGCCGATGCTGTGATCACCGCTGGAGCTGAGTCTATCCGTGCTACTTTTGCGTCATTGGGGATGTTTGCCGGTCGTCTGTGTCTGGGCGATGGCCAGGGGTAGTCGAGATCGGGGCCCCGTGATAATTATGTGTCATGTTGCGTGGTTATTATCTAATGAGTCCGATCAGCTCGTCCGTGCCAATAGTCATGAGGAGGAGGGTTTCTGAGGGCTATTGGGGGACTCCACCGGGCTGCAGGGGATGTTGGGCAAGGCAAGCCGAGGGAATGAGTGTATGGTTGTCAATGGCAGCCATGAGTCTAGAGATACTGACAGTAGTACCTTGGGGGGTGATATATGTGTGTAGAAGACGAAAGAACCACTCGCGAACTACTACGTGGAGAGCTCCTGAGCATGAATGGCCAGATCACGGGGTGCCGTCAGGTGGCAGAGCTCGCTCGACCGAGACAAAGACACTGAAGACTCGCAATTCCCCTTCGTTCTCGGCACAACTCCGCACGCAAGGTGTCATTACAAACAGGAGCAAGACACGGTGGGATCTCACGATCTCCGGAAGAAGCAAGTCTAGAGTGTCAGAGTCCGGGGAAGCAGGGAAATCTGGGGAAGGTGGTTGCCGTGGGACACGGTGATTGGCTGCCAGAACCACACTCGGATCGGCCAGCCAGTCATATTGCGCGCACGGGAAAACTTTTCACATTTCGTCATGGAAGACCCACTTGGAACAGTGGAATCGGGATCTGGTTGGATCTGGGGGAATCGAGAAAGGGGGAGAACAGGGATGGCGTGGCGTGGAAAACAGATGGTCCTTGGGAATGATGATTCAGACTATGATTTCAATGCCCGCCTGGGATTCCTCGTTGGAGTGCGCGAATTCCTGATGATCTCCTTCAGACTCCATCTAGTCTCTCCACCGCAACGTACTAGACCGGATCGACCGGGGGGTGGGGGAAGGGCGAGCACCATCTCGCCAATTCTGGATGTGATGGAGTCATCGTGCTTGGCCCCAGGAAATGCAGGAAATGAAGTCCCACTCCGCAGGGCCCTAGTCGTACATAGCATCGTCCATAGTTTCAGAGAATGGCACAATCGACCACCTGAATGAGGATGCGCAGGCTACCTGGATGCAATAACGCATTCTTGGTGGTAGATATCGCAATGCTCTAGGGGCCATGGTATCATATCGAATGTCACAATGTAACTATCACGACAGCATGGAGGATGGAAGCCCGAGATGATGCAATAACCACCAAGTCACACAGATGAATCATCTCCATGGCGCCATTGCACCACGAGGCCTTGAGGACCGGCGGTGTATGGACAATACCACGTTGCCGGGCCAGTCTGGGCAATTCGCTCGTGAGGATCATTTTTGCTCTCTTGGGCCGATGGAGTTTTCTGGGGGTAATGGAAACCGCCGCGCTGCCCGGTTATAGACGCCCGAGACGCTGATTGGCGGTCCCTGCAGTTTCTATTACGTGTTGGCCAGGCTGATTGGTCTGAGCCGCAGTCAGATGACTGGGTGGTTACGACGGAGTCAGCTAAAGCAGCAAGAATATAGTGGATCCGTCTCCCCCAATGACAGGGGCAGTGGCCACCACAGGGTGGTTGTGGGAGCACCGACGCTGCTCTGTCAGCCCTGACACTTGTCCTATTCTAGCAATAACCCTCGCTGTTTACCAGGAATGACGCTGCGGGTAAAAAAGAAAAGAAAAAGAAAAAGAAAAAGAAAATCGGCCACCCCCCCACACAGACCCACCACTGAGTGTGACCCGTGCCTGGCAAAAGACCCGTTCGGGCAAATCCAGCGTTCCCAACGACGAAGCGGAACCAGTCGTCCCTTATAAAAGAAACAAGGTCCCCGCCACGATGTCTGGGTCCAGAGTCGCCTACTGCGCACACCACACTACACACTTTTCAATCCTTCATGGACTGCTCCTCTTCATAGCTTGCTCTGCAGCTTCTTGAATCTCGTTGATCTTTCAATCTATTCCTCGCTTCGCACCGCAACCATGCCCGCGTCCAACTACCGCGTCGTTGAACCGCATCCTTCGGTGCCATCCTCCACCCGTCCGGCCATCTATACCGGCCGCGGAGGTTGTGGGAACGTCATCAGTCTCAAGAACACCAAGACGACCGACTCGCGTACTGCTACCGGTCCAGCCTCGTTGACTCGTCTCGATTCGCGCGCGCCCTCGACCTTCACCTCTGGCCGCGGCGGCGCCGGCAACGTCCACAGTTCCAGCGAGCGCGCCATCTTCAGCTTCGACGAGGAACTCGAGCGCGACCTGCGCCGCGCCGCTCCTGTCTACCACGTTGGCCGCGGTGGCGCGGGCAACACCATCTTCCGCGACGATGCCTCCGACTCTTCCAGTCTCAGCCGGAAGCACTCCGCCGGAAGCACGGCCACCAACAGCAGCACCAGCTCCGTGGCAGATCGCGCGCGCGACATGGCCCGCCGCGGCCTCGAGAAGGGCTGGGGCAAGATCAAGAGTGCCGCCTAATCGCCGCGCCATCTTCATGACTTGACGACCTTGACGACCAACACTACAAAAGTTCTTGCTCTTTGGACTTCGCTTGCGTGCTTCTCTTTTCGTCATCTCGACTTTTAATCACGCGACCCGCTTCATCGCGGCTCCAGCCACACAAAATACGGGGACGAGGATCGACGGTCTTTCAACAAAGACGCATATGGCACGATAGTCAACAAAGACGCATATGGCTATCGTGCCATATTCGCCTCTTCTTCTCCTTCTCTCCGGATACCCAATTATTGTCACACGTACCGCATTCTTTTGCGTTATTTCTTTCTGTTCCAAGGAATCTTTTTTTCCTGACTCACCATGGGGTATTGGCGTTTCTTTGTTCCCCTGGGTCCGCCACGGTACCCATACATGTATCACGCCAGGTTTTCGCCATCGGGTTTCATTATGAGTCGTATACACTCGCGATTGATTGTGTCATTCGAGCCTTCCTTGCGTGGTCTCGTTGCATCATCCATCGGAGTCCCATGTATTCTGTTTTACTCTTGACATCTCTGCTCTTTCAGATAGTTCCAGATTCCCCCATCGCGTCGTGACTACTACTTCCTAGTTGTGGTCCGAACAATGAAATGCATGCCCGCCGTGGCTGTATTACACAATTCGCACTTTACTCAAATCCTGCCTATTTCTTTCTTGTAGAAGTGCTCGCCGTCAAAACGTCACTGCAGATTCGGGCTCTGACGTGCTTTTTGCGACGGTGGGTCTGCGCGATGGCGACATCCTCGGCCCGGCTGCTGTGTTGCACACGAGACGCAGCGTCGAAGCCCGAGAGTAGGCGGCAACAACCGAGGTGTGCTGGGCTGTTGCTTTGGCTGTTGCTTATGCTTCTTCACCTCCACCCGGTGTGTCTTTGGGGTAATCCCCGTCTGAGTCAGAGTCTCAAGTCCATTGACCATCAATCCCACTGGGTCCTCACCTCTTGGTTGATTTCTCGAATCTTGTTGGAACATTAGGGTGCTCCACATGAAACAATTTTCTGGACGATCCTTCGCAAGGGATATGTATTGTATCACATCATCTACAGGAGTTCTAAACAAGGAACTTTCGTGATGAATACGTTGGCATTCTCGCCATGTTCGACGCCCGGCTTTGAGGATGCATTATTCAGATATATCAATTGATATACCTAGCCACACATATGTCGACGTAGATGACTACACGGCCAGAAAAGAATATTAAGCTTTTGTGGTTGTATACCTCCCGCAAGAATTCCTAAGGACTCCGTGGAAAAAAGACTCCTTTGGGCACTAGTGCATCTTATGCCACATGCTTTTCGAGTAAATGCCGATCTTCTAATTGACATGCAGGAATTAGGCCTAGCGGGAGGAGGTTGGAGCTCTGGGCGTGGCGCCGACGGACCTTTGTGGGCAGGGAGTACAACCCAGGTATCCTACACGCTGACGAGTATGATCAACTTGACAGCAACACACCGTGACCAAGGCTGGATGTTGAAGCGCTGTGGCATCAAAGCATAGCAGGACCCACTCACGCTATGCTTCCAGGTGGAGTCGGCCCTGATCGAGGCCTTCCTCGCAGTGGCGTAGTTGGTGCGATCAGTTGATTCTTTATTGTAATAACTGGTGCATTGACTGGGTATACCGAAGAAAAGCTTGAGCACCCGCATTCTGATGTTAGAGGTCTGCCAGCATGAGTTGTCGAGTATCAAGTCCGGAAGCGCGAAGAGATGAAGGTCATCCAAATCGGCAAGGGTGAGACGTTGCGAGAGATGACTGGAGCGAATCACGAACAGAGGACAAGGCGATAGACGAGCATGTCATTTCTTTAGAAATACCAGGAGGACCACAGATAAATCCACAATGAGAACAAATTAGGAAAGATCGTAAATGTCTAATTCATCACCGTTGCGGCCCATCTTGATTTCGTCTACCGTTTATTGTATACAATCCTGTTTGAGGGCGACTGCCAGGCCAAGACAAGAGGGAAAAAAGTTGTATTTGCACAGATTGATTGATGTAGGCCACGAAGCCAAAACAGAGATGATGCGCCACATAACAAGACATGGACCAAGAAGCTTGGAGGATATGGTTGGGGAAAAGGGTATCAAAAGCCGCAGAGATGCACGACTCGGACTCTGGAAGTTTTCAAGTGATCACTGATCACTTCCGCGATGCATGGACCTTCTCATGGAGAGACCAGACCATACAGCAGGCAAGTTGCGAAGGGGATGTTCTCCCTCTATGACGGAGAGTGCGGCGTTGAGGGGTTCGGGATATTGCCAAGTTGTAATCACAAAGGCATCGATAATGGACAGGTATTAGATGGGCAGGTTGGAGAGGGAGATGTACTGTCGTATAGGAGATGATGCGTCAATCATTCAGAATGAGCAGTACTCTATGCGAATCGCTTGAAAATGACCTCCGGGTCTTCGTGCCATTCGTCTGCGCTCACCCACATCTGGAGACACGGATTAGCTGGGGTGGAAAGACCCCGCAGAGATGGGAGCATACCTTTCTGAACGTGCTGAGGCCGGCAAGAATGCTGCCACCGATCCACGTGGTGTATTTGCGTTCCGCAGGCGCAGAAATCCGAATCTTCATGTCCTCCACTGCAAGGCGCTTGATTTCGCGCATCAGGCGATCCGGGAAGTTCTTACACAATGTAGACCCACCGGAGAGCACAATGTTGAGATAGAGTGACTTGCGCAGGTCAAGATCTGTACGGGTGATGGCGTCTTGGACAATTTGATGCACGCCGGGGTACTCGAGGCCAATGAGTTCGGGATCGAACAGGATCTCGGGGGCACGGTAGCGTTCTTGGCCGATCTGTATGCCCCGAAGAATGAATGCGTCAGAACCGGGTATCATCCACGAAATTCGACCATCCATGGGCCAAACGTACCTTGATCTTGTGGCCGTCCGGAAGGACGTAGTCGACTGCCTTGGCATCCGACTTGTGGTAGCTGTTCATCCACTCCTTTTCTTCCCGCTTCGGGTCCAGGGACACGTAGCAGACCTTCTCCTTAATCATGCGCACCACCTCCTTCTCGGCACTGGTGTGAAGTACATGGCCTGCTTTCCTTAGGAGCAGTTGCAATTGCTCGGTAACGTCGCGACCAGCCACATCGATCCTCCGAATACTGTTGGGAATCGCGAAACCCTCAAACACGGGCACAGCGTGAGAGACCCCGTCTCCGGAGTCCAAAACCACACCGGTGGTACGGCCCGACGCATAAAGCGACAGCACAGCCTGGATCGACATATACAACGCGGGGACATTAAATGCCTCGAACATGAGTTGGGCGGCGATGTCACGGTTGTTGCGCGGGTTTAGCGGCGGTTCGGTGAGCAGTACGGGGTGCTCCTCAGGCAGAGTCTTGAGTTCATTCTCATAGACGTAGTGCCAGATCGACTCCATGTCCTCCCAGTTTGTAACAATCCCATGCTCAAGCGGATACCGGATTTTCAGCAATCCGCGAAGTTCCTGTGCGCGCTGGCCGATGAACGAGTCGCCCTCTAGACCGCCAGCCATCACCCGCGGGTGCTTAGGGCGGCCGACGAACGAAGGGAAATAACACGACGGGATTTCCTCTCCTGCAAAGCCAGCTCGAATTGTACCACTGCCATTGTCAATGACAATTGGCACGTTATGAAGGGTGGCCTCAGCCATTGCGGGGATGTGTATGGACGGGGAGTTGAAATTCGGGGGGTTCGAGGCGCAAGTGTTTCGAGACGGCCCCACGGCCTAAGATCGACAACTCAAGGGATCGGAGAGCAGATTCGGAGGCAACAGAGCATAGATAGTCTCAATAAGTGGCGACGTTGTTCACCTCGCCGAGGGCGTCAGGAGTGGAGGTTTTGCGGCTTCGCGTCGGGAGTTGTCAACAAGAAGCTTGGGCCAATGATGGTCTGCGACGGATGCCGCCCATCCACTTCTATGCACCCGATGCATGCACACCCAAGGGCCCAGTTCAATCCCTCGTGAGTGTAAGTTTATTTGAAGCTAGAGAACTGTTCCTTTGTATAATATGGGAAACATTAGTTCCGTAATAATGTCCTCAAAGCTCAAGGTTTTTGGTTCTTGGACCTTCATACTCCTACCTCCAACGCGTAGTTGTTCTTCAGCTGGTTGAACTACTCCTGTAGAATTCTTCATTCTGACAGAGTAGATGTAAGATAAGACATAAAATCGTTCATGAAGCCATATTATCATTAGCTCATTATGTGCACCACCTATTGTAGGCCAAATGCAACAAGTTTGCCCACTGTTGCGCCGGTCCACATGCGAGCACCCGAATATAAGGAGAAAAAAGAAGAGAAAAGAGACCCCAGATTAAAAATGCCATGCCCCAGCCTTAAAACGCCACTCCCTATGCATCATATGCAAACCCATCCTCTTCTACACCAGCGGGTCAAGCACTAGCACCCGCTAGATGTAGGGAATACCGGAAAGCAAATCAATCCACACAAGAGAGCTGATCGGAAAAGGTTGGGTAAGTGCCATTCACTTGTCGTTGTCGGAAAACAGGCGTGTTGAGGCTACGTCGAGCCTCCGCTGTCCCGATGACAGTGTTCACATCTCTAGTTTGGCATTGAATTAGAACAGTCCAATGGTACTAAGGAGAGGCATCAAAGAATCACTACTCACTCAACTCTGGCCATGAGGGCATATTCAGCACGCTGCATCTGCAGCGCGAGCTCCTCCTGGTGGTTGTCTGCCAGGTCAGGGTTGGGAACAACGATCAGAGGCAGGCCGCTGCGGATCGCCTCCAGAATCGAACCAGTGCCTGCGCAGGGTCAGTCTCAAATCCATGCGCAGCATTGATCATTCAATTCCTCAAATTTGAGAGAAAGAGCACTCACCAGCATGGCTTATTACCAAGCCGAGCTCCTGGTCGCGGAGCGGGTTCCACATCGCCAGCCCGTAATAGATGTCCAAGCTGGGCTTGAAGTCGAAGGCATAGGCCACAATCCCATGCAGACCCTCACTACCCAGGGGATTGCTGGTGATGAACTCATCCCAGATCGCCTGGCCACCCACGCCAAATTGGACTGCGAGATGGGTGTACTGGTAGCTTGCCAGGACGCGGAAGAACGATTCATCAAATACCACCTGTAAGAGCTTCTCAAACGAAGCGGTGGCTCCAACAGTGACAAAGCAGAGCTTCATGGTGTAGGAGATGGGAACGATGTCAAGCGGGAGGGGTGGTGCTTGAGGAAGACAAACTGTCGAAGGCGCGCTTCAGTCATCTCGTCTTGATGCTCGTGATCCCGATCCGTCGCCGCCAATCAGCGTCGAGTAGTCACGTGTGTATTGTTAGCACCTGATTGATGCCCTTTCTAGTTTAGCGTCCAGGCGGACTTGAATATGGAAAACATCGAAAAGCTCCCCGTCGTCCGTCATTCTAACTGCGCCCGCGACAATGGCTTGTGCTGCCCGGTCATTGACTCGTTCAACCCGAGTCCTGGCCCAACGGGGCCTGGGACTGTCTTCTACACGGCCATTTTCGAGCTCCCCGTTCCGATTCGTGTCTGAAGATCCAGTGATCCCTCCTCCGCCAAAGGAACTCCGCGCGGAAGATTTCCCGGAGATGCCGGAGTACTCGCCGGACCTGCTCAGCAAAGAAGACCGCTCGATGTACGATATGCTGGCTCCGGAAGAGCGCGCCGCCTTCGATGCTGAGAACCGCCGAAGAGTAGCGGACTTCAACGACCTGGAGAAGCGCGCGGCAATGTTTGCGGAGATCGAGAAGAGCGTCAACCAGATCGACAAGGAAGAAGATCTCCGCTTCGAGGATCTCCGGCCCAAGTCCCGTGGATTCTGGGCCGAAGACGAGGATGACGAAATGGCCCAGGTGGAAGATGGCGATGAAGAAATTAACGACGATGAAATTACCTCCATGGCGCATGCCGAAATGGAATTACATCGGGAGATGCGAGAATATGCCCGCATTGCGGCGTGGGATATGCCGATGCTGAGCAGTAAGTGCCACCCATCTGGCGTGCCCTATTTCAGTTGCTAATTAGGTTCTACATAGAGCTCGCTCAACCCTTTACTCTGCCCTCCGAAAACCAAATCCTTCGCTTCCGCTACACCACCTACATGGGTGAGCAACATCCGGCTGAGCCCAAGGTTGTCGTCGAGCTCGCGTCTCGTGACCTGACACCCAAGCACCTTACCGAGGCCCAGCGTCAGACTTTCTTGAAGCTCGTTGGCCCGCGCTACAACCCGCAGACTGACGTAGTCCGCATGTCCTGCGAGCAGTTTGGCTCGCGCGCCCAGAACAAGCGCTACTTGGCAGATGTCGTCAACTCTTTGATCAAGGAAGCCAAGGAGGGCGATTCCTTCGCCGACATTCCACTTGACCTCCGTCACCATAAGCCCAAGTTCCGCCCCCAGTTCCCTGAGTCTTGGAAGATGACCGAGGCGCGCCGGAAACAACTGGCCGCCCGGCGCTTAGAGAGAATCGAGGCTGAGAAGCAAAGAGAGGCCATTGTGGATGGCAACCAGATTGTCGGACATGCCGTCCAGGCCCTTCCAGAGCTCAATCCGGCGCTCAAGGCTCTTGCTACGGAGGAGCGGGAGCGTGTTGCTGTCAAGGTCGGGGCCCGAAGCGGCAAGAAGCCGCTCCGTCGATAAGATGGGCGCAGGCAGTGTACATGCTTTGCATAGACTCTTTCTCTATTGTGTGGGCAAAACTGCAGACATTTGCGAGGCGCGGGCGCATATTCCAGGAGGTCATATCGGCTCCATTACTTCTCGATGTACTATAGCTATTTTCTTCAATGTATTGGCGTCTTTCTAGCATTGTTTCTACTCGCCCACGCTCTGCTTGCGTTGATCTGTCGTGGCCGCACCAATTCTTCTATTGAGGAACCCTAAGTTCATACTTGCCGGTGTAGACTCAGCCCGAACCCAACGACATCTATATGATGCCGGACTACGAACAGTTCGACGACGCTACATCTCTACGATTTGGGACCACATTTTGTAAATATCTTTTTTATCTTTTTATCTGGTGGATGTTGGTCGACATTAACAAGGACCAAAGAGTCAGTTAAAGCTCCGTCGAATCCCTGGGTAGGGTTCCAACAGGCCTCGTCCGCCTCGATCTGGATTCTCGCCGTCGGCCTCGTCAACGCACAGTTCAAACGTCACGACAGCCATCTCGCGCTCCGAAGAGACGCAAAAACAAATGCCATCATCAGTCCGTCACAGGCAGCAACAAAGCCCAACAAACACCAGAAGAGCAAAACGCAATGAACAAGAAGCAAAAGGGGATGGGCGCCATGTTCCCTCATCAGGTCGGCAGAGGTCATCAAGGCATCCCAGGAATCTCACGCCCATTTCTGGGGCATCCCCGGGAGGCGGCGCACAGCGGAAACAGCACCAAGGGGAACATTGTCGTGGTCGTTCAAAATTGTTGCCAGATGTGGGTATATCATAGTGCAGATTGAATGCTGGCAATCTGGGTGAGACATCAAAAAGGAAGACATGTCCAAGCCCAGAGAACAAATATGTAGTCGTGGTATCAAGTGGGTAAATCACAGAGATGTTCAAATATCAGATCGCTCATATTGCATCTTGTCAAGACGGTCAAAATGGAGAAACAGGGCGCATGCAATGTGAAACGAGTAAAACAGCTCCGACCAATTTAGTGCAACGAAGACTCGCGGGGGAACAGGCGCGCATCAAAGTTGAAACTGGGCTGGGCAGACGAAGTGCCATCAGCGCGAGGCAGCCAGTCCTCGAAGCGGGGACCAAAGAGCATACCAGTCTTGGTGCACTGCATGAATGGAGGAACCTGGACCGGCTGGCCAATAGCACCGAAGTATGGCAGCAAGTCGACGGGCCAGATGGGATCGCTGTCCACCAGGAGGTCCTCGACGAGTGGCTCTGGATTCGTGTCCTGGGCCTTGCCGTTGGCAGTGGCAGTAGCAGCGGTACTAGCAGTGGTGCTGGCAGCAGCAACAGTAGTGACAGTGGCAGTGTCATCGGTGGAGGCAATGATCATGGCATCGGTAGAAACCTCGGTAGGAGCCTCGGTAATGGTCTTGTTGGTATCTGCAGCAGTCATGTTGTTAACGGGTGTCTTGCTGCCAGCGCTGTTGGCCGGCGAACCGTCCTCAGTCCACTTGCCGTCAGAGCCAAAGTCAAAGGGGCGACGAGACTTGATGCGGTAGAGATGCTTGTCATTCTCGTTGGCATTGCGGTAAATCTCCTCGGCGCTCAGGTTGTGGAGACGAGTCGCAAGCACGTCGGTGTCGCTGCCCATAACATTCTTGCAGACAAAGCCAGGGACGGCAGTGGAAGGACCAGCGGTAGCATCTGAGTCCAACAGGTTGAACTTCTTCTGGTCAGCATCATGCACGGGAGTGTAGGGGTCGCCTGCGCTTGGAGAAGAGCTGGAACCATCACGCTTGAAGGAGCCCTGGGCATTGGCATGGGCATTGTTGTTATGGTTGTTATTGCGGTTGTTCTTGTGCCAGTGGCCATTACCACGAGGCTTGGATGAATTGTAGCCGGGTCCACGAGGAGCCTTGTAGCGACCATTGCCACCGCGGTGGTTGTTGTGATGCGGCTGGTTGTTATTGTTGGCCGTAGCATTGCCCTGATTGGCAGCAGGCGCAGATGGAGTCGGGTACTCAATGGCCCGCATGGGAGGTTGATCAGTAATAGCAAGCGGAAGGTTCTGAGCACGAGTCATGGCAAAGCTAGGACTCTGGATGCTAGGCACATTGTACTTCTCACGATACCAGCGAGGAATTTCACGGAGTCCAAGTTTCTCAAGCATGGCAGGGTCGGTGGGCATCTGATGCTTGTACATGCAGCCTGTCAAATGGTGTCAGTATCGTGGCTTATGGACCCAGCTACGAGAGACGCCTACCCTGCTGCTGATAGTCACACTCGCCGTGACGAATCCAGTAGGAACAGTACTCCTTCTTCATGAATCCCTAGTTGATATCAAGGTTAGTCATGGTCATTGCAGCTTGAAGCAGCTTCAGGAAGAGCACAGGATACTTACTGGACGGTTTCCAGTGTTGGCAGTGTTTCCATAGGTCACATCGGGAGCCTGGGAGACCATGGCATTCGAAGACAGGAGATCAGAGACACAGATAGACTCAAGACCCTTGTACAGGATGCTATGAACAGCCGCACGGTGATGCGAAGCAACAGAGGGATCGTTCATAATCTTCATCAAGATAGACTGCAGCTCGGCAAGTCCATCCTTGTTGGCAGAAGCGTGAGGACCAGACGGAAGACCGTCAACGATCCAAGGCTCAGCACGAGCATTCGCGACTCCACAGCTGGTCATGCCCTGGGTTTCGCCAGGAGTCAGGGTGCGAGACACGCCACGGATCTGGATGTGGGTTGGCAGTTCATCCATGGCGATCAGGGGGGTAACAACCCCGTTGGGGCGGGAGCAGAAGAACCCAGGACGAGACTGAGCAGACATCGTGATGAAGCTCAACTATCCTGAGTAAAGAAGTGGATATGTATGTGTAAGTGGGAACAATGTAAGCTTGGGTAAAAGAGCAGTGTGGGATGGGGTTGGAGAAGGGTGGGAAGAAGAAAGAAGATGGGATGGGTGAGGAAGAAAGAGAGAGAGGAAGAAGAAGAGAGGTTGGGTGCTGAAGTTCAAATGTGATTTTAAGTGAATGATACCTATGCTGATTGCCTAACGTACATTAAAGGCACCAACTGAACTCAAGAGTTACTACACTAGAATAGAATGGTTATGTCCTATATAATGACTTGAGATAGAGCATGGTCTCGCAGACAAAGGGAAGTTGTCGTGAATGTCTACACGGTTTGCCAAATCGGGTAATTTGGAGGTCGTAGACACACGTGGGAGCGTTGTGTGGCACACCCCTCGCTAAGCGAGACATTTCCATTCGCCAAAGAGGATTGGACAGCTTCAGGACAATTCTCTACAAGAAACTAAGTCCAACGAGGCTCTAAGGCATGACTGTCAATGATGCCTGCAGAGCTTCGTTGTTAGGCGCTCACCCGGGATGCCACCCTGCCATAAATCCGCTGCTCGGCTAGCTGCAGCATCCAGACAGTTGAGATCTCAACTATTTTCTTGCATATATTCTCCACAGAGACATCAGGGGCTACTCTTTCCATGGTGCTAGAGCTGGTCCCACAGTTTGTCTTTCAGGTCCCTATTGTCCATCGTCTGCTCCAAGACCAGCATTGAGCTGAAAAGCACACCTAGACATTTCCATGCATCTCAAAGCCTCAGTGTGGTCGATGCGTCGATGCTGGAGCTATGAGGTTTGTTATGTGATTCAGAGTGATCACATATCATGGCGAGTATATTTATGTCCTTACGGTCTTCGACAATGACCAAATGTGTCTGCTAATATATGTTAGTGCCCGCAGACATATATCCCCAATCCTGAGCTTCCATAGGACTGAAGATCGAATCCTACTCCTCGAAACAGACTGCGATAGCCGCTTTGAGTTGCGAACACAATCTGTTACAGGGACTGAGACCATGCAAGACATTCGGTGGACAACGCTCGCCAATGAAATACAAACGGGAAATATCTCATACATATCGCAAGCAAGGCTCTTATGGATGGTTGCTCTGATTGTCAGCGCATGCTGTTGACTTCGGACAATTGATGTTGGGTTGTCAGTCCAAATGACCCGGCGTAGCCTAACTCGAGTGCATCGAGAATGTGCCTCGAACAGACGAGCTGGACAATTCAGGATTACATGCATCCTGAGATTACTGTGCCGATTCAAGACGAAGGAGGAATGTGCGGGTTGACTGAAGCATGCTTCGATTGCTATCTAATCTCACAAGCAGGGGAGGGTATCGTAATTCATCGCTCGTAATCAAATGAAGACATGGGATCCTGTTCCCTCCATGTCTATGAACCAGCCCATAAATTAAATCTCTAAATGGGATGCGACGCTAATGCGGTGTATGCCATGCCCCATTTTTTGTTCCTACCAACCTTTTTGCGCCGAGATAAATCAGAGATGAATGAGAAAAGAAAAAAAAAATGCCGGGTGGAGGTTGGGCGAAAGCCCAAGAACAAGGTTAAAAGGACAACGCCGTGCAAGGTTCCTGGGTTGTAACTTGAATTCATGGAATTGGGAGTTGCAGACTCCAAGAGGGAGATCCATTCAAGTGACATCACGTCAAGTCGACGAAGGTCGGCTCAGAACGATGGTCAGAAGAGGGAGCAGGAGGTTGGGATGTGGTAGTCGCGGTAGCCACAGGACTTTGGGATGCAGGGTTCTGCAACATCCCCGGGGAGATTGAAGCCGTGGGGGCTTGCCGGGTGTTCATAGCGGCCTCTTGGGCAGCTTGCTCAGTCTTTCTGCGGATATTTTGCAACGTGCTCCCGATGACTCCTTTCAGATACTTCCTGGCAGCGTCCACAAGTTCTGGAGGCTCTCTGCTCTCCTTCAACGCATCCAGCATGCGCCGAACTTGGACCAACGAATGAAGATGAGGGCAACTGCGTTGTTTTCCAAAATGTGCAAGCCCACATAGGGGACAGTTTTCGACACCCGCCAGTTTTAATGGGCACGAGCCTCGGGGATGGATTTGCAAGCATGCACGGCAGGAAGGATGGATGTCCATGGTACCATCATTGCCCATAGGCGGCAGAGATGGGACCTGGACACGCTCGAACAGGCGTGTTTTGGTTTTCGCAGGGGACTCCCTGATTTCCATATCGGCTGGAGCTGGCTCGCTGGACTCGGAATCCAGATCTTCGGCCACCGCATTCGGTCTGAATTCCACATCGCGATCGCTTCCTTTCCGCAATTTCATAGGTGAAGGCCCACCATCAAAGTCATTCAGTTCTTCAACAGTCTGGTAGTTGACGGTAGCCCGCTTTCTTTTCCCACGGCCAAGACCCTCGGCTTTGCGGTGGGCCTCCTCGATGGCATCACGTTCACGATCACGTAGGATCTTCTCCCAAACCGTGGCATCCATAGATGTGTCTTCGGTTTCGGCCACTTCTTCCAAGGTGCCACGCTCGTTCTGCCAGACACGGGCAAAACTGAACTGCGGCTGCTCCGTTGAAGCAGGAGTGTCGTGAGAGGTCTGCTCGGCCTTTTCGGCTTGGCTTCGGTCCAGAAGTTTGTCGATTGATTCGGAGTCGTAGTGTACGTGAGACGCTTCATCGTCGCCAAACAGCGCTTCCGCGCCATGACGAAGAATCGATTCCAGGTCCCCCTCGTCTTCGCCAGCTTCCATGCGCTCGATAAGCACATGGTCAAGGGCCAGCTTTTTCTTGCCCTTCTGCATGATCTTTTCCTCAACGGATGATCGGGTCGTGAGGTGAAATACGAGGACAGTATTCGTTTGGCCAATTCGATGGGCACGGGACAAAGCCTGCATGTCTTGCTTCGGATTGAAATCCGGATCCATAATGATGACGGTATCGGCACTGGCAAGGTTGATTCCAACTCCTCCAGATCGGGTTGAAAGCAAGAAAGCGAACAGCGGGGAGTCTGGCGCATTGAATCTGTCGATCTGATGCTGCTTCTGCCGAGCCGTCAATTTTCCATCGAGACGGCAGTAAGGAAGTGCAAGGCCTTCAAGGAAGTCTTCAACGATATCGAGATTCTCAAGGAACTGGCTGAAAATCAAAACACGGTGGCCGCGCTCACGCAGTTTTGGCAGCATGAGATCCAGCAACTGAAGTTTACCAGATGCCTCTACCAAATGTTTATGAGCTAGAGCGGGATCGTGCGCTTGCTCCTCGATGTCTTTGTTGTAGATAAAAGGGTGACAAAGACACTTTCGAAGTTGCACCAAGATGTTGTTCAGGTTGTGGCGTTCACTCTTTTTGAGTTGGCCGGCTTGTCGCTTGCAGATTGCCCTAATGAGTTCGGGATTCTTTCCCAAAATCGATTTGTACAGCTTCTTCTGCACGACAGACATCGAAACAGGAACGATAATCTGCACCATGGGTGGCAGGAACGGCAAGACCTCGGCTTTGGTACGACGAAGGAAAAAAGGCCGGATCATCTCGTGAAGATCCCGAATGTTCTCTTTTGTGAGCTCGCCATATTGCATCTCCAGCTGGTTTGCATCTTTTGCTGGGTCGAGGAACTGGATCAGATTGAACAACTCGCGAATGTTATTCTGAAGAGGCGTGCCCGTAAGGAGAACCTTGAAATCAAACTTCATGCGGCAGAGACGCTCGTAGAGCTGAGACTTATCATTCTTGAGGCGTTGTCCCTCGTCAACTACTAGACCAGCCCACGGAATCTTGGCGAGGACCTGTCTGGCCTCTTCGACCATGCTCTCGTAAGAAGCAATCACCACATGGCACCGAAGATCCTTCCCACCTTCGGGGAACATCTCGTAGTCCTTGGCCATTCGGCGTGAAAATGCAGAACCGAAATACGTGACAACTCGAATTTCTGGGGCCCATGTTTTGATTTCACGTCGCCAGTTTGGAACGGTTGAATTGGGGGCGACTACCAGAAATGGCCAGCATTGGTGTCTTTCTATGAGAGTTGCGAACAGCGTGATAACCTGGATGGTCTTTCCAAGCCCCATATCGTCGGCCAGGATGGCGTTTTGCTGCTTGAAAAACATGTAGTAAAGCCAGTTCACACCTTCCATTTGATACCCCATGAGTTCACCGCCGGAGATCATTTTAGGCTGGGAGCCCAAGACCAAAGAGTTCTCAAAGTTGAGCTGTCGCACAGTTCCGAGATGATCCTTGAGTTTGCTGCGATTTGGTGGCTGGATCGTGTCGCGATATACCCAGTCGGCGAAAGCAGCCTGGAAATCCTCCCATCGGGCGGTGTCAGTTGGCTCTGGGGGCGACTCCCAGACAGAGTCCTCATAGTTCAAGCCCTTGTACTTGACATAGGCCTCTTGGACCATCTCGGGCTTTGCTTCATCTTCGGCCGTGCTAACATCCCGCGAGTAATTCACATCGAAAACGATATCCACTCGCAGATTTTCTTCTGGAACTGCTTCTTTTATGGTGAAGATCGGCTTCCGGGACTTGGGTGAATTGAAGAAGGCTCGACGCATAGCATGATTGCTAACGCCCCAGACCCAATCTCCTCGCATCCAGGTGACACGGAAGTACGACTTGCGCTTCCATTTGATGAGATATTCCTTGTCAGTCTCCGGGATCAGTTCAGCGTGGGGTATTCCCGGGCCCTTCGGCCGTGAACCAATGGGTCGCCATGCAACGAGTTCTTCGATTTCGCCAACGGCATCAGAGCAATCACCACATTGCCAGTGAATACTGTAGTCGGAAAAAATTTGGGAGGGGTCTTCTCCGGTAATTGGCCGAAGGTGATGGACGTGGAAGGCTCGCTGACAGCTCGTGCATCTGAAAAGAACGTTTTCGACGTTGTTGACAAGAGCCATGTCAACAGGAGTGATAGGATCCGAGCCATCGTTGGCAATTCGCTGTTGCTGCTCTTCTTTAGAGGTCAGGCGCTCTCTGAGTGGTTGAGACATTGATCCCTCCTCTTTGCAACTTGCACAGTGGCCCAGATGAGGAGAGACGTCGTGTTTCTCATGAGCAATACCGAGGCAGCGACGACACTGAAGAATAAAGTCATCTTCGCCGATTTTTGTGACGAGATGTTCGCGGCTGCTTCGAGGTCCGAGACAGGCTTTGTGGTATGAGGAAGTGCAACCCTGACAAAAGACGAGGGGGCCTTTGTCAGGATCATCTTCAAAATAATTGCAGGCGGAACAGCAAGCAAAATGTCGCTCTCTGAATTCATCGTCACGCGAGAGCTCACGAAATACCTCTCTGGCTCCGGCGTATCTTGGATCTCTTGAGGTGGCACTATCGACCTCGGAGAGATCATCCTCCAGTCGCTCTTGGAGATTCGATCGGATGCTTTTCCGTTGGCGGCTTGAGACACGCGTGCTTTTGGCTGTGGTCGAGGCCGAATGATCTCCGGAGGTTATGCGAGTCCGGTCCCTCACGCCCCGCCGCAAGCGATTTGTGGTGTATGAACGAGCATTGAGCTCATCGCTCGAGCTTTCGGAGGCATCTACACCACCATCGTCATCGCTGTCTTCGATTTGGAAGTATGCAGAGTATTGTCCAGGTGCGTGAGCGCGCCGACGTCGAGTGTTCTGAGCGGCAGGGAAATCTATGTCTGAGTCTTCAGATACTGCTGCATCACCACCGTAGGTAAGTCGACGGGAGTGAGATTTTTCACTCATAGAAACAAGTTCGTCATCTGAGTCCGAGTCCGGGTTGAATTGATCTAGTGCCTCCGAAGCTTTATCCAACTGCATCAGTCGGTCGTAGGTCATCTATTGATAGCCAAGTTAGATAACCGCATTAACCAGAAATGAATTAGGAAAAGGGCCTCTGACAGTCAAAGACTCCCCACTTTCAAGCCTGACGGAGTAAATAGGTTTCTTTGGATCATCGGACTCCAGATGCAAGATGCGACGGACTGCGAAATGGCCTGGAAGGTACTCGTAGTCACTCGGATTGTCGACATTGGGAACGATAATTTCCAGTGTGGATGAAGACTCAATAGGGGCAGCCTCTGGGGCTGGAGACTGCCGCCCGTCTTTTTCAATGTCGGACATGTTGGAAGGAGTTGAACGCTGCACCGTAGAGGTTTGAAATTGGGCCAAAAGCTGGGACCCTAGAGCGGCCGCACCGCCAGGCCCAGCAGAAGCCTCACCCTGAGTGAGCGACATGACTTTTGTGTCATTTGCTTGCGTGCGAAGCAAGTGACCAAGTCAAAGGGAACTCCACACGCGCGTTACCATCAAATTGAGCTTGGTAGATGAGTGGGGGGTGCAGCGAGTGTGCAAAGAGGTAGCGAAGGACTTGGGTATGCGAGCAGGAAGGGGACGTGCTGAAGAACACTCGTCCTGGACTTGACGCAGGCAGAAAAGAGCATGTGTTGAGAGTAAACCGAAGTGAAGGTGACGATAAATGGAAACGCGGCGCGCAGGCGGACTGGAATTATAATATTCCGGTGACGTCGGTACCGATAGGGCCGAGGTTATTCCGGTGGCAGGTGCATGGTGTTTCCAATGTTAGGGCTAGCGCGCAAACGCTACTGGCTGGATATTTGAAAGCATGACATTCGGCAATGATTGATTAAATGAGAGTTGCCAGCCTTTCCCCAACAAAAAAAAAACATATATCATACATGCTTGGGTTTATGCGTCTCGAGACAGCCGTGATTGTCATAAAGCAAACTCCCAAGACACCCATACAGTGTAAAGGTCAAGGCAAATCCGGCATCAATGAACTGCGAATTGCAGTTCACTCCAGCGTCGAAATTCAATCCCAGAGATCAGCATGACACTGAGCCTAGGGGTAGGGCAGAAAGAGAAGTAGAAATCTGGGGCGGCAGTGGAGAACTCGCAATGCAAGATGGGTTCTGGCGGAGAAGCCGATTCGTTACAGCCTAGGGAATCACCAAATCACTCATTGAAACGTGATATATCTAAGGGTGGGGATGGCGCAATACTTGCAAGTCTTGGAAATTTCCATTTCTCATCCCCCGCCGTCCAAAATAATTCGTTGTTTCCAGGTCTTTCATTATGGTTACCGCGACAAAAGCCTCCATGAAAGTATTTGTCGTCGAGAAGTCTGTGTCACAATTCCTCCTTCAGGATGTAAGCTTAGATGAGGTTTGGGTCAAGAAACTCCTGGTCGAGATGAAGTATACCGGGTTGTGCCACAGGGTATGTGTGCCGGTCGTTAAGAGTTGCGTGAAACCCCACCGAGAAAAATATGCATTTGTACTGGATTGGAGGCAAGAGTTGCTAACACCCTTACATCGAAGAATATTGTCCTCTAGAAAGCGACGTCCCCGTTGGAGGCTATCCCATAGTTCTGGGCCGTCAGAGCGCAGGTGTTGCACGCCAGGATAGGAGCGGCGTCAAAATACAAGACTTTGAGCGAGTGTGATTTGGTTCTGCTGGGCTTTACCATCTGCAACAGTTACTCTGCTTGCTGACAGACCCAAGGACTTTCGTCGGGATTTCACGATGAACTTTCCTGGTGTGCAAGTCATGTCTGTAGTCGACTCCATCTTTCTTGCCCCAGCGGACAGCCGATCCGGGGACAGTCCCTTGGACAGTCATCAATGAGCAAGCTATGTCCCTGACCTTGCACAAGGGATCCGGGAAATGTTCTCGACGCAACAGGATTGGCCCCCATTTTAGGTTCTTTAGTGAAGGGAGCTGCTTGTGCAGGCTCACCCTCAACATCAGCTTCCTGGAGTTCATACCCAGCTCCAAACGTATCATCGGTACCAAAGAAAGCTCTCCAAGCCCTGCGGATTTAAGTTCTACCATAATAAATTGCGTTCGGTATTCCTGACTGGTTTCTATTCAAATAGCCTCTTCTGCGCCTTAGTATATACGGGTTAACTTCCCCGTTGACAAGCTAGCCCGGTTCTACAATACCAATCTGTCGTAGACCAAGTGGTGGAGTATTTACAATCGGTCAAAGTTATTAAGCCAGTGATTAAGTGGAACTAGGTAGCCTAGGCTATGTAAATATCTCCGACGTCGATTTATGAGCTGTCTGCTAAGCGCACCAAATCTGCGACGACCATTTAGTGACTTACCTATAGGGATTCTAAGGAATTTTCGTGACCAATACGTTGATATTCTCACCATGGATACTTTTCTAACTATAATAGCAAATATATTTATCTACACGGTCAGGACCAGCTGTCAAAGAAGGTATCAACCACTTGACAAAAATTCCTTAGGAACTCGGTGAAGTAGGTTCTGGGTTCCTAGGAGTAAGCCAGGCAGTGAAAACAATGCACGTCCATGGATCTTTATTTGGAGCAAATGAAGAAGAACGAAAGAATAATAATAGTAATAACAATAATCTTGTCGGATATGGGGAAGACGTCGCTTGTTTTTGCATGTTGCTGCCTGACGCGGTAGGCTTGCAAGGGCTGAAGCTTGGCATTCTTGTTTCGACCTCCTTGGTTTTCCGGCATCGGCCATCACCGTTGTTACTTTGTTTCCTGCTTTCTTCTTGACCATTTGATGTCCAGCTATTCAACAGGCTAATCTGATCTGATCCTGCAGGGAATGGATGATTATGCCTAGTTGCCTCGAATGAGGACGTGCGGTAATCGCACGACAAACTCCTTGGCATTAGCTTCTCCCTCTCGAGTCCATCCCGAGCCGCATCAACGCGTGATTCGCCATGTCAACATCGCCGGCAAGCCACTTGGATAACGGCAGCATGTCACCGTCTGCCGGTCCGACGCGCAAGCGCTCAAGACAGGCCTGTCTCCCTTGCCGCCGACGCAAGAGGAAATGTGATGGCAAATTACCCTGCAACCTCTGCAAAGGCTACGAGTATGACTGTCAATATGACAGTCACTCCCAGCTGACACCTCTCAAACGCCTCGCTCCCTCTCACGGGTCTGAGTCTCAACCGGGTGGGAAGCCGGCGCGTATAAGTCCTGCACAGCGCACTTCAAGGCGTATCCCAGACTCGTCTATGCTCCCTGGCATCATTGAACCATCCAAGCCTCGGTATGTGGGGAGGTCCTCGGTGGTTGCCTTCCCACTCTATGTCGGGCTTGAAGTTCAAGCTACGAAACTTCCAAGGCTGCATTCGTTCGCATATCATACAGGAATTCGTAAAGAACCATCCTGTGCAGTCACCCACAAGCTTGCAGAAAGGATTTCCTGGAACACGACAAGAAGCTTGATTGAATTTTACACAGCCGTTATTCATCGGGTATTTGGATTCTTGGATATGGATATCGTTTACACACTATGCGAGAAGCACTGGCATGGACAGCCGCAGGATATGGTGTTCGAGGCCATGATCTGTGGAATTCTCGGACTAGCGTCCCTATTCAGTGACACTCTGGATGAAGAGACTGAGACATGGATGATATTACATGCAAAAGAAGTCCTTGAAGACCCCGGGATCAGCCGCTTCCCTTCCCTGGAAATGATTGCGGCCTGGATATTGCGGACCATTTATGTCCGCTGTACTGGACGACCACACGTAACGTGGATGTGCAGCTGTACTTTGATGCATCTCGTTGAGGCCACTGGGTTGCATCATACGCCGGAGTTCATGATGCAGGCGACTGGCAATGTTACTCCGAACGCAGAAGTGTCGGATATCGTGAATCGGACGGCGCAGGTCGCCAACTGTCTCCATATCCTGATTGGATTTGAGTACGGCAGATCCATCATGACGTTTACCCACCAGGCTCTTGAGCCGGTGCCACCAGCGGCACGTAAGGCAGACCTGACACCTCAATTATGCGCTCTCGTCGCAGCTGTTCCGACAAACCAAGGGATGGAGGATTCCATATTGATGACACAGCAACTTACCTCCGCCTTGGAAAAAGTAACAGAAATGCACGTCGACCACGACTTTCTCGTCCTATTGCGAGCAGACCTGGCGCTGGGAATTTATCGCAGACTACGCATCATGGATTCGGGTCACCAGCATGGTCCAAATGATCGAGTGGTTGCTGCGGGTATTCTCGCCTTGCCAGCAGCGAGGAGCTTGGCGTGCCAAAACCAGCCATGGTGGAATATTGTTGGAACTGTATTTCAATTTGCCTGTGCGCTTCTTGTCATGGACACACCGACAAGCTGCGAGAAGCTCGCGGAGACAATTGACACTCTAGAATTTATAGTGGACCGCTTGGGAACTCATTTGGCGAAGGAAGCCCTCTCAACAGCCAGGCACCTCGTTCGAGCTTCCCTAGACAAGAAGCGGAAGGGAGTGGAAATCCTTGACAAAATTGTCAGAGCTGCTTCTCCGGGCATCAGCGGCGGAACAGACAATCAACTATCCCAGGACATGAACCAATTGAGTCCATCACTCGCGGCTGATCTTCCCAATGATTTGGATCATTTCTGGGCCATGGACTTTCAAATGCCTTTATGAATTATAATTAGTTGTTTACAGTCTGCCCGAGACTGATCTATGTACATCGATGATTCTATTTTGAAGCGGACCATGTTACAATCAAAAAGCAAGTAGCGATGATGGTACCCAGTCCAGCGAGACCGACGCCCGTGTATGTAGCACCTCGGTAGCCCTTGAGAGCATCGTTCCCGCCGTCATTGACATAATACTCGACCACACCGGCAAGTCCGAGACCCATGGAGATGGAGTAATTCACGACCGTGTTCACAAGGGAGCCTGCACAGCCTTGGTCCTGCCGGGGCATGGCGTTGCTTAGAATTAGGATGCCCGATGGAAACGACATGTCCCTGTGTTCGTTAGTGACACAGCTGAGATTCGAGACTAGAAAGAGAAAGTCAACTTACATCCCCCAAGGTGTGATAATCGGGATCACAAATGCGTTGGCCCAATAGATCTGGCCAATCGGCATTGAAGCCAACAATGCCTGTCCAGCCGAGAATGCCAGCATGGCGATGAGCATAATGATGCTCGGTCGGATACGACTCAGGAGCAGGCCTGTTATGATCGCAGCGGATGCTCCAGATATGGACGCCGATGCGAATTTAGCGGTCACGAGAAGGCCAGTATTGCCCTCTATATTCTCAAGGATGTTATAGTAATAGAACGTGACGACGCCGAAACTCGACCAGCCTGCTGCAATGCAGCCAAGGACCCAGCCAGTCTCACCTTTGAAAACTGAACTGGGCAACAAGGGGTAGGCTGCCTTGCGTTCAACGAAAAGAAACAAGACCATGAGCGCAATGCCCACAATCAACAAGACGTAAGTATAAGGAACCGACCATCCGACACCAGCTGCTTGGTTCCAAGCAAAGTTGATCAGGACCAGACCAGAGACACCAGTTATGGCACCCAGACCGTCTAATCGATGCCAGGTGGAGAGCTCTTGGCGCGGTGTTTCGTGGGGAATGGTGGGAATCACGAGGAAGCCCAGAACTGAAAAAATGAAGCAAGCAATAGTAAAAACCCAGTATCCCCATGGCCACCACACGCGCTCGGCAAGGAGCGAGGAAAAGGTGGCACCCAATATAAAACCCCCGGGAGCAACGGAGCCGAAAAAACAGAACACCATCTCCTTGCGGCGCCCAGGGGGGTATAACCGGCCCAGGATTGCGACCCCATTTGGCAAAACTAAGGCCGGGCCAATACCCTGGAAAGCACGGCAGCAATCGAAGAAGATCTGGTTGGACCACGCCGAAAATCCTGCCAGAAGCGACCAGAAGCCGAACCAAGCAAAGCCAATAACGAAGATCAGCCGGTGACCATACACATCACCCAGTCTGCCAGACACGAAGATGAAGGTTCCAACGGTCAAGCTGTATCCTGCAGAGGCCCACGTCAGGTCTTTCGGAGTGCTGTTGAAACTGGCACTGATGGGTTGCAGGGGAGCAATTGAAAGCGCAAGGCCGGCTTGCGTCATAAGCTGTGCAGCACAGACAACGAAGACAAATGCGATTTCATGCGGCAGAAATTTTGGGTAGGTGGATGTTGGCTTCTCATTTTTCGCTGCAAGATCGAGGCTAGCGGTGGCCGAGGGGCAGGGAGTCTGCTCGGGGTTCGTTTCATTGCGCGTGGGAGCGACTGCTGCGGCATTTTCTAGAAGATACCTTTAAGGTTAGAATTTTGACAGCTGCAAGGGGGCTCGCGGTATCGGCATACCGAGATCGGGATCGATGGTTTGTGTCTTCACGTTCGCTGCCATTATGGCTTATGACAGTCCATATGTTCAAAGATGACTCTGAGGTCTCGCGGCAAACAAAATGCGATCTGCGACGCTAATAGCTCGTTGTGAAGACTTTTGGTTGCGCTCGTGGATATTTTGCGACCGATTGATAAGCCGCCCGCGTGGCCCGCGCGGCCCGCGCGGTCCGCTCGCTGCGGCTCGGAATTTGGCCGCGCTCATATGCGATGCCTAAAAGGGAAAGAGTAGGGCAAATGTCTACGCCGATACTGTCGAACCCATCCAAGTACCCATTTGAGATATCTATAAATTGGCCCATCCACGATCGGCTGAGTATTGCTCACCATGTTCTTTCCAGTCAAGCCCGGTCACAAGCGAACCCAGCGCAATGAGGCCCATCTCAATGAAAGGTCTCCAACTCTCGCAGACTTCCACAGAGCTTCCACCAAAGCTTCAAGTTACAAATTTACCCGTCCCACAACTCCAACCTGGCTATGCTCTTGTTCAAATTCGCTTTGCCTCCATCCAACCATCCGATAGGCTAAATGCACAGGGTGGATTTCCATACACCAAGTTCCCTCGAGTTCCAGGACGCGACTACTCGGGTGTCGTGGTCGACATTGCAGATCACTCGGACGAAGCAAGATCTTGGATTGGAAAGACCGTGTATGGAACCAGCGGGTTGAGCCTTGGCTTCGAAGTTGACGGGACACACGCCCAATACTGCTTAATACCGCAGTCGGCACTAGTTGAAAAGCCGACGGTCCTCTCCGATTTCCAGGCTGCGACTGTTGGGGTTCCGTTTACTACCGCACTCCTTTGTATTCATCGTGCGCGAGTGGGTGCGAATGATGTGGTGCTTATACTGGGTGCGAATGGAGCTGTGGGATCTGCCGCGGTTCAGATGGCCAAGGCGATCGGATGCAAATACGTCATCACAGCAGCGCGACACGCAGCATCCAATCCAGATGTGATTCTGAGTTCAGATGACCCGAGAACCATCCTTGGGGGCGGGATACTCGCCCTTACCAACGGGAAGGGCGTTGACGTTGTCATTGACACAGTAGGGGACCTAACGTTGATGTCGGCCGCGATGGAGCAGCTGGCCTTGAATGGACGTTACGCGTGGATTACGGCACCAAAGGGAGATGTCAGCAAGAATTTGATATTCGATGTGTTTCAAGCATATCGCAAGGAACTATCACTCTTGGGATGCAACTCGGTGACCCACTCCATGGAGGCCATGGCAGAGCAGCTGCAATCCATGCACAAATGGATTGAGCAGGGACTCCTACAGGCGCATAAAGAGACAGACTTTGCGACGGTCAAGTTGGAAGATGCTATCGAGATGGGTTATGGCAAGACTGGGCAAAAGGTGGTTATTGATATGTCTTGACGTTTTGCAATCTAAATATCCCCGGAGAGTTATTGTTGAACTCCTCAATCCAGGTCTTGTTGTTCTGCGACCTATATTACTGTGATTACAGTCGGACAATGTCGTCTTCATATGTATCGCGAGTACAGCTGCCAGGTGCTGTGAACAGCACATGTTCAATCGCCCAGAACTTGGCCGAGGCGGTCATTGATAAGAATTTTTATCATCAGCCTCGAGTCATGTTCAGATTTAGCATGCATAAATAATGTCTGACCACCGTATATACATATCTATCTAAATACACCACACCATCCTGTAAGACCTGCAGGATCCCACCTTTCCCATTACCACCAAGTATTCTCGCAGCTGATAGATGTAGTTCACCCCTAGCATTCATCCGAGGGGTATGGGACAGGCTCCAGCTCACAATCGGGTTCACTGCCGTCACGCTTTTTGGTTTTCTTGCATTCTTGGGAAGAGTTAGTCAATATCTCCACGATGTCAGATAACAGTAGAGAATCCTTACGTTGAGCCTGTCCTCTCATCAAATTGTACCCAACGTCCAGGCTAGCCGGCCGAGGATAGCCTTTTGCAACGCTAATCTTCGCGACGCGCTGGAAAGCAAAATCGGCCACAAACTTTTTCAGATCCTTGGCAACCGTGCCTTGACGGAAATTATGGGAAAAATCACTGTTCCCTAAATAATATGCCAGAAGACCAGCCTATCAAAGTACAATGGTCAGTCGGAGATCGAGATAGAGCAGTGCTCAGTACTTACGATAGCTGGCGATGCGACACTAGTTCCCGAATGATTGTCGTCCGCAACTCCTGCAGCATTGTAGGTCTTCACCTTCGATCCCTGTGCATAGACTGTCATTGATCCACCCTTGCCAGGTTGCTTAGGTGTGGTCTTTTTCCACAGATCACCATCAGGTTTCACAGCCCCAACGGTAACCAGAGCATTATCATCCGTGCCTAGATCTGTGGGAGTCTTTGTATGTAGCCCCACACCGTCTTCATCTCCATCATTCCCAGCCGAGGTAACTGGGGATGCATCAAGCTGCTCAAGATCAGTGATGAATTTGCCGAGCAAATCCGACAGTTCCTGGGTAGCGGGTTTACCTGACTCGACGGTCAGCGCGAGGACAATATTCCTTTTTGAAGCGCAAAAGACTTACCCCAGGACATATTAACAATCCCCTTTCCCTGCGCGTTAGCTTTGACGTGACCTAGAATAACTAGGAAGACATCTGAGAGGGCCGCAAGCTGGTAGTGTCCCTTCATTAATTTACCGCCGGGCTTCTGCCATGCGTTCTTTGCCTTCGCCAGGAAGAGATTGGCTTTGGATGCCACGCCATTTTCCAGACCGCCGGCCACACAGGCAACGCTCGTACCGTGGTCACTCCAGTCGGTGATATCCTCGGGCTTCCGCCACGATGCATCCGTGAGGGAACTGTCCAAGGGAAGCATTTTCTCATTATTCACCACGTAGGTCACGACATCCCTGTCTGCAGTTTTTGCGAGATCCTGATTGATTGATATTAATACACCGTCTGGCAGTTTCAGGAACATATGTGGAAGAACACTCACTGAAACTTGTGTATTGAAGCCTGTGTCGATGATATAAATCCAGCTCCCTTTGCCCAGACTGTCATCGGCCATATAATCTCCCTGAGGCGTACCGGGTTTGTTCCATGAGATCAACCTTAATTGCGAGGCACTGTCCTTGCGAGTGATTCTGCCTCGACGCACAAACTCATGCTCTTCTAAATCACGATCTTCCAGACCACGATCTTCCAAATCGCGATCTTCCAAATCATGGAGCGGCAAAGCTCGGTCATCTTCAGAATCATCTTCGTTCTCATAGTCTGGGTCCAGTTCTTTCCATACCCAGAGAACGCAATCGATCTTCTTCATCTGATCGGCCTGGGACTGAGTGAGACGTGTGGTGTAGACCTGATAGTCGATACCATCAACGACGGTCGCCAATCCAGCTCCATTGTCAAATCCCTTGACCTTGGAGTTGAACTGATCCACACTGGTGCCATCCTTGGTGGTGATCACGTAGGACGATTTGGCTGAATCAGATGCATCCCGTTTGTCCGACTGGCCAGACATGGTGTTTGCCGACAATATTGAGTGAGCTGGATGGATGGAGAATATTCAGCGCCCGTGAAATCGAGCAAAGGGACCTCCGTCTCGTCTGAAGGGCCTTACCTGGATGCGGAGAATGAGGCTCCGGGGACGCCAGGATGGCGTTGATTCCAACCAGCGCAGCCAGCAGATAGCGACCGTTGAGCCACATGATTGTGAGAACACGCTTTGTCACGCGAGCTCAGTCAACTAGAGTCTCTCACCTTTGTTTTATGAACCGACCACACCTCTCGCCCCCATATCATGCTTCATCCCAGATGATCCTTGCCGGCCAATAGCGAATTATTGTGAATATGACCATCAAGCCCCTACCTCGTATTTTAACCTGGCTAGATTGGATCCTGGATTGCGCCCCGGGGGCGGGGCCGTCTTCCGCGCTCGGGCATATGATATGGCTTGGTAGAAAATGCATGGCGTGGGCGGGAGGACCCGATGGGTCGAAGGCAATCAATCCACCACATTAATCCTAGCCAGGAATAATATACGACATGAAATAAATGCCGGTTGCCACGGTCCTAAGTATGATATTGTGATGATCTCTATTCAGTCTTGCGTTTCAGTACGGGGACTATAGACTACTTCTCTCACCTCGCCCCCAAGGATGATTGGGGTTTTGAAGGGCGAAGCTTATCATAGGCAAGCAGCCCCTGAAACTAACTACATCTAAATATAATATGTAAAGCATCTCTTCGTGAATGTGGGGCCGTTCTGCATTCCTGTTGTGTTTGGTCTTTCCCCAGTTGGCGTCAGGTCAGCTGGTAACCATGTATTTAAGTAATGGAGAGACTGGCAGAAAAGAATAATGCCTTGTCTGAGATTTTTGATGAAGAGCTCGGCGTAGTAATAAATCTTTTGAGTCGCCTATGCGCACACACATCGGTTATTCCAGTATAGCACGAGGCTGCCGGGGACCACATGATAGTTAGGGGGCACGCTACATACTGGTGCCTTTGCCAATGGGGCGGAAGTGTTTATCTCGTACCTATTCGGTGGCGAGTTGGTTATATATAGGAGTCTCTGCACGCCTTCAACTAATCCAATGCAACCCCACCGCCAATCACGACGTCAAGGCCCCAAATTCTGCAAGTACAATCTATTTTACTGGGCGATTCCCCAAAGCTCCACAATGGTGGACCAGACTAGGTGCAGGAACATCTTCGAAGTCGAGTTAGGAAGCCTCAAACGACATGCACAACGAAGGATCACGCTACTGAGAAGGCGTCGAAAGATTCTGGTGAAGCTCTTTTCGTTGCACTGTGCCGAAACGCGTGTTGCCCACATCGAACACCTACCACGAGGAAAAGTCAGCAGCTGCCTGGTCAGCAGATGGAAATGGCCACTTACCGCGTAGATTCCTTTCAAAAAAGTATCGCCCAAGATATCAAAGGTCATGGATCCGCGGCTTTGGATTCCACCATACACATAGCCCGACTTGGCCTGCGCAAAGCCCAGGTCCTCTTTTTGAACAGCGAACTGCTTCCCACCAACCGCGAATGACACAACGGGCAGCTTGTCGGCAGTGGTGTCGGACGGATAAATATAGCCCTGGCTGTCATTATCGTAATAAGCGCCCTCGATCGCATCGTAGATCGCTTGGCAGGTACTATCATCAACGAGCGCCAAAGTCGTGCCGGTATCCGCAATGGCGGTGTTCCCAGAACGGGTGATCGACTTGCCGTTCACCGTCGCTGAGGTAGAGTCAAACATCCAGAAGCCCTGACTGTTATCGACGGGGGTATAGGAGATCTCTTCACCGGCTGCCTTCACGGTGTCCTGGTCAATGAAACCGAAAGTGTAGAACGAAGCACCCTTGTCGGGCTCATTGGCATCACGCCACGAGCCCAGTTTGGCCGTGAACAGCGCCGATGACTTGGGGATGTCGGACTGCGAGATCATATTCTGGACCGGTGTGCTCACTGGCTGCGGCTTGACAGTGTTGATCCTGCTGAAGGCAAGACCAAGCAGTCCATCCCCGGTACCGCTCGCAAACTGGGTTGACATGGTATCGGCCAGTTCGACGGCCTGTCCCTTGACCACGACGCCACCGACGTTGACATCGTCATTGCCGACAGTGCCAGAGGCCGAGGATCCATCGCCGTAAGAGATTTTCCAAGTCGAACCCTCCTTATCCTTGAAGGTGCTCGACTTGCTCGGGTCGAAGACCGTATGATTCTTGTGCTCGGACAACGTTGCCGACGGCAGCTTGGTCGACCAGACCTGCACTCTGCATTAGCGACCAACGCTAGACCTGAACACTAAGCAGGTTAAAGCAGGTCTTGAGGATAAACGAACCCATAGATCCGCCGAGCCCGTATCAAAGTCCAGATTCAGGTTCTGGGCCGGCGTGCCGATCCCCACCTGCGCCAGATACATCGAATCGTTCTGCACGTCCTCGGCCGGCACTTCACCCCCCTGGGCGCTATCGGCGCTCTTCTTCTGCAGCTTCTGGTGTGCATGGACGCGCCCGCCGATCGGCTTATCGGTGTAGGGCCGACCTGTCTGTTGCATGGTCGTGCTGAGGTAGTAAGGACCGCCTTTGGTCGACTCGAAGCCGTACTTGCGCATCAGATGCACGTACGACTTCGTGCCCGACTTTTGGTAGTGCGGGTTGGGGATGATGTTGATTCTCGTGGTGGACATGGTGGGGACTTGGCGGAGGACCTTCGATTTGAGAAAATTCCAAATGGACATCGCAGAGATACGCCGATGTATGTAGATGGAGTTGCGATCGACTCGGATCGGAGGCGGGAAGGCATGGCCTTCTTAAGCAGTCAGGAACGAGTCCGCGGCAACCCTGGAGGTCAGTTGCCCCCCATCCTGACCTGATCGGATGTGGGTTCTTTTTCGTCACTTTCGTCATAACACAGGTGACAGACGGACTAGTGTGAGGTTAGTTGCCCAGTGACGATCGATGTGGTATCGGGATCGGCGCGGTGATTCTATCAGGCGGGGACGGCGCTTCCACGCTGCAGGACACACGATAAGCCTTGAATTACTCTCTATCTTATTGGACATCACACAGGGAAATCATCTGCCAACGCCGAACCCAGACCAGTACCCTCCCAGAGCAACAGACACCTATTCATCCAGATCATTTCTTCCGGCCCCTCTTGGGGGCGTTGACGCTGGCCGCTCGCGATGTCGCCGTCGACGTCGCCTTGCTGCCGCCCTTGGTGGCTTTGGTTCCCTTGGCCTGAAACAATAGATTAGTACCGGTCGCGAATGATCGCCCAAAGATGCATCTGAAACTCACGGTGGCGCCATTCTTAGCCTTCTTCTTTGCAGGTGCCGCGTCGTCGATCTCTTCATCTTCGTCACGGTCTCGACCGCGGCCTTTGCCTTCTCCATTGGCCTTGCCGTCGGTCTCGAACTCCTTGGCCACAGTGTTCAGCAGGGTAGTGCAACGACGGCCGATCTCCACAGGAGTCCGACTGAGGAAGAACCAATCGAATCGGAAAAGAGGCGAGTCTCGGACCTCGTCGCGAATCTTCTCATACAGCCCATCCCCCTCGACGCCGTACTTGTCCAGCATCACCAGCAGGAAGCGGTCCTCCTCTTCCGTATAGACTTTCTTGTTCGTGGTAGACACGGTGTAGTTGATCTTGAGCTGCTGCAGGGGAACCCGGTACATCTCCATCTTTTTGCGTAGCATCTTGCGCTGGTGATCCATCTTCCGCACCTTCTCCTCGCCCTGGTCGATCACCCGTAAATACTTGGGGTAGTCCTGGATCTCACTGTACCGGCGCCAGAAGACCTCGGCGTACTCCTCGATCTCATCCGGTTCCTTGCTGTCCACTTCGGTAGCAATTCCCACGAAGTCAGTGCGTCCAAATTTGGCTGATCCATTCACAAATTGCTGGAAATCACGACGATTCCAATGCGAGAAGCCTTCCTCCGACATGCGAGCCTTCTCGGCTTGCTCCTCCTCGGTCAGCGGCTGAGCATTGTCAATCTCCTGTTGTTCAAGATCCCGCTCCGCCTCCCGTTCGCTGAGCTCTTCCTCCGGGCCCTCTGGAAGCGGGGCTTTGTAGCCAATCTCCTTGTGAAAGTAAGCAGTCTCCTTCTCCTGGAGCTCCTGTAGTCCAGGCGGGAAGAACTGCCAGTCGTGAACGGTGATCTGCTTCGGCGCCCGAGGCACTTTGGGCTTCGTATCGGCAGTACGGCCACCAGTGGCCAGAGCCTGGCGGTAGTACTTGTCGATCGAGTAGAACTGTTCCTTACGTTCACGCTTTGCCGGGTTGATCCAAGTCATGCCGATATCCTTCTTGCGCTCGGCGAAATCCTGACCATTCCACTCATAGGCGCTTTCAGAGCTGAATTTCTGCAGGTCATCGATGCCGAGTTTTTCGTACTTTTTGTTCAGCTCGGCTGTACGTTCTTCACCTTTTCGCAGGATGGAATCGAAATCATCTTCAGTGATATCATTGGCATTGGCCCGGGACCCATCGTTGCCCTTGGTATTGAAGACATTGGCGGCACCATGCTGAATCATACCAAGAAGGTCATCCTTAGAAGCTGCCTTGTTCGACTGTTGTTGGGCACGACCTTGCTGAATGACAAGTTGATCCAGGCGTAGCTTTTGAGCGGCACGCTCGAGGACTTTCTCTTCAATAGCATTTTCGGTGACGAAGCGGAAAACCTTGACCTGTTTAGTCTGGCCAATACGATGCGCACGGTCCATAGCTTGCAGATCAGCCTGGGGGTTCCAGTCGCTGTCAAAGAGCACAACAATATCAGCAGTGGTCAAGTTGATACCCAGACCACCAGCTCGGGTTGTGAGGAGGAAAATGAACTTGTCGGATCCTGGTTTGTTGTAGTCATCAATGGCAGCAATGCGATCCTCATGAGCAGTCGTGCCGTCGATACGGCAGTAGTTGTACTCGCGGAACACGCAGTAATCTTCCAGGATATCTAGGACACGGCTCATCTGCGAGAAAATGAGCACTCGGCTACCATCTGCTTGCATGCGCTTCAATAGCTTGTCCAAAATAGACATCTTTCCAGAATTGAACACAAGATGTTCGTCAGTAGTGTACGGAGGACCAGGCTCGGCTCCTTCAAAAAGATAGGGATGGTTGCAACATTTTCGGAGTTGCATAACAATGTTCAACAGACGAGTCTTGGATTCACGCTTCCCAGCTGCGCCATTGACAGCATCGATGTCTTTCTCCAGAATCTTCTGATACCACTTGACCTGCATGTCGGACATGGGAACGTACAGATTCATTTCCTGCTTTGGCAACAGACTTTTCTCGACGTCACTCTTCACACGACGAAGCAGGAAAGGACGAAGGACACGGTGGAGCTGCTGGACAACGGTGTCTTGATCAGAATCCTGGCTAGAGAACCATTGATCAAAAGCTTCCGAGTCACCAAAAACATCTGGAAGCAAGAAATTGAGCAGAGCCCACAGCTCGTGCAAGTTGTTCTGCAAAGGGGTACCGGTGATCAGCAACCGATTGCGGGAGTTAAAAAGACGAATGATCTGCGACAACGAGGATTCTTCGTTTTTGATCCGGTGGGCCTCATCGATAATGATGTACTCCCAGGCAAACTTTTTGAAATGGGATTTTTCGCGGAGGATCATCTCGTAACTGGTAATGCAGACATCGAAGTTCTCGTCGACTAGACGCTCGCTAATCAGGCGTTGGCGTTCTTCCTTGTCACCCTGGAGGACGACAACATCGATATCAGGCGTCCACTTGGCGAACTCTCGCTTCCAGTTGTCAAGGGTTGACTTGGGCACGGCAACCAGATGAGGGCCAGTGATGTCGCAAACGTAACGCAGGTAGCCCAAGAACGAGATTGTCTGCAGAGTCTTGCCAAGACCCATCTCATCGGCCAAGATACCAGAGATACCATTCTCGTGCAGCGAAACAAGCCAGTTCAAACCTGCAATCTGGTAATCACGCAGTTCTCCATGGATGAATGCCGGCGACTCGCGGAAGACAGTAGTGGTCTCACCGCCACGCCGCTCATCTCTCAGGAGTTCGGCATCCTCCTCCTGTTCGGTTCGGCGGCGGCGATCGCCACCAGCACCACCGGATCGTGAAGATCCCTTACGGGCCCTCGCCTCGCTCTCTGCGTTCTGCCGGTCTATCTCCGCCATTATCTCCTTGATTCGAGGGTTGGGGTTGGTTTCGATGAAGTGGCGGAACAGATCAGTGAGGCCCAGAAGATAACGGAATCGGCGAATCGAATCATCTTCCTATTTTAAAAAAAAGAAATCAGTAATTAGTAGGGTGACATGGAGGACGCTGAGCATAACTACTCGGCGTACCTTTGATTCGTCCAGGCGGGTTTGCTTCTTGCCCAGAATGCTTTTCCTCAACTGCGTAGCTTCCGATCTGCGCCTGCGACCATCCCCTTGAGCGGCGTCGCCTGCAACGCTGCTCGCCGTAGTATCAAGGTTTGTATCAGAATCCTGTGTAGAAAGAAGATGTCAGTCACCCATTCAAGTTTTTGGTCAACTTGTCACCAGAAGCCTTTACCGTGTATTCGGGAGTGTCATGGTAGCTCTGGTGGAGAAAGAAGGTTAGCATCGAATTGGTATGGTTGATATGTGTGTTAATTGAGGGAAGAGCGTTGCGACAACGATAGCACGACGCGGGAACTAAGTTTAGATTGACTTACTGTCGGCGTGTCAACAGGAACCGATGGAACAGTATCATCATTTGCATCAGTCATAGGCGTATCTGCCTGGGATGGCGAAACGGTCGGTGCTGGTGCCATCTTGCGTCTTCGGCGCGCAGAGCGCAAGCGTCCAATATAGGTAGAAGCACGTCTTCCAGTGAGTTTGAGATTGAAGCTTCAAACCAACAGAGAAAGAGTTCTAAGGAAAGATCCAACAATGAAAAATTGGGTTTGAACAAGTTGTGGTGAAGAGTGTGAGATGGGAGAAGGCGGCAAAGGTCGAATTGTGAGGGACTTCCGACACAATAATGGGCGCAACTTGGAGAGAAACGCCTCCCGTCGCGCCGGAGAAGAATGGCAAATGGGAGGGCGCAGAGCACTGCACGCGCTGATTGGCTGTTGTCTTACATCAGCAGTCTGTGTCAGCAGGTTCCGGAGCTTCGGAGAATGAGTTTCCCCGCAGTGGGGTCACGTTACCCGGTCAGTGCAAAAAGCGCAGCCGATCACCTGCAGCCGACGGTGACTCGCCTCCAGATCCCCTCAGGCTCGCTGACTGCCGTCTATAGATTATAGGCACCGGAACGATTGTTGCTGTTCCCAGGCTTCTCTTGCTTTTGTTCTAGGCCTGGGTCGACATATACTTATTTCTTCGCTTTCCCCTCCTTTTATCACGTCTGTCACGGTCTGGCTTTGAACCCTGCGTCAGGCTCGTCTTACTGCGCCGTGACTACAGAAGCTCGCCTCCTCTACCTACCATCATTCTGGACCCCCTTCGACTGAATCCTTCACTATGGACTCGATGAGATCATTGAACACTTCCTTGCCGAGCTCAACGCCACGCCCGCAACCGCCTGAACAGCTGCTACAATCATTCAAAGCGGCTGCTTTGTCTGTCACCAACCTCTACAAGAATGCAGTCTGTGAGCAAGCTCAAGCTAGACAAGCTGGTTACCAAGAAGCGGTAGAGGATCTGCTTCATTTCCTCGATCGTGAGAACCTAGGCCTTGGGGATGGGGAGGGATGGAAGGTCCGGCAGTGGGCCACCGAGAAATGTGATGGAACTGCGTCTCAGACCAGCGACGATGATGAACGGGCCGACTTGGATAAGCGTGACCGAAGTGCTACACCAGCAACTGCTCGCAAAGAACCACCACCCTCAGAGCCGAGCTCCCGCCAGCCACCTACCTCGGCACCCGCCACCTCAACAACATCCCGGTCAGAGACAGCAACAGCCACGCCGTCTCAAGAAAGCCCCATGGGCACCCCGACTCTCTTCACCTTCACTGCCGGCCCGACCTTCCCTCAATACCAGGAACTTGATACGGATATGCAGTCTCCAGACAGCTCTGCCCCACCTTCGCAGGACGGTGCACCGGTCAGCGTCTCTGTGATGCCTCGAAACTCCCGACCCCCCCACCGTCACAACAACCTGACCCGATCAAACGCCCGCTCTTCCACGCGAGAGTCGCCAGCGGCCATCGGGTCCAAAAGGAAACACACTTTTCCGGACTTCTTTGATTTGTCTGGACTAGCCAATGGGCGGGACATGTTTGGGGGAGGCAAACGTGGCCGGTTCAACTAGGCACAGTGCCTAAGATATATGATGTTGATGAGATGACGAATGCTCTATTCTGATCACGCAGCTGGGTGGAAATCGGGGTGCCTTTGATTTCGGGTGCATGCGGGGGGAAGAATTTTTGCATATGTTTTTGCTGCATGATCTGATCTCTCTACACTTCTTTTCGTCTTGTCTTCCCCCCAGCTTGTTTTCTATACCTTCTCATACAGCATATAGAGGATTTGTGTGGTGATACCCGGTGTGGCAGCTATCATTAGCTCATGATAGTATAACAGATCAATATGATACAAATATCCCAATCGCGCCTGGTGGACAATAATGCACTAGCGCCTCTTATCATACAAATCCCATCCCCGCCTGCATGTCCTCCATGAAATGTATAACATCCAACAGGCCATGAAGTGGTCAGTTGAATGCGCGCCAAAGACCCGCACCAATCAAACTGGCAGAAATAGCAGCAATCCCCAACTGCCTTGAGCCCATTTTGTATTTGGTCGGGCTTGACATAATCAGATTCTCTTGTTTGCGGAGGTTATTCATGCCGGTGTAGTAGCTGTAGACGCCGAGACCAATAAACGCAGCAGAACCTGTTCATAAGAGTCAGCAAGCTAGACTCAAAGCCCAACACAATCTCCAGGGATGACAGCCGCCATACCGGTCACTCTGCAGGAGGTGCAGTCATCCCACTTGTCATCTGCCAATGCTTGTTTGGCATCCTTTTGCGGGATATCGAGTGCGCGGTTACCCGATGACGAGGACATGGCAGATACGAAGGTGGATCTCAGGTAGTCTGAATGCAAAGGAAGGACAATACTACCCCAATGACTGGTTTGATTGTGGAAACTGCATCTCCGTCGTCGGGGATCTCTCGCGCCGCCCGAAAGTAATCAAGGCGGGAGTCGACGGCAGAACGTGCAGCTACACATTGAGCTATACAACTCCGGTGGTCAGTGCCTCACACAACTGCCACCATGAGCGGTGAGATTGATGCCGTCTACATATATGACGAGCACAAGTATGGGACCTGAGATTCATTATTTGCACACACAGCTGACTTCTCTCTCCAGCGCCCCTCTCATCGAACATGTATATCGCGCCCGCCCGCCCTCGGCCGCCGCCATCCTGCCCCTCTATCTCGCGCATGCCGCTCCGCGCCCTTCTCTGCTGTACTTCCCAGGGACCAATCCCCCGGTGACAGTTTTCTCTATCATCCAGTCGAATTTGCTTTTCCTTGCCGTAAGTGAGGTGGATACGGAGCCGCTCTTGGCGCTAGAATTCCTGCATCGTGTGGTCGATGTTCTCGAGGACTTTGTTGGCGCTCCGTTGCTGTCAACTAGAATCCAAGCCAATTATGAAGTGGCTGCGCAGCTGCTGCATGAAATATGCGACGCAGGAATTGTGTGCAACACCGAACCCAATGCTTTGCAAGAGACCATCGAGGTACCTGGATGGATGGGGAAGCTGCTGGGAGGAATTAGTGTGCCTGGGTATGGCCCAGCTCTTGGTGACATTGTTCTATACTGACAAAATCCTCATATTTCCAGCACATCGACTCCGACATCTGGATCAAGCAATCCTCTGAAACAATCACTTTCCGCAGCGAGCGCGTCGCAAGGCCCCGCAATTCCCTGGCGACGACCGGGGGTACGACACACATCGAACGAGCTTTACGTTGATATCGTTGAGTCACTATCTGTGACTATGGCACCTTCAGGGCGATTGCTCTCTGCATTGGTTTCCGGGACAATCGCATTTACTGCGAAGATATCAGGAGTGCCAGATTTGCTCCTATCGCTATCAGCGCCTGGGGGCCAACAGGCTCTCGCCAGCAAAATCGACCTGCCCGTTTTTCACCCCTGTGTGCGGTTAGCTCGCTGGCGGGAACGCCCCGGCGATCTTAGCTTTGTGCCTCCAGATGGAAGATTCATTTTGGCTGGGTATGAAGTTGACCTTCTCCCAATAGACCCGGACCTTGACGAAGCACCAAGCCACATGGAGAAGCTGTTTCTCCCCGCTATTGTGGATATTCGAAAATCGCTAGGAGCTTCAGGGGCGGATTTTGAAGTCCGACTGACTCTCAATACAAACTTTCCCGGTCACAACTCATCCTCTCGGCCAGCCGCCTCACGGGGCGGGTCAGGAACATCGACCCCTTCTTTCCTTGGAGGTAGCAACAACTCTAGTGGGCCGGTGCTTGAAGAAGTGGTTGTGAGTGTTCCGATCTCGAAGTCTGTGCGCCACATCACAGATATGCAGGCCAGTCGTGGCGACGCGCAGTATTCGCCTGGATCTGGCCTACTTGAGTGGCGGATCCCCACCAAAGACGCCGGGACCATCTCAGGCACCGCAACATTACGCTGTACGGTTACAGGCTACCCATCAGCCGATGATGATTTTGATAGTCTCGAAGATGCCGAGGAGGATGCCAACGCGAACCTTTTACAAGGCTACTACGAAGCCCCTACGTCTTACAATGACCCATCCGCAAGTACCACCCGGAAGACCCGCTCATCAGACCCTTCCAAGAAAAAGAAGAAGAAGAAGAAGTCGACCAAAAAGTCATCTCGCTCTGCCGCACTGGCCGAAGAAACTGGCGACGGCCCTGTGGAGGGTTCATCAGAAGAACCCGTCAAAGCCGCCACACCTTCCCCCAGTCATTCCAAGCCTCACACCCCAACACCTCCTCCACAATCTCAACCTCAAATTAAATCTTCCTCTCGACTCCCCGCGTTTTTCGACACTTCATCTACGCCCCGGCCCACGCCTCGCAGGACCAAAGCTCAGCTCAACGCTAGCCTCATGCCAAACTCCGCTTCTGTCTCTTTCTCAGTTCAGGGCTGGCTTCCCTCCGGTATCAAGGTTGACAGTCTGAACATTGATCAGCGCCGAAGCCGCGGTCTCGGTGAGAGTGTCAAGCCGTACAAGGGAGTGAAATACCTATGTGTGAGTAGGCGCGGTGTAGAGCGGCGTTGTTGAGAGGACATTGCATGTTTCTCAGAAGCTCAAATGTGAGCCGCTATTACACCAGGAATGGTAGTGTAATCCAGCTACTTGACAACTGCAGCGTGAAAGTATGAATGACGACATGAATTTCTCAATCTAACTTATCTTCACGACCATTGACACTCCAATACGAATAACCCGGGAAAGGAAAGCCCGAAACTCAATTCGCATAGATCAATGAACGTGGTAAACATGTTTCAACCACCGTACTGTACTTTCACAAACGCGCTTTTAGATAACCGTGAGTAGCATAGTCCGAAGGAGTCTTAAGCCTATTAACCATCAATCTGGAGTGCCTCCACGGACTCCGCAAAGCCACTCCAGTAATGTGCGCTCCAGGACTGTACGAGAGCTTTAGATGGCTCCTAGCTTATCCCGACGTTTGATTCCCCTTCAAGTCTCTAAAGCTCTTTCGCAATGCATCAGTGGTCCTTCTGTCACATAAACTGTCTTCCCCACTCTGTCTAAGGTCGGTGGGCATTAAACGCATCGTTGGCCACAAGAGTATTAAACAAGCTTCCAATACATCGTTCAGGCCACCAATTTCCATTTCAAAATGTCCGGTATCACGCTAGAATGATTCGAAGTGCGGATTAAAAAGCGGGCAGTCCGCGGTGCCTGGCAGCTTGGCGCCGGGCTCCCCTGGTCAGTTTAAGGATGCATTAGGGCTGAGCGGCTTGTAGGCGCGTCGATGAGTTGGCATGGCGGCGTGGTATGCGATTGGCCTAGAATCTCACAGCCACATCTGCATTACTGCAGAATCTGACCGATCCCTGCAGTGGCGTTAAAAGGAGAAAATACATAGATCCGATAGATTGAGAGGCATGCAGACTCGATCCATGTCCAATTGCACCGAGGGAAGAAGACTTGCTGCTGGGGTGGATGGAACTAACCTACTTGGGTGCCAGGTATTATATACACCCTATCCATCCAATTGCCTTTGGTGACTTGAGCTATCCAGGTATAGTTTTGCTAACGTGTATTCATTCAGCATGGAATCGTTATGTACATTCGGAGGAAGCAAGTGTCACGACTCAAAATGAAACTTTTGGCCTGAGCGATTTTCCTTATCACGAACCCGAGAAACAAATCACAGCTTCGAGGCGCGGCGTTCAAGCACTTGCAGGACGAAGTAGGCAACTACACAGCGAGTTAGCAGTGTTCAGAGCCAGGTGGATGTAGATATGATATAGGATGCAAGATGGGAGAGGTTAATTCATTTAAGATTAAGCACTTTTTGCGTACGTGGCGTTCCTCCTGGGTATTCAGTTGAGGCGAGAGCGGAACACGTACAGAGAAAGTGACAGGGAAGGCAAGGCAAGTATCAAATTCCAGGCATGAATGACCAAGCAAATATCAATCAAAATGGGGTATAAAAGGTGTATCAGGGCATTCGTCAATGTCATGGCTTCCTCGGAACGTGCTGATCGAGGATATGCTGAACAGTTGGGTTTCCGTATTTATTTGCCGTCTCCTCCATCTGGTGGAGATTACCAATAGTGAGAGGATGCGGCGTAGGCGAAAACAAATATCAAGGAGTGTATAGTGCAAACCAAAACCAGGAGCAGATAGTAGATGGAGCAAATTTAGGAAGAAAAATGATTTTACTCACCGGCAGCAACAACCGCGGCACGTCCAGCTCCAGCCTTAGCACTGCCTCCACCCAGAGTCAGGATGTAGCGTAGCCAGCCGAGAGTCAGCTTCTGACCGTTACGGTCGAAGTCCGGAGCAAGGGCAGTGGCAACACGGAACTTGGCCTGTTTGCCGGCATAGGGCGGATAACGAATGGCAAGGATGGACTCGAGCCAGCTAGGGGTGGATGTGATGGGACGACGGTGCACCCACACATCGAAACTGGCACGGCCACGGTATGCACCATGACCACTCTCGCCAACACCGCCGAAAGGCAGGGTCGGAATGTGCAGATAGGCGTCGTTGCAGGACGCACAACCAGAGCGAGTGGCATTCAGGACTAAGAAAAAAAAATTAGTTCAATATCGGCAAATCAAGATGAAAGGAGAATGCCCACTCTTGGCTACTTCGGCCTTGTTGCCGAACGGGTAAAGAGTCAGCGGTGTGCTTTGCACATCGTTGGCGACGTTGATGGCCTCGTCTAAATTCTCAACTGGCAAAATAGGAATTAAAGGTCCGAAGCTTTCCTGGTTGCACAGCGAGTCGTCGACGGAGTCGACCTGGACGACCGTCAGGTCAATGAAGCGATCCTTCTCATCCATTGTTCCACCCATGAGGATCTTGCCCTTGGTGTTGTCGAGCATCGACTTGAGACGCTGGAAGTGAGCATCGCTGATGATACGTGCGAAGTCGGTTGAGTCCTTCGCGCCTTTGGGGTAGAACTCCTTGTATGCTTTCTTGAACTCCTCCACGACCTGGGACACAAGCGACTTGTCAACCAGCAGGTAGTTCTGGCCAGTGCAGATCTGGCCAGCGTTGAGGAGTTTGCCCCAAAGAATTCGGCGGGCCACCAGTCTCGGGTCGGCATTCTTCGTGATGATGGCTGGGTTGATACCGCCCAGCTCGAGCACCACGGGGGTCATATGGACCGCGGCCGCCTTTGCAACGATGCGGCCCACATTGGCGCTACCGGTGAAGCAGATCTTATCCCATCGTTCTGCCAGCAGTGCCTGAGTCTCGGGGATGCCCCCCTGAATGACCGTATAGCATGAGGGGTCGAGAGCGGCCTCCACAATCTTCTGCATGACAGCGGCGCTGTGGGAAGCGGTCTCGCTGGGCTTTACAACGACTGTGTTGCCGGCGGCGATCGCACCAATGACGGGACCGAGGGTCAATGAGAAGGGGAAATTGAAGGCTCTGCAAAAGAAAAGCCAGCTATTAGCTTCGATATGATCGCCCCTGGATGACAGACCACGCACCCAATTACCAATACACAACCCAGCGGGTCCTTCCGAATCTTGGGGTTCATAAACTTGAAGGCGACGTCGATGTCCGGGGCCTTCTCATCCTTGACCCATTTGTGCAGGTTGCGCGTGACGAAGACAATGTCGTTCAGCAACCACCCGTACTCGCTAATCTCGGTCTCGAAGTACGGCTTGTTGAAGTCGAGCTCCAACGCTTGGAAAACCTCCGCCTCATGATCCTTGATACTATTGTCGGCGTCAATCAATCGATCCACAACGGGCTGAGAGGCATAGGCACGATCACTCACGCCCAGTAGAGCTTGCGGAGCTGCACGAGACGGAACTCGACATCGCGGGTCTTGTGTTCCAGGAACGACTTGCGGGCGGTGGAGACCCGCTCGGGTATGGCATCGAGCGAGGTGAATTGAAGGTCGGGGATTTGGACGCCCATGGTGGTGTGGTGGACGGTGGACGATAGATGGTGCAAGGGAGAAGCGAAGTTCTTCACGTCGGACAATCTTGGAAGCTCGCGGGTCCGCGGGCGCTATTTAACCTTCCCAGGCTTGGAACTCTTCATCCTTATTAATGCAAGGGCGGGCTTCTCCGCACCCACATGCGGCCTGCTCGGCTCATTTACTCGTCGATCTCCGATCTCTCCTACTCACCTTTTTTTTTTTACCTTTGGAGCCCTCTGCTCGGTTATCGCCATCTGGGATTGGGTTCCTCGAACAGCCTCGGCCAGATCAGGTTCCCCGACATGCCATTCGCGCGTCCCGATTCTCGCTTGTTCGAGCCGTCTGACTCGCTGTCAGCACGGCGAGCGCTCGAGATAAATCGCCCCGTCGCGATCGCTCCACTTCACTGCAGCCGCGGCTTCACACGAAGCCCCTCCGGTTGTGATTGGCGCATTGGCCCGTGCGTAGATAAAAGGGATTCTACACCGCGTTCAGGGGTTCGTTGAAGGATGAAATGGTTCATCAGGCATCGACATTACTCATGCGCTAGTTTTCAACCTATGCGAGGACACTCGGCAGCCCGTGGGGCGCTATACCGACTGGGATACCAAGTCAAAAAATATACACAAAAGGGGGCAAAGAGAAAACGCCACAATGATCGCACAATCCAACAGATAGACAAGTTCGGCCCGCGTCAGCTCGGCCTCGCTTATTTGAACTGGTCCTCGGTCACACCCTTGCCCATGGCGGCGGTGCTACTCACACCGCCCGAGACCATCTTGAGCAGGTTGTCCACGTAGTTCGCACCACTCCATTTCTGGTGGGTGACCACGTCGACGCCTTGCGCCATCTCGGGCTCTTGGACAAGCTCGCCGTACGCGCGCATGCCGTTCTGTGAGAATGCCTGGGAGAACTGGTGCGAGATGAGCGCGGTCGTGTGCAGACCGGCCAGCGTGATGAACTGCCACGAGTAGCCCAGCTCGCCGAGGCGCTTGATGTAGGTCTCCTGCTCGTCACGGGGCATGGCCTTCTTCCAGTTGAACGAGGGGGAGAGGTTGTACGCGAGTCTTATCGAGTTCAGTTAGTAAAGGAGAACAAGGCTGATGGCCATGGCCAGTGTTTGGGGGGGGGACATACTTCTGCTCGGGCCACACGGCGTGTACGCCGTCGGCAAACTCCTTTGCCTGCTTGTAGTCGGGAAGCTTGCTCTCCATCCAGATGAGATCGGCAAATGGTGCGTAGGCCACGGCGCGGTTAACGGCACACTGGGTGCCGCCCTTGTAGCGGTAGTAGCCTTCGCGGGTGCGTGGAGAGTCCCAATTCCAGTAGATGTCGACACCCGTGAGGCCCTTAGCGATCGCGCGGGCCTCGCTGTTGCTCTTGCCCTTGGTGGCCTCGAGGTACTGCTCCACGAGGCCTTTCTTGTTGCCACTGACACCGGTGTTGATGGTATCGATGACAGCCTCATCGAAGAGCTTCAGACCGGCCTGCGCACTCCACTGGTCCTCAATGGCCTGCAGCTCGGAACCATTCTTGCCGGATTGCTCGGCAGCGACCATCAGGTCATTGAGAGGCTGGAGGTTCGGGTTGGTCGAGCCGATAATGAAGGAGTGGTCACGGTAGTCGATAGTCGAGGTAATGAGGGTGGCCGCCTCGGAGTCAGTACGGGCAATGGCCAGGAGATCAGTGCCTGTGCTTGTTAGACCCTAAGATCATCTATTACAGGAGCGATCTAACTCACCCATGATATCGGCCTGGGCACGAATGGCCACCAGGCGGTTGATGTGCTCGCTGATCGGGACGAGCACCTTGCCGGCCATATGGCCACACTTCTTGGTGCCGGGAGCCTGGTCCTCGATGTGGATACCAGCAGCACCACGCTCAACAAACAGCTTAGTGAGCTTCATGATAGCGGTCAAACCGCCGTGGCCGGTGTCGGCATCGGCAATGATGGGACGCAGATAGTCGACGTTGGCGACCTTGCTGCGCTGGTCTTTGGGGGTAGTGACACGCTCCTCACGCTGTTTCCGGTCGTGGAACAGCTGTGCCATGAACAGCTGGTTGACTTTACGGGGAACAGTGTCCTGTGGCACATGTCAGTACTCTTACGCCGACCCTGCATTTCACATGTGAACGTACCATCGGGTAGTCCGCCAGATCGGGCGAAGGCTCGTCAGTCGACGAGGCGGTCGACGAGCTCTGCCAGCCGGAGACATAGATGGTGTCAAGGAATTTGCACATCTGGGTGATCATCGTTGGCTCGAGGCAGCCGTAGGTGAAGCTGGCCTGCTTGGTCTATTTCGAACAGGATGCTTATTAGCACATATGTACAACCACCGCCGACAGCGCCCACATACCTGCCAATTGTGCTCCAGAGTGCGCCATAACTTCTTCGCTTGCACGTTGGAGGGGTAATCGATCTTCAGGTTCCCTCGCTTGGCCACGATCTGCTCCGCCGTGAACGGCCGCTTGGTGAAGCGCCACCGCGAGTCCTTCCACCAGTTGTTGACAGCCTGAACCTCCGCCACGAACTGACGATCTTCGTCCTCGTGCAGACCCATGGTGACTTTTTAGGGGGTAGTGGAGATATACAGCAAGAAGTAGGTAGTGGAAAGTATTCAAGGTATATATTCAATCGAGCACAATGCGAGTCGGTGCAGCCCAGAGCTAGCTCTTGGGGAAGCAGGACGAGAGTATAGACAATGCAAGCAGCAAGACCAGTAGACTCGAAGTCGAGGAGGCAAGATTGGATGGAACGAAGAAAGTTCAAACGAAACCAAGCCAAACGATGACAAGCCAGGAAAGCCCGGGGTACTTATTCACCTTTGAGAATGCGTCACAGCACGACCAGCCTTCGGTAAACGCTCGGCTGACCGGGAGCAGCCCAACCTTGGAAGAATGCCTGTGCAGGTGCGGCATCCAGCGCTGGAAGAGTGTTCACGAGCGGAGCTCCGAACGGCAGAGGGCGGGTGCCCGGAAGAGAGGATCCAGACTCTGGAGATCCTCGGTCTAATGGACGACTGGGCTCGGCGCTCTGGGCGCTTGCCACTGCGACGCATTGCAGGCTCACCACGCATCCTGAATAGTCACAGCCCATCGGCATCTCTTTCACATTGGCTGTCGACGCTGCCTGTGGTCTTTCGGACCTCCGAATCCCTCATCCGTGGCTGCACCGGAGGGCGCAAGTGGATCGGGACGAAGTTGGAAGAAATGACGTTGTGAAACATGTGCGTCGGATACATGACAGTACGCCAACTTTCACGTGCGTTGAATCGACACCATCAATATCTATTCGGCTGGAGATAACCATTCATTACTTAGGTATCAGAAAATATCCATCCCAGCAGTATATTCTAGCTGATAACAGTCTCTAGAATTGACTTTCTCACGATTTCTAGTTACAATTCTAGCAGATATGGGCACTGAAATTTAAAGTATAAGCCTAAGTCATCAATACGACCCTGTCATGCCCCGGTATTCCGTGCATCTCCACGCTGGGTCTGCACTCGATCCTTGGTCAAGTAGACATTTGCGGAACCGAGAATTTAGAGAGCCATGATGGTAGACAAGCCTGTCTAATCTCCTTGTAGCTTCCTGAGAATAGAGTCAGAAGTGCCAACGCAAGTACCAAGATTTGTAGATCTTCTTTCCTAGAACATCACCGTCTATGTACTTACCCCGTTCTATACCTCTACAGAGCAAATTCGTTTGGCACCACAGCGCGTCATAAACCAACCCCCAATGACCCTGGACTCGTACGAATTCATCCCGGAGCAAATAACGCCTTGCAGAAACCCCCAACACGCGTCTCATCACAGGCGATCCACCCGGTGATCGCTGAAATGAGTCAAATTATCCGTCTTCGTTGGACCTCGGCTCAACGATGCGGACTGTACCCCCCGACCCCTGTTCTTGCCCTTGAACTCGAACAGCCTTGGATCCACAAAGGGACCTGTCTAAGTTAGACAGCTAGAGAGCTATATGATGGTTGCTTCGTTGATCCGAGGAAACCAGCCCATCGTCAGCGCTTCGCGTTCTGCAAATGAGACACGATCATAACGGAACGAGATTAGAAGCCTAAATACCCTCTCATCCTAACAATCCAGAATCAACAACCCGGGGAAATGCATCGCATTGCCTGTCCACCAGGTACGATTCATCTCATCGAGCCACACTCCCAAGCATAGAACCCGTCGGCCACGAGAATAAGCTCGGGTAATCCAGGGAGCACGTCGACTCCACCCGCCGCCTAGTCGAGGATCAGGGAGGAGTCCGATGGAAGAACGATGGCGTGCGCTGCCTTTCGGGATCGCCGTGGCTTGTCGGACGTTGGCCGGGATATTTTCGCTGGTGCCGGATGAGGGAAGGCATTTATGACTATGTCTGAGGAATACCTGGGAGCTGATATGTCCACCGACAGGATGAGTTTACAGTGACTCGTTCCAATTCGTCGACTACATCACAACGTAACGAAAAACCAATCAAGCAAAACGCAGAATATACCTGATGCCTATACACACCGTGTCCGTCTGTTGAAAGGTGCCAATTTGAGACCACGAATTTTTCTTCGATCCAAGACTGTTGCCAATTCGCAAAGCCAACTCTCCGGAAATCCTCCAAGCCCATCTCTAGATGTGTACCTCTTTAATTCTCGAATTTTCTTTCTTCTAGGGTAACCAAAGGCGCCAAGCATAATCCAATCAGTATGCGTCCTGGGCGGAAACCGCCTTCTTGTAAGTATCCCACGGCGTGAGAGGTCCCAATGAGCGGCGCTGGTGCGCGTTGAGAATCTCCAGACCGTAGACATAGCTAGCGTTGACCCAGCCGAATCTGTGGGAGGAACAGTTAGCATTTTCGATATGACAAGTAATCCGGCGATCAGCCAAACTCACCCTTCTCGGGGGGCGCCCTTGAAATCTGTGCCCTGGTTCCCGTATTCGGCATCGACTCGGTGCGGATCAATCGGCCGAGTCACATCATATTTCTCTACGACCACGCCGTTGAAGTCGACGAACGCCTTTGTGATCATGTACAGCCATTTGTATGCCAGTCGCTCGGCTTCTTCCTGGTACCCGTAGCGCAGGAAGGCCGTCCATGCGAGCATCTGCTGCGGCGCCCAGCCGTACGGGTAATCCCACTGTCGATTCGGCCGCTCCAAGCTCACTGCGCCTCGGGACTCCTCCGTTCCTGAGACCAGGCCACCGAATGCCTCCAGCCGAGGCAATGCTTTCGAAACCATGACGGCTGCCTGTTGCGGCGTCGCGAGCCCAGCCCACATGGCCCAGAACGTGGTCGCGGTCTCATATCCTGTGCGCTCCTTCTTGACTGTGTCGTAGTCGAAGAACATGCCCTTCTCCGGGTCCCAGAGGAGCTGGTCCATGTGTAGCTTGCGCTTGCGGGCACGGCGGTCCCAAGCCGCGGACGATTCAAACTGCACATTTTGCGTCTGGGCGGTACGGAACTCGACCGGAATTTCCAGCTTGTCCTTGAACTGGGTGCGGATGATCCAGGCGATGTCAACCTCGTATTTGTACAGCAATGAATTGAGGTCCACCGTCGCCAAGTTCGCGCAGACTCGCTCCAGGCGGTAGCTGGTATCGTGTCCGGACTCGCGCACAGCACGGTCGTGAAGGAAGTACTCGTCCAATTCGGGCTCGACAATGGCGCGAGAGTTGTATGCCTTGACGAACTCCTCAAAGGTCATGCCGTGCCTCTCGGCATACGGCATCAGAATATGGATGAAGTGACTCGGCTCGGTCTCGGGCGGCACACCCCAGCCCTCGGGGCGATATCGCGAGAGACCAGTGACTGGATCACGACGTGGCTCCGTGGCCCAGACGCTGTGGTACTCTTTGATGGCGGCAAGGACGGCGTTGCGCAGAAACTCTTTCGCATTGGGTTCGTTCTTGATCCTCTCGTACACCCGTAGTGCCATGTCAGTCAAGAACGGAGGCTGGGAGCGGGTGAGATAATAAGTCCGGTTGGCGTTGAGGATCTTGCCGTAGTGCTTGATGCAGAAACAGAAGTTGACCACCATGCCCTTGGCCAGGTCCACACGGTCACTGACAAGCAGCCCCAAAGACTCCATGTAGCTATCCCAGCCGTACAGTTCGTTGAATCGGCCTCCTGGCACCACAAAGGGAACACCAAAGAATTCATCCTTTTGGGTCATCTCATTATACTTGGTCTCCATGGCCAGCGCCAAGAGGCCTGGCTTCTCGCTCAGCTTCATGACATAATCGGGGGTGATGTTGGCTTCGAGCATTTGCACATCCAGTCGCAGCTCCGGGTGCTCCTGCGCGATCCTCGTATAGTATTCAAACTGCTCTGGAGCCCCAGGCGGGATATAGATTCGAGGTCGGGGATCGGCAGTCCAGTCCTTTGGGTCTCGGCCTGCCACCTCAATATTCGAGCCGTCGATGCGCCGTGTGAGCGCCTTCCAGAAGGAGTTTTTGATCAAACGCGAGAGTCGAGCAACGGGGTTCTCGCTTAGGCGGACCTCATCGAGAATGATGTGTTTGCGCCCGTAATCTTTGGCGATTGTGAGTTCTTGTAGCAGGTTCGAGAGCATATAGGTACCGCGGACATCCACTCGGTTGTATCCGGATGACGCTGCCGTTCCGACCGAGAGCACCTATAAAGGATCAGCGGGAGTCACACAGGCAGATGGTGATTGATCGGCACACCTTCGGTCCAACATCCTCGATCGTGATCTGCATGTTCTTATCGGTATCTTCCTGCTTCAAGAGGGCATTGAGAGTCTCGTCCACCTCGATTAGGAACTTGCGGGGATGATCGGTCGCCTCATCTGCCCATCGCCGTCAGTTTCTCGGATTGGATGAGATGCTGGTCCTAGACCTACCATGACTGCCCCGCCTCGAGGGCAAGGCGCCCAGAAATTCATGGATGTTTTCACGGTTGTAGTCCTGTAGGCTCTAGAAACACCAGATTACACAAGTGAGCAGGGGATGCTATTCGCGGGGTAACGCCCAGGCGCAGGGGCTGCTTACCGCCGAGAAGGCGCGTCTGCGATCCCGGATCCTGGCCAGGGAATCGCCATCGCCGTAGTAGACATCCGGGTGGGAGAAGGGGTCCAGGGACGGTGCCCGCTGGTGGCCATCCTTTGACGAGCTCATGGTCTGTGGTTAGAGGGGAGAAAAGGGAGGACCAGAAGTCTCCGATTGTGCGTAACGTAAGGCGGGCGAGTCCACACCGACTCTACGCCACAAAGAATTGAGTTGCAGGCCGCGGGGCACGCGAGGACACAAAAGCTCGATGTAAATGATATAAGTAGCTTCGGCGTGGAGAAGTGGTAAATGCCTTCTGGTGAGTAGTCGCGAGGGCTGAGACAGGAAGCAACCTGACTCGTGGGAGAAAACGGTCTCAGTTGTAATTCGTTGCGGTCGTCTGGAGTATAGGCAGAGATGAAGAGCGGATTGAGAAGCTGATATACCGTGAACCGGGCAGTGGTCGGAGGGGCTCCAGCAATGACGGCATGCGAAACGATGATGTCGCCGCTCCACTTAAGTCGCCCCTGATAAGCAGTGATAACCGGCGAGATCTGTGTCAAAAGAGAACCTGTGGGCGCCGGAGCAAGTCTTATGTAGTGCCCACTGGCATTTCTTTTTTCTACGGAGCTAGACTCAGAATGACCATATACGAAGTAAAAAAAAAAGCAACTCGGATGGTAGAGTGACAAGGGACCGTCGAGTGCCAGAACAACGTCAATGGGGATTCGCGGCCGGTGTCCACATCGGGGTCCGGAATGCATTTCTCGTGCAAGAGTATCGAACGATTGGCTATCCGCAGTTGAAACGAGTCGCGAGTATATTCGTGTTCGTTCAAGCCGCTCAGATCTTGGCTGCGACAACGCTGCCGCCGTCCAAAGAGATGGTCGCGCCATTCACATACGCGCCCGCCCGACTACTCAGGAACAAGCAAGCACCGGCCACATCCTGCGGTGTTCCAATCCGGCCCAGCGGAACCCCAGCCTTGATCGCCTCGCCGAATGTCTTGAGGGTAGCTGCCATCATCTTACTCTCGAAGGGTCCGCACGCCAGGGTGTTTGAACTGCGAACATGGCCATAGAAGTCAGTTTTAGTGAAATGCAGATATCCAACAGCATTGAGTCCGAACAGATGATCTTACGTGATATTTCGCTTGCCTAGGTGGCTTGCCAGGACTCGGCTTAGGTGGTGCAGGCCGGCCTTGCTGGAACTGTAGGCAAAGGTCTCGAGCGAGGGCACGCGCAGACCGTCGACACTCCCTATGTTGATGATGCGCGCGGGATCATTCGGAGCCGCAGCCTTCTCCAGGAGGGGAGTCACGAGCTTGGTGAGATCGAAGACACGATGCAGATTGAGTGTGAGAACGCGGGTGAAGGCTTCGGTGGGATATTCGTCATAGGGAGCGCCCCAGTTGGAACCCGAGTTGTTAACCAGGACGTGGAGTTCTGTGAGAGGAGAGGGATGAGTACGTCATTTTTCTTCTGAATGGATGCGGTGGGAATGGCTGACTGCTCTCCCGCTTGCTCAACTCCTCCGCCAACTTCTTGACGTCGTCATAATTATAGAAATTGGCGGGGATGGCATGAGCCTTGCCCTTGCCGAGAGCATTGAGCTCATTGACGGCCCCCTCACAAGCCTTTGCATCCCGCGACGAGATGTAGACAGTGGCACCGTTCGTCACATATCCCTCTGAGATCATGCGACCGATACCTTTGGCTCCGCCGGTGACCAGCACCACTTTGCCCTGCAACGCTAGTCAGTGAGGAATAGTCTGGAGGAGAGATTTCGAGAGCGGCCAACCTTGACATTGAAAAGATTCTGGGAATCCATAGCTGCACGTATACAGCTTTGAATCAGGGTGTAAATCGTAGGCGTGGAGCCATAGTTTTGAACCTTCCCCAGCTTTGCCCGTTGCACTACATACCCGACAGACCGAGTGAGCGAGCCGAGGCTCGTCGGAGACTTGGTTTCCCCGGGGCATATCACACTAGGCTCCTTTGGGCTCTGATTTAGGGCACCGTCATCAGGGTTTCGCGGGGCGACTTTGCGTCTCGCCGTGTTGCTTCTCCATCCATTACAGCGTTGAACCGGTTTGCCTCTGCATTTGTTGTAATTTCTTAGACCAGCTTTTGTTTATTTTTTCCCCTCGTTTCCAAGATGGATGAGCTTCTGGCAAAACACCGCAAGGAACAGAAAGACCTGCAAGGGCGGATCACCCAAAAGAAAAAGTCGGCGACCAAGAAGACCCGAAAAGGTGTCAACGATGAATGCGAACGAATGCAACGAGATCTGAACGAGAAGCACCAAGGGGAAATTGCGCAGCTGAATGGTGACCCAGAAGAACCGGCCGACGAACTCCAAGACCTCAGCCTAGAGGACAACACCTCAGCAGATGGAGAGGCCACCGAAAAGACGCCACAAGACGCACAACCTACCCCTGTCCCCGACTCAGACCAGCACGCCACTCGAGGAAAGAAGCCCAATCGCCAAAAAGCCCGTTTAGCTCGTCGGGCCGCCGAACAAGCAGCTGCATCTGCCGCTGCCGCGGAGGAAGCAGCCAATCAAACAGATTACAGAGGCAACGAGAAAGAACTCATGGAAGCGGTCTTCAAAAAACTCGGATTGAAGGAGGTAGAGGTCAATCCCGACGGCCACTGTCTCTACTCGTCCATTGCCAAGCAACTAGATGATTACGGACTCGGCTTGCGGCCGGACCCAAGTCGAATTGTCATCCAGCCGACGACACAGTCGCGCATTGACACTGTTGCGTCACCACAACATGATGGATACCGGGCTGTTCGGGCTGTGACAGCGGAATTCATCATGCAAAACAGGGACGACTTTGAGGCCTTCATGGAGGAGCCATTGGATGAATACACTCGCAAAATCAAACTCACTGCCGAGTGGGGTGGCCAGTTGGAGCTACAAGCCATCGCCAGGGCATACGGGGTGGATATTAATGTCGTCCAGAGTGACGGCCGGATGGAGAAGATTGAGTGTGGCGATATGGATAACTTTGACGAGGAGCAAAAGGCCAAGCGCGTGATTTGGCTCGCGTACTATCGGCACTCTTATGGATTGGGCGAGCACTACAACGCCCTGTTCAAGAAAGCCTCAGCCATATAATTCCCACGGGCTTATTAATCTGGGGTCTTGTCGACGTCCGACCCAACCCGGTTCTTTTGATTTCTCGTGCCACCGACAGATTTAGTTTCGTCGACGCCAAATAGAGACTCTGTCATGGATCACCCCATTCTCGCCCTGGCCCTTCTCATGCGTCCGTTCGGGCTGCCAATGCGCCACCCTCTCAAGCCCAGCCTTGCTTGGTGGCCGCAGAGGATCCTGCTTGACAAGGCCCTTGGCATCATAAGAGATGTCCTCTCCCGGATGACTCAGGTGCTCCACGTATGCCTCAGACGGCGAGGGGTACGGGGGCCCAGCACTGAGGGGCTCTTTATGACGGGGGTACTCAAGGCAGATCAAGTTGCCTGCCGGGGAGGGAGCCAGAAGTTGAGTGTGGCGGAGCGCCCACTTCGGACGAAGATCCGGGCTCAAGGCACAGAAGAACTAGGTGTATGGTCAGGACGGGAGCTGCATATAGAAGATCAACCAGGCCGGGGAAAAGAAACCCACCGTGTAGTCATAGATCACATCAAACGCATTCAATGGCATTCCAATCTGCTGCAACCACGCATCGTCGAAGAAGTCGCCCTGCACGAAAGTGACGGTCCCCTGGCCCACTGCTTGGTCGCGCACGCGGTACCAGCTATGGTTCTCGGCCTGTTCCTTCTTGCACGCCTCGATCGCAGACGCACTATACTCCAGGCCGTAGGCGTCGAAGCCAAAGCTGGCCAGCAGTAAGACATCGACGCCCCTGCCGCATCCAGGGACGAGAGCTTTGCGTCTGTACGATTGGCCCTGTGCATCCTGGGCGATGGGTCCGCCAATGGTCGCGCGGCGCTGCAGAAGAGTATCCTCCAACGCTGGATTGGGGAAACCCTTGTCCCAGGGAAGGCCCTCACCTTTGTCCCACAGGGCGGCCCAGCCGTCGACATAGCTGGATCCCTTGTACTGGGCCAGGTGGGCCTGGACGTCTTTGGGATCGATGATGGTTGGGACAGTCATGATGGTGCAGTGGTATGAAGAGCAACGTGTTGACACCTCGCAGTCTTGAACTTGCACAGAGATGTCAGAATCCCACCGTCCATGCCATGTTTTCCCTTAATTTCACCATTCCGATTCCCCTGGTGGGCTTATTAATCACCTCCTTGCAGCTCTGGAGCGAGGGCTCCATTCGCCCATGTGCGACGATTTTCTTAGGGCTGCTGGATTCTTTGATCAGTCTTCACGTCAAATATCGACGATCGCATCTGCTTCTCCGCCAATATCTCCACCTCCAATGCCTACGAACTACACGGGGACTCCCTTGGCGTTGCCACGGTGGGTTCCGATCACGCAACCCAAGGGAAATATGAAGCCAAGATGAGTCTATCGAGACGTCGGCAGTTCGACATTTGCCCGAGGTTGACTCATGATTCACTTGTAGTACTATCTGCGGGCTGATCCACCGTCAACGGCACCGTTCATCCTGGCTTGCTGCTCCAGTTTGCCGACGGAAGACCGGCACGCTCATCCTCGACGATGACTGGCTATCATGGCCATTGCGGCCCCCGCCGACAAACGAGGACCCAGTTTCGCCATTCTCCATCGCCGAACCCCCTCATTATCATTCCCTCGTGGGCGAGAGAGAGCATTAGCGATAAAAGAACAAGATGTTCGGCCCTCGTCGGTGCTTGTCGGTAGTCCGAGTGCGAGTGGACCCCTATGAAGATCGAGGGATTCTGGTGCCCGACGATGTTGGTGGTTTTTCGCTTCTGCATACTACGCTCTTATCACTCTCACCGCGCTGATCCATACTGAGATCCCTGAAAAGACGTGCCAGTCCTGCATAGGTCAGGGTCGTGCCTGCTCCATCTGCTCTATATATCGGTGACCAGCGACTACCGTCAGCTGGAAAGATCGCCTTGTGGGCTGCACACCTGCCCATTTCGGTCGCAAGGCTCAATCATCGCTCTTCCAGCCGCGACGATCCTTCGAGATCTCTCCAAGCCAACCTTGGAGGGCATTGTGTTGCGTCCCAGCTTGGGCTCGCTCGTCACCCGACATCTAGTCCGCATCGGACTCCGTTTACGACCTTTACTTGGCAGATAGAGTATATGCAACGCTGTTGATCGCTGGCGTCTATGTTTCATATCATTATCGATCTTCAGGGATAGCAGTTTGCATTTCCTACGCCAGGCTGCAATCTGCCTCACTGCAGACTGGTCTTTCGCTCCGTTAGATTCGGGGGCGTTCCGGCTTGTCTCCAATTACCGACATCCATATCTGTTCAGGGTCGAATCGACTGACTCCCAACAATGCCCGACGGTGTCGAAAAGGACGGCGCCGCCGCGGTGGCTCTGCCAACATCTAGCCCCGACAATGATGCGCCTCCACTCCGAGCCGAGGACGACGCCGAAATCAACACCGCCCAGTCGCCGTCTCGCAGTTCCACCATCACGGCCGATGTCAACGAAAAAACTGATCTCGAGAATCCAAGTCCCCTATCGCGCCATTCAACTGAGCTCGGCCTTGCCATTTCCGTCCCGCGGTTGAAGCGCCGAGGGTTGTTCGGCCAATTCACACTGGTCGCCGAAGTCGAGAATCCGAAGACATATCCGCGGAGGATGAAGTGGTTCATCACTTTTATCGTCGCCGTGGCTGGCTCCATCGCACCGATGGGAAGCTCCATCTTCTTTCGTGAGTGTCCTTGCGTGCTGTGTTCAACCTTCCCTTTTTTTTTCCCCCTTTGATATTAACGGATTCGAATCAGCCTCGCTTTCCCAAGTGTCGAAAGAGCTCGACACTACTTCTACTATAACTAACCTGTCAATATCCCTCTACATGCTGAGCATGTCAATTTTTCCACTATGGTGGTCTTCCTTTAGCGAGCGGCTCGGACGTCGCACTATCTATCTGACGTCTTTCGTTCTCTTCGTGATCTTCAACTGTCTTTGTGCCATCTCTGACTCGATCGCCATGCTGATCGTGATGCGAATGCTCAGTGGGGGTGCGTCCGCTTCTGTTCAAGCCGTCGGTGCAGGAACTATCGCCGATTTGTGGGAGGTTCACGAACGAGGTCGCGCAATGGGCACCTTTTACCTCGGTCCGCTGTGCGGGCCCTTGCTGGCACCGATCATTGGTGGTGTTCTAGCTCAGCGATGGGGGTGGCGGAGTACTCTCTGGTTTCTTGCAGCCTTCGGCGCTCTCACCGTCATTTTCATCTTTCTCGCACTGCCGGAAACATTGGTCGTACAGAAGCCTGTCCTGCCCGAAGCCGGCGAAGACGATGATGGGGCACCCGCTACCCGCCCACTCAGCCGCGTTTCCTCTCGGCGGGTCGTGCATTTCACGGCAAGGTGGCTCAAGCTCTTAAAGATAACTTTCATCGACCCCTTGAAAATCGTCCTTTACTTGCGGTACATACCGGTTCTCTTGAGTGTATACTACTCCAGCATTGCTTTTGGCTCCCTCTACGTCTTGAATGTCAGTGTTGAGGATACATTTGGCAAGCCCCCTTACAACTTTCCCACTATCATTGTGGGCTTGCTGTACATTCCGAACTCATTGGGCTATTTTGTCGCTAGTATTTTTGGGGGCAAATGGATGGATAATATCATGCACCGAGAGGCGAAACGGGCGAATCGATACGATGAAAAGGGGAGGCTGGTATTTCGCCCCGAAGATCGAATGCGTGAGAATGCTTGGCTTGGTGCCTTTCTCTACCCAGCCGCGCTCATCTGGTATGGCTGGACAGCGGAGAAGGGAGTATTTTGGCTTGCCCCGGTACGTGCATGTTTCCTATCAACCCCGAAACGGTCACTGACTCCTCACAGATGATTGCAAACTTCTTTTTTGGCATCGGTTCCATGCTCATTTTTAGCATGGTGACCACCATGTTGACAGAGTTTATGCCAAAGAAGTCCTCTGAGGGTGTGGCTCTGAACAACTTCATGCGGAACATCTTTTCCTGTATCGGATCCCTGGTTACAGCTCCAATCATCAATGGTATTGGTAATGGTTGGCTGTTTACTATCATCGGATTGGTCAGCTTTGCGAGCAGTTCTGTTATCTTTGCGATGAGAGTGTACGGACCACGCTGGAGACAGAAAATGGATGCACGCATGCGATGAAAAAGCATTCAACTGGCATTCTGGGGTATACATACTATATCGGGTGTCCAGTATGTTTTAGGCCCTTCGTTTGAAAAGCGATGGATGATTTGGCACGATTATGATGTCAGCGTTGTTTCTGTTCTGCACAAAGACGTTGCATTGTATCCTCATTATATTGATATCTTCTGCACTGCATTCCTTTGGTCTGTCTTGAGCAAGCTTGAGTACACTCACTGCTTCTTGCTACATGGTTGATTCTGTTCTCTCGGGTCTCCTATTCTCGAGTTGTGTCTACGGTCTTGAATGATACCCTTTTGAATGATGAAGATTGTTGTCTGACCTGCGATGGGATAATACCCACTTGGCTCAAGAATAGGCGGCGTAGATATCTAACGGTCTTGGCCTGATGCTCAATATTTTGTAGGTGCCCAGGTGCCGTCCTCGTCATGACCGACCAGAAGACCTGGAATTTAGGTACAAAGAACTTCAAAAATCAAAGCCAAATGTACAACGAGCTTACTTGGGCTATATTCAATTGCCAAGTAAGTCAGAAATAAAAGGAAAGCAATTTCTGTGAGCGCAGATGCCTTTGATGTTGGAAGAACTACAGGAGCTTGATGTAGCCCGCTTGGAAGGCTAATCACAGCCTGATACATTCCGCTTGGCGCTTTTTGCAAAAGGGGATATATTTGGCTTTTGATGGCTATCCTCGGCGTTTGAATCCTTTATAAAAAGGAGCTTCTTTGCGCTGCCTGCTACTTTTCCTTTCCTATCACTCTTCTCCCCATCTTCCACAGTTCAACCCTGCTGAAGAAAATGGCAACCAGGCAACCCTCAATCTTCATTTCTATCGCTTCTCCTCTAGAAAGCTTTTGGCTTGACAATATCGGCTGGTTGTTGTCTACAAATATATAATTGTTTGCTTCTTTTTTCAAGACTGTGCCCTCATCATACCAACCTCCAACTTGTTTCCCACTGTCCCGTCCTCTATATAAAGATATACAGCTATGTTCTAGACGATGTATGAGATCAAACATCATATCCACTAGTATAATCCGCTGCTAGTCACTCTACAGATGGAAATTTCGTCTAGGCAGGCTCTTCTTGAAGATGGAATCATATAGTATGACAATGATCTCCTGAGCAGAGACAGAGTAACAGACAACGTGATATATGTCTCTATGCTCTGTTCTAAAGGCTGGTCCAGCACCGAATTGTCTCTCAAGGTCAGCACCAGAGCTGCCCAGTGATCCCCAGTAGCAATTTGAAGCAGCCAACACCCAGATCAGCAAGCTGTTGGTACTGGCGATTCAGATCACACGACTGAGTGGCGTCAAGAAAATGAACAGGGTTTCGCTAGCCCCAGGGAGTCCATACCTGGTGCTGGAAGCAGAGGATTGTGTGAATGTAGGCACTCTCCTTAAGCTAGAAGAGCTGAACGATTCTGTTACCGTAGGGAAGGCAGTCAGTCCATTAATCCTCTTACACAGTTTTGAAAGGCTGGAAGATTAGCAGTATGCGTATGGTCACGCAAGCAAACTCACCATCATATAATCTCCCCAGTCAAATTCACGAATGGGCGAAAGATGATATATCCTCGAAGTTGCTTGTGGACTTTTCCAAGTCACATTGAGAAAGACATAGCTTACCTAGGGACCTGTAGGTTGACAGTTTTGATAGGATCAAGGAAAACAGGAATCTTGCCAACGTAATTAGCGAACTTGTAAATATGATATGAATAACATTAACTATATCTATAAACCTCGACAGCCAGCAGTGGGTCGGCTACCCCGGTCCTGAATAGGTATGGTTGGTGTAGCTGCCCTACCACTGGGTATATATAGACGTGACACCTCTTCAGTTTGTGTTGGAATGAGTGTGTGGAGAATCGCATTAATAGTTTATCCCTTTCCTGTATGTTATGATTCGTGAAGTGTACACCCCTAAATTGGCAGATTGGGCGGAATAGCAACTCAGATTTCTCCTTGATTCTAATTGGACGGATCCCCTCCTTATCCTGACACATTATCACTTCTCCATCTTTATGCCTTAGTATGTTGCTGATGCTAGGTCCGTAACAATACACTACAAGTTGGTACGAAGTAAGATATGATCGATTGTGTAATTGACTAAGTTATAAGGATGGCTATATAATAATGACATTGTGGAGTGGAATCACCTGACCTCGCTCTGTAACAATCTCAGAGGTTATTCACGACGAGACCGAGGGCGTCGTTGGCGTCGGATTTGACGTCGAAGGATGTATGGTCTCTCCGGCGGAGGACAGGTGGTTAAGGTCTGGCATGAAGCTGTGGGAGCCGGGGACGCTGACGACGCCATAGCCGGTAGGAAACATATGCTTGGCGATAGTGATGACAGTGATGATGACGATGACAGCGATAATGAGGGCCAACAACAAAACAACCGCAAGAAACGGAAGAAGGTCAAGGGCAAGGACCGCCGTGGTGGGCACCATGCCATGGGCTTTCACGATCTGGACTAATACTCCATGACCGCATTATCTGATACCCAAAATCTGTATAATACAAAAAAAAGAACATCCACCTTGATGCTCAGGTGGTATTGAGGCTAGTATTCCACGCTTAAGAGGATAAATGGTTTATCGAACGAATCGTGGTTGTATAGCAAGCGTGGGTGAGACGGGATAATTCGAGAGTAGGAGCCATCTGTCCCATAGGAGCTCATTCAGGAATGGCCTTCTTTAATCAAGATGCCTTCGAATCTCCATTACCACCGAAGTTCTTCTTCCGATCGTGAGTCAACAACCCAAGAGCAACGATCTTCACCTTCAAAGCAATCGAACAAAAAAGCAGACTTCTATGGGCATTCATCAAAAAAATACACTCTGCAGAGGATTGGCCTCATGTCGCATCTGACTCTGCTATCTCGGCCTTGGATTTGATTTCCCGCGGAGACGCCCCTCCAGGGCAAGGGGAGGTGAGGATCTTTGAAACACAACGTCGAGCTTCAAACACACTCTAGATTATTAAAGCTTTGCTTCCTTCGCACAAAGATTCTCCCAATGTGCAGAATAGAGCAAGCTCATCGCCTTTTATCAAAAACTTTTATTATATGCGCCATGTCATGTTGCATGCTACAATCTTGGAAGGGTTGCCCCCATACTTCGCGATGCGGGGCTTAATAGTAATATCTGCGTAGGTTCTCGCGTCGCAAAATATTACCTCTTTTAATGTTATCCTAATCACCTTTTCTTTCAATCATAAACTTTTATTCCCTGCATCAACTATTTCGCGACGATTATTATCCCATTTGGATACCTAGATATGATTTGAGGTACTTCCGAGGGGGAGGTCTACAGGAGTTGGCGATCTGGCCATATATGCACAAGATCTGACTTCTGCAGGTTCCTCGTGGATCCCGGTTGCACATGGAATGTATAGATGACCTATTGAAACTCGCGAGTCTGCCAATGCTAGAAATACAAAATTCGCGTGACTGACACTGTCCTCCTATCTAAACAAGACTCAGAAGTTAAATCGAAGCACACGCAACATTGCCACTTGGTTTGTACACCACTTGGACCTCCTATTCCCATGACATGTATTTATAGAGTTGCAAGGGCGCCCCAAGGCCATTTTTTCATTTGATGATGGAAATTTTGAGGCAAGGAGCAGAGTATCCAGCATCAATATAGCCTAGCAATTAAAACGAACTTCACATCCGGGGACAGGGCGGGAGAGTTCTTCGCCGTCGATGATATCTTGGGTGATATAACGACCAGAGCAACCCCTAGGAAGTGATATTAGTATCTACTAACAGAGATCAGGAAAGATTCACATACGTGAACTTCTTCTTGTCGCTATCACACTTCCCTATCCAGACAAAGGGATGGGTGAACGGCTTATCTCCATTGGCGCTGCCCGCAGGTTGATACAACTCAAGGTTCGCAGGGTCACTTGTTTGGAAAAGTGTCTCTTCACAGAACTTATCTGTGGTATCATAATACCCCACATAGACGGTATTATCTCCAATGTCGATTTCGATACGGCTCCTGCCATGATCCTGTTCGGTCGCCGAGTTGAGTAGGACCCTGGCTGAGCAATTAGGAGCCTCAGGAGGCCCGGCCATTGTGGTGGGGGCCACTGCCAGTAGGGCAACAGGAAGGAACTTGGAAAAGAACATGTTAGGAGAAAGGTAACCAAGAAAACAAAAATTGTACCGGGATGATCAGAATAGAAGACTGCGAGGGGTACTCAAGACCCTTTATAAACCTGGACGGAGCCCCCAAACCCCCATTTAGGGACCCCAAATAAATCTTGGCGTTGAGGAGTGTGATGCCGATTCTAAAAGCTAGGCTAGCTGGGACAACAAATGAGGAATACCACGGCGGTATGATCATTACTATAAGAAGTAAAGGCTTCGAAAACCTACTACTGTAAACTGCGGTGGGTTATCTGGGGTCCACTATCAGGGTTTACTTGGGGCCCGCCCCTGTGGGCCTCACGGAATAAAACCACAGAAATTAACGCTAGATGCACGCTATAAATCAAACTTGCTCCCTATCATTCTCAATAATACAAGCTTGCCAGGTATATAAATACGGAGTATAGTAGTGGAGATAGAGGCTCGTGGCTGAATCTGCTAAACCTCGGAATCTGCTATGGTTGGTATATGTACGTGAGGATCGTTGGAACGAGGCAGGTGAAGAAATTAGAGTCATAATCATAACACGTACATATACAGAAGAATGACGATCTACGCGAAAAAAGAGGGAGCTCAAACATGATCGAGTCAAGTATGTGGTCGCGAGACGAACACGCGCCTGGGTATCTTTAAAGGAAAAGACATGCGCTGGGATATTTCACTTACTGAGTTTCTTGATTAAACCAGGTAAGCATATTTGACGCTACTATTAGGTTCGTAGTTATTTTGATACATCTTTGATTTTTTTTCAACAGTTTCTTCGTGATATTTGGGCTTATCTCTTCATGACTCGTGAACATGATTTGAGCCGAGTTTTCCAGCCTCGTGCACTTTCAGCCTCGTGCACTTTCAGCCTCGTGCACCCCCCCTCTAGCCCTGGGTAGCCCCCCTAAGATGACCCCGTTGTTATGAACTTCGTAACCGTGCCCATTTCCGACTAGTCCTATTCGGGGAGCACCAACGCGCATTCGCTTGTTGGTGCACCACACCGGAAATGCCAATTTTTCACTTCTTCCATCACCCTACACCTATCAACATGCCTAAACCAGTCAAAATTGACGAATATCGAGTCTAAGAGGCCTGCACAGCTGCCCAAGGCCAAAAAAGGTCTAATTTTCCTACGTTATCGCGACAATTTAAGAAAGATAAATAACACTAAGAGAAGAAGGATACCTGTGAGACAAGACTCTTTAAAAAGAGATACCCTAAGAGCATTTTAACCTACTATTAGCTAATATTTCTGCTATATATACTTTATATAATACTATTTAGTATTATATATCAATAAGAATACGTTTAAGTAGTTTAGTCTAACTTCTACTAGTTTCTATATCGTTAAGTCTCTATCTAACTTCCCTTCTCCTCTCCCTTTTTATCTCTAGGTATAATATTTTCTCAATATTTTCTAAGCCATTCAATTTCTAGGAGAGCTGCTGTGAACTTGTAGAAGGGCTGTGTAATCTACAGAAGATAATCGATTTGGCGCCATTTCTCCCTGCTGAGCTTCATATCAGGAAGATCAAAGTGTGAGCAGAACTCATCAAATGTGGATTGTAATCGTTTGGTGCGTCGAAGCATCAAGAAGGTCGAATTCTAGCGAGTTCAGACATCTTGGATTGGTATAAGCTTTGGATTAGTAAAGGAAATATAAGGGAGTGAGCAATAAACGCTTGACCTTATTGAGAATATCAATAATCTCTCTCTTCTGCCGCCTCACCCGAAGCAATTGCTGGTGAGCCTCAGACCATTCCATTGTTGTATCATTTCTTGGGTTTACTTTCATCTGTCTAAGAAGCTGCTTGAGACTAAGTTGGATAACATGTGCGATATATAGAATCCGGATAATAGTAGTGCTATTATTGAGCTCAAGTGACTAGACTGATTCCTGGATACTTAAAATCAAGGTGTTATTGTTTGATATATTATCCGTTATGATTGTAAGAACTCGGTCTGAAATCTGGTAGTGTTAAAACAAGTCAAACAGTATATTGCTTAGATTAACACCAGAATGGCTTCTATAGAGTGGCTTAAAGCCAAGAAGAATCTCCTGGTAGTTCTAGTCCTGATTAATAAAATAACCAGTTATAGCTATAAATACTTGCCGAAATAGAGATATCTAGCAGTCTAATGCAATAGATATCTTTGCGTTTGCTGGTAAGGTCTAAAGTAGGGTCTAGTGTCTCTCTTTGACAATACTGAGTAGATAGCACTATATAGTCTTTGCTGATGGGAACTTTAGTAGTGATGGGGCTGATTGAGCTAGCCGGAGAAGCTTCTAGAATTATAGATGCTTAACAGTTAAAAAAGGAAGGCGTAGTATAGTGATTGTGGTGATCATTTCTTTATCCCAGCGGTCTTTTATAAGGATCTTAGAGCTCTTTAAAGCTTAAGCTACCTATTTTGGGGTAAGTAAATATAACTCTAAGGGTATAATCTGGATTTATACCGTTTACTGTATTAAACGTTGGATATTTGGCTGTTTTGCTGGGTTATAGATAGATTTTCAACGCTTCTCCCTTTTCCAATGCCTTCCTATTGAGTTTGTTCTATATGAAGTATAACCTGGATGATCTAGTATCTTTCTATATTGTTAATATATAACCTTTAGTTCCCTAGTGATATAATAGGCCACTTGGTTAAAGTAGTTCCAGACATCAGAAAGGTGCCCTACTCTCCCATTTAACCTTCTTGCCCTGATTTCCACTTCCACAAAAGGTTTAAAGCTATTAATCAATAAAATCCTCCTTACTTATCTCTGAGTACAAGATTCCAGGTCTTCCTTTGGTCAGGCCTAACATACTCAAGGGAGGGGGGAATAGGAGGCGGGGTGAGGAAGTCAGAGTCAGGAACTAAAGTGACTATCTGCTGGCCAAATGACTGCTCCGAGAACAGGTTAAGATCATCAGATTGAAGGTATGAAAGGTTATCTGGAGGATCTCCGTTATATAAAGACGAGTAGATATCAGATGCTTATGACATGATTGATCAATGAGGGTGGTAAAGCATCCAAGGTGCTATAGGACCCAGGAAATAGGAGACTCACCTTGTTTAACGAAGAAGAAGATTAAGTCAACAGCTTGGTTTAGGGGGTTATTCAGCAATAAATCTCTTAACCGGTCAATCCGATTATATTGATCTATTATAAATAAATTATACCGCCCTTAGATTATGTCAATTTGATTAGATGATTTTGCCGCCTACCCGTATATGACCCGCGGGCGGCCCACAGGCGCCCGTTTTTCCTTAGTTTTCGCTCAATTTAGATATACCCAAGAGGAGGGTACAGATTTTCTAGCTTTAGAGGGTTATTATTAGGGGTATACACTAGCAGTAAGGCTTTGTATAGGATTATAAAGTAGTCAGATCCTAGAATATTAGATTTTATATTAAATTAAAGACTCCTTGTAAAGAATATGCTGAAAATTTATATTGAATGAATTGCAACGGGAAAATGGTCGTGTATAGTACTGGACCTTAAATATATATTCGGCTAAAACGCACTCCTTTCTATCTTTTGCTTAATTACCAACCACAATGCTATCGAGGTGATATAATCTATAGATATAGAGTGTTTTCGAGTCTAATAATCTTGAATTCAAGATGATTTCGTTAGATTTTAGACCAAAAAGGGGGCATCAGAGTCGTTAAACAACATAGTAACTATGACCATGTTAAATTATAGGTAAAATAACAGATAACTCATCAAGTTATCCATCCTAAACGGGAAAGTTATGCAGAAACGGGCAGGTAGCGGGCGGCCCACAGGCGCCCGCTAAAAGCCCATGGGCGGGCTGTGACGAGGTTCAATTGATGATGATGATGGAGGATCGATCTATCTACATGAGAGGAAGCTTAAGTGTGTTGGTCATGTGACACCCACATACGAACAACTCGCAACGCTTTTTTGAAAATATTAGTCACAGTCTGACCATATGAGTTCCATAGGAAGGCTAGTTCCTTTCGAGTTGCACATCTAGTTCCAATTTCCAGGTCTGCAAACCTCAGGCAGCCACGGTCAGGATACAACAGTGCGGAAACAACAAAGATTCTCTGTACAAAAAAGCCTGTTTGAAAGGCTCTCATGCTCCAATAAAGGGCGTGCCGTCTGTATAAGGCTCAATTGAGACACCACCGAATGGAATAGATTGGCAGGTTGGGTTTGTGTCCGATTTAGCATGGAAAGAAGCATGAGACCCTCCACAAGTGTCTTCCGACCAGGTTCTCATCAGTCCTTCAAAAGGGCTGGTAGAAGAGATATGACTGAATGATTGTCCGCTAACCGCGAAACAGTAAAATTGCTCGTGGGTTTGGAGGACTTCCCAGTCCCCCGAACAATCCGTGGTTTTGTAAACGTTGGCACGGAAAAGGGAGGCATTTGTAGTCATGCTTAAATAGGCGACGGTGAATCCGAGGATTGTGATAAGACGCATCGTGACGGTATAAGATTGAGAGGAAAGCGTGGAGTTGTTGTTCGAGATATATTTAGGTATAATAGGGTGAACGATTGAATTTTTAAATGAAATTGAATTGCAGGTTTGGGAAAACTGTCTATCTAAGATAGATGATGGGAGAGCAAAGCCCTTTATATATTATTAGACACCTTCGGTAGGTGGATATTTCATTACTAGTGATCTTCGCAGGCAAAGTGATTTGGCCCCATTAAATCCCCACCCACGGATATGGGATCGTCTTCGCGCCTCTTGCCTGTTTAGGAGTAAGACTGTAGAAACTGCGAAGACACACTATGTAAGTGGTATCTCTGCCTGCCGAAGGTGTCTACTGAGTTGCCGCCAGATATTCTCTCAGGGCACTATACATCTTGTCTGTATTGTACTCTTGGTGCAAGCAGCATAGGTGTTAGGACTTAGGCGTGGTTCACCTAAGCCTAACGATGCGCGCTACTTATATCGGTCCCGGGCATACTAGAACGTAGAGTTCTAGCATATTTGGTCTTTTGGCCTGTTGGCTAAGTGCACCTGGGCACTGAGTCGTAACAATAGGTATATATGTGTCCTGGGAAGGGTATCATAAGCGCGGGGAATCCTTTCCATCTTCTACACAGTATACATAAGACTCGCAAAACCATCCATAGTATGGCTGAAATTTTTTATTATGATTATGACGTAAGGTAGGGCTCTTACTATCCAACATCAGTTCCGAGAACAGAAAAGAACCCCTAAATTAGAGACACCCAGTCACGTACAATAACAGGAGAGGATGATAATTGTCGATCCAGGTTCTTCCGGCCTAGCCCGATGGCTCGGGACATAGCGGGGATACTTAGGTCGAAACGCCCTGAAACAAAAGGAACGGAGTGAAAGGGGTTACAAACCGCGGGTCTGCACGAGGCTTACTTGAAGGCTGGTTGACGCTGCGAGAAACACAGCCAAATTTCGCGCCAAGCCTTGCTCTCGTTGGTCTGGTACTTGGTAATGCACGTGGTGCGTGTTCACATGGGTTCTGTTCTATGCTCTACCGTTCCTCGTCGTTTCAGGGCAACTACGTGCGACAGCGGGCGTCCCCAGTTCTTGCTGGAGAGCTGGGGGTGCCAGGGCCCAGGGTATTATGTCAGGATAGGGAGAGGACCCGACCAATTGGAATCAAGGAGAATCTGAGTTGTTATTACGCCCGGGTTCCAGCTCGCTAGGTGTAGGGGATCGGAATTATAATGCTGCCGAATCCGAGGCCTTGGCGGGCCCACTCCTACACCCAGTGTTGATCCCACGTCACTTTGAGATTTGGTAACTTGGTCCACTTCATCTCAGACTCTCGCCCAGCGCGTGCCTCAACGCTGTGTCGACATCTGCTACATCCTGCACCAAGAGCTCAGCTGAACGTCACATCGTTGCCTTTTCCCCAAGTGTGTCAACACGAAGTCCTATCTTAGCCCGTGTTCAGATTGATGGCCGAGGCCACGCCGCCTATGGGGATGGTATGTCAGCAACGACCATCCGCAGTTGAATCGCTGCGCTTCCAAGTGCCATATGTCGCATTTGGATCAAGGCAACAGACTTCCGAAGCGCTATTGCCTTCTCACCCTGAAAACATCGCTCCTCCAGAACAACCCACCCCTTCTCATCAGCCCAGGTTTTTTTCTTGGGTAACTAACAATGGATACGGTGCCCGACATGCTTCTGATCCAGCCCCGTTCTCTCTCTGGGATAATCGTGTACACGATTTCCGCTTTCCTACACCTGAAGAAAGGAAGTGGATTTTCGATGCCTTCCGCGCGGAAAGTGTGACCTATAACTGGCCAGACATCATCATTGAAACCCGTTATCCCCCAAATCCAGTCCCTCTGACTGTGGCATGTATTGCGTCAACGTTCATCCCTGCCGGATCCAACTGGCCTTACTTGGCAACGAACACTGATTACAGCAACCCCAGGCTGCCTGACCCCCTCTCTCCGCACGTTCAACTGCCGAAGTGGGAGAGACCATCCGAAGAGCAACGGCAATCGGTTTTGCAGGCCTTGAGTAGGCTCGCGACAGTGCAGGCCGTCAATTACATCGCTCCTATCATCATCGTCGAAATCGCGCTGGATGACGGAAGATCATACAGTACTCGATCTCTCCCCGGAAGAGTCGGTGGCCTCCTCACTGTATACCATCACAGTCACACGCCCTTTTGGCCTCTGGCGTGCCAGAGCAGAGAACGCTATATTACACCTGGAACGCTCCAGGATACGACTAACTATTTCCTTACTAACCTCCAAACCCTCTGCCCAGGAGTACGAGTGGAATATAGCGTTACATGCAGAGACGGAGGTTACCTCGATGCCACCATGGCTTCAACTGCCGGCGTGAAACTGAGAAACACAGATTCAGGAGATATCAGACTTACTGTTTCGAATCACGGGTTTGTCAACTCTGACGAGGTCTACCATCCGTCCTCTCGGAATGGGGGTGTTTGCATTGGTCATATCGACGAGCGGTTTGAGGCTCTCGACGTCGCTTTGGTGAAACCTTACCCGTCGACAACCTTCACAAACGGGGAATATTTCCAAGCCCAACCTCCGAATCGTCTCCTCCGCGCCAGTGAAATTCAAAATCACACATGGTGTTGTGCAGACGGCATGGCAAGCGGAGCGGTGTTTCTTAGGGTGGCTGGAGTTAAGGATCGAAGTCCACCACGACCTCCCGGTATCGTGGTCCCGTTCACTGAGTTCATTACGGAGAATATTTACCGCCTTTATGGACCAACTGCTGGTTCAATTCGGGAAGGACTTTGCGGCGCGCCTATCGTGGTGGATGGCAACGAAAATGGAGGTATCGTTGGGTTCTTTCAGCTCGGGGCAGAAGGCTCTGCCTGGGCCTTGTCCCCCTGCCTGGATGATTTGGTCGACAAAGGATGGACAGTGGTTTGAAAATGCTTCTGATCCTCGTTGACATACTTACTCTGCTCTAGATTGCTCTTCACGTCAATGCCACTAGTGCGCCCTCGTAGCTTTTAGTACACAAATCCATTCGCTACACTTTTTAGTATCCTACTGAGAATACCTGAACTAGACCACCTTAAATCGCCGTCAACTTTATATATAAAACAAAGCTCGAAATGAGAAAAGTTGCATTTTTGAAGAACATACAGCTCACCTGTACCTACTACTACCTGGCGGTTTTCGCTGCTGATTTCCAATACATGATGATTACCTAATCCAGTTGCTGGCGGGGCCTTTGCATCGATGCAGCTGCGCGCTCTGCAACAGCAGCTCCCTTTAACCTCTCAGCTTCCCCCATCGCACGCGCTCTCGCTTCCCGTTTTCCTTTCAACCACCTCTCTCTGGGGATCAAGGTCGGCATCTCCATTCCTTAACCACATCACCTGAGCCCTCTCTTCGCATCGCCATTAACTATTGCGATTAGTCCAGAATGTCGCTTTGCCTCAATCGTCTGCAAGAGGAGCGGTATGTGAAGTCCTCAAAGAGACCCTGCAGTTTTTTAGGTATTTTGCAGGAATGTGCTGACCACCAGGGGTCATACAGAAAGCAGTGGCGCCGTGACCACCCTTTCGGCTTTGTCGCGAAGCCTCATCGTACCGCACAAGGTACTTTCGACCTCAAACGCTGGGAGTGTGCTATCCCTGGAAAGAAGGATACTCTGTGGGAAGGAGGAGTTTTCAAGCTAGACTTGGTCTTCCCGGATGGTGAGTGGCGTTGCGCATTCCACGCGGTTGAAGATCTCTCCACAGATACTGACGATCTTTCATACTTCTAGAATACCCAACCAAGCCTCCCAAATGTACGTATTGACACAGACCGCTAGCTACCTTTGCTATCAGAGATATTCACAGATGCTGTCTTTGTTACATCGCGGTCTCTGCCAGTCCCTTGCTGACCGAACGCTTCTTGTAGGCAAATTTACGCCTCCACTCTTCCACCCGAATGTCTACCCGTCCGGGACGGTTTGCCTTTCAATCCTGAATGAGGAGGAAGCATGGCGGCCAGCCATCACGATCAAGCAGCTTCTGATGGGTATCCAGGATCTTCTCAACGATCCCAATCCGGAGTCACCCGCCCAGGCTGACGCGTACAACCTCTTCAAGAAGGACAAGCCAGCATACGAACGCCGGGTGCGCCAGGTTGTCAAGGAAAACCCGCCTATGTAGACAGTGGGTCTCCAACAAGCATTAACAACGCCAGCGCCTTTTTGACTCTGTTTTGATCTTGATTATTTGGTTTTATTTTAGCAGGCATGGGTCAACCTGGGCGTGATTTGAAGGAAGATCAGGCATGCATGAGATCGACCCGTTCGGCGAAGGGAGCACTTCTGCTTTTGTCTTTCCCAGCAACCTATCACCAGCGCGGCGTTTTATCTAACGGAAAGGCGTTTGACTGAGCCGCAGGCTTACCCTTTGAACATCGCCAAGGGAGCAGTAGCCATACATGCTGGCCCGTCATGTAATAATGTAGAGTGGTAATCGCGCGCATTCCGGCAGGCCGGTGGCGTTATCTTATCGGTGACTCAAAGACTGGCCGACATCGCCCTCAAGCCCCGCCGGCGGGAAACGAAAAAAATCGCCGCCTTTCCGATCCTCAAACTCTCGCGCTTAGTCAATCTTCTTCCTCTCTATATCTTGCGGCTTCAATTGATTTTCCCCTTGCTGAGCATCACTGCCCATCATGTGTGGAATCTTCGCGTGCCACCAGTGCGTTATCGCCCCCTTGCCCTAATCCCATCCCCGCCATGCTCTTCGTCCCGCGCGTTATGCGATGTGGGTAGTGCTAACCGGGCCTCGATAGTCATCCTGATGTGCAAAAGTTCAAGCCCACGGCCTTGCGCATGGCCAAGGCGTAAGTGTCACTTTCTCTCTCCAGATCAATTGCTTTTGTCCAATTGTTCCAGTCTCGCTAACTTGGTTCCCTCGCCAGTGCGCGCCACCGTGGTCCCGATTGGAGTGAGTCACCACCGGATTCGCATTGTCATATGGTAGCTAGCGAGATGGATACATATTAACCAAGTTGTCGGTAAACAGGTGGAAACTTTTGCGCCCAGAGCACTAGTGAGTCAATTGATTCTGGAGGGTATATTCTCCGTGGGGTTTGACCTAACAATGCTGTCCTGCAGTCCTCGCGCACGAGCGCCTGAGTATCGTCGGTGTCGGTACGTCCCGTCCCTCCTTTTAACACAAAAAATAGCCCCGAAAAGCATTTGCTAAAGCTGTCTCCCTCCTCTAGATACCGGTGCCCAACCTCTCGTCAACGAAGATGAGACCCTCGCTCTCGCCGTCAACGGTGAGATCTACAACCACCGTATCCTGCGCAAAAACTTGAAGACCAAGTACAACTTCAAGACCCACTCGGACTGCGAGGTCATTATTCCTTTGGTATGTCGGATCGCATTCTGGATTACAATGCGCACCATAGCTGACCATCCCGCCCCTAGTATATGGAGCACGGCCTTGATGCGCCCAAGTACCTCGACGGCATGTTCTCTTGGGTCCTCTGGGACAAGAAGCTCGACCGTGTGGTCGCTGCCCGCGATCCTATCGGTATCACCAGTTTCTACCTCGGCCGCTCGTCGTCGACACCCGGCGCCGTCTACTTCGCTTCCGAGCTCAAGTGCTTGCACCCGGTCTGTGACGACATCATTGCTTTCCCTCCCGGTCATGTCTACGACTCCCAGACCGACAGCCTCACTCGCTACTTCGAGCCCAAGTGGTGGGATCCCACCAAAGTGCCCTCGACCCCGGTCGACTACAAGACTCTCCGCCACACGTTCGAGAAGGCAGTGCGCAAGCGCCTGATGGCCGAGGTTCCATACGGAGTGCTGCTATCTGGTGGTCTTGACTCGAGTCTGGTGGCCTCTATCGCCCAGCGCGAAACTCTGCGCATGCAGGAGGCTGCCCGCCAGGCTGCCAAGTCCGCGGCCGCCTCCTCAGAGTTCGTAGGCATTGACGACGAAAACGATTTGTCGACCGTCACCACCTTCCAACAGCTGCACTCATTCTCCATTGGCCTGCCTGGTGCTCCCGACACCGAAGCTGCCATGGAAGTGGCCAAGTTCCTGGGCACCAAGCACCATGCTTTCACCTTCACCATTGAGGACGGCCTGGACGCCCTGTCGGACGTGATCTACCACCTCGAGACCTACGACGTGACTACCATTCGTGCGTCAACCCCGATGTACCTGCTGTCGCGCAAAATCAAGGCTATGGGCGTGAAGATGGTTTTGAGTGGTGAGGGCAGCGACGAGATCTTCGGCGGCTACCTGTACTTCCACGCCGCTCCCAACCGCGAGGAGTTCCACAAGGAGACCGTGCGTCGTGTGAAGAACCTGCACCTGGCTGACTGCCTGCGTGCCAATAAGTCGACCATGGCTTGGGGCCTGGAGGCCCGTGTGCCCTTCCTGGACAAGGAGTTCCTAGAGACCGCCATGGGTTACGACCCCAAGGACAAGATGATCACCAGCGAGCGCATTGAGAAGCACATGATGCGCAAGGCCTTTGACACCACCGATGAGCCGGACGTCGAGCCTTACCTGCCAGCCAAGATCCTCTGGCGCCAGAAGGAGCAGTTCAGCGACGGTGTTGGTTACAGCTGGATCGACGGCCTGAAGGACACTGCCGTGCAGCAGGTCACCGACGAGATGATGAAGAACCCCAAGCCCGAGTGGGGTACGGATATCCCGGACACCAAGGAAGCGTACGTACTTTGCCTCTGTCCCATGTCCAGCATACTAACTCTGGTTGCAGCTACTGGTACCGTATGATGTTCGATGAGCACTTCCCCCCATCTTGCGCGGGCACCGTTGAGCGATGGACACCGACCTGGTCTAAACAGACCGATCCCAGCGGCCGGTGAGTTTCGACATGACTGTATCGATGTATGGTGGGTTGAATACTAATCCGGCATGCAGAGCTATTGCCACCCACAACGCCAAGTACGACAACGTGGAGTAGATTGAAAATCGCGATCGGAGTTGGAAATTGGAAATTGGAACTAAAAAAGCAGTCATAACTGTCCGTTAGATCCCAGGAAGAGAGATAGAGACCAATTGAACTGTATATACCAAGCTTGGAATTGCGCAACTTCCAAGGTTGGAACTGGGAAGCTGCTTAGCTCAGCACAGTCGGCGGGCTTTCCCGGCATCCGAGCAACCGCCAATCAGGGCGCGTGTAGCGGCCCGTGGCTGGAGCCCCTTCCCACCCCCCAACATCATCACACTCCGAACCTCCCTTTCTCTTCACTTCTTCATCCCCCCCCCCGAGTATCTCAATCTCAACCACCATGTCTGCTCCTGCTGCTTTCTCCGACATCGCCAAGGCGGCTAATGACGTTCGTCTTCCTATGACACGATCTGGTCGCGAAATTTCATAGCTAACCCTTCTCCGGCAGCTCCTGAACAAGGACTTCTACCACGCCAGCGCGGGTTTGTTTTGGGCCCATCCTCTACAGGCAGAATCACCCTACTAATCAGCTTCCAGCCAACCTTGAGGTCAAGTCCAAGGCCCCCAACGGTGTCACCTTCACCGTCAAGGGCAAGTCTGCCCACGAGGGTCCCATTGCTGGCCAAGTGAGTTTTTTACCGAGGCTCCACCGTGTTCGCGCAACAACGCCCGCAGATTGCTAATTCGGACACGCCTACAGCTCGAGGCCAAGTACGTTGATGCGCCCACTGGTAAATACCCCCCTCCATCGAGACGCCGGGATCGGTTCCCACCCTCTGTTATGCGCAAAATCCTCAACCGGTACATACCGCCGGATCCTGGCAGGCGGAAGAGTGGTCGGCCCATGATGTTCTTCTTCATGAGCAGCCACCCCGTGTCGCACTGGCTTTGCTTCTTTGTTTATTCGACGACCGACATGCATGGAATCAAGCTAATGATTCGTCCCCGACCAGGCCTCACCCTCACCCAGGCATGGACCACCGCCAACGCTCTGGACACCAAGCTCGAGCTGGACAACAACATCGCCAAGGGCCTCAAGGCTGAGATCCTGACCCAGTACCAGCCCGCCAAGCAGTCCAAGGGTGCCAAGCTCAACCTGTACTTCAAGCAGCCCAACCTGCACGCCCGCGCCTTCTTCGACCTGCTGAACGGCCCCACTGCCAACCTCGACGCCGTCCTCGGCCACGAGGGCTTCCTGGTCGGTGCTGAGGGTGGCTACGACGTCAACAAGGCTGCCATCACCAAGTACTCCGCTGCCGTTGGCTACAGCGTTCCCCAGTACTCTGCTGCCATCACTGCCAGCAACAACCTGTCCCTCTTCTCCGCCTCTTACTACCACCGTGTCAACGCTCAGGTCGAGGCCGGTGCTAAGGCTTCCTGGGACTCCACCTCCGGTAACGCCGTCGGCCTCGAGGTCGCTAGCAAGTACCGCCTGGACCCCTCTTCCTTCGCCAAGGTGCGTTTTTGAACTTCACACTGGGCTTGATACCCTCTGGTGATATTTCCTACTCACATGATTTTTTCTATCAACAGGCCAAGATCAACGACCGTGGTATTGCCGCTCTGGCTTACAATGTCCTGCTCCGCCCCGGTGTCACTCTTGGCCTGGGTGCCTCGTTTGATACCCAGAACCTGAACCAGGCCGCCCACAAGGTCGGTGCCAGCTTTACCTTTGAGGCTTAAGCGTGCTCAGTTGATGCCGTTCACCTAACCCGGGAGTGGAGGCTCTTGGGCAAATTTGTAGCTTTTCGTTGCCCATATCGATTCTACTTCTGTTAGAATGGGGCGGGGATGAAGGTTCATCTACAGTTGGTTCACCAGACAATCTGTGTGTATCGTAGTCTTTGTATATCAAATCTAAATTCCCTTTGTTTGATGGATTGATTTCATTGAATCATGGAAGCTCTGGGCTAGCCTGTTGCCAGCTTAAGCCACCTGCCCTCTAACATGTGGATGGTATCACTAGGAGTATCGTACAGCGCTATATACATGGCAGCAGTCAAGCAAGATCTGACAGGGAGCATCTCACGACGAAGCCTCCTTCTGCCGTTTTGTCGTCTTCCCCCCATCCGCCGACATCGTCGACCACTTAAATAGGCCCGACATCGCACCGGCAGCAACCATGATGCCACATACGACAACAAACCTGAAGATGCCAATCTCCCCGCCGGCACCAACGGCATCCTCTTCGCGCACGGCATCCCGCATCGCCCTCGACCGCCTCTCACTCCGCCGCAGATCCTCCGCCTTCTGCGTCCGGAAATGCCCCCGCGCATTAAAATACCCCAGCGGGTTCCGATCAATGAATCCCGTCGGATCTTCCGGGTCCCCGCGCTGTCCACGTCGCGTCTGCGTCTGGCCAGCCCCAAACCCCCCTCCCGCTGCACCCGCCCCCGCAAACGATCCCGCAGAGGCGAACCCGCCCTCCGCCGTCCGCCCCGTCGCTCCGTACCCGCCCTGCGCGTAGAAGCTCGGCGGCGGGCCTCGGAACGTGCCGCGGCGCTTGCTCAGCCCGCTCGCCGGCCGCGAGCCCGCGTAGCTCCCGCCCCCGCCCTTGTGGTGCGCGTGGCTGCTGTGGCTGCCGGCAGGGTGCGAGCGGTGTGCGGCGTGGTGGATGCCGTGGTCGCGGTCGTACGTCGCGCGTTTGCCGGCGTTGCCGAGGACGTGGTAGGCGGCGCTGATGCGGGCGAAGCGCTGGCTTGCGTCTGGGTCTGTGCGGTTGCGGTCTGGGTGGTGACGTAGGGAGAGAGCGTAGAATTTCCTGTTGTTTTGGTGAAGGGTTGATGTTAGCTTGTTGTGTTGTTTGGAGTGTGGGGGTGCGAGTCGGAGGCGGCGTACTTTTTGATCTCCGCGGCTGTGGCGGTTATGGGGAGGTCGAGGATTTCGTAGTAATTTGGCTCGCGGGCGCGGAAGGTGGGCGTGGAGGAGAAGAGGATTGTTGGCTGGTTGGCCGGGCCATGGCGTGGGGTGTGTCGAGGTCGGGTTGGTCGCTTGTGGTTTGTCGTGTGCAGGGTTGAGAGGGGGCGGGAGCTGCGCGGGTGCAGGGGAGGTGAGGCGCAGACGGAGGTGTGGGATGGGTGTAAGAGGAAGGTTATTGTGCGTGGAGCAGGCATTGCCTTGGAGGTGAGACTGGAGAGTGGTGGGTGCTGGTCATCGAAGGGGGAGGAGAGGGGAGAGCTGGGAGGGAGTAGAGAGGAGAGGTTTGGCGGCGGGAGGATCAGGTCGGCCGGGGTGGCGTCATCGGCGGGTTTGCAGATTGACGGCCACCACGGTCATTTTTATGACGAGAATATTTGAAGTCAGAGGCTACAAATGGTGGTTGAATGTCTTTAAATTGTATTTCAGCTATGACTCTTTCTAAAGGGTGGCCCATTCCCCTACCTGAGAGCAGCTTCCAGCTGATGATCAGATTAGATAACGGCCCAGAGCAATCGATCCGGATCGCGGTGATGCTCGATCTATTCCGAGTAAGCCACGTTCGGGTGGACACGGATCGATCTTGCGCCAGTCAAGGCGACTAAGGAACCTGAATATCTCACACCGATGCTTTCAGGATATGCTTTGTCGTAAAGTTACACCGGCACACGCCATACACAAATCCTAGTCTTGCTCACCACACTAGTCCAACAAGGAATCCGGCATGTTAAACTCCCACTCTCAGGTCGAATTTAGACAAGATAATTAGCTGACTCGATGGGAAAAGGGCCAGCATCTCTAGCAAGAGCCTGGCTGCTCGACACTGGCGTTGGGTTCCCGCCTCGAATCCGGACCCGGCACCCCAAGGCAATCAGAGCCGGAGTGCGATTGGCTATGGCCTCCGAGTATTATAGAATTGACACCGGTGTCTCGCTCTGAAAGCAAATAGACCGCAGTTTCTTTTTTAGGACCTTGGATGACCCATGGAGAAATGTATGAGCGCCTCGGTCAAGCATCAGCTGGACAACTTTGCTGTTCTGCGGTATTTGATTCCTCGGTTTGTCGACGAACGCTGCAATCATGGAGTGAATACCCCAGGATGGTGGGTAAGGCTTTGCTCCACGACCAAGTGGAAACTGGCATGGTGATCTGGCCGTGGAAAGCGGCGTAACTGAGATACACGTCCATTTCCCTCTCACTCATATACCATTAGCCAACAGGCCGAGCCTCATTGCTTCAAAGCCATATTTTGTAACTACGTCAAGAAAGAATCGGCTCTTGTTTTGTTGCCAGTTGGCATCCTTTGTGGAATGTCGATTTGGCTCGGCCATGGCGGACTCATATCAGATACTCGAGCTTGCCAGACAAGGTATTGGCGCCTGCATTAAAGAAAAGCTGCAAAAGGTTTGGATCCTGAGCGGCGTATTCAATGGCTGGAGGCTGGTGATGGCCAAGAGCGTATTGATCGAGCTGGGGGTGAGATAGAATAGAAGCGACGGTTGACATGCACATTTTGATGTCTGGAAATCTCACCATGAAGATATCCCAATCAATATTCGGCTGGGATGGTTGCAACGTTACCATTGCCGCACTATAGTTGTAACTAGTAGATCTGCTTGCCTCCAAGGTTCGCCAAGAGACCGCCACACCACATTATGACTATTGTCAAATATAGATGTCATGCTCAGAAACACACCCTCAACCAAGCTCGGTGATTCTCGAAATAAGAAATTAGACAGACCCCAGTGATTTCTTCGGCGAACCGCAATCGCCGACTTGAACCGCAGGCATTGGCCTGCCGTATCTTATCGCAGCAAAATCTTCCCCGACTTCCCGGACTCGTTTCCCCTCTCTTTCTCATCCACAACCTTGATCCTCCACAAACCACCATGGCTGCTCAGGCGACTGAGAAGCTGGAACAGCTGGAAAGTGAGTGTGCCCGGCCACTATCTCCGCCGTCATTGACTGACCAAAACCCAGTAGGCCACAACGGCGCCCAGGCGGCTGGCCCCGCAGCGGCTCAGGCGCCCGCTGGTGAAGCGGAGGATGACTCTGATGACGATCAAGAGGAAGGAGAAGGTGCCCCGGATGCAGGAGCTGCTGGAAGTGAGTGAACACCTTTTCTCTCATCCCTAAGTGGCCCCCGAGCCCCGAGCCCGAACCCCCCCCCCCCCCCCCCCAAAAACCCCGCTCAGACGACAACAAAGCAATACAGACTGCTAAGAAGATCATGTGGCAGCTGCCAAAAAGAAGAAGAAGCGCAAGTCCAAGAAGAAGAAGAAGGGCGGCGCGAAGGTGCAGAGTGCCCCGCCTCGAGTCCCCGTGTCGAACCTCTTCCCCAACAACCAATACCCCGAGGGTGAGATTGTCGAATACAAGAACGACAATGCCTACCGCACCACCAGTGAAGAGAAGCGCTACCTCGACCGCATGAACAACGACTTCCTGCAGGAATATCGTCAGGGTGCCGAGGTTCACCGTCAAGTCCGTCAGTATGCGCAGAAGAATATCAAGCCTGGCCAGACCCTGACGGAGATTGCGGAGGGTATTGAGGACTCTGTGCGGGCCCTGACCGGTCACCAGGGCCTAGAGGAGGGCGACAACATCAAGGGTGGCATGGGTTTCCCTTGCGGTCTAAGCATCAACCACTGCGCTGCGCACTATACTCCCAATGCTGGAAACAAGATGGTTCTGAACCAAGGAGATGTGATGAAGGTGGATTTTGGTGCCCACCTTAACGGTCGCATCGTTGACAGCGCCTTCACTATGACATTCGATCCGGTCTATGACCCCCTCCTGGCGGCGGTTAAAGATGCGACCAACACCGGAATTCGGGTTAGTCTCGTTCCTTTCAATCGATTTTTCGAGCATGTCTGAATGTGTCTTTAGGAAGCCGGAATCGATGTCCGCATGAGTGATATAGGTGCCGCCATCCAGGAAGCTATGGAAAGTTATGAAATGGAGCTCAACGGCCAGATGTACCCGGTCAAATGTATCCGGAACCTCAACGGCCACAACATTGACCAGCACGTCATCCACGGCGGCAAGAGCGTGCCCATTGTCAAGGGCAGCGACCAGACCAAAATGGAGGAGGGTGAAGTCTTCGCCATTGAGACTTTCGGTAGTACCGGCAAGGGCTACGTACGGGAAGATGTAAGCCCGCCGCCATCCTTATGGTGGATTCAAGTACTGACCCTTGCTAGATGGAAACATCCCACTACGCCCTGACGCCTGACGCCCCCAATGTTCCTCTTCGCCTTTCATCCGCAAAGAATCTGTTGAATGTGATCAACAAGAACTTTGGCACTCTGCCTTTCTGTAGACGTTATCTTGATCGTCTGGGCCAGGAAAAGTATCTCCTAGGAGTATGTCGATGGCCCTTTCTTGAGAACGCCCGGCACAACAAGCTAATTCGCATTTAGCTGAACAACCTGGTTTCATCCGGGATTGTGCAAGACTACCCGCCTCTGTGTGATATCAAGGGCTCTTACACTGCCCAATATGAACATGTATGAGCTTCACTTTTGCCATCCGATACTGGATCCCCCCGACTGACCTCCTCTCAGACTATTGTGCTCCGACCAAACGTTAAGGAAGTGATTAGCCGTGGTGAAGACTACTGAAATGCTTGTCTTATACGCTAGAATTTCAAAAATAAAAAGCAAACGACTACCTAGGCCACGCCGCAAAGACAAATCGTACAATTCGTAGATCCTGCCAAGCCATATCGGACCATCCCAGGCGCCCGTGTCGCCCCACGTGGAAGGTGGAACGACTCCCGCCTTTTCCAATCAACTCCTTTCCCATGCCAATTCTTCCCTCCTGCACTCACTTGCACCATGCCTTCGGTCGTCGAAACCGCCTCGCCTCATCTGCGGGTGTCCGCGGCCAAGACGTCCGCCTCCCCGGCGAAAACTGGAGCTCCTCCTGGCTCCGCGTCTGCTCGAATTCCGCCGCCGGAGGCCGCCGCGGTCGAAGACCACTTCTTCTGGACCTACACTGAGGAACCACACCGATCGAGGCGACAGGCAATTATCAAAGCTCACCCGGAGGTATGTACTCTGGTAGTCGCGGGAGCTCTGGCATGTGTTACTGAGTCTGAATGGCCTCGGGAAGTGCACAACTGTTACTGCCAGGCCACCACACCGATCTTTCTGGTTCACGATGCTGACTGCTGTAATTGGTTTCAGGTCACCAAGCTCTGCGGTCCCGAACCTCTCACAAAATATGTTGTCCTCCTCGTCGTGTCGATACAGCTTACCTGCGCCTATCTCCTTCGCAACACCTCCATTCTCGATTGGCGGTTCCTGGCCACAGCCTATGTAATTGGAGCTACTTCAAACCAGAACCTGTTCCTGGCCATCCACGAGATATCGCACAATTTAGCCTTCCGGTCGCCTTTTGCAAACCGTCTGTTGGCAATCTTTGCGAACCTTCCCATTGGATTGCCGTATAGTGCTGCGTTCAGGGTATGTCTTCTCACCCCGGAGGCCAATGGTGTCTATTGATAGCTACAATTGGCCCTCCGTTTCGATTCAATTGAATACTAAGACTTGGTATCAACAGCCCTACCATCTGACCCACCACAAATCCCTCGGAGTGACGGGTCTGGATACCGACCTCCCTACCGCATTGGAAGCCTTCTTCCTCAACTCAGTCTTCGGCAAGACCTTCTTCTGCACCTTCCAGATCCTCTTCTACGCCGTGCGGCCAATGTTCATATACAGCCCGCCTTTCACGTCAATCCATCTCCTCAATCTTGCCGTGCAACTCACCTTTGATTACTTCCTCACCCGCATCAGCGGCTCCCTTCAGCCCTTCTACTACCTCATCGCAAGCTCTTTCCTCGCTGGCTCCCTCCATCCTTGCGCAGGTCACTTCATCGCTGAGCACTACTTCTTCTCAAACGTCAAGACCGGCGGTACCGAGTCCCTCGCCGAGCTGAAGACAAAGCCCCAGTCCAAGACCGAATCCCCGCACCCGCTCGACTCATTGGCTCCGCCGGACACATACTCCTACTACGGACCCCTTAACATCCTCACCTACAACGTCGGCCTGCACAATGAACACCACGATTTCCCCGCGATCCCGTGGACGAGGCTGCACAAGCTACACGAGATTGCGCGTGACTTCTACGAGCCGCTGCCGTGCCACCGCAGCTGGGTCTGGGTAATCTGGACTTTCATCTTGGACAAGGATGTCGGGCCTTGGTGCCGCGTGAAGCGCCCTCAGGGCGGACGTGTCGTTGGTGGCGGCGGTAACGCCGGTGCGTCGAAGGCACCGAGTGGGCGTGGAGGAGAGGGGATCTCGGCTGCTTCGGCGGGTCCGGACGGCGAGGCGGGTGATGGCTGGAAAGAGAGCGAGCTCCAGTGCTAGATATTTTCATTGATTTAAACATTTGTCCTTGTCGTTGGGCTGGTCTCATGATTCTGTATGAAGTAAATAGTCATTGCCGGATTGGTAATACTTCAAATATGATTTATTTTTAGACTGCTGTGGGTCTCGTCGGTCTATATATGTATCTGTATTCTCAGTATTACTGCGTAGCTACTATGGGTTGTGCAACAGTCTTATGAAATACGGGCTTGTTGGCCTGACAGGAACCTGGATACACTGAACCGGAGCCTACTGTATCAGTGAAAGGCACATCTGCCGTGGGAACTGGACTATCAGCAAGAAACATGAATTATCTTGCAAGAGCTCGATATCGTTTATCAGACACAAGGAGAATCGAGACGCTCGGTCCGTTCATCGTAACGTGATATTAGACAAGACAGGAAAGGTAAGCCGGGTAGAAAAAGGATAGGACGCAAAAGAGATACAGATTGTCAGTTTCAAGACATCCCGAGAGCGAGTCGAGACGCGACGGGATGGAATCAAAGGAAATATGGATACCAGTGAGAATGGGCGAGAGAAAAAAAGAAAAAGAAACGGAATACAAGGAGAGGCAAGGAAGGCTGATGCTGGAATCAAAACGACGGGCTCTTCAAAAGGCAGACGCAAAAGTGGAGGGAAAGGGAACTCGGGTCGGAGAGACGGCATCGAGACGTGATCGGAGGCATAAACACGATGGAAGAACCCACAGGCGCGATCCATCGGGGCTAAAAGAAGAAGTACGCGATCAAGAAGCTGAGCAGGCACAACCCGGCCACGATCTGGACGGGCACGCCTGACTCGCCTTGTGCGTGTGTCTGCTGAATTGTCGCTGGCGCGGCCTTCGCCTCGCCGCCGGTCTTCCGCTGCCGCAAGCCTTGGTCTGCCAGGCGATCCTTCAGTCGTTGAATATGCGCATTTGCGTCCGCAAGCTGGGTCTTGAGTTCGTCGCTTGAAGGGATCGTGTTGGATACGGCGGTCTTGGCGTTGGATAAGACAGAGGTAGGTTCACTGGGCGGAGGAGATTCGGACTTGACGGACTTTTGGGAGAATTCGGGAGGGGGGATTGGGGAAGGTTGACCGGCGGCGGTCTTCTTTGACACGCCCGGGGCCGGGGTTTCGAAGTTTCCACCGGGCGAGGTATACGCGGGGGGCTCTTCCTCCATGACCTTCCAGGTGCTTGTAAGAACCATGTGCGGGATATAGAAGCTCTGTGGTAACTTACCGAGTCATTCGGGCCTTGGGATTCCGAGACCGGGGTCGAATCCGAGGGCAACCAGTTCACGCGAATCTTGCGCTCCACCACAGAAGCCTTGGATGACTTCTCAAACTGTCGGTTCAAGTTAGCAAAGCCGATGGATTTCCTGGGGCGCACAAAGGACGTACGATGGAGGTCACATTTGCAAATTCCATATCACGGGTGACCGAGACGGCCTGGACCAGAAACTTGTCCTTGCACTTCGCATCAGAGGCCGGCTCCTCCTTCAGAGCCTGCAGCAAGACTATACATGGGCATAGTCAGCTCTCGACCATTTTCCATCTCGGGTTATCGGAGGTGATCCAACCTTGAACATCGACCTGTTTACCGGGCTCGATACGGCCGGAATTCGGGCGGACACAGTAACTAGATAGAATTTAGATATCAGAGCCTAATAGGGTTATGGCGCAGAATCTGGGGAACATACTGCTTGGGCGCAGTGGTTTTCACCTGGCGCACGAAGGAAAGTTGTTGTCAGTCGCATGCGTGTCTGACAAACGGCGAGAGGGGGGATGCACACGCACCTTGAACACAACGGCCTCCTGGTTGGGGTTGCGCAGATGCAGGATCTGGCAGACTTCCTGGTTAAAAGGCCCTGTTTGTCCTCAAAAAAAATGGCGATCAGTCCTCGAATCCTTTGATCTCTGATGCAAGGCCAGCGTCTGGCACTTACGTTTGAAGCCTAGCTCCGGGGGATCGATTTCGATAGACATGGTGGTTGTGGGCAGTGAGAGAGGCGCAGAGTGGGAGGATACTGGAGGGGCAGTAGCAGAGACTGCGACAACAGTGCGCTTCTGGCAAAGAGAGGTGCGAGGACGGTTCTCAAGCGAGGGAGTCCGGCGCCTCAGGAGTTGACTATTGTCCACTTTGGGGATATGCTGACTCAGCGGTCAGGTGATGGCGACGGGGACGAGGGAGAAGGTGCGTGTGCTGTTGATTTCTGATTCTAGGACGGGAGTGAGAATGGGAGAGTGGATTCTACCTCGGTGGTGGGAAATTACACATCCTCGGACTGATCACAGTTGGGATGGCGCTACTCACTGCATGTGATGTTTTGTCCGCAGTGGGGATTCCGCTGGTTGGTTGTGATTTGTGGTTTGAGACAGCAACAACTGTAATCTCAACCCTTTCTAAAGGAAGATATTCCATCGCTGGAGATATGCCTAATTTTAAGAAGCTTGCAGTATGCATATAAGCTTTCTGGTCTGAGACTGAAGGCGTTCGACGCCAAATCGGACCGTCTTATTCCTCGGGCCGTTTATTGGGCATGCATTGCCGGGCTGTAATCTATGAGATCGGATCTGGTATACTACTTAGTGACGAAGATCACCACCCCTATTAATCATGAACCAGAGCATATCTCTCGGTATACCTAGGTAGGCAAAGAAGGTATAGAGTAGTGTGCTCTTTGGGGGCGTTATACACCAACTCATATCGGGATGAACTATGGCCACTTTGACAGCCGCCGACCGGTGCAAAAGATAAATCCAATCTTGTATAAAAAGGGATAGAAGAAATATCAGAGGGCTTTTGGTGATAGGTCACTATAGGGAATTATGTACAGTCTATACCTCTGCGCAAAGAAACGAGTGGATTTCGCTCCGCTGGAGAACAGGAAGGTAGCTTGTACAAATATATACCTCGATGGTTGTAACAGTACCTACCACACCGGACCTAGTCAAAACACTAATAACTAGCATTTCTCGACAAGCAGACATCGAGTAAAAATTGCCATTTCACCTCTATGAATGAATGGACTCCGGGGAATTCTTGTTAGTAGATACTGATCATCCCTCTCAGGTTGAAGTTGACAGCAAAACGGAGCGACCCGCACTTATCGCTCGCCGCCTTCGCGATACGTCACCCGAAAGCTCACCTACGCCATCCACGCCAACCAACCCTTTGCTGTTGTTATTTGAGTCACATTCTTTTCCCCAGCATTATATCTGCTGGAACTTCTCTATTTTTACTCCGACACACTCATTGCTATCACCCTCCGGAAGCAGCATAGAGACCATCTTTGAACCGAGCCCCTCCATCAGCATGGCATCCGATCTAGACCAGCTCATTGAGATGGGCTTCGACAAAGAGCGAGCACAGCTGGCAGTACAGAAGTCTGGTGGCCGTAAGTGTCTGCCGCGTACACTTTCCGCGAAATGATTACTCACGAAGCGCACAGTGCAAGGAGCGCTGGAATGGCTCGAGGAAAACCAGGACAAATCGTTGGATGAGATCCAGGCTGCACAGGCAGAGAAGGGCGAGGATGAGGAAGGCCCAGCCCTCCAGCCCGGGGAGCAAGCGCGCAGCTTGGTCTGCAACGAATGCGGCAAGAAGTTCCGCAGCCAGGCGCAGGCCGAGTTCCACGCATCCAAGTCGCAGCACACGGACTTCTCCGAGTCGACCGAGGAGATTGCTCCGTTGACTGAAGACCAGAAGAAAGAGCGCCTGACGGAGCTAAGGGAGAGACTGGCTGCCAAGAGGGCAGTGCAGTCCGAGCAAGATAAGGTGGATCAGAAGAGAAACGAGGTCGGTGCTGCCTTGGCAACCGTGATGGGACATAGCTGAACCTTCGATCTAGGAAATCCGTCGAAAGAGCAATAAAGACAACCAACAAGCCAAGGAGGACCTACAGCGGAAGCAGATGATGAAGGAGGCCGCCAAGAAGAAGCAGGAGAAGCAGGACGAGATCGAGGCCCGGAAGAGGATCAAGGCCAAGATCGAGGCAGACAAGGAGGAGCGGCGGCGTAAAGCCGAGCGTGAGCGCGCAGAGCGGGCGGGTGTGGCTCCTCCCCCAGAGCCTACGGCTGCTCTAGCGCCCACGCCGTCTGGTCCAGTGGCATCTAAACCCGCCTCTGCTTATACCGAGACTCGCTTGCGTTTCCAGACTCCCAAGGGGAACATCATGAAGACGCTTCCCGTCACCACGACTCTGTTCGAGGTGGCTGCTTCTCTGAAGCAAGACGATGGCATCGAAGTCCAAAGCTTTACCCAGAACTTCCCTAAGAAGATTTTCGATGCTGAATTCTTCGGAGAAACACTGAAGGAGCTGGGGCTCACGCCAAGTGCAAGCCTTGTCGTTCAATGAGTCAGCGATTTGATTCCCCTGAGGACCCTCGGGCGCATATTGCTTTGCAAAGAATGATAGATGACATGGCTCCATAACTTTGTTAGGGATGGGGTGGGTATATTAGAATAAATCATATACTCTCCTCCAAGCAGATGCAATTCTGACGAATGCCGCGTTAGATCTTAAATCTGATCGCTGACTGAATAATGAGGCTGTAGAGATGAATCCGTATAGATGCCTTTGCTTATCAGTAGCTTTCAACACGTGACAGCGTGATTGCCCGCGTGCTGCCTGAGACGCGCTCGACACGCGCTTAGCATCTCACTTCCAGCCAACACAACAGCACCTCTCCTCGATATGCCAGCGTGAGCACCTAAACCATCCGACCACTGATATGTCACCTCCCAAGTCACCGATAGCTGATCGCATCTCACCCAGTGTTGGCGACCAACATCGCGGTGGACCCGCATGGATCGGGATGCCCAATGCCCCCAATGCCGTCACGGCGAACCCCTTCGAGGAACCGCAACGCCGGATGAGCGAATATACTGCCCAGGATATTGCGACACTTCAGGCTCGTCTTGATAAGAAGTTGGGTCCCGAATACATCTCCTCTCGTCCCGGTGCCGCGGGGCAGAAAGTGCACTATCTCTCCGCCGATAAATGCATCAATCTTGCCAACGAAGTGTTTGGGTTCAATGGCTGGTCCAGCTCAATCCAGAAGATTGATATTGATTTTGTGTGTCATGATACTTGACGCGTTACCGAAGGAAGGGGCTAACATTGGCTCATCAGATCGAAGAAAATCAAAACACAGGCAAGATTAGTCTGGGTTTATCTGTGATTGTCAGGGTGACACTGCGGGATGGAACATTTCACGAGGTAGGAGCCTGGTCTTGCAGTTTTGCAAGCGCGTGAGCAAGCCAATAATGTATCTCCTAGGATATTGGTTACGGCCACATCGAGAACTGCAAGGGCAAAGCAGCGGCATTCGAAAAGGCCAAGAAAGAAGGGACAACAGATGCTCTAAAGCGTACGCTCAGGACATTTGGTAACGTCCTGGGCAATTGTGTCTACGACAAGGAGTACCTTTCCAAGGTGACGAAGGTCAAGGCTGCACCGGTAAGCGACCTCAGGTGTTTTTGTACATTGCAATCTCTACTAACTTCTGTCAAGGCCAGATGGGATATTGATGGTCTTCATCGACACCGGGATTACGCACCTGTCAAGAAAGAGGCGCCTCCACCCAAGCCGATAACAGAAGATGATGATTTACCCCCTCCTCGCCCCGCGGAACCTGTTAAGAGCAGCACTGCGGAGAGCAACAGTGCCTTTGATGGCGATGGTGAATTTGGCAGTATGTTGTCATTGGAGATATCGTAAGATTGCTCCTTTGCTAATGAAGCCTAGGCGACCTTTTTGATGAAGCCGATTTTGTGGTATCCGCTACAGGCAACCCTGACGAGATAACCATAGACCCTGAGCCCCAGCAACGGCAGCCGCCCACGCCAATGAACCGCCCAGTTCCCCCTCAAGGACCAGCCGTCGCACGATTCAACCCGAATGTCGTGACGCCCTCGAAACCAGAAAGATGGAATGGGCCAAACCCGGCGGCAAAACAGTCTTTGCCTCCTCATGTACGGCCAAATCCATCAGTCATGCCTGATCAACGACGGCCGATGCTCGCAGCGGGCCAGCCTCAAAATTTTACCAACGCTAGGACATCAGTCCCACCCCAATCGCGTCCTGGCCTAAACTCCAACATGCAAAATCCCAACATGCCACAAGCGATTAAAACGGAACCTGCTACAGGGTTGAATCAAGACCCAAACCAGCCACCTGGCTCTCAATCCGTGGGTTTCTACTCGGCCCGAGTCGCCGAGTCACTTCGCGATAATCCCAATGCTGCTCCGCTGCCCGGGACTCAATTCGACCCCCATGCGGAGAGTCCCTCCATCCGCAAAACGGCCGGCGTTGATCATACGAAAAGCGTCCCAATTCACAAGCCAATGCTCGCAAATCCCTCGCCAGCAAGCAACAACACTCGTGACTTTGTCAACCCTTCAAACGACTTGCAGCGCAGAGTCGGTGCCCCAAGTGCGCCCGTCGGCAGCCCCTTGTCCAGAGGCCCGTCCACTTCTTCCTATCGCCCACTGACGCGACCCAATATCGACCAGCGGAACGCGCCCAATGCCGCTGCCATGAACAGAGCAAGCGTGCCTCCACAGAATTTGAATGGCAAACGTCCTCCTTTGAATGATGTCACTAACGCTACGACCTCTCATGGCGTAGCACCTGCCGCTCCCGCTTCTGGCCCGCATGATCCCAAACGGCCCCGGGTTGCCGATGGTCCTCCCGGGCCACAACCTCCACCGCAATGAATTTGGCCTGGTCATTCTATCTACATGATCATGCATCGGTATGCATTTAGCGAATATTGTCAACATCGTTATTTGAGCTGCTTTGCTGTTTTCTCGAGGCGTCGTTGCATGTCTACCATGCGGGAAATGAAGAGAGGCGTTTCGGTGTCTACGGGACCACACTATGGGCGGAGTATAATACTTCTGATTTGCGTGGAAGTTATGGAGAGCAGATAGAAACTTGAATCATTGCGCAGATCTAGGACTCGGTCATACCACAGGATGTAACCGCATTATCGATGGGTCTTGTCCGAACATCGCAGGTCTGCGGAACACGCGTTCAATCATAGCGATGTGTGGGTATGGCCAAGTATAGCAACAAATACAGTAGTTCAATTCTCGATGACATGAAGTCATTAATGGATGTTCATCGTGATGGGCGAACTGCAGCTGGACGAGCAGCAACAAACGCCGTTTGATGGCTTGCGAGAGAGGAGATCAGGGAATCGGCATAGAACAAAAATTTTTCACGGCCATCTCGAGGTTTTACCGTCCGGCATGAGCTGCGACAAGAATGAAGAGGTTCATAGCTGAGATACTGCGAAGCTATCCTTGGCACTTTACAGCGCTGGACTTGTCCTGGATTCGACGAATGCACCAAATTCTGAGATCTGGGGAATTACTGGCCGAAGGACGTGGCCTCGGACAGGCATATCTGAACAGCCAAAGCGATCTCCACCCGAGTGGATATTGATATTGTACTATCCGATTATAACGCCCCAGTGACAGCGCGAATCCATAGTGACCGAATCGTTCGTCTCGGGGTTCTCAGGCTCTAATGTCGCCTCTGGGATCTACGCACCGCCCGCACTGTGGCAGTGGGATACCAATCATGTAAATGATCAAAATTCTAGTCGAGGCTTTCTTGGAGCAACCGCCGACTCAGATCGTTCTGCACCCATTGCTCAACCAGGGCTACGCAGTCACCAACAAGCTGGTCGTAGTTTGCGCCCTGAGGGATGAACATGGACTGATGCGCTGTCACCTCGTCCATGTCTTCCATGACCACTGGTGTCCAGTGGGAATCGTCCTCCCACTTCCAGTGGTGCGAGGGCATCAGGATAAACTTGCGGAGTTTCTGTTTGGAAATGGAGGTATTAGAACTGGGGTCAGAACCTGAGGTCGTGATGGAGGCATTCGTCGAAGACTGCCGGCTATTCTCCTGGCTGAGTGAAGTAGACGAATCGATGCTCGTGAGATCTGCTTGGGAATTATTCTTGCCATTCGTGGCTTCTTTGGCTGCCAGAGTAGAAGTAGAGCTGGACGCAGTAGACCCCAGTTCTCTGTCCTTGTTCTGATCGACGTCGGACTTTTTCGAGTCTTTCCGGGGTGGGCGACCAGTGCTTGCCGTGTAGTAGTTGAGGAAGCGCACTCGATTGGGACTGCATTCTGCTGCTTCCAATTCCCTCAGGAGTCGGTACTTTCGCCGAAGCTCCGAGTAATTGTTGACGCAGCCTGCAAATTGATACTGCGACACGACGCGGTCACAGATCGACCGAGAGAGATTCTCCGTATTCTTGTTGAGGAAATGGAACATGCCCTTAATCAGGCCCCGTTCCTCGCGGTGGACGTCATTCTTGAATGGAGGGTTAAAGTTGGGACGGGGAGTGGCAGGCTTGAAGACCGGCTCCAGGCCTACGGATTCTTCTTCTTTCGCCAGCACGTCTTCGGGCGCGGGATCCTTCTTCCCTAAACTTTTGATCCCCGTTGGAATCACACGAGGATGGAGCCCCAGAAAGGGAACGTCGAAGTTCACGAGCCCCAGAATACGGTGCCTGGGTTGCGCGCCTCGTTGCAGAAGCGCGACGTCTGCAGCCAAGATTCCGCCGAGACTGTGGCCTAAGAGGATGACGTCCAAGTCATCCGCCTCATGCGGCGATAGCCTGCAATCGGGATCAGTCCGTGTCCCAGATGGAGGGGATCTAGACGGAATCGCACATACCAGGCGCTGAATTGGTCGACGGCCAGGTGCATCTCGCCATGCGACTTGTATCGCGGATAGATGCGCGTGTACACCACATGCGACTCGCTCAGCAAGCCGGTCAACAGATCGTGAACGTGGGCAGGAAAGTCGCGGAAACTCTCCTCCGAGCCCCTGAAGCCATGGATATAAATCAACAGCAGCCGGCGCCGGGCCGTGGTCGTAATGACGTCCTGCGATCCGTCCAGCCGCGGCAGCGACAGGCTGGACTGGGAGCCATACCCGCCGTTGCGGACGGGGTCCTCCATTGCCGCAGGGAGCAAGACCTCGAAAAGGGCGATGAGCGAGGTCGGGGCCGCGAGATGGATATAAAACTGGATTGATTCAATTCCCACTCCGCGCGCACAGCCACAGCGTGGGGTCGACATTGCACGGCCCGCTTGCCACTAAAGAAGCTTTGTCACGGCGCTATCTGGCTGAGAGCCTATGAGAACGAGCTATCGTGGGCGCCCACGAGATTCGCCACCTGCAGTGGAATGCGTGGAGTTGAGTTGAGTTGAGCTGCGCCGTTCCGCGGGACGGCACTTCCTGCACGAATGGTTCTGGCCTTCACTTGGCCCATCTTCCATCTTCCTCCGTCTCCATCTCTCTCTTCTGGATGAGGATCCACTGCGACCGCAACTATCAACATGGAGAAGCCTCCACTGCCCGACCGCAACCCGCGGCCGGAATTGACTTCCCCAGCGGATGCTCCTGAACTGCAGTATCAACTGACCGCGGAGTCGGGGGATGTCCATAGTAGGTGCAACAACCCGGCATCTCTGACTCGGTCGTGGAGTAGTAACAGTGCTAACATTGACGCCCAGCGGATGGTCGCATTGATATCAATCTGGAGTCCAAGGTCGCCAAATCACTCGCTCAAATCGCCGACCAGCAGGAAGAAGACCTGTTCAACCCACCACCGGACTATAGTGAGGCTCAAAGTACACACGCGGTGTCCTGCGATATCAAATTGAATATTGTGATTCAAATAGTTGGCAGTCGCGGAGATGTGCAACCCTTCATCGCACTCGGGAACGCCTTGCAGAGGCATGGCCATCGCATCCGCATCGCGACTCACGGTGTCTTTGAAGACTTCATGAAAAAGTCCTACTTGGAATTCTTCCCTATCGGAGGCGACCCGGCGCAGCTGATGGCATATATGGTGAAAAACCCGGGTCTGATCCCGCAAATCCAGACGCTGCGTGATGGCGAGATCAAGAAGAAGCAGAAAATGGTCGCAGAAATGCTGGACGGCTGCTGGAAATCATGTATCGAGGATGATCCCGTCACCCAGGAGCCATTTGTCGCCGATGCTATCATTGCCAACCCACCCAGTTTTGCTCACGTTCACTGTGCGCAGGCATTAGGGATCCCGGTCCATTTGATGTTTACCATGCCTTGGAGCAGCACCCGAGCCTTTCCCCATCCTCTTGCCAATTTACATGCTGCGTCGATGGAAAGAGGCACCGCCAATTGGGTGTCCTACGGCGTCGTGGAATGGCTCACATGGCAAGGGTAGGTGAAATTGATCCCAGTAAAGCGTCAGGAGACAAGAATGCTCACATCCACTCCTAGATTGGGAGACGTGATAAATCGGTGGCGATCCTCGATAGATCTCGCCCCTGTTCCTATGACTGAAGGCCCCTGTCTGGCGGAAGTCCTAGAGATCCCAATGACGTACTGCTGGTCCCCTGGCCTGGTCCCAAGGCCGCGCGATTGGCCCGCTCACATCGGTATGTACGGGCAGTCTTGAACTATAGCACCAAAGACTTACATCTCAACAGACGTGTGCGGGTTCTTCTTTGCAGAGCCATCCTCATATACTCCGCCATCCGAACTGGCGGAGTTTTTGCAAGCCGGAGCGCCGCCTGTATACATCGGCTTTGGCAGTATAGTTGTTGACGATCCCCAGAGGTTGATAGACACCGTCCTTACCGCGGTCGCCAGGACTGGCGTGCGTGCGATTGTTTCAAAGGGCTGGAGCGAGCTGGCGGGCCCGGCACATGCAAATGTCTTCTACATTGGCGACTGTCCGCATGACTGGCTCTTTCAACATGTCGCTGCTGTGGTTCACCATGGGGGAGCCGGAACCACCGCCTGTGGTCTTTTGAACGGACGGCCGACCGCTATAGTGCCATTCTTTGGAGAGTATGTCCACCCTTTGCTTGCTGTGCGCGATCTTCCATATCCTTTTCTGACTGAACTCAGTCAACCGTTCTGGGGCAACATGGTCGCCAAAGCCGGCGCGGGCCCCGAACCAATTCCACACGCCTCACTGAATCCTCAGAATCTAGCTGCTGCAATTGAATTATGCCTCACACCAGAAGCACTAGTTGCCGCGCAGGAAATCTCAATCAAGATGCAATCCGATTCCGGCGTCAAGGCAGCCGTCGACTCGTTCCATCGCAATTTACCCTTGGACCGTATGCGATGCAGTGTCCTGCCTGACCAAGCTGCGGTATGGACCTATGGCAAGGGCAAGCGATCCATGCACCTGTCCAAGACAGCGATGAGCATTTTGATCGAGCACGGCAGGATCGACGCGAAGAACATTAAGTGGTACGAGCTCGCGCTTCCCTTCTGTGCTCTGACATGGATCCGTGCTGATTTCCACCGGAAACACAAAGCTACAATATCAATCCCATCATCATTGTGAATCGGCGCTGGGATCCTCTAACCGGAGTCCTCTCGGCTGCGGCGGGAACCGGATCGAACATGCTGCGATCGACAGGCGAGATCTTCACCGGTCCATACCGGGAGTTGCAGCGCGGTCGCTCGCGACCTTCGGCAGGAAGCTTGCAGGATCTCACTCGATCAACCAGCTCAGACATATCGGGCTCGCGCACTAACAAAACGGGGTTGGATGATCAGACCCAGCCGCAAGGGTCTCGGCAACCCATCCGGCGATCTCAAAGTGAGTACCAACGACAAGATCCATTCGAGACTGCCGGGAACATGGCCGGAGCGGCTGTGACAGGGTTCGGCAAATTCTCCGCCACGTACTTCCGTGGCGTGATCGTCGATATCCCCCATGCGGCGGCCGAGGGCTTCCGGAGAGCGCCTCAGCTATACGGCGAGAAGGTCAAGGACTATGGGACGGTCCATGACTGGAAGTCCGGGGTGGCGGTCGGCGGCAAGAACTTCGTAGGTGGTATGACGAACGGCGTGACGGGCCTCTTCTCCAAGCCATTGAAGGGATTGGCGGAAGAGGGAACGCCTGGGGCCGTCAAGGGTTTGGCTCGGGGTACTCTGGGCCTAGCCACGAAGATGCCCTCCGGTGAGCACTTTCTCTTCCCGAAGATCGGTATACACAGCGACTAACCTTCTCGGGGGATGCAAGCGGGAATCGGGTTGGTGGCGTATCCATTCTATGGGATCTCGAAAAGCATCGAGGCTGCGTTTAGGACCAAAACCCCGAAAGAGATTGTTGCCGCACGACTGAGAGACGGATATGCTCACGCACACAGAATGGAGCTGTCCCAGGAGGAAGAGCAGGAGATCCTGCAAGTCTTTGATGCGCTGTTGTCCTCAATGAGTCCATAGGCTTCCACATATCATTCAGCTGTTATTTGGATCACTTGATAGATTGTGTGGGGTACCTTGTCTCCCAGTCAGGGCAGGGGAAGAAAGAGACCCAGATCAGACATCATCAAACAAGAAATCCGTCATCAAACAGGAAATCTGAAGTATATTGTCGATTAATGCAAATATCAAATGGCCAAGTCATTCCTTGCGTGCTCAACAGTCCTCAGTCTTTCCTTTCTGAACATACACTAGCTCGAATTCTAAAATATATATAGCACAAGGTCTCTCGATATAACAACAGAGAAAACCTTGGAATCCCCTCTGCAGCCTTGCAGCTAGCATCCAAATTCGGAGCACGACGCTGAGAAAGGCAGGCTCCCACCGCCCGGTCGCAGCTTTTCAGTATAAGCGACGTTGTGAACGGTATCGGCGTCCACGTAGCCGTTCTCTGATCATTCCCTCGGAGGGTGGCCCAGCTGTACATTCCTCGAGAATCCTCCGTGGTTCAGTTCAGATTAGATGATTGACCCCGTTTGTAAGTAGAGAGCCTCGGAAGCCGCCTACCGAGCGAACATTAGCGACACTGACTCCAGGCCTTGTGCGGTAGACTCAAAGCGCAGGGTGTCGCTCTTGCATACCTGTAGCAGAAATCGTATCGCAGCCCACGGAAGGGAAGCACTGGTAGGGATCGAATTGGACGGTGGTGTCCCCGATGGCTTTGTATCGGTTGATCCATGTCATGGTCTTGTCAGAGTCCCTGGGGACGACTGGCTTTCCACGAACCTGGACTGTCCCTCTTTTCTGCAAGGCGTTTTCTTCCGCTCTGCCTCCCTGGGAGTGGACTCAAGTGGATTTCCTGTAGGGCCTTTGGCAATGCCAGCTAGACATGCTTTGAGCTTGGGATCCAGGGTCTCCGTGGCCGCAGACCGCAGAGGTCGTGACGATCAAGCCAGCACTCATTTCCGATTGGAAGTGAGTGTTGTGTCGACTGCAGTCTCTAGGAAGCTGAGATATAAGCATTCTGACCAGAGATTAGGAACAAAATCCACACACCTAATACAGAACCGATCGAAGGACCAACAGAGGGATCGGTTAATGGGCGCTGGAGAGGGAGGGAAGGGCAAAGAAGGCAAGCGCTGTGCGGCTCAACGGGGAGATGCCTCAGGCACAGACGACTCTATAGATTAGGTCTTTCCGGAAGAATCCGATTTGATTGGGCGGTATATCCGATGCTTATGAAATCGAAATCAGACCAGGCCAGGCGTCAGATTAGGACGACGATGAAATTTCCATGACTGCTGGTCCTAAATGGGTTGAGTGGACCTGATCCTGAGGCGATCCTTGAGCGGAAAAGTTTTTTTTTTTTTTTTTTTTTTTTTTTTTTTTTTTTTTGACCAGTGCTCTGCGCAGATCCTGACCCATCTGGCTTCTGCAGCGATCGCGACCCATCTTGGTTCTCCTTCTCCTTCGAGCCGAGGAAGGCAGAACAGGACCCCATGCGATAGCCACGAGGATTCTAGTCCATCCAAGGGGATGCGCGTTCAGTTGCCGTCGTCTTGCTGGACCAGGATAAGGTGCGCGGTGATCTGATTGGAGTGGTGCCTGCGTCAATCCACCCAGTCCAGATTGCAATCGTGGTTCCTAACGAGAGCCCTTTAGTCGTTCGTATTTTCAGCCACCATCCCATTCCCCCGGGAATTGCCCACTTCTCTCGGGCCGGGTTGAGTGAGATTATTTCCGAGCAGCGTTCGACGCGGATGTGCGATCACGCACCGTTGGCACATCGACGCATCGCCCTGCTCCACTACGGGAGTTTCGCCCTGCATCGCATTTTCAAGGGCTGCCCACGGTGTTGGGCAGTCTCTGGCCCCACCACCTGTGACGATCAGTGGACCCGACTGTGCTATCGCTTACTGTTGTCCTCGTTTGCGTCGTCCAGGGAATGGGGGTTAGGATGACACCGTGCAGCGCGCTGTTCTGCGTCTGTGGATCACTTGAAGGGGAGTATCATTGAAAGGATCCAGAACTATCCATGGATATATGCGGGTTGGACTGATCGGTACACAGCCGTCCAGCGTGGCTGCAAGTCATATTGTGGCCAAATCCCCGTAGCGCCGGGTAGTAACAAAGCATGGGAGTATCCGCGCTATCCATGTCAACCAACTAATAAAACAATGGAACCCTGGTGTATACATCGCCAGCGACCAGCGACTCAAGTCCCGGGTACCGCATCCTGATATCAGGTCCGCTCTCCGCAGTATTCCTTCACCTCCGCGAACAAAACGCCAGGCCTTCCTCCGAGTGGGTCCAGTTGTCGGAGATGAGTACGTCGTCGATCGGGACGTTAGAGCTTTCGTCTCTGGCCAGCGGTACGCCGCCGTATCGGCGGTGCGTCGAAGGACCAGCTGTGGATGCGGATGCTGTGATCCTAGATTGTCCAGCATGAATTAGCCATCGAAGACACCCATTGAAGCAGTGATCATACCGCATTGACCTGGCTGGAAAGCTCCTCGTCGTTTCCGCCGTCTCTTTCCAGACGGGACCGAAGACAGATGAAAATGACGGTCATGACGCCGACCCCAATGGTGTTGATCAGGTATGGATACGACTGGTAAAAATCGGCCAAAAACACCATCGTGTCCAAGGCCAGATATCAGGTAGAGGAATAGCGCCGCGCAATGAAGAGCTTGGAGATTCTACATTAGAGGGAGAAGGGGAGGTCTCCTGCTTTAAAAGGTCTCAGCTTCCACCTTTCATGACCATGATCTTTCACGGAATCCCGATCGAGTCGGATACTGCTGATCCTTGAGCTGAGGGCAAGGAGTCAAGTTGCTCCTCCTGTCAAGACGTGCTCCTGCGAGTGGCCAAGTGGGACTGCTGCATCTTTCCCGGCCCTATCGTCGTCGGTCTCGAGTCTAGGTTGGCGATGACCTAGACTGGTCGAAATAGGTACGGTACGCCCGCAGGCTCCGGATTTCCTCTTGCATTTCCCTCCTTTGGGGGGAGGGGGGGGGGGCTTGGGAACTCGCTCCACGTACCTGCCCAGCCCTTCCGCCATGAGATTTGCCGAACTGGACCTTGATCTACATACGTCCAATTTGGGGCCGTGCATGGAGCGATGAACGTGCACGAAACTATTTCCGCACAACCCCCTCGACAACAGAGGTCAGTTTGTTGAGCCGACTACCAGATGAAGTGGCAGGCCCACGCCAATTTCTCCCACTGTACGTTCATGGGTGAGCTTGTTCAACAGCGTGGCTTGGGAGAGAGTCATTTTCACGCTGTATACATGGACGATCGGGCCCACGGGCCAAACTATACACCCAAAGTGCGCGGGCGCTAGGAAACCGCCTCAATCCTGCCGAGCCCTAACTGGATGACAACGAGGACCAAAACCACCAACACGGCGCATTCGATTTTCCTTGTGCGACAAGATTCATTGCATTTATCCCAGGCGTGCTCTTCTGGTCCTCGTGTATAGCCTGGACGGAGCCGTGTATATGCATACCGGCGACGGTCATCTTCTATGTTTTAATTTTAATTCTTAGCCTTGACTCATCGCAGAATTTTCTTTATCTTGTCTGAATCCTCTTTGCTTGCGACAGCGGCGAGACGGAAATACCATAGCTAGTTAGTCTGAACGAGCGACGGAGAATTGCCTAATCTGTAGAATTCTATCTGAGTCCGAAAATTTCCTTCTTCAAACGTGAAGTGATGCTGTTAGGACTTAGGCGTGGTTCACCTAAGCCTAACGATGCGCGCTACTTATATCGGTCCCGGGCATGCTAGAACATAGCCGGGCACTGAGTCGTAACAGATGCACAATTCATCCCAGCCCCTTTACTGGGTCCAGAAGTCGACATTCCGTTGGACGAGCAGCGCTGTTCGGCGGCGGTTGAGTAAACAAATAATCTCGGACTAAAGCTGGCAGACATTCATCTGATGATGGAAATAGCGGTGAGGGCAACGGATGTACTGGTTCCTGAGCTTTTGATAACGCTGAGCATCACATTGCTCTTCGTGGAGGCAGCCATCCCTCATAATATTGCGTACATATGGTCGTGATTGGACTGTTACAACTGGAAGGATCCATGCATCATTGCGAATGCTTCGCTTATCCACTACTGCCGGCAGTGGTTTTTGGCAACCTATGAGAGAGTCTCGCTCGTGGGATAATACACACAGCATCACATACGCCCTCGAGCACGACAGCGAGAGCTGCGATGATCGATTGGTGGATCCGCCTTGCACGAGAGAGTAATCTCCGCCCCCCCCCCGTTGTCGAGGGAGAGAGAACAGGGTCGGCCTCTAGCGCTAAACGCCTCGTTTCTTGCCTGCCGCATCGACTGAAACGACTCGGCGTGATGCAAGTCCTGGCCCCCATGCTGCGCAACTCTTGGGACGATCGCCCGAACCGCGTAGGGCAAAGTTGAAGATCTTTAGCGCGCCCACCGAGCTGTGATGGAGCATTTCAGGCGTGACCCCGATTTTCTATCAAGATTGCACCCCCGTGGACTCGCAACATACCGGGTCGGCCCTGATACTTGTGAAATGACAGGTATTGCATTAGCCTCGATGAGTCAATGCCATGATTGGGCACAGCGCCGCCGCAGATCAGAAGCCCCCAAGGCTAATTTCCAGGTTGTCTCCGACAGACCGGAGTGCCGTGATGAATGGTCGCGGCAGCGGATACCTGTTCTCTCTCCATTCTCCTTTCTCTCTCTTTCGTTCCCATTCCATCCATGGAGTTACTATTGAGAGGCTCTGGTCCTGCTTCGCCACAATGGACGTAAGCTCCGCCGCTTCTTTGCGCAGTTCCCGGGCAACCAGACCCTGCCGGGCCCGTCTCGGTGCTGTTCAGATCGTCATGGAGACGCGTATAGGCGCGTGCACACATCACTCCCCGTTGCCTGTTTTGATCAGGGAAAGAACACCCTGGCTGTTTTCTCTCTCCTGGGAGAAATAGCTGGTGCCTGCGTGTTTCCCACTCCCGGAAGCGCATTTGTCCATCTCTACCATGTAGTGTTGGTGAGCGTCCTTGGTCGAGTATCTCCCCTGGTTCCATGTTGAACTTGATGAAGGTGCATGTCATCTGCTAACAGACAAGTGTGAATGTTAGACTCCACGATCAGTGCTGGTCTCGCGTAGCATGCGGAATGAGTCACCCATGCCTGGACATGACGGTCAATGTATCGACACTATTCAGTTCTGCTACAGAAAATATATACCGGCCTGATTATCCTCCTTTTACATGCCATCCCACAAGATTGCACACTCCACCGTCCTCTCCATCATCGTCGCCGTAGCCACCCTCGCCGAGTTAATACCCGACGACCTAGTCATTCGCGCCTCAACGTGAGTATAACCGGTCGCAAGACAGTAACCTCGATCGCCGCTAGGCGCGCCCGAGGAAACCTTGCACGCTACCCTCAGTGCATCTTGAATGACCTCGGCCGTCTCTTCATCCGCCGGGCTGCTGCGTCGGACTGCCTCTAAATCTTGGAACCAACGAACGTCGAGTCCTGCGGTGGACACGCCTATTCGTCTAGAGTAAATTAGCATGGTGGCCATGGTATCTCGGGATAGCTCTCACCCTTCCATGTCCAAGGCTTGCGTCTGCGGAGGCTCGACGTAACCGGTCTCGTGCTCATTTGCACCGGGCGGATCGTAGCGATGGTCTCCTGCGAGGAATTGGCAAAAGTGGTGAGCGAGTCGTTGTCTCGAGGCTAGCAGGCGTCAGATCGTACCGGTCTCTGCGACCTTCTTGGGGGTATCCCACGGCTCAGGATTAGGGCAAGGCCAGCCATGGCAATGGTAGTAACCATTGCTTGCCAGTGCGCTACCCAAAGCTCGTTCCAAGATATAGACATGCTGCCAATAGAGGCTACTTGCTCGTCGAGGTCAACTGAAATGTCAGGGTGAGTTGATGTACAATGCCTCAGCAGAAAAGGGACTCCGAGCTATTTAACGCCGCCCTGGGACTGCAAAGAACGGGGATTTTCGATGCCGAGCTGAGCAAAACCAGCAGATAGGGCTCGAGGCAACCTCGCAGTGCGGGTCCCCAACGCGCTAAGGATTTCGAGTCCCTAGGTCTTGCAAGACCAGTAGAACCCGGTTCCCAAATCCGGCAACTCAGCCTATAAAATCCAGCAGATATGCACTGGCCACCGCGGCGAGGAAGGCAAAAAAGAAGAAAAAAAAGAAAGGGGAACGGGGAAAACAAACCGACAGCTGTGCTAGGTGCTTCTGCCCCATCGGTCCCATCTAGCCGACCTGCGCCTTTCTATGAAATCTGTATATGGTCATGTAAAATGTATTGATTCTGCCAGACTTATTTATGTATATATACCTAGGTAAGAAAACATGATTGTCAATACAGGACAGACTGTTCCTGCAGCCGACATTTCCATCCTCGCAAAATGTTTTGGTCCTAGTCTGCACGATTCCAAAGATTAGGTACCTAGGTACCACAGCACAGCCTTAATAAGCCCAAGCGAGCATAGTGAATAACTGGATATGGTCGTATTATATGGTGTATAGGGCGATGGTTTGGCACAACACAAAAGGCGAAAGAAAAAGAAAAAAATTAAGAACGGAACAGAAAAAAGTACGAAATGGTCAGATAATCGAACATAATAGGGAATCCTGGAGCCTTGTTCAATCCCCCCCTTTACCCTAGCAGCTACAGGTTAGGGGCACGGTACCTGGCTTGACGTGACCTCTAATGCATCAGTGTTTTCCCGATGGGAAACCCGCATATAGCGTCTATATCCTCGTATTCTCACGAGTGTCCAACGTGTATTAAATGGTGGAGCCCGGGAGTCCCAAGACGTTCTTGGCCGTTCCGTTTCACGATGGACTATTATTGGTCGCTGATAGCCTACCCGCCCCTGGGGCTTATGAGTTCGTCAGCCTCGATCGATCACTAGCCAGGAAAGGGGAGACCAAGGACCAAAGAGAGGAAAAAAAAGAAAAAAAAAAAAAAGAAACAACGTAAAAGCCTGCCGGCTCGTGGATCATGGGTGTATGCCCCTCCACACTGGGCTCCCCGACCGATGTTCTCCGGCTTCAACCCTCTGTAGAATCTGTGATTGAGCGCTAGAAAATAACTTATCTAGGATATGCCTTTTTTTGACGTCGCAAGGGTCTTTTCGGTACTCTCGTGAGCTCTAGGTTGTTATCCGCCTTTCTAGGGCTACTGGCGGCCGCCGCAGAAGCGGTTCCACAATGACGGCACTTCCCACGCAGTTCGGGTATGAAGATCAATCCACTGGCATTTCAAACCCGACCCTAAAGGTGGAACGGGAACAACGCGGCACAACAGAACACCGTTGCGATGTGATAGCTCATTTCCAGCGGTATGGTGCCCGGAAAAATTTCGCCTCTGGGCCTTGATAAACATAGTGCGATCGCCGGGGAACTCAAACATACATCCGGTAAAAAGAAAAGAAAAAAAAAAGTACTGCGTCATACGTTTGATTGCCTGGCGAAAATCTACGTATCTAGATTTCATATTCTGCTGTCATCCAGAGCTGATCTGCGTGACAAGTATGATTCTGCGTCAGAAACCAAGTTTCTATGTTGCTTGCATTATCGTTGTGTGCTAGCAATTCGTGGCTAGTCCCCTAGTGCTGGAACAGGGAGAAGCCCAAGGCATGGCTTCAGGCTTGGAATGTTGAGATGGAAGGTTCCTCGCAAGGAGATACTGATACTGCAGTTCCTACGAATCGAGATAAATCATATCCCATTTGGTATCTACTCTCACACTAAAAAAAAATGAACTTTTGAGCTCTCCCATCCCTTTTCTGCGGATTCCTGGGCATAGGAAATGCAACCCAGTCTTAGTGTCTCATCCACAGGACGAAGATCTGAGCGGAAGAGCAAGCACCCTACTTGCGCGGCTTGCATGGCGCAGGTCCGATGACCCTGACCTTCGACACAGCTTCTTCCGCTTCGCGACTCTGCGACGGTTCGGTCTTGGGTTGCGTCGGACGGGGAGGCGCGTGGATGCTCGTGGACACGGAGCGAAGACCTGTCGGCACATTCGAAGGTCTGGTAGTAAGCGAGGCCGGCATCTCGGTGACTACATGACTGAGTGCGCTTCTTGGAACGAACGGCTGAGGCCCAATGACTTTGACTGCGCCAGGACGGTACGGTGGCCACGGAGCTGCATGAATTGACAGTGACAGTGGATTGATCTTTGGCTCCATGGGAAGAGAAGAGGCAGGCGTCGGGCGCTTGGGAGACTCGGACACTCGAAGCGATTCAAAGGGCGGCATGAATTCGGAGCCGCCGCTCTTGAGAGGCGAGAGCATGTGGTCTTGGCCACCAGTCGACTTCTCGCGCGCGGACTCGCCGGAGGATGGTGTTTTTTCGGGGGACCGGTACTCTTTGAAGCTGTCGCGGTCCTGAACGGGGGTGGCCGCGGCGGCGATTGCCCGCTTCAGCCAGTCCTGGACTGGGGGCTCTGTCACGGGGACAGGCTGGCCGGTCGACGACGGTCGGGGTGTGGTCTCTTGTTCTAACAGCCCTTTCACGGGAGTAGAAGCCCCCCGTGACACTGCAGCCAGTTCGCTGGTCTGTTCAAAGCGCTTGACAAAGCTATCCAGCATTCGCTTTTTCTCATTCTCCAGTCGGTGTTGAAGGTCGCGCGACATTTCTTCATAATGCGACTCAATGAGCTCGCCGACCACCTGCAAAAGTGGGTTGCTGGCCGCTTCAGCTGCACTAGCCTGCTGGTCTGCACCCGGCAAGTCGACTTTTTTGTCGGCCAGGGGCTCCTTAGGCAAATCATCCTCACCAGCTTCTTTGGCGAATTCAAGTCCCTGCAGCTGTGCTTGGCCAGGGCTCATAAGGAATTTCCACGGATCTGGAGCCTTGTGTTCTTCAGGTGCAGCACCTAGATCAACAAGCAGTTCGGTTGACTCCGGCTTCTTGATTTCACTAGCATTCTTTGCTTCGCTGGTCAGTAGTTCGCCCCCCACCGGAATTTTGGGGGCTTTCGGTTCTGGAGGCCCGGGAAGCTTGACGATTGGGGTTGGCGTAAGCGTTGCCGGCTTGGTAGGTCTCTTGAACGCTGCTGTCTTTTCCAGCGGGACAAGACGTGGTGACGGGGTTGGGGTATCCGCAACTGCCTGAGCCAAGGCTGCGGGCTGACCGGTGGGCGTCTCGGTGACGACGGGGGTGGACACAGGGATTGTGATCTCCGGCCTGTAAGAGGCTGGCGGACGCTTTTCTTGGCCAGCAGCTGCGGTAGAAAACGCTCGACTGGGTGGTGTGGCAGGTAGTCCGGACGAGGTCAAGGCAGTGCCCATGGTCTTCCGAGCCGCGGCCAAGAACTGTTCTGGCGAAGTGATCTTTCGGGAGAAATCCTCCCTACTAATAGGGTCAGAATGATATTGCAATCGACATACAAGAAGTAGCTGTTACTCACAGGGGTTCGGGTCGTCTGGCTCTGGTGGCTGGTCCCTTGCTTCCTAAAGGATGTCAATATCGTGCTTCCTTGAGACCCTCCCTTTTCACTTACCGTGGCCTCGGCTAGATCGTCGAGACTTCCTGGAGCTGGAAGAAGAGTCATTGTTGATGTCTAGTGCAGGGTCTTGTCTAGCAGGAGCGGATGAAATCGTTGATCGCGATCCCGTGGACTTGACAGATGCCGCTCTCGGTGCCCTTCGTTTCGAATGAGCAATGTTCCGTAAAGAAGATTTCAGTACTGACCTGGGAGGAGAAAAGTGACTGCGTCCGCGGGTTCCAGCTATTCCACCACCACGTCCGGACGACGCGACTGGAAACGGGTGGTTTTTCTTTGGCAGAGCTTTGTCTTTGACTTGTCCATATGACTGACCGCCGGAACTTTGAACTGCTGCAACTAAATTAGCACGGTGGCTCTGGCCTCGCATGAGGTCTTCAAGATCCTCAAGGCCACCTGTGTCCGTGACAGTTTTGTGGAAATCTAGACTAGTGTTAGTCGATACCCCCAGTAAGTAGATGTCTGCCGGAGCACATACCCGCCCAAGCCGTCAGCTTGAGCTTGTTCTTTGAAGCTAGCCGCTGTGCAGCGGTACCAGGGATGTTTGACTGGCGACTGGCTTCGATATCCTCAAGTCGCACACTTGGGATATTCTTGCGGTCGTCGAAAGTGGAGATGTTCTCGCGGCGTGCAGTGCCCAGGTCCGCCTGTTGGAGAAGGAGATCAGCAGAGCAGTCATCGAAGAAACTGGCGGACGCGCCGAGACCCCATGAGAGGCAATCATACCATCTGCAGCTTGTTCAAAAGCTCATCCCTTTCAGATTTTTCCGACTCCATGTTGCAACCACTTTTCGTAGTCAAAACAAAGAGGGGCGGGGCCGAGATCTTGAATATGAGACAGAGTTGCTACCCTGGTCCCAGTACGTGATGTGGCGGGCGATCCGTTGAATGGCCAACGCGTGGTTTGCACGAGAACGGTGGGTTGAAGATGAACTCCCGAGAGAGCGGAGGACTGGGGATGATGGTAGGGAATGCTTGCTCAAAAAGTCCAGAGCCTTGAATATGAAAACGAGTGTGTTGTCTGAAGCCACGCCTTGCGAAACCGGTGGGAGCACCGAGCGCAACGACAGGGGCAGAGACGAGAGCGATGTGGAAACTGGGAACCAGCGGATAAAGATCAGGGAGGGCGAAAGGGGACGAAGGAGGATGAAGGTTGTGGGAGAAGAGGTAGGAAGGGGGACGGATAGAAGGCATGAAACCTGCCGGTGAGGGACGCAGGGTACGTTGAGATGTATCCCGTGGCGGTGGATCGCAACACCTCAGCTTTGAGTTTGAATTGTATTGCCCAACATCCCGCACTTACCAGTCCCCCAATAATCCACCTTTTAGCGAGATCATGAAGGACCAGACTTGCGCAAGAGATGCCTGACGTGAAAGACAGTTTGGAGGAAACAGCATAGACACTCTGATAGTCACTGGAAGGAAATGCTACTGTGGCAAGTGAGCTTCGTATGTACCAGGTCAAGAATATATATATACAGTCGGATGGTCAGTGCAAATGCTTGAATCTATGAATGCAAGTTGAACGCCGAAGAGGAGCCGGGGTCTCAGGGGACCGCGCAAGTATGGCCTTCGCCATCATCTGAACTTCCAAGTTAGGAATAGGCATGACCCTAGACTGGATAGAAACATGGTGGACGTACTGCGAATTATTTTGGCAACTGCTTGCACAACAGTTACGCCCATGACGATCATTCCAAATCCCACGCATACGTAGGCTGGGATTTTCTCACGCCGGTTGGCTCTACTAAGTTGGATGTAGCAGAGTGGAGGGAAGATGTATGCCAGGGCCGCGGCACTTGTAGCCCCGATCAGCTCAAAGACACTGCCAAGATCGCATGTTATCAATGCCAAGATCATAGACGTTATGACCAAGGAGGTCGTGAAGATCAAGTGTCGGTTGGGGTGAAAGGGCTCGTCCGGGAAGTAGTAGGTCGTCATGACCGAACGACAGACAAAAGCCTCCAGCGGTAAAGTCGTCAGCATATTCAAGCCGAAGCAACTGCGTTGAGTTAGTAGCAAATTAATTGACCAGAATCGCGGGAATGGTCCTCACAGTCGAGCTATGTTCACCATGATGTTGTTGGATGGAAAATTGTTGAGCACATTGCCCTGGGTCTTCGAACCAAACGAAAGAAAGCCTGCAATACCCATCGCCAAACACATGACTAATGACACCGCTGTGGAGTAGTGGGTGACCCGGGCAAAGCGATCGAGCGTAGGCTTCTTCAACGATCCATATATCAGAAGACTATTGTGATCTGGAGGGGGGTTAGCAACAGCTCTATCAATGGAAACCAAGCAACATACGGCAAACAAATGCTGAAGTATATTAGCAACTATGTCCAGGCCAATTGGAATGGGGTCACGCACCAAAGGAGATCACCCCCACAGCCTGGAAAAAGCCCGAGTTGATGACGAGATAACTCTTGTATTCGCCACGAGATTCTGCTGGGACACGAAAGCCTTGCGTGATGACTGCCACTACAATGATTATCATACTGACCAATGCCAGCGCCGACGCTTTTGCTAACTAGTCCCTCGTCAGTCGGTATGAATTGCAGAGTCAAGGTAGAGAAGTTTTACCTTTGCAATGTCCCGGTAAAGTGAGAGGGGATAGGAGACACCCAGGACAAAAAGCACAATCACCGCCCGTCGATCAGTAAGCAGCCATAAGAAGGACATGTCCCGAAGGGATGGGAACAAAGCTCCTAGAACGCGGGGGATGGTATCACCGACAATGATGCAAAAGGCAACCATACCACCAAAGGCGAAAGCCCACTGTGCAACGGAGATAGCCACGAGGCCACTCTTCCCGAAGCAATATTGCATCGTGGCTTGGAAGGAGTCTGCCCCACTTAGCTTAGAGTTGATCACAATGAGACGGATGGTCCAATCCACTGTCACGGTCAAAGCTGTCAATAGGAGTATACCCGTGACCATACCAGCCTGGCGAAGGGCATATGGTTGCCCAATAATCCCAGCTCCGATGATGCTGTTGGCCATGTTCATAAAAGCCATCTTGAGGCCACTCCTGGGCCGTGCATTTTCAAGATGGTCTTCGGGAAAGAAGTCCTCGGATGTCGCAAGCGTCACACTGGGGGCTTCAATGTTCGTCAAGAGAGGTATGGATTGTCCAGCGTGTCGATTTCCTGACGCGTCTGGGTTGTCGAGCTCATAATCTTCTTCATTCAGCCATAATGCGTCATTGGGGCTATCGGGGCTGCTCGAACGATCGTTCAAGCGCTGGTCTTCCTCATAGGGCTCTGGTTCCAAATTAAAGCGAACACGGTTGGTGGTGCGAGGTATACGTCGCTGGCCATCGAGCGACGGGTGAGATATTGAGGATTGGCGTTTCGCATGTCTGGTATTGGTGTTGGGTGCAGGCTCCGGGGGCGAAGTGGGCGAGCCGGAGCGAACCATGGGATCATCCGGCTCTTCAGAAGGTGATGAGAGCAGGGACTGAGCTTGATGATCATTCTGATCATACTGAGAATGATCATACTGGCCAGTTAGGGCATCGCGGTGACTCTCATCCCCGGGCATTGTTGATGAGGAAGAAGAGAGGGTGGCCCGATCTCTTTGAAGCCAGCGTCCGAGCGCGCACGTGATACTTATCGATAACGGGGTCAACAGTGCGGAGCAATTCCGTTCTTCGGCACTTTCAGGCACGCTCAGCCAGTGGTTGGGCGGTTTTGAAGCTAATTTGGTTTAACTACTATGTACTATAGACCCGTGTTGGCATGGGAAGCAACATTTGAAGCTTTATCACCCCAACTTGATTGTATATGCAATTTCCCTGATCTATGTGTAGGGTCCTTTTCACATTTTCTTCGGTTTAGGCAGTGTTCAACGATTCTGCTATATAGAGTCGGTGGTACAGTTTTACAAAGCCCCGATGAACATTGATCATCCATGATCCCGCTCGATTCCCAGTTGGGAAACCCTGGAATCATGTGCCGGTCCCAAGACTTTCCCTCGCACAGTGAGATCTCATTCTTCACGCAATTCCTTCCACTGCCCGCCGCAAGCTCCCGGTGCATTTTGCATATTGTTGAGTTTGTGACCAGTCCATACTTCAACACTCGTCTACTAGCAACCATAATGTGAAGATCCCCACGATGACACATCAGGTCGACTTGGGTCAGTTGCTTTGCGATGCCACGGGCGCACATCTACAGCTCCAGTTTGCAGTGACTGCACATTTTACTCGATCCAGGCATCACTGGGATTCTGAAGTGTCTACTCAATCAAACGAGTGGCCTGATCTTCTTGGGGTATGGGTGACAGAAGCTCCAGAGCTTGAGCTGCGCCTCTTCACAGCGTTGGGCTTAGGGCTAGAGGCAACTGGGTCTGACTTTGTTGCCAACTTGGGAGAAAGTCTCTGCAACTCAAGCGTACTTTTGCACCCATGATCAACGCGTTGGGTTCTTCGCTGATGAATGATCTTCCGTAGGTTTGGACCGACCTTGGGTTTGTCATGATTTTCAAAAGCTGTGACAACTTGAGGGATGCAGATGGCGCTAGAACATACCGTCTCACATTTGGTCTCTGCAGGGGGCTTGTTGCATCTGGGTTTGCCAAGGGTCGCAGCTTACCAGCTGCAATGGCAAACGCTGAGGATGCTCAGCCACCGCCAAACATTCCAACTATATATTTGGCTGCAATTGATTTACACCTGAACTACAATGTTAGGCCATACCAGACAGAATGGTCAATCGATCGACCATGCTATCCTACCGGACATCATAGTGGCGAAGATGCTGGGAATGTGTCTCATTACGCAAACCCTAGGATAGGTGCCAATGAGTTCCTGACAGCCAACGACAACTCCGACTTCTCCACATGCAGCGAACTGGGAAAAGAATCCGAGTTGAATGATAACCATTCATTACAGGCAACTCAAGCCGTTTCTCAGTCATCCATACACTTCTTCCAGCTCCTCAATTTCGGTCTTCAAAGATTGACATTCGCTACTGCTAGCAAGGCCTCCCAAATCCAGGTCATTGGTGAGGATACACTCCAGAATCTATCTCAACTAGCCCCTGCTATTTTCAATCCAGGGTATCGTCATGTATGTCGAATCTTGTGTCTACAAAGTGGAAGGACCAGATGCCTAATTATCTCTAGGCAATGAACCAACGCGCCGTGTCAATTCCAATACTCACCAAAGCGATAGCTTTGATGCTCGAAAATACATCCAATCCTATACTCCAAGACAAAGTTTCCCGTCTGTTAGAAAGGTCAAAAAATACAGCTGAGACTTCTTGCTTCTCAGAAGACCATCCTGCACCGAGGCTTGAATCTACAATACATTCTGCACTTTGGCGAATTGCCCAGGCCAGACTCTCCAGACCCAAGCCCACCAGAAATGCCGCCAATTTCTTTGCTTCATATTCAGACTTCTCAACAACCAAGAGTCCTCTGGATACAATTGGACAAGATGATTGCAGCGAGCAAGAGCTCCTCGAGCTGGACTGCCATTCCCGTTTCCAGGATAACAACGCATACGAGAGATTTGGGTTTCAACATCCAATGCCAGATGGAAATGACCCAGAAGATGCGGAGGAACTGTTGATTGACACGAGTAGTGATTCGAGCTTCATGGATATTTCGGACTCAACGCAAACAACCGTTGACAACATCCCTCTACCCCATGAGTGTGTGAAATCACCTAACAGTGATGTTGAGATGCTACTTGCGGATTTTGAGTCTGAAAACGGCATGCCATGGAATGAAGTGTGCTTCTAGATAGAATATGACATTTCATATGAGTGGGCACAGTTAAGGACCAACAAGATCTTGAACAGATCACTTATCCAGTGGCTGGGCAGGGCCGGGCTGTTGGGATCGAGTTGGCATTAAAAAAATCGAATTTTTGTTTGACAATCCATGGAGTTCCCCGTTCTCTTCTCTCCGAGTGTATTATTGAATGCTAATCTTGGTTCATGTTGCTGGCTAAGCTTTGGGATGTAAATGTCCGTGGTGCGCCGTGGCTCCGATAGTCTGGGGTAGATCTAAGGATAGTGGCGTTGGTGGAGACGGAACGACGCCTCGGGATTTCATGCAAAAATGAGGCGCTGCATATCATACAGAACCTGACCAGTGTTCGTCGACTAGCTGCACATTGGGTGCACCATCTTCGCCTTATATCAGTGGCTGTCATGCTTAAATGCTGCTCTTTGAACACTGAGAATAAAGTCACTGATACTGGTGAGCCCGCCCTATACAAGTAGTTGCTACGGGCACTTTGGCATTGCTAATGTGCCACCTTGTTAAATTCTCCTGCAGACCAAGGGGTGTACTCTCGACTTCCCCTAATTCTCTGCATCCCACCTTGTTTCGTAATGACGACATACACCAGCCTGTTCCATGGGACACAGGACTACGATCTAGAAAGTCATCAATGAAAGCAGACTCAAATCTGCTACTCTGGGCACCGTTTTGTGGATCCCACCAATCTTCTCTCTGTATAGAGTAGAGTAGAGTTCCATCTTGATTCCACGGATCCAGAGTTCGGTGATTCGGTCGCTCCCGCAAGCTTGGGCCACACCTAAAAGGGGGAGACCAGGCTCCGTCGTTCCACAGGTAGGGACACGCAACCGGGCGCTTGGATTCATCCACCTGATGAGAGAAGGAATGGCACCCATTTTTCAGGATGGCACCGCCACGACAATCTCCCGTCGATCCGAGCACCACGATTCATGAATTACCTCTTGGCTGTCTTGGCTATCCAGGGGTAGTGCCCTGGAGGATTCCCGGAGGCGCCGGAATCCATGCCAAGCCCTTATAGTCGCCACATACAACCCAAGAAGTGCACGATAAGGAGGTACTGCTGCGTGCAGAATGATGGTGTGCCCAAGAGACGCAGGGATTGGTGACCGTGGCCTGGCATGAAACAGACACACAAGGCTTACAGCACCCCGGAGTCCGATTCGGGGGTGAAGAGTTGCATTCAGGGCTCACCGGCGCCCCAATTGACCACGTCAGTACTGGCAGGTAGATGCATGTACACTTCCGACTCGTCTGGACGAGAGAGCAGAAGCCCCGAGTAGATTTCGGCACAGCTCACCGCTCAGCGAGGTCATGGGATTCCTCCTCAACAGTTGTCGATCCTCACTAGTGTGTTAGTCACCCTTCTAGTGCTGATTCGCCCGATCTTCTCGAACGGCTGACGAAGGGCCCGGTGAAGAGAGGGGCAGCCAGTCAGTGCTCACGGATTGGAGATCATGGCCCCATTCCTGCAGAATTTCGGATGGGCAACTCGAATCATCACCGTCCGACGTGCAGCGTGGACGGGGGAGACGGGCGACGAGGTGACGAAGTACGTGGATGTGGATGTACTGGAGAGGGCGAAACGGGTCTCGAACGGGGAGCCGGCGTCACCTCTCCGGTGATCTGCAAAGTACCGGGTACATTGAGGCACCGCAGTTCTGGTGGGTACGGGGTAGTCTCCGTCCCGAATCGGCGGGTACTGGGTACTTGTTCTTCGGGGTATTTCTGGGTACTGCGAAGTACAGCAAGTACTTCGTCGTCTCGGGGACGATCGACCAGCATCGTGGAGCGAAACTCCGAGAGGGGTCGTCGACAGCGTCATCTCTGGATTTCGCACTCCCATCCGGGATGCTCTTGGCTGTTCTTATCAACGCCCCCTGAGTAGAGCACGTCAACACTTTCATCCTTTTATTGGAACGTGGAGCCCGCTATCGATAACGGGGCCAGACCGCCAAGCCTCATAGCTCTCCCCAACGCCTTGAGCTGCACGCTGCGCCGTAGTTCGTCTCCCAGTCGGCTCCCCAGTATAAGACTGTTGGCCTTTCCTCCCTCTCCCTTCTCTCATTCCCTCTCCCACTTTCTTGTATAGCTCTCGACTACTTCCCCTCCCCTCCCATCCATCATTGCTCCTAGCTCTATACAATAATACCTTCCACCCCACATCCCAAATGGCTGCTCCTCGCTCCTCCCTCCGCGCTCTGCGTCAAATCTCCCAGCAGCACTCTGCTGCCCCCGTCGCTCGACGTGGTCTCCACATCACTGGCGTTCAGTCTGCCCAGCCTGCCAACCCCGCCGACAAGGCCTCACTATATGCCGCTCGCAGTCTGCCAGATCTCAAGCTCGAGTGCCAACGTCGCTCCCTCCGTGCTGCAGGCAGCAAGTCGGAGGTATGAACCGAACCCAACCCAATCGATACGTCATCGGCAGTGAAACTCACAAATCACTCTTCAGCTGATTGAGCGTCTCTCCAACCATGATGTTCTGCAATCGCGGGCCTTCAGCATTGCCATGCGCCGCATCAACAGCAACGCTTTCGCGGAGTATGTCCCTCGTTTCCTCCACACCTCCATTAAAGCCATCCGAAGTATGAGACTAACTGTCCCCTTCCCATTCAACAGTTCCTCCGCCCGCCAATTCAACACTTCCCGCGCCTCAAAAGCCGTCGGTGACTCCTCCACTGTCGACTTCATCTACATGCCTTCGATGGCCGACCTCGACGGTGCCCCCGTCCGATCCGCCATCCGGGTCCCGGTCCTTCCCGACCTCAGCTCCCACCAGGACTCCGCGTCCCCATCCGCCCCACCCATGAAGCCCCAGATCTACACCGTCGCCGGTTCCGGCGCAGACGTCGCCGCCAGCGCCATGAGCGAGGTTGTCGACAACCACGCCGTCGACATCGACCCCTTCTCGCTGACAGAGACGGTGGGTCGCTCGCGAACAGGCGAGGAGCTGCAGCGCCGCGCCAACGGTTCGCAAGCGAGCGAGCCCGGCGTCATGCGCGAGCTCTGGGCTGGGTTTTTGGACGACGTCCTCGGCCCGAAAGAGGCTGTCGCCGCTCGCAAGTAGAGGCGGCACTGTGAGCTGTGCTTACGGTGCGCGGGTTGACGACCTGCTCTGACGAATTTTCTTGGTGCTCTGCTCCAGCCTTCTTTTGCGTGTTCCTTTCGTTTCCTGATTGTCTGCTTCGGGATTATTTTGGGTTCTAGCGTTCTGATGTAATACCGTTGTGTCTGATGTCTTCTATTACGCGGGACCGTCCCGACCGGGTCTGGGGCTGCCGTGTTCCCATGTGATTCTACTCTCTTTATTGGCGGATTATCCGACAGTGATTTATCTCCGGCCCAGATTACTCGAATTGAATCCAGTGATCATCATGAGTCATGCTTTCCCATTCTTCATCTCCACGTAGAACTCGTCGGTGATGGAGGACATCCATCGTTCCATTTTCATCGTGCCGAGGTTGACCTCCCGAGCCCTACAGCCAACACCCTGATCGACATTCCTGCAACACGACGATCTACCGCAACCGGGATCGCTTCCGGGTGTGTTTTCGCGCTGCGCGCCATCAATTCTCCGGAGCGCCCCGAGTTCCTGCGATTCGGATGTTTGTATTGTATTTGTTGCATGGCGTGCCGGTTCTGGCTTACTGGCAGGTTTATTTGGCGCGGACGAACTCGGTTAAACATTGCTGACGTAGGCTGCTCTTTTTGTAGTTTTCAATAGTTCATGCATTGACATTGGCATTTCCAGGCGTGTTTTATCGGGGACTCATTGGTCCATTGCTTATGCTGTGAGCATCGTCCGGTTTTGACGTTCTTGCCGACAAGCCTCTCGTATCGTCGGAGTACAAGTCTACCGCTCCGCCCATGCACGGCGCGTCGGTTAATTTTTGAAGACGATGCTATTACCGCATGGGAATTGCACCAGCGAGCAATGCCGTTGTCTGACTCATTTTGCCCAGTCGCAATGGATCACGGCAAGGGGCTGGCTGTCAGACCCTGTGGCTGGCACCAATGCTCGTGGTTACCGCGCTCAATGGCGTGGCCCCAGCCTCCGCCTTGGGGTGCATGCAGCCACATCCTCGGTGCGTACAAGACGGGTGTCCTACCTCACATTTATAGTCTTGTCTCTGGCTGTCTCGGGGGTTGGTGTGCGACGCACCTGCGGCGAGAGTATATCGTCCTGGTTTGCTGGGAGAACCCGGGCTTTCCCGAGGTTGGGAACAGCTGAGTGTCACGGTGCGCGCCTCGGGTAGAGGTTTCTGGAATGAATGATGTTGATCTAATGCGAGGCGATCGCGATGCTAGGTTGTCTTGTGGTTGAATATCCGCGCGCTGGGATGAGATCGGCGACAGAGACCACCACTGGTATGCAGACAGGGTGATCTGATCTGATCGGACAGATCAAATGTTTCAGGATGGTGGATCCGTGGTGACGAACGCAGGAATGCGGCAGTGGTTCGCCCAGCCTGGACCAAGCGATGGTCCGGTAGACATAACACTGAGTCTACCACTATGAGTGCTCTGACTGCTCAGCAGTCGAGTCTAGACCGCAGCGCCATTGTGATAGTGATAGGAACTCATCTGTGCGGCCAATCGGGGACCGAGGTGGGCCGCAGGATCAAGAACCTCAGAACTCGGGAGGAACGCTGCAACATTGCACCCACAGTCTGGGTCCTGTAGTCCCACCATCTGTATATGCACAGAGTCGACATTGTAGCGATCGCACTGCCCGAGATGTTGTCGAGGGATTGACACATGGCTAAGCACTCTGCTCACCAGTGCTGCCCGCACAATCGCATTTCCTCAACCACCCCCCGTGCCCAAGAAGCCCAAAAAACCGGAATAGGACTCGAGCTAGCGATTCTAGCTCCGACCGGAACAGCCGATCACAGCTTAATATGGCCATTTGGTGGAACCTGGCGCACCGGTGGCTAACGCGTTGCAGTTTAGACGGGCTTGTCAGAGGAGAGATTCTCGTCAGGTTCGCCGGTGGAGCGTCGGCTCCCCCTCGCCTGCAAAACCCGGGGTCTTGCTTTTACTCTCTCCAACCTCCATCTCCAACCTCCTTTTCTATCTTCGCGTCATTCTTTTTCTTTTCTTTGCTCTTTTAATCGCGCTTCTCCCCGTTGCGACGCAAGTGTGGCTCTGCTGGTCCTTGTCCATCTTGCTGAATATCGCCTGTACCTGGTAGATCTTCGTTCTCGCCGGTGCGAATCCTGGCCGATTACGCCTCCACTGACATCTCGACACCACTGGTAAGGCTGGACGAAGGGTTGGACTTGGGAATCTGCCCACTCGAAGTGCATTACGCTGGGTTGAGGGTCATTTCGGCAAATGGTCGCGCCTTGGTTCTGCCACTAGATCCGTCCCAGGATCATGCATCTCTCAGCGTGTGTGCTCATTGCGACCTTGTCGGTGGGCGCGCATGCCTTTTATCCATACGAACTGAAATCGAGACCGACCGCAACCATCTCAACAGAGGCCAATCTGCTGCGTCGGTTTCTCCCCTGGACAGCCAAATCCGCACATATCGAGGAAGACAATTCCAATGCCAAGTCGGTGACCCTCGGCATCAAAAAGTTTCCCGTACGCCGCGCGGATACGTACGCCATCGTCGAGGCCGACACGCCGACCCTTCCCAACAGTGCTGCGGTTGACCAGGATGGTGTCGACTTCTCGTATTTTGGGGTGGTTGAGGTCGGTTCGCAGAGGGAACAGATGTGGCTGGCCCTCGACACCGGGGCCCCCAATACCTGGGTCTTTGGCTCGACCTGCACAGACGATGTCTGCAAGAGCCACCACACGTTCAACACCTCTCAGTCCAGCTCGTGTGTCTCCAACAACTCTGCCGTGTCTCTTGGATACGGGAGTGGCCAGGTGAATGGGCTCCTGGGGCAGGATACGATGTTATTCGCCGGTCTTGATGTAACATTGTCTTTCGGGGTGGCCTCCACGGCGACCTCGGCATTTTCCAGCTATCCCATTGACGGCATTCTGGGACTGGGACGCTCAGACACGTCGGGCTGGACTATCCCCTCGTTCATGGACATTGTTGCCAAGAAACATATGATCAGCTCGAACATCGTCGGTATTAGTCTGTCGCGCACCGCAGACAATGCAAAGGACGGGGAAGTCAATTTTGGGACCATCGATACCAGCAAATTCAACACCTCTATCTCTTACACCAACACGAGTACCTCTACTTGGACTATCCCGATGGATGACGTCTACGTGAATGGCCAGGCCTGCAACTTCTCCAACAAATCTGCCACTGTGGACACCGGAACCAGTTACGTCCTCATCCCCCCGGCCGACGCAAAAACAGTGTTTGCCATGATTCCTGGATCCTCACAGGCAGATGACGAGGAGTTTACCGTTCCGTGCAACTCCACCGCCACACTTGAGCTCGAATTCTCCGGCGTCAAGTACTCGATTTCTCCGGTAGACTATATCGGGTCGAACAATAACGGCAGCTGTGTGTCGACAATTGTGGGCCACGCGTCGGATGGAGCCAACACCTGGCTTCTCGGAGATGTCTTCCTCAAGAATGTGTATACTGTTTTCGATTTCGACAATGCTCGGGTCGGGTTTGCGCAACGCAACATTTCACACCCTGCGAATACAACGACTGTATCGACTCCGACTGGGACTACTGTTACTGCCACTCATTTAGGCACCATTGCCGGAGCATCGGAGACTACTACTTCTATTTCCACTTCCACTTCCACTCCTAACCCCACTTCAACCAACTTAGCTCCCCGTCTTTCCTTCGGCGGTGGCTGGTCACTTCTTATGGTTTCTGCAGGCATGCTTTTAATCTAAGCGTCCACAGTGCCTTTTATCCGCCATTGTTATTTTACTCCACCACTCCCAGTCGTTCCTACCTTACGTTTCCACTCGATGATCATTCGATTCCGGCGATGTTCATGTTCATATATTTGAGTCCTGCATATACGGCTTCCTGGCATTCCTTCCCACTTTTTACTGTCTTCTTTTCGTTGGGCTAATACTAACATTGCACATACCATTCGTTTACTGCTGGCCACTACTTGAAGACCATCTTGTGCATCTAGTGCTACTGTCTCCACGAATACTCAACCATCTGAAAATGGGATGGTCTTGATACCACTCGTCACTGTACAATTAGAATACGTTTCCCTTGTTGGACAATCATATGCATTGAAAGATTTGATCACTCTCTCCATGGTCATGATCTGTTCACAGTACCTTCTCCGGAATCAACGTATATGTCTTTGGATCCGACTCTGCACATGTATCAGCATCAATTCATCCAGCAACAGAGCAAAAGGGATAGAGGCACATACCGAGAATCGACCGATCAAAGTCTTCAACACTATTGAACCCAGCAACACCCATCAGGATATCCAGGTCCGCCAACAACGACCTCATAACATGCCGCACCCCGTCCTCGCCCATGATCGAAAGTCCCCAAATCCACAAGCGCCCAACAAACACAAACTTCGCACCCAACGCCAGCGCCTTGACAACGTCACTCGCACCCCTGACCCCCGAATCAAACATTACATGGATCTGATCCCCAAACGCCTCGACAATCTTCTCCAACGCATCGAGACTGGCAACCGCCCCATCCACCTGCCTGCCAGCATGGTTACTCACCACAATTCCATCCACGCCATGCTCAACACACTTTCGCGCATCGCGCACCGATTGAATGCCCTTGATTGCGAACGGCCGTCCCCCAGAAATCCGCTTCCACTGCTCCATCAACCACGGGATCTTCTCCCACGACCACGCCCGCCCATGCCAGACAGAATCAATCCACTTCGCCGACGCCGCCACCACATCCACGTCCGGATCAATCCCGGCATCTTTACACCTGGCCCGGAACACCGGATCCGTCAGGCCCAGGTCCGCGCCAAATCCGCGATAGAACGCATAATTCGACGACGCAACGTCGTCATGTCGCCACCCCAGCTGCCACGTATCAGTCGTGAGGATGAGCGCGTCAAACCCAGCCTCCCACGCGCGCGTGAGCAGCGACAGCGTCAGCTCGTCGTCGTGCGGCATGTACAGCTGGAAGAAGCGGGGGCCGGCGCCGTTCGCGGCGCCGACGCGCTCGACCGAGGTGCTGCCTGCCGTGGACAGGCAGTAGGGCAGGTTCAGCTCGCCGGCGACTTTTGCGACGGCGGCTTCGCCGGCTGGGTGGTAGATTTTGTTTATGCCGATTGGGGCGAAGCCGATGGGCGCCGCGACGCGGTGGCCGAAGATTGTGGTTGTTGTGTCGCGCTCGTTGGTGTCGACGAGCTGGTTGGGGATTATGCGGTGGCGGAAGAAGGATTGGCGGTTGACGATGTGGGTGTTGGACATGCCTGCGTTGGAGGAGGCGTAGTACCTATCTGGCGTGAGCTGTGTTTCTCTTCTGTTGTCGGGAGTTGGGTTAGGGCTAGGAAGAGGAAGGAGGAACGCACCAGCCGCCTTCGCTGAGCCTCTCCTTTGCTCTTTCTTCCAGTTTTCGTGGATCTGGGAGGTGTGGACTGTTAGCGAGAACATCTTAGGCAATAGATGAGTTTTTGGGGAACTTACCAGTGTTGAAGAGCGGCGTCTGGCCCTCGTTGGCCTTCCAGAAGTTCTCGCGCTGGTACAGACCCCATTGCGGCGTCGTCCGGTTCTGGATGTGCGGGTTGTTCGGATCACTCATGATATCGTTAGTATCTCAGGATATGTATAAAGATGATCTGATACAAGTGAATGAATCGAGAGATGCGTGAAGTTCAATCGTGGTGCCCCGTTTCCGCTTTTGTAGATCGATCCTTATCGCCTTCTTATCAATGACTTCATTTTGACGAAGCTCTCGTCCGAGAACTACAGATGCAAACTACCATTTCCGCTCAGAGCCTTTCCAAGACGAAGAAACCATATGCAGGTCGACCCACTTGCTACAGATCCAGGAAATAATTTGCGCTGGGATGGTGGTGTGAACCTGGTTTTTCGGCATCCGGTCAAGCTTTGACGGGCCGGTAGGTGTGCCGATCGACAAAGCGGAGAATGTGTGGAGAAGTGGCCATCTTGCATGGTGATGAGTATAGGTTTCTGGGCGCTGCGAGAATGATATTTCTCGGCCGAGTCTGCGTCTGGAAGCGCATGAGGATATCATCACCCTTCCGATATTCGGTTATAGACCAATATCCGAGAGCTTCCGCCACATCCAGTAGCTTGAGTCACCCTGCTATTCTCGCATATTAGGAACCGTAAGTCCTTTCATTTGCAGAAGAATCTCCCTCGATACAGCGAGCGTCTAGGCTAGGTGCAAGGATAGTATGGAGTTGCATAGCTTTGCATTGAATTTCAAGGGGTATGTCAGTGTCGTAGACGACTATTTACCATGAAATCCATATGCCAATAGCCACTATACACGCATTAATCATCGCTGAGGTCCTGATACAGCCACCCCAGTGGACGTAGAGGCGCCCTACGTACCGTACTTAGGTAGATGCATCAATTGTTACGGCACGTGCCCAGGCGCACTAACCAAACAGGCCAAAAGACCAAATATGCTAGAACGCTATGTTCTAGCATGCCCGGGACCGATATAAGTAGCGCACAACGTTAGAATAGGGGGGACCAGTGCCCTAGTCCTAACACTTCCCTTCTTAGTTTATAAAGGCTCGCCGACTCGCATATCTCTCCTATAGTATAGAAGACTACCCAAAAGACCACCAAGTCTTGACTAAGTAAGCTAATAGTTAAGTACTTAGTATAGTCTATGTTAGGTAGTATCTTTTGACTATAGACGTATGTATATCGTATCCTATTGTGAAGCTTTACTCTAGTATTGTGAAGTATAGCAGGGATGAACTGGTAGAAGTCAAGTGATTTCTTGATAGGACATTATGCGCTCGCTTAAATTTTCGGCTATGTATGCCTAAGTTACTGGGCAAGAACGAAGCCAGCGTAAGGCGCCGGCACAATCTTTGTTATTAGATAAATACGTATTCCTGTTCACGACGTATTAGCTATGTTATGACCGCCCTCTCTAAGGGTGCTACACATATGGTGTATATGGTTCAGCGTACCGCGCACGGAGATTTAGACCTCAGCGATTAGTCTCAATATGATTGTACTCCTTGGTTTCCATATCACTCTAATCCTTCTAATAACCCTCGGATCGACTCCCAGGAGGAGATCCTAACACCGTATATAGGGTACGTACCTTCCTTTTCCGACTATAACGAAGAAATCAGTAGCTATTCATGGATAGGTCTATGGATATATCCCTATTTATGATTCATAATCAGACATGAAGTACCCGGTTAGACTGACTCGAATGTTGACGGCGATGGCAGCCTTAGGCAGAGAGCTCCCACGTGCGCAGCATGTAAATAGCTTCCTCTCTTAGCTCTCTTTTCCTTCCTCTCCTCAGTGCAGATTTTCCTTCGATCGCTTCGCCCATCGCGTAGATTCGTCGATTTCTTCTGTTTTCTTCTGATCTGACTGGCTCGTGCACTCGCCAGATCATATCAGCATCATCAAATGTCTGTCTGGGCATTCCTGCTGACATAGACGGTGATGATCTCGATACGTTGCAAACCGGACTTTGAGAACTCTTGCGGCCTATCATGCATCTGCATAGGCTCCCCTGTACCAGTGTCTTGATCTCATCTGACCAGATAGCAAGCTACACCACTGGAACGCAGAGCAGACTGTAAGTGAAAGAATTCGGAGGTAGGAGGCCGTATGCCAGAGAGAGCAGCTGGTTCTGGATGACATTGTCTGAGACTGCGGTAATAGCCCGAAGTTCAGCAGCCTTGGCTCGCGTCAGTATCCCTCGCCCGTGCCTTGATACTGTTGGCCCGTAGACGCGCATCTCTTTCCTGCTGCTCTGCTTGTTCTATCTACCGCTCAACATCGTTGATACGGCTGCCGATGGCAGCGGCACTGCGAAGGCGCCCGTAGGGCATAACGCCTGACATCTAAAAAGAGCCATTAGCACTAGCCTAGTATCTATACGGCTCAAAAGAGTCTATGGCTGCTGTCAATGCAGGGGAAAGAGATGATGGGTTCTTACTCTTCTGCTACCCGCCGGCTCTTCTAACAGTAGTCGTTTCAGCCTAATAACGATGCCTGACGTAGCCCCGTTGCGCAGGTGTAGATAGCGCTCTCTCTCTCTCTCTCTCTCTCTCTCTCTCTCTCTCTCTCTCTCTCTCTCTCTCTCATCAACCAGACTAAATTGGCCACATTCTTTAATCAGAATGGCGACTAATCCACGTGTACAATGTAGCTGGTATAACACTTCCGAATCCGGATCCGCCACTCCAACTATTCCTCCATCGATTCCAGCTTTAACTAATAATTTCCACAAGTAATAAAAGAAGAGTGTCGGATGGTCCATCTGGGTCCACTTCATCGAGTGTTGGAATTCCAAACGTGGGTCGGTTTCTGAGTCGCAAGTGCCGGGCTCAATTCGCATTTGTTATCTGGCAGTGGATGAACGTTTCATCGAGTGGGGAGGCGGCTACCCAAACAGCTGCTTACCGCGCGCTCGCCAAACTGGAAATAGCGCTGTCGTGATTCCCACCGCTTTCACTGATCACTGATGCCCCGCAACCTCGCTCCGCCCCATAAATACCTCACTCTCTACCCGTTGACTGGAAAGCACCCATCTCCATTACCTTCCCACCATCCCCTTCACTTTTCAGTAACAAGTATTTCGACGACTCAGCATGGCGGAAGTGGTCGGTACAGCGTCTGCTATCACAAGCTTTGTGACGCTGGCTCTCCAATCCTCTATGATCCTCTATCAAACGATCCAGAGTCTTCACTCTCGTGATAAAATGATTCGTGAGCTTCGTTATGAACTGGATGCGCTTCAAGGAGTCCTTATAGCCCTGGAGGAGTCGATTGCCAACATTGCCGTCGAACTCACGTCGCTTAAACAACCCCTTCTCAGGTGCAAGAACGCCTGTGAGGAGTTCAATGCCTTGCTAATAAGGTGCACCCCCCATTCCACCGAAGAGCGCAGCAGCAGAAGAGACTGGCTCAAGTTAAGATATATGGGTGAAGACATCTCCGGTTTCAAGAATATGCTGTCTGGGTATAAATCAACCATATCAATCGCCCTTGCCTACGCAAATTTGTAAGTCACGTTCCCTTCATCTCTAATTCGCCCTAACCTTTCTATACAAGACGTACAACGAACACTACGCGAGATGTTATCGAGGAATATAAAGACCTTATCGAAAACACAAAATATGATCTGGAAGGTCACTTGCACGAGATTCGCACAAGATTACAGTCTGCATCTGCTGAAGGCCCTACTATTTCTGGTTACGAACCAGCGGAACTGCAGATGATGGAGGAAGAAACGAACAGCACTCAAAAAAGCTTAGACGTTTGCGAGCAGTTTCTTACCTTGATCGACCAGTCAAGGTTTAGTCTTTTACAAGATACGCAGCATCCTTCAAGCCTTCTCAACCGCAGGTCTTCGCCTGTGGTTCCTACTTTGTCGTGGCTGATCAATGCGGAAGGGCTTAATTCCGCACAGAAAGAAATTACGAGTTGGAAGCTAAGACTCATGCAACATCTGTATGGGGCTGGGCGGAACATGCAAGGGCAACAAAGCCGTCTGCCTCAATTGGGAACTGGGCAGGCTCGCGATGATCAAGGATTCAAAGACGAATTACACGGGACGGAAGAACTACTGGAGTTCTGCAAGCGGGTGGGGGAAGAAGCAAATCAACTACGAACTCACCATTTCGAAGACGTTAGCACCGGCGATTATAGTAGGCAAGCTATTGTCACCACCCTCGAAGATCTCATCTCTGCCAAGCGAATCAAGTCCGGCAATCACTCGTATCAGGCTCTTGGTAGGATGGCAGATGAGAGTATACAGTCTCTCTTCCGTCACCCGGGTGAGCCTGGTGCTAGTTCGAATGGTCAAGAAGAGCACGATCTATTCAAGGGAAAGGGAAATTAGAAGGCTGCGCGCTTGCGGGATGATTCGGAAGTAACTGCTCAAAGACTCCAATGCATACATCAATCAGACCACCCTTTTTATGCTTGTCACACTATAACAAACAAGAATAATAAGAGACATGGCAGGCGAGGTCATTCAGGGCAACTTCGGTGACCGGCTTATAGCCCTCAACTCCCGTGTGGCGGTCGGCGAACTCGGCCAGGCAATGGCGGTAGTTACCCTTTTATCTTATGGTAGATGGTAGACAGCCTTGGACTCGCTGCTGGGCGAAACACAATTCCTTGACCTCAATGAGTCCTGCATGACGCTCAAATAGAGTTCCACAATGGAAATTGGCGAATGAGGGGTCTAACTATGGACGAAAGTGCTGAGCCCGATGGGAGCCAGAAAGCGGATGGATCGGTGAATCAGAAAAGAGAAGAGAATATCTCCTCTCCCCGATATGCTCTCTGATCACAGCAGCGGCGACACTAGGGGCGCCAACACTATCATTACGCTAGTTGTTTTCTCTCTTTTTCACATTGAAGCGCTCCGAAGACCGTGGAAATGCCTAGGTCCATTTCACAACTTTTCCGAATTGCAATTATATTTCTTCTTATTTATATCGACCACATGCCTCTAAATACAGTGATCAGTTTATATTCCTGTTCGTATGTGGGTGTCACATGACCCACGCACTTAAGCTTCCTCTCATGTAGATAGATCCTCCATCATCATCACTCATATGCATGATCATCCTTCCTTCGTACGATCTCTCCTCTTTATCAATTCCCCTTGAGAATATTACTTCCGCAATGTCCGTGGTGCTCTACCATGCCACGACTTTATTTAAAACAGCAAAAGGTTCTTGCTCAGCGCCTCAGGTACAAGCGTACAAGCCGAGAGTTCTGAAGAGGTCTCGGTACAAAGCACCAATGTCCGAGGCTAAACGAGTACGAGTAATCTAGCTTTGCCACGTCAACGCTGCCCTGTAACTCAATAATTGTTTCAACTGGACAGAAACATGGTGTGGCCTAGCTCACCCTTCGGGCATCTGTGCATTGCCTTCTTTGGTGCTGAACTACTAATCGATTCTATGCGTTTCCATTAAGTTAGCATTTTCTCGAGATTGATCTGCTCTAGAATCATATTGTGTATTCACGGACGTCCTTCGCTTCTATCTCATTAGTAGCCGCCCCGCAGAGCTGTCGCTCACTATTTAGCCTCGCCTATATATGGTCAAGCTATCCTAAGGCTCTATATAGCCGGCCAGACGTGTTATTATGCTTTTCGCGTATGAGTTGGTCGTGATCGTATCTACGCATTCGGGTCATAAATAAACCGTACCTTGCTCGACTCACAATAGATGGCTGTCAAAGTAGGTAACGCTAAATATGGGGCTTATAATTGAGCCTTGATCCATGCTAGGCTAGCACTTCCCACAGCCATCACAGCACCTCCTAATTGTGCAGCTCCGTTAATAATGACCAAGCCATTTCCTCCTGCACCAGCGCTCTGTCCTATAGCCATCGCGCTCCCCGCTACAATGTTTCCAATCCAACTATGGGCGGTTGCGGCTATCGACCCTGTATCTCGGAAACAAATGGTTATTCAAGCTTCATCGCATAGGAAATAGATATTGATTTGTTGAGATTTCTACTATACTGCACATACCGGCTTGTATACCACTCATCGTGAAACCCATACTCGAGAGTACTGGGGCTGTTGCAAGGCCGGGAGCCGCTAGAATAGTCGCTCCGGTGGTGCCGACAACTGCGTAGGTAGCGAGAATCGGGTTTTGAGCACTCCAAGTTGCTGCCTATCGGATTTGAATAGCGAGCCTTAGAGCCCTTTCCATACCTAGAAGGTGTATACAATACCAACCTGAGCTGTCAAGTTCGCGGACTTTTCAAGGGCAGGTTTGCCGTAAGCTACGACAATCTTCCCCCCTTCCAACCCCGCTCGCATGATTCTCGTACCTCCCGCCATCATATCCTCGGCAGAGAGGGTTCGGAAAGGCATAGATAAAATGATCGAATTGTCGGTAGGGCAGCTGAGAAATGACTTTTTTTGGGTTCCCAACCACCGGTAAAAAGAAGCGTTGTGGGAAAGCCTAAGAGTTTGGTGTCTCGAGATGCATATAAGTCTGATCCCGGTCTTACAGAAACTCCGGACCGAGCAAGTGACATTACTTGCTAGGATAGCTGGAGTAACAGCGCCTTCTGTGGTCTATATTACCCCACGACGATATCAGTGAGCGTAACCTGCAGGAACTAGATGCCAAATTCTGGGATAGCAGTCGACGAGGGGAACTACTACTTGAAGCCGACGCCATTTGGTGGAATTCGACAGATTACTACGTCCAATGTCCATGCTGCGAGGGAATTCATCGCCACGCCATAAATTGGAAGACAGGGAAGTTGAGAACTTCACATTGCGAAAAGATGGAAAGCTATACCCTCGCCGGAGCAAGACTCGCTTGTGTTATATGGACCAATTGAAGAATATCCGATTAACCGAAGTTGGAAGACGGTGGCGCGCCTGGAACGAGGCGGGAAATTCCCTTCCGTTGGCGCTATGAGCGGATGGTCACATTGCTCTGTCCAGTCCCTCAGGATCGGTGGCCGGCAGTGGACGGAAGATGTCTTTTACATCTCGGAAGTAGTCGGTCATTCTTTGCCTTGTGACAGCAAAGACCAGGGTAAAGACGGTCAATACAATGCCTGCCATGCGGAAAAGCAGTTGATTGCATACTTCGTCGATCGCCATGTTTTCCTCCCACGGGATAGACATCCGCACACGGAACTGGAGGCAAAGATTGAATTGAAGGAGGATGAACTTGAGGAGTTCTTGTCAATGAAAGAAACGGGACGCCAGGTGACATCTCTCAGAAAGAGAAAGAAGGACCTGGAAAATAGGCTGTTCGATGGAGACGAAAAGCTCGTTGGTAAGCATGATGAAATCAAGGCACTCAAGTTGGAGCTCAAGTCGGTTGAAACATCCCTGAACCGGCTGATTGCTAGCCCCCAAGCCGGATCGTTATTGAGGCTAGAAGGCCAGCTGGATGTTCTAAACCAGCGACTACACCGGCATACTGATCTGATAAATATGGCTAATACTCCACCACCGGCTTCGTTAGCCGAAGCGGTCATATTGATCAGCTCGCGTCCATGTCAAGACTGCATCATGTTCAAGGACAAAGTGAATGAGTTCTTTGGGTTATCTATACAATTATTTGCGGCGCTATGAGTCCTCTCCGTCTTTGACCTGGCTAGCTGTTGCTTCTTCAACGGCTGTCATTCTCCTCTGCCTATGTATCAATCGTTGATCGCTATTGACCATCGAATTCTCTCCCTCTACGCCTGCCATAACTACCTGTGTGGATATCTGCTGTTACTATGAATGTATATTCCTATCATCAGTTACCTTTTTGTCGGCCACCACTTTCCTCCCTCTCATTGACCATGTTTTTCCCTGCCTCGATGTTGTGCCCATCCATTAATCAACAACATCCGGCACGCACTTCTTCCCTGTTCGATCAATTATTTCCCCACAAATGGTTGAGAATGGAACGCAGCAGTCTAGTAACTGTTAAGTTCTGTTTCTCTGTTAAGCCCGGTCAGATTCCAGCAACAAGTGCCTTATGGACGTCGTTGATTCCCCTACTGAGATCACCAACGCTGGTTGCCCGCCTCGTATGTGATGACAACATTGACAGGCTGTTCTGATGCTGTGTCCCTGGCAGCAACCCGTTTAGCTCTCGGAAGGTTCAAAGCCGTCTCCTGAGAGATGGATGGTTCCTAGTAATCCGCCTTTTCAGTCGCAGGAGCCCATGGTATAGTCCCCCGGAACGAAGCCTATTGCTCCTGTTTTCAAAGACTTGACTTGTTTGCTTCAACGTAAGTTGAATTGTGATTTCAAACATGCAGTTAGACCCGCGCCTATTCGGCGTAACTCTTACGCCTCCGACGCTTATCGCGTACCCAGATCTCCTCGGGTAAGCCTTGTTGAGAAGAGTGACGAGCGGTTTCAAATAAAGAGGAGGCATTGATCAGGTCGCTGAGCTTGGAGTACCCGTAGGTACGAGAGTCGAAGTGGATGTAATAATGACGTGATTGATTATGGAAATGCCTCGCTAACTATAGCTAGTCGTATAGGGAAGAACATTTCCGGCGCGCCGTAAATTTCTCTGGCGTGGAAATTCCTCCACGGCTTGTCATAGTACTCTTCGATACTTTCATAGAATAAACAAGCCAAAGTCCTTATATTGTATAGCAGAATTCGACATTACCCTATTGTAGTACTCTATAGTACTCTAGTTCTTGGCCTATATCTGAACAGGATGAGTTTTTTTTGTCTTCCTCAACCCGGATGCAAAAGAGAACAAGATTGCGGAATCCCGAGAAACATCATTACACTTTGAAAAGCAAAGAGCGGATCTCAAATCGGCCTACTCGCGAGATCGCTAAATAAGACCTACATCCAAGGCACCCGACAAAGCATAATGTAGTTCCAGTCCGTCTCTTCGACACAGGCGAACAAAAACCCCGAGAATCTCCGGGCTGCCGAGCGCTAACCGAACGGGGCGCGCCTCTCGGACCAACCGCGTCATCGCGCATACTAATCCCTCTCTCAACCACGTCCAGCTGCATCAGGAGTATACACGATGCTCGGTCTCGCAGGACGACGGACCGTCCTCGCCCGGTCAAAATGCCTGGCACCGGTGGCACTTCCCCCTCGCGTGAGTGCTGCCATACCAGTGCCCAGCGCCAACGCCCGGGACTTCACCTCCACACCGACAAATGAGGCGATCCGACCAACATGGATGCCGATGCGTGTCAAGACGCCGTGGATCGATGCCTTGACACGGAGTCGTGAGGCTGCAAGCGGCTCCCAGGCCAGCGCGCAGCCTGTGCAGAGCAAGCCGGATCTGACGCCGAGGAAGATGTCTGACAGCTACTACAGCGCCGTATGTATCAATTCTCATGTCCATGATCGGAGTCGAGTCGCTTAACTGATTGTGGTGTAGATTCTGCCGCTGGCGCAGGACAAGTGGCTCCTGGATACGTATCTCAATGCCTCCGGGCATATCCGGTACATCCTAGGAAACCCCTGGCAAGATTATCACTAAGCTAATGAGTTCACAGGCTCGGCTCGCTTCTGATGGACCTTGACGCTCTCGCTGGTGTCATCGGCTACCGCCACACCGGCGACTCTGTAACGACGGTCACCGCCGCTGTAGACCGTATCACCATCGAGCACCCCCTGATGGAGATTGGCGATCTCGAGCTGAGTGGTCAGGTCACTTATGCTACTGGCCGATCCAGTATGGAAATCTCCCTCCAGGTAACCAAGGTCCGCCCGGAAGGCCAAGCTGTGCAGCCAGAGGATGTGTTGATCACTTGCGCGTTCACCATGGTCTCTCTAGACCCCGTTACCAGGAAGTGAGTTGTTGGCAGGCGAGAAGCCGATTTCGCCTATCTACTAACAAGTGCCTACGTAGGCCTGCCTCTATTCCTGCTCTTTCGGTCGAAACTGAGGAGGAAAAGCGACTGTTCAAGAAGGGCGAGGAGAACTACAAAGCTAAGAAGGCCCTGCGGACACGCAGTCTGCTCCAGAAAGCACCTGACGATGAAGAGAGTAATCTGATTCACTCAATGTGGACCAAGGAGATGTCCTATTTGAGTGAGTATCGCAAGAATTATCCCATATCGCGCCAACATCTTTTAACACAACCTAGACCCTCAAGTCCCAATCAATCGCCCCGAGAACCAAGTCTTCATGAGTGACACCGTTCTCAAGTCCGCAATGATTATGCAGCCCCAGGACCGGAACAGACACAACTTCATGATCTTTGGTGGCTTCCTCCTAAAGCAATCCTTTGAGCTGGCCTTCTGCTGCGCCGCCTCTTTTGCGCACGCACGGCCTAATTTCCTAGCTCTTGACCCTAGCAACTTCGAGAACCCCGTGCCCGTGGGCAGCGTGTTGTACCTGCGTGCAACGGTCGCATATACTGAGCCCGAGGAGCGTGAGGGAGACAGCAGTAAGTACACCAAGGTGCAAGTCCGTGTTGACACCAAGGTCCGCGATGTCGAGCACGGTACGAAGAAGTCGACTGGCATGTTCAACTACACATTCCTGGTTGAGAAGGATGTACATGTGATGCCGAAGAGCTATGGAGAGTTCATGCTCTGGACGGACGCGAGACGGCGCGCGCGCAATGCTGCTGCGATTGATCCGGCGCATAAGACGAGTGCTCTGCGGAGTATCAAGGATAGTGTGACTGAATAGACTGTTTTGGAAAGTAGAGTCTAGAACATAGATTTTGGATTTCAGCGCGTTTGTCAATAGAGTGAGGACCTTTGACCGTATTTAGCATCGGAAATAGTCAGCAATCACCTTGATTATCTTCCGGCGCACTCATCTAGGCAGGATGTCACCAATACCGAGCCAAAAAGACAACAAAGGGGATTATGTCGCTTGCTGACCAGGCTGCATATATTTGTCTCTGCTTGACTTTTCTATTTCCACCTTCCTTCTCTTTTACAAACTTTCACTTCTTTCCACTCCATCTCCTATATCGCTTCATCTTTGATTGACTTTGTTATATATTCATATACTGCTCTGACTCCTTTGCTTCTTATTGAGGGCCGGGATTGATGTTGCCATGCCTAATCTCATCTCCATACGCATATGATGGATTGCCTTCATCGCCTCCCCAGCTGCTACGCTTCTTTCTCTATACTACCATCCATCAATACCCGAGAGAAGATAGCGATCACTTGGTTGGATGACTTCGACAGTGTCGAGTAGACGTTGGTAGGTATTTCGCACTTGCCCAAGTTCCCAACACTCACTAATACTCTGGTCGGATAGAGAATATCCTCTATCTGCACTCTCCCGACATCCAAAATTCCTGCCGAAGTGACGGAGTACTCTCGACCGCCGTCCGTCGCGGCCACCTATTATACCTTGTGAAGGTGCCAGTACGAGGCAGTGCCGACTTGACTACTTCCACTTTTGGCGGAGTATACAATCCTCGCGGTCCTGGTCTGGTTACAACATTCTGCGTCATCTGCTCTTTCTCACGCTAAGCCCCGAAAATATATCGACGCATACCATATGGAAAGGAATTCGAGGAGAAGGACAGCGTGTATAGGCCACCAACCTTCGATGCAGCCGGGGAAATCAATATATCTAAGAGGGCGCAGATGGCTACCAGTAATCAGTTCAGGGCCTCGATCTAGTCAATCCTTCGGAAACTTCATGAGCTCTCGAGATCTGGGTTCCCCCGGTTCACTGCCGCCGCATGCTATACGTACTGGACAACATGGGGCACGTTTGTGTGATTTTATGAGCTCAACAGCCGTACATGCGCCCTTGTGTCCCCTCCGCAGCAGCAGCCCTCCTTTTTATGATTAGCACGATATAGTGGTCCTCCACCAATCGCTCTTTTGCCCTCCAAGAACAAAGGCAGGAAACTTGCCAGGACATCCTCCAGATGCTTCGCGGTCTACGGAGAGATACGTCTTCTTTTTCGACGGAACGCCGATCTCATAAACCTCGAGAAGACAGACGATCGTCGCACCGCGCTGATGAGGATGACAAGGAAAGCTCATCCCGATTTGCACCGACATCGATAATGGGCTGGCCGTCATGACTAATGAAGGTTATGTGCGAACGACTAAGTGGATCGACATCTGTAGCCATTTTGTGCGACATGCAGTCTGGGTGGGCGTCGTGCAATTCGCGTTGATTCAATCTGCAGCGAATCCTACAGATGGTTCAACCAAAGATCTGGGCGCGGAGAAACATACTGTTTTTCACCTCGCGCTCTACTGATTCGAGTCTGATCAAATTGCCAGATTGTGGAGGATTTGTTGACACGCTAATGAATGTGAGGTACACGATAGGTAGATATTTGTTCTGTTCTCAGGCAGGCTCTTTTTCGGGGGTCACCTTGGCGAGGTTGAGCCACAATACGAATTCCATTTACAGGTTCCGAGCTGTTGCACCTATCTTCTTTATCCACCTATTGACCCCGACAACAAAACAAAGTCACTATCCCGGCTCGCAAACTTGACCATATCCCGATGGTTGGCGTGGATACTAAAAGCCGTATAGCCCTCAGAAGTTGCAGATTCCTCTGTCACAATTGCTCTCCCGTGCCACGTAGGAAGCTCTTCAAAGAAACGGGTAATTTGAAGACGATCCTTGTGGTTCTCCCTTAGACTTCGTACCATGGTCAGAAAATCATCTTGAATAGACTTCTGATACTCGCTGTCTCTCTGTAAGACAGCCAGCATTTTATCATCATTTGTGAACGGAGTGATGCCAACCAGATTGACAGGAATTTTCGCCAAGTTCGCTAGCAACGCGCCCTTATGGTGGGGGGCAAGAACATGATACCTCTAGTAGCTTTGAAAACATCCTGGATATGATCTTCCGCACTGTTCTGGGCTAGGAGAATAGCTTTCTTGCAAACGAGGCCTTCTAGGCCATGGGCCACGAAGATGATAGGACGAGATTCACATCACAGGACTCACGGCTCGCGGTGACAGAGGCATCGGCCGGGTCGTGCAAGACCTTGATGCCATCTGGGAAGGGGCGAATTGAAGACTCAGCCCCTGTGGATTCAATCCTGCAAGACTCGGGCGCAGTGTCGTCGGTATTGGCTCCTGTATGGGATCGCAATGAGAAAGTCGTGTTCCAGAGGGGCATGACTCAACCTGCTTCTAGCTGGCATGCCTCGCTGGCTGGAAAGAAGACGCATCTGCCAGCCATCAATGGCGCGGGCGCCAGTGCCTCCCGAATGTAAGGTGATAACCACTGTCGACACGATGCAGATGTGACGCTATCTTGGCCCATCACAGTCTGCATGAGAAACTGCGTCGAATAGTTTTCAGCGCTTTGGGCGTCGTCTGGTAGTGTGGTTGTGTGGATGCAGCGGCGTTGACAAGGGAAAGAGAGAGCGCGGGTGGAAAGGCGGGAGTCGCCATCTTCTTACCTTAACGCACTCTGCGAGTGCTAAAGCTTCTTTTGAGACACCCTTGTTATCGTGCTCTGATTGGCCAGATTACAATACTTTGGCAGCATAGACAAAAGTACCTACAAGCGTCCCAATTAGGAATTTCTTGTCAGCCCGCTAGTAGGCGGTCGGCTCCTGTATCGCCACCACCCACTCTCCCGCCTGCTTCATATGGTATATTTATAGACAGAGAGGGGCCTGTTGAGACCCGATTGGCTACGAGGTAATATAAAACTGGCAGAATAGACCTTAGGTGGAGAATGAAGGGGCGAGCAATAGACCCCCGGGAATCCTGTAGCTCCTCTACGTACGCAGTAGGCGCCTAGACCTCCCTAAGTCAAAGAAGCCCATCTTCCGCGAGACTCACTCTTTCACCGTCCATGTCCCTAGCAACCATCATTCTCCCTTGACAATGGTCTCCTACAAAGAAATCCAAGCCTCCAATGCGCTCATCAACGACGCAACGGCCCCACGCGTTGCCGTCTTCGTCGGCGGCACATCAGGCATCGGACAACTCACACTGAAGGCCCTAGTCGCCACAGGCGCAAGCGTGAGAATCTACCTCGTCGGACGCAAGAGCTCCGAAGAGCGCACGCGAGCCTTCATCCAAGAATTGAACGCCACCAACCCCAAGGCGGAAATCATTTGGACCGAAGGCGAGATCTCGCTGCTCGCGGAAACGAAGCGAGTATGCGAGTACATCAAGAGCAAGGAGTCGCGCGTCGACTTGCTCTTTCTCACCACGGGCTATGCACCCTTCGGCTCGCGCAAAGAGACCTCCGAAGGCGTGGCAATTGTGCAGAGTCTGGGGTACTACACGCGGATGCTGTTCGTCCTGCACCTTCTCCCTCTTCTCCGTCAAGCCGAAGCGCCCAAGGTGGTCAGTGTTCTGGCCGGGGGACTCGAGAGCGCAGCAGTCGACCTGGATGACCTGGACCTAAAGAAGCCGGGGAATTTCGGGCCTCGAAAGGCTCAGTTGCAATATGGGGAGATGAACACGGCGACTCTGGAGAAGCTGGCCATCGATCATCCTGATGTGACGTTCATCCACTCCTGGCCCGGCATAGTCAGCACGGGGAATGTGAGAAGAGGCGCGGATCCGAATTCGTTCATGAGCTGGGTCGTCTCGCTTTTCCTGGAACCCCTTCTCAACCTTCTTGCGTTCAGCGACGAGGAGTCTGGACAACGACACTTGTTTCAAATTACCAGCGCCGCCTTTGGCGGTCATGGCGTACCGTGGAGTGGCAAGCCAGGTGTAAATTCCCAGGGGAAGCCGGAGGATGGACTCTTTCTCGTCAACAACAAGTGCGACTGTACCCCGAATGCAAAGGCTGTGTCTAAACTACGGGAGACGGCGCAGGAAAAGATCTGGAACCATACACAGGAAGTTCTTGCCCCATATCTATAGACCAAGGATTCCGTGATTATACAATGCTCTTCTCTTCCCTTCTATTCACACCAATGTTCGGGGCCATTCCAAGGCTCGTTCTCCTTTCTGGCTTGGAACGACCGCGTTAGACGGTACATGGTGTCGGAGAACAAACCTATTTCGTTCAAAGGGAAGTCAGAACACCGCATGGGTTTAAAATGCCCTCGGCGCTCGAGGACCTCAGGGCGACATCGTTGACGGCACCATGGGTCTTCATAATGCCAGATATCTCATCATAGTGACGAAGATGAAGACCTTGCGCACAATGAGACCTTTACGCCAGCCCGAGCGATAGGAAAGAGGGCCCGGAACCCATACAAGTTCACGCGAGAACATATCAGTGGCGGGCTAATGCCGACAAGGCGCGCCCGTGTGGAAATACCCAAGAGCCGGAGTATGATCAGCAAAAAGAAACATGCTACACACGGCTCAAACTCCTTCCAAGATGTCCCAAGTCCACTGGAGCTAATATTTAAGAACCACCACCTGGTCTAAATTTCGATCCGTATATACAAGGGGGAAATATATGTATGCGTATGAGCAGAAGCACGACAAAAGCCCAGACCTCCACAAGAGAACCAAGAACCGACTCCGCCGATGACGAAAGGAGGATGATAACTAATCAGCAGATGCAAGACTCCGGATGTTGGAGATGGTAGATCCACCCAGGTAATGCACCAGTATACACAAGATGATAATGGCTGTACCTCGAACCCAGGAAACGAACAAGAACGCCTCCCGCCTCGTTCCTCCGGTGAATAATGGCCAAGTGGCAAAGACAAAGACAAAGACAAGAACGGAACAAGAATGATCGTGGGACGTCGTAAAGATCCAGTGCCTTCATGATGGATTTTTGGGGGGAAGAATATCACTTTTGTAGATGCATGGAATGTCGTTTTGGTAGGAGGACCTTTGTAGGAGGGAAAGGTTGATGGTTTGCTGCGTTTTAGCAGCGGAGTCGTTTCAGCCACTCGGGTGTCAGAGTATGAGATGGCTGTAGTCGATATAGTGAATAGGAAGGCAGCATTTATTGCCAACATGGAGATTAGCAAACGCAGACCTTCGAGGATTTCTTGTCATTGTTCACTGAGAACTTCATCGATAGTATTCGACGTCAGCGATCCCGTATTTCCCTGTGGTCCAGATGCCGGTCCCGAGACGGCGCTTTTGTCTCTCGGCTCCGGTGGCTGCTCTTCCTTCATACACGCGTTTTCCAAAATATTGGTCCACTTGCCGCTGGTCCCAGCGTGGCTATGCTTGAGATGCTGGCGGAAATGATCAGCGCGAAAGAACTTCTTGGCGTTGTTGCACTCGCCGAACTTGTGCACGGTGGATAAGTGCTCGAAGCGGCGATCCCAGTCGGGGCGCGGGTAATTCGAGAATTCCTCGCCGCAGTAGCCGCAGGTGTCGTGCGAGGGACCGGCATTGGTTTGATGGGATGGGGATGTTGACCCGTGGAAGGCGGCTTGGAAGCCTGGGAGAGCGGCGCACGACCACGAATGACGCCGGAGGTGGAGAGAGTTTTGGTGCCGCTCCGCCTCATTCTTGTTCTTGAAGCGGTTGTTGCAGTATTGGCATGAGTACTGCTTTTCCATCTCGTGTGTTCTGGATTTGTGTCAGCTCAGTGGTCTCCACAGTGCCTGTGGTAATGCTCCTCACCGTAGGTCATCTGGATTGTCAAATTTCTTGGGCTTCTTGGGGCAGCAATCACAGATGTAGAGCCCGCTCAGCTTCTGCGTAGCAGGTTTAGGAACATTCAAAGCCGTCGGCACCGGCACCTTTCCGGTGGCATCCGTGGTGGGCGGCTCTAGGGAGTTGGGATTCGAAAGACCTCGTGGAATCGGTTGCTGTAAGGGAGTCACGGGCGAGCTCGGGTTAAGAATCGATTTCTCATGGTAGGTGTCGAGATCAGAGCTTGGGGAGAGACCACCCGGGGAGGGTCGGTCGTAGGGCGAGAGGCTTGTCATGCTACTTCCTCCGATCGAGATCGCGGTGGACGATGAGTAGGAGCCTGAAGTTCGGATGCTCAAGGACGATGCTGCAGACAGGGTGCGCTGACTCGGGGCGTAGCTGGGGTTGACCGACAAGGTGTTGGTGAATGGATGCCCACTTGTCCTCCGTTGTGACAGGTCCCCGTTGCTCGTTACTGTGTGAAGTGTATGCCTATCGTCGCTGATGGGTTCCCGCGGGGGAGACGACGCTCGTCGCTTCATTCCCTGTCGAGTCCCATCGGAGTATGGGGGAGTAGGTTCGCGAAGAATAAACTGACGGGGAGGCATTGGTTCGTCCGTCGAAAATTCGCCCTCGATATCTGAGAACACGCCCTGATCATAGCTTCCCCGGTTGGATCTGCTCGGGAGACTGATGCTATCTTCGCGAGAAGGTGTCGTTCCGCGATGTCGTCGTCTGCCAAGATCCCGCATGTAATCATAATCCACGGCCGACGAAGGTGTGTTGCTCTCCACACTTGGGCTACGGCCCTCGATGTACTCCCTCCAGCCCATCTTGGACCTCGGAGATACCCCGCCGGACTGAGGGCTATTGTACCACTTCACATCCAGCGTCGAGCCTTCTGACGGCCCCGGAGATGGTAGATTGCTGGGCGATCGCGACGGGACTGTTAATGACGAGATTGAACCACGATGATCAGATCCATGGCTGATGGAGCCGCGCGGTGATAGTGAATTTCCAATTTTGGAAAGAAGATGTTGGTCGTATGCATTTGATGAGTCTTTCACGCTGCGAAGTGAAAAGTTCTGCTCACCCTTCAGTCTATCGAGTGGATTAGCACGGGTACGAACAAATTGAATTCGGCGGCAGGTCTGCAGCTTTTCCCAACATGCAACCGTTGCGCCTCGTCACCACTCACACAGGGCCTGCCGAATTGACCGACATCGAATTGGGGAACCCATCGTCCGACGGGGGCGGCGGCTCAATCTTGATTTGAGCCTCCGAACTGCGCGAGATTGGCAATCCGCTCTGCCTTCCTTCCAGTTCATCCACCGCCATGCGATCACTCTGCAACGCGGAATTGGGTCGTCGATGGCCTCCGAACAAGCTCGAGTTGGGGTTGATAGGCGGGAGGAGAGCGGTCGATCTCCCCGAGTTCGCATGCAGCCAGCCAGCGTCATAACCGTCCTCTAGGCCACCAATCCTCGACGGCGGAGGGAGCGGCGGCGGCGCGGTGTGCATGGCGGGTCGAGAAGGGATCGGAAGCGGGCCGTGAGATGCGAATGGCAAGTCGGGCATGGCGTGTGGGGATGATTCAGTGCGGTGGCGATGGTGATCGATGGAATCATAGAACACTGGCGAGGACGATAGTCGAGGGTCCATTCTAGAGCTCCGCGGACATGGGCGATTGCAAGTGGCGCGCTAGCATGAACGAGCTGAGCGATGGGGCTCGGTCCCAACCCGAAACAGGCACGATGGCGAGAAAGAGAGAAGACAAAAACAGACGAATGGACAGCGAGACCGAGAGTCGCAGCACTCACCCAATCCAGTTGGGTGCAAACGTCGGCCGTGAAACCGGGCGTGGATTCTTAAGCGGACCGTTACCAAGCCTCACCCCGCCTCCGATGCGTGGGAGCAGAAGGTCCAGCTTCTGGAGTGCGCAAGGAAGCGAAAGCTGAAGCTGAAGCGGAGTCGCGGTCGAAGTGGCGACGGAGAGAGAATCGCCTGCAGCTGGGACAATGCGAGGTGCAGGTTAGACTGGGTCGAGGGCGCGGTGAGCGACTCTTGATATCGGCAATTAGGGCTGAAGGGGCGCGACCTACGGGCCTCCGGCGACTCGCCTCATAGGATGAAACGTTTGTCGCAACGAATGACACACAGCCCGGTGGGATGGATGTCCGTGTCCCATAGAACCAGTTACTGGCAGCGGGCGGGACTGGAACCACACATGCTGTTCACTGGCGATGGCTGGGTCTGTTCGGTTATGGTGAATTCGGCGTGGTTGCTCTCTGCAATAGACGGCGCGTGGCGAGCTCCAGTATCAAAAGAGAGGGGAAAGAAAGGCACAGTGCGATTAGATCAGTTGCGCAAGTATAAGGACGTGTCTATCCCTCGGGCACCCCGCCACTATAGCTGAACAATTGGGCCCGGCTGCGCAAATCAAAAAGAAACGGGCAAAAGAAAAGGTACAGAAAGAGTATGAAAGCTGAGCACGAGCTAGATCTAGGGAGGCGAAAAACCAAGGAATTCCAAAATGCGCCCCAGTCGTTGCGCGCGCGGGATGTCGGGCAGGTAGAAGTTAGAAAGTCGGGGCGATGGCGGTGCAACCTGGTGATTGGATGCCAGCGGCTCGAGATGACTTAGGAGCGAAAGGGAGGCGAGGTCGGTGATCGCATCCTCACCCAGCTGAGCCAAGGGTGGAGAGAAGGGGAAAGCGAAGTAGAAATGGAGAGGGGGGGGGGAGGGAGCTAGGGAATTCTGGAACTCGCAAAGAG